>NC_090649.1:266926517-267556517 GCF_040937935.1 Hyperolius riggenbachi
CAGGGTCAATGCAGCTAGCTATCAGGAGATTTTGGAGCACTTCATGAAGCAGTCATTTCTGCAAAAGGATGAGCTGTATGCCAAAATCATCAATATTAAAACAATATAAGGCTTGAACTACTTCAGTTGTGTGTAATGAATCTAAAATATATGAAAGTCTAATGGTTATCAGTACATTACAGAAAATAATGAACTTTATCACAATATGCTAATTTTTGGAGAAGATCCTGTATATATATATATATATATATATATATATATATATATATATATATATATATATATATATATATATATGTATGTATATATACACACACACACACTGGGAGCAAAACCAATATTCAACACATTTCAAAACGATATTTACTGTTTTATGACTTACATTTCATAACAATATTTATCGTTTTATGGAAGTTGTTAGTGCGGCACCATTTTTTTAACTCAGCAAATTAATGCAGTGCCATTTATACACTGTAAGCGCTGGTGCCATTTTTAACTGATCCCCATTTTCAAGCATTTTTTCATTTTTAATAAAAAAAAAAATTCAAATATTGAATTCAATACATGTTATTGTATTGAATTCAATAAAAAAGAATAGTTTGTCCACAGATGTTGATGACGTTGCGTCATCAACAACAGTCACCGGGGGAACATGTAATCGCAGAGGAAGATGCAAATCCACCGAGGGACATTGAAGAAGACACTGGAGAAGCTATCAGAGGTACATCGCGAGGGATCAGCATGCCAATGGTGAGCATAGGTTAGCCAGGCATAGTTACCCCAGGATAGGTTAGCCACGTATAGGTGCCACAGTATAGGTAGCCAGGTATAGGTGCCAGGGCTGTGGAGTGGCTGTGGAGTCAGAGTTGGAGTTGAGGAGTCAGAGCCATTCTGGGTACCCGGAGTCCTTGGTTTCATAACCTGAGGAGTCGGATGATTTTGTACCTACTCCACAGCCCTGATAGGTGCCGTAGTATAGGTAACCAGGTATAAATGTACATAGTATAGTTGGCCAGCTATAGGTGTAACAGTATAGGTTAGCCAGGAATAATTGTCCCCAGTATAAGACGCTGTAGGTGATACAGTATAAGTTAGCCAGGAATATTTGCCCCCAGCATTAGGCAGCTGTAGGGGCTCTCTTCCCCCCCTCCTGTTTCATTCCTTCCCCCCCTCCCATTACTGATCATCCATCCCACCACCCTTCCTGATCCCCGGGCGACATTCGTGATCCCCCTCCCGCCAAACGATCACCCCCCCACACATGGAGACAGCGGCATTCCTTAGCCCCTCCCCTCCACTGACAATCCATCCATCCCTCCCGATTCCCCCTCCCTTACTAAATGTAGACCCTAGCAGCATTCCTGATCCTCCACTGATAATCCATGTCTCCCTCCCGATGCCCCCCCTTTTTTAAACAATACAGACCCCAGCATTACTGATATCCCCCCCCCCTCCACAATCATCCATGTCTCCCTCCCGATGCCCCCCTCTTTTACATACTACAGACCTCAGCATTTCTGATTCCCCCCCCCCCTTCCACTGATAATCCACGTCTCCCTCCCGATGCCCACCTCTTTTATACACTACAGACCCCAGCATTTCTGATTCCCCCCTCCACTTATAATCCACATCTCCCTCCCCATGCCACCCCTTCTTTTACACACTACAGACCCCAGAATTTCTGTTCCCCCATGCCTCCACTGATAATCCATGTCTCCCTCCCGATGCCCCCCCCCCCCCCTCTTTTACACACTACAGACCCCAGCATTTCTGATCCCTCCGCCTCCGCAATCATCCATGTCTCCCTCCCCATGCCACCCTTCTTTTACACACTACAGACCCAAGCATTTCTGATTCCCCCCGTTCCACTGATAATCCATGTTTCCCTCCCGATGCCCCCCCCCCCTCTTTTACACACTACAGACCCCAGCATTTCTGATCCCCCCCCGCCTCCGCAATCATCCATGTCTCCCTTCCCATGCCACCCTTCTTTTACACACTACAGACCCCAGCATTTCTGATCCCCCCCCTCCCCGCCTCCACTGATAGTCCATGTCTCCCTACCCATGCCCCCTTTCTTTTACACACTACAGACCCCAGCCTTTCTGATTCCCCTCTCCATTGATAATCCATGTCTCCCTCCCCATGCCCCCCCCCTCTTTTAGACACTATAGACCCCAGCCTCTCTGATTCCCCCCCCCCCTCCACTGATAATCCATGTCTCCCTCCCCATGCCCCCCTCTCTTTTACACACTACAGACCCCAGCATTTCTGATTCCCCCCCCTCCACAATCATCCATGTCTCCCTCCCCATGCCACACTTCTTTTACACACTACAGACCCCAGTATTTCTGATTCCCCCCCTCCACAATCATCCATGCCTCCCTCCCCATCAGTGCTGCTCATCCGGATTCCGGATATCTGGGTAACCTGGATATCCGACCATTTTTCAGCTATCCGGCCGGATTCGGATTCCGGATACCTGGGCCCAAATCTGGATAGCTATCTGCGGATAGTTGGCTGGGCAATGCGGATATCCACAGATACCGTGGATATCCGGACGATATCCGACTATTGAGATACTGTAAGAGGTCCAGGATGTCATTGAGGGAGAGGAGGGGGCAGTGTGGTGCAGCTCAGTGACAAGTATCCCTGCACAAGTTACAGCTCCGCTCTCTACATTGTGCAGGGAGAGGCATACGGCAGCCTAGTGCATACTGACAGGCAGGCAAGAGGGGAGAGGAGGGGGGCAGTGTGGAGCAGCTTAGTGACAACTGACCGGTATCCCTGTGCAGGCTATAGCTCCTTTTTTAACATGGTGCAGGGATATGGCAGAATGGTTTGGTGTATAGTGACAGGCAGGAGGGGAGGGGGTCAGCGTGGAGCAGCTCAGGAGGAACAATTTTCCCTGTACAGGCTATAGCTCTGCCCTGCACCCATACAGGCTACAGCTCTGACCATTTCTCCCCTTCCCCTGTAAAGGCTACAGCCCACACCCCACCCCCTCCCTTCTGTGTATGCTATTGATGCTGCCTGCACATGGGACACACTGCTGTGGGGATAGAGCCAGCTCACCGTAAATGGCACATAGCATGTCCTAGGTCAGTTTTTCTCAACATTTTATTGGTATGTACCCCTTTTAAAACCCTGTACTCACCAAGTACCTCCTAGCATAGTAAACATTATCACAAGTACCCCTTGACAAATATATATTTAATTCTAGTACATGATAATTGGTTCTAAACCATTTCCAAGCATTTACTATTGGTTTTAATATACTAAAATACTAATTTGGGGTCTAAATAAGATTTATCATTTTCTAAAACTCTAAATCTGTTATTCTTCGTTAAGTATATCAAGCCTGAGTACCCCCTGGAACCATCAGAAGTACCCCCTGGGGTATGCGTACCACACGTTGAGTACCTAGGTCCTAGGTTGTTAGTGACCCTAGGTTTATAGCTCATCATGGCTGTACACGGTAGCATACAATTTTAATGCCCTGTCGCCTGCATCATGCAGGCCATCAAGTGCATGCTATTGCCATACCTCCCACTCTTTTTGAGATGAGAAATAGAAATACTTAAGCCACACCCCTGCCACACCCCTGCTCACGCCCCCGTCACACCTCTAGTCACATGTTCCATAAAGATTTCATAAGAAAAATGTATTGTTTTATAATTCAATCCACACTAGTCCTTTCTATCCTGGTGTATTGTCCTTCATATTAACATTTGAAAATAAGAGATAGATCAATTTAAAAGATGGGAATAAAGTTTAGAGGCAATTAAACACATTTTTCAGTAGAGAAATACATATATTTACATAGAAAGAGGGACAAAGTCCTGAAAGAGGGACAAATGAGGAGGAAAGAGGGAGAGCTTCCAAAAGAGGGACAGTTGGGAGCTATGCTATTGCCCACAGACAGCACAGCAATGATGAGCCATCAAATCTAGGGGAACTACCAGTACCAGATGGTCAGCAAGATGCCTGACACAATTCTGGTCTGCATGCAGGTCATCAAATTGTATGCTACAGACAGTGCACAGCCATGACGAGCCATCAAATCTGGGGACACTACCAGATGTTCAGCGAAAAATCTCACCGACATCTGGTAGTGTCCCCAGATTTGATTGCTCATGGCTGTCGCTGTACTGTCTGTAGGCTTGCAATTTGATGGCTTGCAGGTAGGCCAGAATTGTGGGTATCTCGCTGATCATCTGACAGAAACTAAGTGGGGAGGACAAGGGAGTGTTAGTGCTGAGTCACATCGGAAGGTCGGAGTATGTAAAAAAGGCTGCCCAGAAATTTGGGAGCCCAGTAATCCCAATACTAGAATATCAGTAAATTCACCGATATTTTACTATTAAAGTTTAAAAACAACAGTAAGATATCGGTATTAAATGCCGTTATTTTACTATAGCTAAACCTAAGCCTTTTCTTACACTAAACCCTCCCACTACCCATGCCTAACTTTACCAACCCCTGCCCCACACCCTACCTTAACCATCCCTGCTACCGAATTGCCCCCATGGCTAACCTTAACCCTTCCTAGGTAGGTTTTCTTTTTACACTACAAGTAAGATATGTGCAGTATGCATAGAATTTTTTTTATGACAGTTCTAGCCCTGCTACAGTCTGAGGGACTGTGAACTGGCCTCTAGTTTGCATAGTTTGAAGACCCCTGTTCTATGGTTGAGGCACTCATGCAACAATATCAAAATATTTGCTCTTGAAACAAAATAACTTTTGCTGGCTGTGGCCACAACGTGTGTGTACCGGTCACCAGGGATTGAAGCGGTAGGCCTTACCGCTGACAAGCGAATTTTAACTGCAAACTTTGTAAGTACCCAATTGTCTTGCGAATAAATTATCTACTTATGGTAATGTATTATGGAGTGCTCCTTCTTTATCTAGATATGTTCGATTTTCCCTAAATTGGAGCAGCGCAGTGCCTATCACTAAGAATAAGGAGAGGAATTGTGGAAGTGTCTGTGTGCCTCTGGACTGGGAGCGCAACGATTTTGGTTGTAGTTGGGGGTGTGGCCTGTGTTGAGGGGCAGAGCTTAGGGGGCCAGAACCCCTGTGCCTCCAGGCTCCTGAATTGTAAATCCGGCCCTGGATAAAGACAATGACAAACATCAAATATGGACACTGGTATAAAATACAGAACTGGTGACTACCATGACAAATGTAATTGTAAATTCCAAGACTCAAAAGGGTGAGAGGGCCCTGCTCTTGTGAGCTTACAATCTAAAGGAACAGGGAGAAACAAGAGGTTACATTTGTTCAGTTTTAATGTTCCAATTTTAAATATCACTGTTTCAGAGATATGTTGAAGTGACTCTAGAGTAAAAGTTACAAGTTTTCAACTGGCGTGCACTAGCTGCCAGGTACACTCGTCTCCCGGCATGCACTAGCGGCCGAGGACACTCATCTCCCGGCATGCACCAGCGGCTGGGGACACTCATCTTCCACCATGCACTAGCGGCTGGGGTCACTCATTTCACGGCATGCACTAGCGGCTGGGGTCACTCATCTCCCGGCATGCACTAGCAGTGGGGACACTCATCTCCCAGCATGCACTAGCGGCCGAGTACATTCGTCTCCCAGCATGCACTAGCAGCTGGGGACACTCATCTCCCGGCATGCACTAGCGGCTGGGGACACTCATCTCCCGGCATGCACTAGCGGCTGGGGACACTCATCTCCCGGAATGCACTATTGGCTGGGGACACTCATCTCCCGGCATGCACTAGTGGCCAGGTACACTCATCTCTCAGCATGCACTAGCGGCCGAGGACACTCATCTCCCGGCATGCACCAGCGGCTGGGGACGCTCATCTTCCACCATGCACTAGCGGCTGGGGTCACTCATCTCCCGGCATGCGCTAGCGGTGGGGACACTCATCTCCCAGCATGCACTAGCGGCCGAGTACACTCGTCTCCCAGCATGCACTAGCAGCTGGGGACACTCATCTCCCAGCATGCACTAGCGGCCGAGTACACTCGTCTCCCAGCATGCACTAGCAGCTGGGGACACTCATCTCCCGGCATGCACTAGCGGCTGGGGACACTCATCTCCCGGCATGCACTATTGGCTGGGGACACTCATCTCCCGGCATGCACTAGCGGCCAGTGACACTCATCTCCCGGCATGCACTAGAGGCTGGGGACACTCATCTCCTAGCATGCACTAGCGGCCGAGTACACTCGTCTCCCAGCATGCACTAGCAGCTGGGGACACTCATCTCCCGGCATGCACTAGCGGCTGGGGACACTCATCTCCCGGCATGCACCTGCGGCTGGGGACACTCATTTCCCGGAATGCACTAGCGGCCAGTGACACTCATCTCCCAGTATGCACTAGAGGCTGGGGACACTCATCTCCCAGCATGCACTAGCAGCGAAGGACACTCATCTCCCGGCATGCACTATCAGTCAGGGATACTCATTTTCCACCATGCACTAGCGGCCAGGTACACTTGTCACCAAACATGCACTAGCGGCTGGGGCCACTAATCTCCCGGCATGCACTATCAGCCGGGGATACTCATTTTCCACCATGCACTAGCAGCCAGATACACTTGTCTCCAAACATGCACTAGCGGCTGGGGCCACTCATCTCCCGGCATGCACTAGCGGTGGGGACACTCATCTCCCAGCATGCACTATCAGCCAGGGATACTCATCTTCCACCATGCACTAGCGGCCAGGTACACTCATCTCCCAGCATGCACTAGCGGCTGGGGACACTCATCTCCCGACATGCACTAGCGGTGGGGACACTCATCTCCAGGCATGCACTATTGACTGGGGACACCCATTTCCCGGCATGCACTAACGGCCAGGGACACTCATCTCCCGGCATGCACTAGAGGCTGGGGACACTCATCTCCCAGCATGCACTAGAGGCTGGGGACACTCATCTCCTGGCATGCATTAGCGGCCAGGGACACTCATCTCCCAGCATGCACTAGCAGTCGGGGACACTCATCTCCCGGTATGCAACAATGGCCGTGGACACTCATTTCCCGGCATGCACTAGCGACGAGGACACTCATCTCCCGGCATGCACTAGCGGCCGGGGATACTCTTTTTCCACCATGCACTAGCGGCCAGGTACACTTGTCTCTAAGCATGCACTAGCGACTGGGGCCACTCATCTCCCGGCATGCACTAGTGGTGGGGACACTCATCTCCCAGCATGCACTATCAGCCAGGGATACTCATCTTCCACCATGCACTAGCGGCCAGGTACACTCGTCTCCCAGCATGCACTAGCGGCTGGGGACACTAATTTCCCGGCATGCACTAGCGGCCAGGGACACTCATCTCCCGGCATGCACTAGCAGCCGGGGACACTCATCTCCCGACATGCAACAATGGCCGTGGACACTCATTTCCCGGCATGCACTAGCGGCCGAGGACACTCATCTGCCGGCATGCACTATCGGCTGGGGATACTCATCTTCCACCATGCACTAGCAGCTGGGGACACACATCTCCCAGCATGCACTAGCAGCCTGGGACACTCATCTCCCAGCATGCATTAGCGGCCAGGGACACTCATCTCCTGGCATGCAACAATTGGCACGGACACTCATTTCCCGGCATACACTAGCGGCCGAGGACACTAATTTCCCGGCATGCACTATTAGCCAGGGACATTCATCTCCTGGTATGCACTAGCGACCGAGGACACTCATCTCCCGGCATGCACTATCGGCTGGGGATACTCATTTCCCGACATGCACTAGCGGTGGGGACACTCATCTCCAGGCATGCACTATTGGCTGGGGACACCCATCTCCCGGCATGCACTATCGGCTGGGGATACTCATCTTCCACCATGCACTAACGGCCGGGGACACTCATCTCCCGGCATGCACTAGTGGCTGGGGACACTCATCTCCTGGCATGTACTAGCGGCCAAGGACACTCATCTGCCGGCATGCACTAGAGGCTGGGGACACTCATCTCCTAGCATGCACTAGCGGCCGAGTACACTCGTCTCCCAGCATGCACTTGCAGCTGGGGACACTCATCTCCCGGCATGCACTAGCGGCTGGGGACACTCATCTCCCGGCATGCACCTGCGGCTGGGGACACTCATTTCCCGGAATGCACTAGCGGCCAGTGACACTCATCTCCCGGTATGCACTAGAGGCTGGGGACACTCATCTCCCAGCATGCACTAGCAGCGAAGGACACTCATCTCCCGGCATGCACTATCAGTCAGGGATACTCATTTTCCACCATGCACTAGCGGCCAGGTACACTTGTCACCAAACATGCACTAGCGGCTGGGGCCACTAATCTCCCGGCATGCACTATCAGCCGGGGATACTCATTTTCCACCATGCACTAGCAGCCAGATACACTTGTCTCCAAACATGCACTAGCGGCTGGGGCCACTCATCTCCCGGCATGCACTAGCGGTGGGGACACTCATCTCCCAGCATGCACTATCAGCCAGGGATACTCATCTTCCACCATGCACTAGCGGCCAGGTACACTCATCTCCCAGCATGCACTAGCGGCTGGGGACACTCATCTCCCGACATGCACTAGCGGTGGGGACACTCATCTCCAGGCATGCACTATTGACTGGGGACACCCATTTCCCGGCATGCACTAACGGCCAGGGACACTCATCTCCCGGCATGCACTAGAGGCTGGGGACACTCATCTCCCAGCATGCACTAGAGGCTGGGGACACTCATCTCCTGGCATGCATTAGCGGCCAGGGACACTCATCTCCCAGCATGCACTAGCAGTCGGGGACACTCATCTCCCGGTATGCAACAATGGCCGTGGACACTCATTTCCCGGCATGCACTAGCGACGAGGACACTCATCTCCCGGCATGCACTAGCGGCCGGGGATACTCTTTTTCCACCATGCACTAGCGGCCAGGTACACTTGTCTCTAAGCATGCACTAGCGACTGGGGCCACTCATCTCCCGGCATGCACTAGTGGTGGGGACACTCATCTCCCAGCATGCACTATCAGCCAGGGATACTCATCTTCCACCATGCACTAGCGGCCAGGTACACTCGTCTCCCAGCATGCACTAGCGGCTGGGGACACTAATTTCCCGGCATGCACTAGCGGCCAGGGACACTCATCTCCCGGCATGCACTAGCAGCCGGGGACACTCATCTCCCGACATGCAACAATGGCCGTGGACACTCATTTCCCGGCATGCACTAGCGGCCGAGGACACTCATCTGCCGGCATGCACTATCGGCTGGGGATACTCATCTTCCACCATGCACTAGCAGCTGGGGACACACATCTCCCAGCATGCACTAGCAGCCTGGGACACTCATCTCCCAGCATGCATTAGCGGCCAGGGACACTCATCTCCTGGCATGCAACAATTGGCACGGACACTCATTTCCCGGCATACACTAGCGGCCGAGGACACTAATTTCCCGGCATGCACTATTAGCCAGGGACATTCATCTCCTGGTATGCACTAGCGACCGAGGACACTCATCTCCCGGCATGCACTATCGGCTGGGGATACTCATTTCCCGACATGCACTAGCGGTGGGGACACTCATCTCCAGGCATGCACTATTGGCTGGGGACACCCATCTCCCGGCATGCACTATCGGCTGGGGATACTCATCTTCCACCATGCACTAACGGCCGGGGACACTCATCTCCCGGCATGCACTAGTGGCTGGGGACACTCATCTCCTGGCATGTACTAGCGGCCAAGGACACTCATCTGCCGGCATGCACTATCGGCTGGGGATACTCATCTTCCACCATGCACTAGCGGCTGGGGACACTCATCTCCCAGCATGCAATAGCGGCCGGGGACACTCATCTCCCAGCATGCACTAGCGGCCGGGGACACTCATCTCCTGGCATGCAACAATGGCCGTGGACACTCATTTCCCAGCATGCACTAGCGGCCGAGGACACTCATTTCCTGGCATGCACTATTGGCCCGGGACATTCATTTCCCGGCATGCACTAGCGACTGAGGACACTCATCTCCCAACATGCACTAGCGGCCGGTGACACTCATCTCCCGGCATGCACTATCGGCTGGAGATACTCATCTTCCACCATGCACTAGCAGCTGGGGACACTCATCTCCCAGCATGCACTAGCGGCCGGGGACACTCATCTCCCAGCATGCACTAGTGGCCGAGGACACTCATCTCCCAGCATGCACTAGCGGTCGGGACACTCATGTCCCAGCATGCACTAGCGGCCGGGGACACTCATCTCCCAGCATTCACTAGCGGCCAGGGACATTCATCTCCCACTATGCACTAGCGGCTGGGGAAACTCATCTCCCGGCATGCACTAGCGGCTTGGGACACTCATCTCCCACTATGCACTAGCAGCTGGGGACACTCATCTCCCGCAATGCACCAGCAGCCGGGGACACTCATCTCCCGGCATGCACTAGTGGCCGGGGACACTCATCTCCCGGCATGCACTAGCGGCCGGGGACACTCATCTCCTGGCATGTACTAGCGGCCGGTGACACTGAATGCACTACCAGCCAGGTACACTCATTACCCGGCATGCACTAGTGGCTGGGTACACTCATCTCCTGTAGAGATGGCCTGAATGGTTCGCATGCGAACGGTTCCAGGCGAACTTTCAGTGGTTCGCGTTCGCAAACGAAGGTGAACCTTTGCGGAAGTTCGATTTGCCCCATAGTGCGCCATTAGGGTCAACTTTGACCCTCTACATCACAGTCAGCAGGCACATTGTAGCCAATTAGGCTACACTCTCTCCTGGAGCCCCACCCCCCTTATATAAGGCAGGCTCCGCTGGCCATTACACTCACTCGTGTGCCTGCCCTGCAATAGTGAGAGAAGGGACAGTTGCTGGCAGACTCTCATAGGGAAAGATTAGTTAGGCTGTTATAGGCTTGTTAGCTTGCTCCTGGCTGATTCTTATTGCTAAAATAGCACCCCACAACAGCTCTTTTGAGAGCTAATCTTGTTCTTGTGATCTATTTTTTTTCTTTGCGTCACTCACTGACACTTGTGTTGCATAGACAGCCTTGCTAATTCATACTGTGTGTGTGCCACTGCCAGGCCCAGCACATTCAGTGACTACCTGTGTGACAGGTGCACATTGTAATACCCAGTACTGCATATACCTAGTACCTGTTGTGTTTAGTGAACCCACCTCATCACTGCATATACCTACCTTTTGTGTTGAGTAAACCCACCTCATCACTGCATATGCCTACCTTTTGTGTTCAGTGAACCCACCTCACTGCATGTACTTACCTTTTGTGTTGATTGAACCCACCTCATCACTGCATATACCTAGCTGTTGTGTTCAGTGAACCCACCTCATCACTGCATTTACCTACTGTAAGGCTTGGTGGTGTATTCTCCACAGTCAGCATGCAACGCATGAGCTGGCGTGGAGGAGGTACACACACTAGCACAAGGAAACAGGCTATCCCTAGTATAGTGGAGGGGAGGACTGACTCCAATAGGAGATTGTGGCGCACAGAGCCGGTGCAGATCTGACAGCCACAAACAATGCTTTCGTTATAACGTCTCAGCGCAAAGTAGCGCTGGGCGCATAAACCAGAACTGAGGAGATCAGGACAGGTAGACAGAATGAACGCTTGCTAGCTAGCAGCTACTTAGCGACAGCAAGCGTCCAAAACAAGACAGACTGGAATGAGGCAGCCAATGCGATTGCAGCGATGGCGTGCCTCACAAAGACAGGACAGGATAGTCAGGAAAATAGCAGGATCAAGATAGATGAACGTAACACAGATAAATATACAATAGATATGTTTTCCTAGCGTATTACAATTACAGCTATCAATGAAACTATTTGTAACGTCTGACTAACATATGTATATATCGGCAATGAACCGATATATGACATAAGCAGGAACGCTGACTAGGACTGGAGTAATACAGGGAACAGGACTCAGAAGGATTCACTATCTCTTCGCAGAGATGAACGCAATCCACAAACGGTAACAGAACAGGATTCAGAAGGATTCGTTATCTCTTCGCAGAGATGAACGCAATCCACAAACAGTAACAGAACAGGATTCAGAAGGATTCGTTATCTCTTCGCAGAGATGAACGCAATCCACAAACGGTACCAGGAGCAGGGTAACTACCTCAGCACGGGTGGTCACGGTACGCGCAACCTACCAAAACGTGCTGGAAAGCTGACTAACTGCACACAGGATATAAACAGTTTGTGTACGTATACATCAGCGACACTGATGTATCAACGTAACATGAATACAAGGAAAATAATAAACGTGCTGGTATGCATATATATGGGCAATGAACCAATATATGATGCAAAACCAGCAAAGTATCTTTAGAACAAGAAACACGATCGGGGGCTGAAGCGACAGCAAGGCAGGCTTAAACTGAAGCTATGAAAACCCGAGGAGTCCTGCAGGAAGCAGATCTTTATACTGAGGTCATCCAATGGGAGCAGACATGCAGATTCCCACACAGGTGAATAATAATCAGTCACAAGCTGACAGCAGGGAAAGGCAGACAAAGCTATGCAGCTTGCATGGAAAGAGATCAGAACTGCCTGAGCTGCAGCACTACTACTTCCAGCAACACCTGCTGCAGCAGCGATCATTACAGTACCCCCGCCCTTAAAAGCGGATTCCAGACGCTTTTCAAAACTGAAATTCCCAACAAAACAGTCTGACTGATAATTCATGATGACCGGGACAGCCCGGCAAGACCGAATTCCAGAATCAGTCCACACAAGACTGGACCCATCAGAACCAGAACCTACAGAACCATGCCCATCAGTACTACAAGCCCCAGTGTGACACCCATCAGAACCATGATTTCCAGAAGAAAGCCCTCCGAAACTCCCTGAGCGATACCCACCGCCTTCCAGGAACCGTTCAAAAACGCCAAAGCCTTTGCAATGCCCACCGGGACTGTCTTTACCAACACAAAACCCACTGTTGAACCAGTCCAAGGCACCAGGACAAGTTTTCTCAGAGACCTCCCAGAACACCTTGAAGCTCCAAAGAGATCCCCATAGGTCAGAACGCCCCTTAGGCTCACATGGAGAACTATCAAGAACCCCTATGGAACCTAGGGCAATTCCCGAGTCAGGGCCACAAGGACAAACATCAAGATCAGGGCTTTCAGGGACCAGAACCATCTCTGGGCATGCAGGCAGACTGGCAACATCAGAACATGTTCCCACTAAGGAAGCATCAGAGCACGCTAACACCTTAGACACACTTGGGCATTCTGGCACACAAAGAACATCTGGGCACACTGGCACAAGAGAAACCTCTGGGCATGTCAAGGAACTGTGAGCCTCAGGGTCAGCCAAGACAGGACCAAAACCAGGACTGGCCAAAAAAAAATCATCATGACTAGACTTCGCAACTACTGGATTTTTACACGAGAATGCAGGATCAGACTTAGATGTCGCTGATTCCAGCAAAGTCAGTAACAAATCAGATTCAGGGGCACTAACAAGACAGGACAAATCTTCTGATGTATGCACTGAACCAGATAGGGACTCCACAACTACCTCTGGACTGGACAGAGACTCATCTAATACACTGGATTGGAGCTCATGAGGCGCTGCAGAACAAGTCAGTATTGCAGCAGCCCCCACTAGACTAGGCAAAACTGAGGAATTCCCTGGACAGGAAGGGGACTCTGGAACCTCTGCCACAGCGGCCAGAGAACCAGAATCTTTCAGGATACAGGGCTGGGTTTCAGGAACACTCATCAGACCGGACTGAAATTCTGAGATTTCTATTATTTTGACCAGAGAATCAGAATTATCCATGTTACAGGGCAAGACTTCTGAAACATTCAGAGGACAGGGCTGGAGTTCCTCGGCTGTTACAACACTGGAGAGGGACTCAACAACATTGGTTAAATCAGACTGTGTACAGGGCAAGGTATCTAACACACTTGCTGACGAGGACAATATTTCAATGGCTTCTGCTTTGCTGGGCAGAAATTCATCAAGTTTTATTAGAGCAGACTGTAATTCCAAAACAGCTGCTAGACAAGTGAATATTACTGCAACACCAACTGAGGTAAGCAGTGCCTCAGACTCCTCTGCTAGAGGGTTTGAAGTATCCAAAGTACTGGGTGAAGCATAAGACTCTGCGACCACAGCTTCACTGGACAGGATCACTGAACAGTCCATATTGCAGGGCAAAACCATGGAAGCACCTGCTGGACAGCATAAAGATTCTGTGACCTGAGTTTCATTGGAGAGATCTACTGCACAATTCATGGTACAGGGCAAATTTACTGGAATATTTTCTGAACAAGGTAATAATTCTGCGATTTCAGGTTCACATAGCAGATGCTCTGAGCTATTCACGAAACTAGAGCGAGGTGTAGAAACAGGAAGATCAAGACACAATGTTTGCGCATCTGAATCACCATTCATTTGTAAAATTGGAAAATTCAGATGCTGGGGTTCTGAGGTTTCTAGACAGGATTGCTGGGACTCGGAAACTGATGTAGTGCATCTATTGGCATCTGCTGGATCAGACAGGAGTTGAACTTTATTAACACAGGTAATTTCTGCAGAAGTGTTTGCAGAGGCAGGCAAGATTTTTCTGGTGTCTGTTTCACTGAACAAAGACTCATGAGTCCTGGCTAGGCTGGACTCGGAAGTCAGCAGGACCTCTGGATTCTCTGCTGAGAAATTTGCGCAGGGCACGGTTAAGAATGTATCAGTGGCTTCTGTTTTACTGGTAAGTAACACTGAGTTATCCATGGTACAGGGTGGAATTGCAGGAACTTCAATTTCACACAAAAAGAGCTCCGAATCACCTGCTGACTCAGCCAAAGGTGCTGAAGCAGGCGGGTCAGAACGCCAAATTTGCGAATTCGGAGTCACATAAAAATCATCCAAAATCAGTTCCCACACATCAATCAATGGAGCCACAAAGTCATACCCACACACACCAGTTTTTATTAGGTTATAGGCAGACTTAATGCATGCATTCAATACTAATTCACTTTTTGCACTGTAAAATTGACAAAATGAACTTGAATCATTCTTCCATTCATTGACCAGAGCTTCCATCTCTCCTTTCTTAAATGGAGGATTCCAAGCATACTTAACAGGCAGATCATGGTTTGCAGATATGATTGTAGCAGGGACATATATTGGGTTAATTGGCAGGTGATTGGCAGATTCCTTATTCCTAAGAATCTCCAATACCTGTAGCAAGTGCTGAAATGTAGTGTATGCAAACTTTCCTTGCTTCACAAATAAGTTGATTTGTTCAATACTCTGTAATATCTCCTCATAATCATACTCAGATAATTATTTTAAACAAAAATCTTTATTTTCCCTAGCCAGGGAGGAAAGTTCATTAGTAGTTTCATAAGTCCATTTAACTCCCCTGAAAGACAATTGCATTTTATTATCTGTTAATGGCAGAATCTCATTATAGGTCTCAGTCGCTAAGGATAACGACTCTGCAGATCGGACACGTTTCTTAGAACGTTTGCGTTTTGCCTTAGACCCTGCTGTTTTTGGTGATTTATTCAAGGCTGCAGGAAAATTATCAGTAACACTTTCTGCTTGCTGAACATTTTTGCAAGCAATTGAAGGAGTAGCTGATTGGCCTGCTGCCAGGAGTTCATTAAGAGGAAAAGGCAATGGATCTATGCGCAACCAGTTATGGATCACAAACGCTAGAAATTCCAGCGGTCTCTCTTTCAAATCGGAATGATTGAGAACATCAAATGCCCACTGGAATAATTCCCCTTTAAACAAAATATAACTTAGTTGGAGTGCCCAGGTTGAAACAGGAGTCGCTTGGAGATCAGGATTGGCCAGGAACCTGGCACATTCAGAGAAAAACTCATTTTCTGTTTCAGAGCTAAGTTCTTTAAATTTCTTAAAGGAACAGGAACCATAATTAACAGTGTCATATTTTCTGGGAATCCCCCCCATAATGGGGATTGGTAATGGGGTTTTCATAATGTAAGGCTTGGTGGTGTATTCTCCACAGTCAGCATGCAACGCATGAGCTGGCGTGGAGGAGGTACACACACTAGCACAAGGAAACAGGCTATCCCTAGTATAGTGGAGGGGAGGACTGACTCCAATAGGAGATTGTGGCGCACAGAGCCGGTGCAGATCTGACAGCCACAAACAATGCTTTCGTTATAACGTCTCAGCGCAAAGTAGCGCTGGGCGCATAAACCAGAACTGAGGAGATCAGGACAGGTAGACAGAATCAACGCTTGCTAGCTAGCGGCTACTTAGCGACAGCAAGCGTCCAAAACAAGACAGACTGGAATGAGGCAGCCAATGCGATTGCAGCGATGGCGTGCCTCACAAAGACAGGACAGGATAGTCAGGAAAATAGCAGGATCAAGATAGATGAACGTAACACAGATAAATATACAATAGATATGTTTTCCTAGCGTATTACAATTACAGCTATCAATGAAACTATTTGTAACGTCTGACTAACATATGTATATATCGGCAATGAACCGATATATGACATAAGCAGGAACGCTGACTAGGACTGGAGTAATACAGGGAACAGGACTCAGAAGGATTCGCTATCTCTTCGCAGAGATGAACGCAATCCACAAACGGTAACAGAACAGGATTCAGAAGGATTCGTTATCTCTTCGCAGAGATGAACGCAATCCACAAACAGTAACAGAACAGGATTCAGAAGGATTCGTTATCTCTTCGCAGAGATGAACGCAATCCACAAACGGTACCAGGAGCAGGGTAACTACCTCAGCACGGGTGGTCACGGTACGCGCAACCTACCAAAACGTGCTGGAAAGCTGACTAACTGCACACAGGATATAAACAGTTCGTGTACGTATACATCAGCGACACTGATGTATCAACGTAACACGAATACAAGGAAAATAATAAACGTGCTGGTATGCATATATATGGGCAATGAACCAATATATGATGCAAAACCAGCAAAGTATCTTTAGAACAAGAAACACGATCGGGGGCTGAAGCGACAGCAAGGCAGGCTTAAACTGAAGCTATGAAAACCCGAGGAGTCCTGCAGGAAGCAGATCTTTATACTGAGGTCATCCAATGGGAGCAGACATGCAGATTCCCACACAGGTGAATAATAATCAGTCACAAGCTGACAGCAGGGAAAGGCTATGCAGCTTGCATGGAAAGAGATCAGAACTGCCTGAGCTGCAGCACTACTACTTCCAGCAACACCTGCTGCAGCAGCGATCATTACACCTACCTTTTGTGTTCAGTGAACCCACCTCATCACAGCATATATCTACCTGTTGTGTTGAGTGGACCCACCTCATCACAGCATATACCTAGCTGTTGTGTTCAGGGAACCCACCTCATCACAGCATACACCTAGCTGTTGTGTTCAGTGAACCCACCTCATCACAGCATATACCTAGCTGTTGTGTTCAGTGAACCCACTTCATAACAGCGTATACCTAGCTGTTGTGTTCAGTGAACCCACCTGACTGCATATACCTACCTTTTGTGTTGAGTGAACCCACCTCACTGCATATACCTACCTTTTGTGTTGAGTGAACCCACCTCATCACAGCATATACCTAGCTGTTGTTTTCAGTGAGCCCACCTCACTGCATATACCTACCTTTTCTGTTGAGTGAACCCACCTCATCACTGCATATACCTAGCTGTTGTGTTCAGTGAACCCACCTTATCACTGCATTTACCTACCTTTTGTGTTCAGCGAACCCACCTCATCACTGCATATACCTACCTGTTGTGTTGAGTGAACCCACCTCATCACAGCATATACCTAGCTGTTGTGTTCAGTGAACCCACTTCATCACAGCATATACCTAGCTGTTGTGTTCAGTGAACCCACCTCATCACAGCATATACTTAGCTGATGTGTTCAGTAAACCCACTTCATCACAGCATATACCTAGCTGTTGTGTTCAGTGAACCCACCTGACTGCATATACCTACCTATTGTGTTGAGTGAACCAACCTCATCACTGCATATACCTACCTTTTGTGTTGAGTGAACCCACATCATCACTGCATATACCTAGCTGTTGTGTTCAGTGAACCCACCTCATCACTGCATTTACCTACCTTTTGTGTTCAGTGAACCCACCTCATCACAGCATATACCTACCTGTTGTGTTGAGTGGACCCACCTCATCACAGCATATACCTAGCTGTTGTGCTCAGTGAACCCACCTCATCACAGCATATACCTAGCTGTTGTGTTCAGTGAACCCACCTCATCACAGCATATACCTAGCTGTTGTGTTCAGTGAACCCACTTCATCACAGCGTATACCTAGCTGTTGTGTTCAGTGAACCCACCTGACTGCATATACCTACCTTTTGTGTTGAGTGAACCCACCTCATCACTGCATATACCTACCGTTTGTGTTGAGTGAACCCACCTCACTGCATATACCTACCTTTTGTGTTGAGTGAACCCACCTCACTGCATATACCTACCTTTTGTGTTGAGTGAACCCACCTCATCACAGCATATACCTAGCTGTTGTTTTCAGTGAGCCCACCTCATTGCATATACCTACCTTTTCTGTTGAGTGAACCCACCTCATCACTGCATATACCTAGCTGTTATGTTCAGTGAACCCACCTCATCACTGCATTTACCTACCTTTTGTGTTCAGCGAACCCACCTCATCACTGCATATACCTACCTGTTGTGTTGAGTGAACCTACCTCATCACAGCATATACCTAGCTGTTGTGTTAAGTGAACCCACCTCATCACAGCATATACCTTGCTATTGTGTTCAGTGAACCCACCTCATCACAGCATATACTTAGCTGTTGTGTTCAGTAAACCCACTTCATCACAGCATATACCTAGCTGTTGTGTTCAGTGAACCCACCTGACTGCATATACCTACCTATTGTGTTGAGTGAACCAACCTCATCACTGCATATACCTACCTTTTGTGTTGAGTGAACCCACCTCATCACAGCATATACCTAGCTGTTGTTTTCAGTGAGCCCACCTCACTGCATATACCTACCTTTTCTGTTGAGTGAACCCACCTCATCACAGCATATACCTAGCTGTTGTTTTCAGTGAGCCCACCTCATTGCATATACCTACCTTTTCTGTTGAGTGAACCCACCTCATCACTGCATATACCTAGCTGTTATGTTCAGTGAACCCACCTCATCACTGCATTTACCTACCTTTTGTGTTCAGCGAACCCACCTCATCACTGCATATACCTACCTGTTGTGTTGAGTGAACCCACCTCATCACTGCATTTACCTACCTTTTGTGTTCAGTGAACCCACCTCATCACAGCATATACCTACCTGTTGTGTTGAGTGGACCCACCTCATCACAGCATATACCTAGCTGTTGTGCTCAGTGAACCCACCTCATCACAGCATATACCTAGCTTTTGTGTTCAGTGAACCCACCTCATCACAGCATATACCTAGCTGTTGTGTTCAGTGAACCCACTTCATCACAGCGTATACCTAGCTGTTGTGTTCAGTGAACCCACCTGACTGCATATACCTACCTTTTGTGTTGAGTGAACCCACCTCATCACTGCATATACCTACCTTTTGTGTTGAGTGAACCCACCTCACTGCATATACCTACCTTTTGTGTTGAGTGAACCCACCTCACTGCATATACCTACCTTTTGTGTTGAGTGAACCCACCTCATCACAGCATATACCTAGCTGTTGTTTTCAGTGAGCCCACCTCACTGCATATACCTACCTTTTCTGTTGAGTGAACCCACCTCATCACAGCATATACCTAGCTGTTGTTTTCAGTGAGCCCACCTCATTGCATATACCTACCTTTTCTGTTGAGTGAACCCACCTCATCACTGCATATACCTAGCTGTTATGTTCAGTGAACCCACCTCATCACTGCATTTACCTACCTTTTGTGTTCAGCGAACCCACCTCATCACTGCATATACCTACCTTTTGTGTTGAGTGAACCTACCTCATCACAGCATATACCTAGCTGTTGTGTTCAGTGAACCCACCTCATCACAGCATATACCTTGCTATTGTGTTCAGTGAACCCACCTCATCACAGCATATACTTAGCTGTTGTGTTCAGTAAACCCACTTCATCACAGCATATACCTAGCTGTTGTGTTCAGTGAACCCACCTGACTGCATATACCTACCTATTGTGTTGAGTGAACCAACCTCATCACTGCATATACCTACCTTTTGTGTTGAGTGAACCCACCTCATCACAGGATTTACCTAGCTGTTGTGTTCAGTGAACCCCCTCATCACTGTATATACCTACCTGTTGTGTTCAGTGAACCCACCTCATCACAGCATATACCTAGCTGTTGTGTTCAGTGAACCCACCTCATCACTGCATTTACCTACCTTTTGTGTTCAGTGAACCCACCTCATCACTGCATATACCTACCTGTTGTGTTGAGTGAACCCACCTCATCACAGCATATACCTAGCTGTTGTTTTCGGTGAACCCCCTCATCACTGTATATACCTACCTGTTGTGTTCAGTGAACCCACTTCATCACTGCATTTACCTACCTTTTGTGTTCAGTGAACCCACCTCATCACTGCATATACCTGCTTGTTGTGTTCAGTGCACCCACCTACCTACATGAGTGCACGCAGTGTGATATACCACTCTGTGCATACCTGTTAACTGCACCTGTGTGACTGCATATTGTATTAGTCAAGTCAAAGCATACCTTTTACTTCATCACCCCCGATATGGACAAAACGGACAAAACAGGTAGAGGAAGAGGTAGAGGCAGACCCAGAGGAAGGCCACCCAGCACCGGCAGGTCTGAGCGAGGTCGTGTTGATGTAATTTTGTGCGGCCCTGGCCCAAAGTACAGTGCTCAGAAGAAGGCACGTGCCATCAACTCCCAAGATTGTCAGGACATGGTTGACTATTTAACACAGAACACCTCATCTACCGCAGCCACCAGCACTACTACAAGCACCACATCCACTGCATTTGACACTTCGCAGGAGTTATTTGGTGGTGAAATCACTGATCCCCAGCCACTACTACAACAACAAGATGAAGGCGCTAAGCAAGTTACACCACCTCATATGTATAAGTTAGGGGACACTATGGACGTAACGTGTGAGAAGGAGGATGATGAAGTACCTGCTGTTGGTGCAGTTTTGGAGGTGTCTGAGGCAAACAAAGCGGGGCAGGATGATTATGATGATGACGATGATACGGATGCCACGTTTGTTCCCTATAGAGGAGATGATCAGGAGGATAGTGCAGGGGGGGAGTCAGAGAGGAGTAGGAGGACACAAGTTGCTGAAAGAAGCAGGGGGAGCTCGTTGTCAAAAACAGCTGGTGGCATTGTCCGGCGCCATGTATAACCACCTATGGACAGCCAGCCAACGTGCCCTTCAATGTCAGCTGCTGAGGCCACCATAGTGCCATCACCCCAGGGGGGCTCAGCGGTTTGGAAATTTTTTAGTGTGTCTGCCTCAGATCGGAGCAAAGCCATCTGTTCTCTCTGCCTCCAAAAATTGAGCCGTGGAAAGGCCAACACTCACGTAGGGACAAGTGCCTTACGAAGGCACCTGGAGAAAAGGCACAAACTGCAATGGGAAGAGCACCTGAGGAAAAGCAGCACACAAAAGAAAAGCCACCCTCCTTCTCCTCTTCCTCCTTCAGGTGCACCGTCTTCAGCCGCTTTCTACCTTGCACCTTTACAGCCACCCTCCTCCACTCCGCCTCTGACCTTGAGCGGTTCCTGCTCCTCTGCCCACAGCAGCCAGGTGTCTGTGAAGGAAATTTTTGAGCAGAAGAAGCCAATTTCTGCCAGTCACCTCCTTGCCCAGCGTCTCACAGCTGGCGTGGCAGAACTGTTAGCTCGCCAGCTGTTACCATACCAGCTGGTGGACTCTGAGGCCTTCCGTAAATTTGTGGCCATTGGGACACCGCAGTGGAAGATGCCAGGCTGCAATTATTTCTCTAAAAAGGCGATACCCAAACTGCACTGTGAAGTGGAGAGGCAAGTGGTGTCATCTCTGGCACACAGTGTTGGGTCAAGGGTCCACCTGACCACGGATGCCTGGTCTGCCAAGCACAGTCAGGGCCGCTACATTACTTACACAGCCTATTGGGTCAACCTGGTGACCGATGGCAAGCACTGAGTACGTGGCTGTGCAGTGGACAAACTTGTGACACCTCCACGGCTTGCAGGCAGGCCTCCTGCCACCTCCTCTCCACCAGCTACATCCTCTTCTCTGTTGTCATCCTCCTCCTCCTTAGCAAGGAAATGAGCAGCGCTACTTAAAAACAGACTAGTGCCTAACTGCAAAAGAGTGCAAGCCCCACTTGTGGGGTCGAATACACACCGAGCATACACATGACCTGTCTACCACTAGAGGAGGATGTTGGTTTCCATTAACAGCTTGCATGCAACCTATTAAGTTCTCGTCCCTCCCACTGCGAAGAAGTCAATCCTCCATGGGAGGGGCCTAACACTAACTAAATCCTAACCTATGTATATGCATAACCTGGGTGCGGCTAATCAAATAAAATCGAAAATTGAAAATTGCGCAAAAGGTGGATCAGCGCAACACCAGGCTGCCTCCGAATGGCCTCCATCAGAGATGCGCTGAGCCCCCCCAGGAACTACAAACGCACCTTGAACCCAAACAGAAGCTCTCCATATACACCAAAAGCATGGCTGTTAAGTGGGAGCAGCTGACCAAAAAACGAATTACATTAGTACATAGCAAGGAAATGAGCAGCGCTACTTAAAAACAGACTAGTGCCTACCTGCAAAAGAGTGCAAGCCCCACTTGTGGGGTCGAATACACACCGAGCATACACATGACCTGTCTACCACTAGAGGAGGATGTTGGTTTCCATTAACAGCTTGCATGCAACCTATTAAGTACTCGTCCCTCCCACTGCGAAGAAGTCAATCCTCCATGGGAGGGGCCTAACACTAACTAAATCCTAACCTATGTATATGCATAACCTGGGTGCGGCTAATCAAATAAAATCGAAAATTGAAAATTGCGCAAAAGGTGGATCAGCGCAACACCAGGCCGCCTCCGAATGGCCTCCATCAGAGATGCGCTGATCCTCCTTGGCTGGTGCCGCGATCTCCTCTCCAGCTACACGGCCCCATCTCCCCAGGGCCTATGCTGCATGCCAGGTATGACGGTGTTATGCCATCTTAGACATGTCTTGCCTCAAAGCGGAGAGTCACACTGGAGCAGCTCTCCTGGCTGCTCTTAACAAACAGGTGGATCAGTGGCTGACCCCGCACCAGCTGGAGATCGGCAACGTGGTGTGTAACAACGGCAGCAATCTCCTTTCCGCTTTGAATTTGGGAAAGCTGACACATGTACCCTGCATGGCACATGTGCTGAATCTAGTCATTTAAAGATTTGTGTCAAAGTACCCGGGCTTAGAGGACGTCCTGAAGCAGGCCAGGAAGTTGTGTGGACATTTCAGGTGGTCTTAAGCGGCCATGGCACGCTTTGCGGACATTCAGCGGAGAAACAACGTGCGGGTGAGACGCTTGATATGTGATAGCCCGACTCGCTGGAATTCGACCGTGCTCATGTTCTCTCTCCTGCTAGAACAGGAGAAAGCCGTCACCCAGTACCTCTACAATTTCAGTAGAAGGACACAATCTGGGGAGATAGGGATGTTGTGGCCCAACAACTGGACACTGATGCGAAATGCATCATGTGGCCGTTTGAGGAGGTGACCAACCTGATGAGTCACAGTGAAGGCACCATCAGCGACTTGATCCCCTACGCTTACTTCCTGGAGCGTGCCGTGCGTAGAGTGGTGGATCAAGCTGTGGAGGAGTGTTAAGAGGAACAGTTATGGCAGGAACAGTTGTGGGAGCAATTTACATCAGAACCAGATGTTTCCTCAACACCTGCGGCAGCACAGAGGGGAGAGGAGGACGAAGAGTCATGTGGGGAAGAGGAGTCAGACTCGGATGATGAGGAATGTGTTTCTGTGGAGGAGGAGGAGACAGCGGCAGAAGAACAACCGCAGCAGGCGTTGCAGGGGGCTTGTGCTGCTCAACGTCCCCAACTCCCCATGGTATTGTTCGTGGCTGGGGGGAGGAGGAGGAGGACTTACCTGACGTCATTGAGGAAGAGCAAGAGGAGATGGAGAGTACATCTGGATCCAACTTTGTGCAGATGGCGTCTTTCATGCTTTCCAGCCTGTTGAGGGACCCCCGTATAAAAAAACTCAAGTGGAATGAGCTGTACTGGGTTGCCACGCTACTAGACCCTCGGTATAGGCACAAAGTGGTGGACATGTTAACAAGTCACCTGAAGGCAGAAAGGATGCAGCACATGCAGAACAAGCTGGAAAGTATGCTTTACAATGCGTATAAGGGTGATGTCACAGCACAACGCCATAAAGGTGCCACTGCCAATAATCCTCGCAGGCAAGGACAGGACACTCCAGCGATCTCATGGTGATGTCGGACATGCGGATATTCTTTAGTCCAATGCCTCGCCTTAGCGCTTCCGGATCCACCCTCCACCAACACCTGGACCGGCAGGTAGCCGACTACCTGGCCTTAAGTGTGGATGTAGACACTGTGAGCAGAGATGAACCCTTGGACTACTGGGTGCGTAGGCTTGACCTGTGGCCAGAGCTGTCCCAATTTGCCATCCAACTTCTGTCTTGCCCTGCCTCAAGCATCTTGTCCGAAAGGACCTTCAGCGCAGCTGGAGGCATTGTCACTGAGAAGAGAAGTCGCTTAAGTCACAAAAGTGTTCAGTACTTCACCTTTATCAAAATGAATGAGACATGGATCCTGGAGGGCTACTGCCCGCCTGAAGACTAAGTCAGTCCCCACACACAGCATCTCTGCCTGCAGGCTGCTTGCCTTCTCCGCAACCACCAACAGGGCCCAGGACTCCAGGCGGATTCCAGGATTTTTAAGGCCGCTGCTAGCAGCGGCCGCTATACTAATTTTTCTGGTGCGTGTACACGCCTGTCTAATTTTTCTGGCTGCAGTGCAAAACAAAAGGCATGTACATGTGCCCATTTCCCTTCGTGATCATTACCTTGCCGCGGTGAAGGGGCTTGCGTATCACAATGAAGCAATGGCCGCCGGCTATATGAGTGTCTCGGGAGGGTGGCACACCAAAGATAATAAGGTCATTGCTTCATTGTGAACAGACTAAATTTGATCAGCCCGACAGTCACTGTTGTTCTATCATTGGGCTACCACAGCCCGGCGACCATATGGGCTTAAACACTGCCACGGTCTGCACTCGCGCCATGGTGCGCACCGGTCCAGCATGGCCGTCACTACGCAAACAGCTGTTTGTGGTGCGTTACACAGTGAGTTTGGTGTGTCAGTGTGAAGCAGTACTCTACTTATACTCCTTGATTGATGTATACAAGATGCAAGATGTTTGAAAGCACTTTAGGCCTGCAATTTAACATTCAATGTGATTTCTGCCCTTAAAACGCTGCTTTGCGTCAAATCCAGATTTTTCCCCGGGACTTTTGGCGTCTATCCCACTCATCCATGCCCCCCTCCAGGTGTTAGACCCCTTGAAACATCCTTTCCATCACTTTTGTGGCCAGCATAAATGTTTCTAGTTTTCAAAGTTCGCATCCCCATTGAAGTCTATTGGGGTTCGTAGAAGTTCGCGCAAACCAAACCTTTTGCGGAAGTTCGCAAACCCCGTTCGCGAACCTAAAATCGGAGGTTTGGGCCATCTCTATTGATGTATACTAATATTACTATAGTAGCTAGCAACACTACTAATAACGTATTGAAATGGAGAAGGAAGTCTGTACTCATGGGTATGTATGCTGATATTTTAGATGAACCCTGGAGTATAAAGGAAGAGGGATGCCTTCATTAAGGCATCAAATCCTAGTTGCCTTACATTTATGATTATGTACTCTAGATCTTTGGTGTGGAGATTGGAGAAATCAATACTAAATACAAGGATCAGAGAGTCAAGTACTGGCCATATCCAAAATTCACTTTACTAAAAAACAAATGTGCCACTCACATGAAAAAGTTAGGCAGCCAGGTGTCCAAGCAGAGGGGTGCTACAAGGTGAGCTTGGCAGCTTACAGCTGTTTCATGTGCTGGCCGAGTGCCTTTTCACAGCTTACACTGATTAGCTATATGTTGGGTGTGGATGGTGCCTACCTCTCTGATCCTTGTATTTTAACTTTAATTTTTCCTACTAGTAATCACTGATCTTATGTCCTGTCATTAATCTAATCTTTTATGATGAAAAACTAAAAACCACTTGATGGGCTCTTCATCAATTCAACTGAATATTGCCTACTAAGATGCAAGCATGGGAAATTTCCATTAGTACTAAGACTGCACACAGCTCCACAACATCACTGATTCTATACAGCTATATAGCTGTTTTTGCAACACATCTTTATTTAACAAGCTGAACAATAATTGTCTTACCATATGCGTTAAGCTTACTGCTGTAAAGGTGCGGCATGCCGCCGCCGACTCACATTTTGTTGCCGTCCCTGCCACTAACTCACGTGCGTGCAGGGCGGCAGGCGGAGGACGTGTCTCAGTGATTAGCTGACACGCTGAGCGCTGATTTGCCTGGTCTGGTATTTAAACCTGTTGAGTGCTCCAGACTTCACCCGTGATAGCCTATGCTGGGCTCGTAGCTGAGATTATGCTCACACCAAGTGCCTTGTCTTGCTGTAGATCTCTGTCTGTCTCTTCTTGACCAAGTTTCTTGCAGATTCGATTACCTGTTGCGGACCCGGGTTGTACCTGACTATGTTTCTTCTGATCACCTGTTATCGACCCGGCTTGTATTTGACTTTGCATCTTACTGGACTTCCTGTTGCCAACCTCAGATTGTTAAAGGACTTTGCATGAACGCTGCCTGCGCCGATCCCGGCCTGTTTTGACAACGCATCTGTATTGTGATTACACTTTCGTCTGGATTGTCTCAGCCCATAGGCCTCAGGTGACTATTCAAGTATACTGTGTATGCATTACCTTGATGTGTTTGGTGAATGCTATTTAAAGAGAAACTCCGACCAAGAATTGAACTTTATCCCAATCAGTAGCTGATACCCACTTTTACATGAGAAAAATAATGATTTTAACAAACAGACCATCAGGGGGCGCTGTATGACTGATTTTGTGCTGAAACCCCTCCCACAAGAGGCTCTGGTACCGTACGGTACTCTGGGCAAACTGTCACAATGTAACAATGTTCAGACAGGAAATAGCTGTCTGTTAAAGCCAGACCAGCTAGAAACAGCTCCATAATCTGCCCACAGTAACAATGTCACCATGTAATACAAGTCAGAATGTGAATCTGGGAGAGGAAAGATTTTACAATGAGCAAACACTGACTAAATCATGTATACATAATTATTGTAAAAATGAAGCACTTTTTTTATTACATTATTTTCACTGGAGTTCCTCTTTAACAGGTTGTATGCTACATCTACCTGCAGGGTATTGTAGTTTGTTATCAGGCAGGAGTTTACGCAGGGGTTAGGGCTGGGTTATAGGTCAGTCATATGAGCATACAGTCTGACCTTTAGCAAGTAGCCAGACAAGCCTGACAACTGCAGTTTTCATATTTAAGATCTGTGCTAAAAGTGGAGAATTAGCTGCTGTTCCTCTTGTTTGTCTTTAAACAATCAACCACATCAGCAGTATTCAAAAAAAGTCTTATTAAATGCACAAAAAGAATCTCTTTTGTATTTTGATTTCTGATTGCTTGTGAGGTTTTACAACACAATGGTCTTTACAAGTAGACAGTGATTGACATGTTGCTGTTCTTATACCGAAGTGAGCTTTAATTGTCTTAAAATCAATACCATTGATTGCCATCGATTGTGCAAGCATGGCAGCAGATCTAACTATCTGAGATGCTGCATGTAGCTTTTGCATTCTCTGCTTACCTGGTTCCATATCCTCCTAGGGGCGCAAGACATGGAGCAGCAATGAACCGACTGGAAGCGATACCAAACACTTTTTTGCTCAGTAGCATTTGACATTAGTGAAACAAGCAACCGGAAGTTGCCCAATGTGATCCAACCCTTAGGCTCAACACACACCATACAATCTTGGTTGTTCAATCTTACCACTTTCATGTAGTATAAGAGCTTTTCCAATCAATCATTCAAGGTATTTTCAATCTGTTGGCCCTTTTACTACATAGATTTGGTAAATCTGTACAACCAAGATTGTATGGTGTGTGTTGAGCATAAAGCTGTGCTAATACTTATGGTAAATTATCTGCATTATGCGCCGATTATTACTGCTTGATGGGCAATCTGTAACTCTGGGTGTTTCAAGTCCTACCCCATAGAGCCATATTAATCCATGCCCTGCACTGATGAGGATCAACCATTCCAAAACTGTATGCATGTTAAAAAATTTTTTTAACAAAAATGCCCCAAATATAGCAACCAATAGGTCTTTCAATTATACATATTATTCTGTGCATAGAATCCCCTTATGTGTCCCTTGTAAGATGCTAGTCTTCTTTTTTGGGGATAATAGGTAACTTAAAGGGGATAAGTTCAATCAAGAACCCTTGTTCATAAACCTTGATAGGTGATTGATGAATCAAATCATTCGATAATAACCAGGTAAAACGTCAATTTATTACAATCAACTAAACGTTCACACATGAATAAGTACAAAGTGTCTGCATCATCCACATAGCCATTTCCACAATACTATAATTCAACAATTTTTAACCATTACATTTTTTTGTTCCTGGTAAGGGTAATATTGGTTCAGAATCTTGTCCCTTATATTAGATCAACTATTTCATTTGGTGTTATGGAGACCCTAACGGGACAACCGTGTCCTTATATATGTTCGTACATAAACTCAAGAACAGTAGTTCCCTCAAAAGACCGCACCACTCCAAAAGTATCAATACAAAATCATCTTTATTCAAAAAGCAAATTAAAAACACTTAAAAACAAGTAACAAGGATGGCCATGTTGGGAAACTATACATAAATATACCCATGAGTAGCAATAAATATTGGCCAAATGGCAAAGTTCCCAAACCACAAACTCACAAATGTGCTGAAATAAACTAATGGCTAAAAATAACCGAAAAATCCATTCCAAATAGCCCCATCAATAAAGATGGTAAAAATATTGATAAAAAACAGTAACCAGTATAATAAAGTGCATTTATACATATATAGTGCAAATGAGGCATGTGTAGCTTATAAGTAATGAAGAGGTAGGAAGTGAATGAGCAAAAATCCATAAAGAGAGTGCAAGCTAGTGCATGAAAAGGTGTAAGACCTTAAGGCCAGGAATACTGGTGCTTACCCGGCAATAAGAATCAAGGAGAGATGTGGAACATGGTTACCATCCGTAGACCGTCACGAGTCGCCGCTCAAACACTATGGCAGCTTCCTTTGGGCTTCCTCTCTTATATATGTTCGCACTTCATTGTGTACAACCGGGACAAACGATTAGATTTCACAAAGTAGTATGAAACAGAATATGATTCAAGGTAACTGGATTCACACAATCCAAGTTGTGTAATATAATGTCTTCATCGTCGATATGCATATAAAGACTCACAATGAGGTTAATAACTTGTATATCATGATGAATATAGCAAGCCAATGTTTGCTGTAGGCTGTCTGCATGGCAGCATGGAGTTGAGACAGGGCTCAGCGTACATTTCCAAAACAGTCTGTATGCATGATGAATTAGTTTGGCTCTGAAATATTAACAGGCTGACACATCATTGCATTCCAGCAGTTCTGGAGGTGTGTTAAAGGACCACTCCCACGAATCAATACATTTTTAACCATCCAACAGTATATATATATGGTATATATGAGCCTTGCTGTGTATTTTTTTTTTTATTTTGTGATGTTTCTTTAATTTACTGTTTGTAACTGAAATCAGAGTCCGTCAGCCCCTTGCATAACGTTGACGGACTTTTGTATCTAAATAAACATCGCAGGGGGAGCCTTTGCAGGGTTTGGTAGAAAAAAGAGGAGATGGTTTTGCCCTGCAATCCTAACTGTGAATATCATTGCGCTCTTGCTTTCCCTCTGCAGTAGCCGTTATTTATAAGGGCCCCTCCGCACTTAGGCATCCCGCAGGCTTTCAGGGAGGCAGCTGTCAGCGCAGACTTTGCTGCGCAATGAGCCGCTCTCCCTCTAACTTCATTCGCCTGCAGGTCTGCCAATGATGACGCGTGGAGGAGCTGAATGACTCTGCGGTGGCAGTATGGGCTTCCCTCTGTCCATCGCCGTGGCTCACGTCCTTATGACGTGTGGCGTAATGAGCGCAGAGCTCGCTCTACTGACAGAGCGTACAGCTTCTGTCTTTCGCCGCGCCTCCAGCCCCGATGACGTGCGGCGCATTGAGCTCCACCCCTCCATTCAATTTTTTATGATCAGCTGATTATTCGTGAGCCGCGGCGATGGACAGAGGGAAGCCCATACTGACTCATTCAGCTCCTCCACGCGTCATCATTGGCAGACCCGCAGGCGAATGAAGGTAGAGGGAGAGCAGCTCATTGCGCAGCAAAGTCTGCGCTGACAGCTGCCTCCCTGAAAGCCTGCGGGATGCCTAAGTGTGGAGGGGTCCTTATAAATAACGGATACTGCAGAGGGTAAGCACGAGCGCAATGATATTCACATTTAGGATTGCAGGGAAAAACCATCTGTTCTTTTTTCTACCAAACCCTGCAAAGGCTCCCCCTGCGATGTTTATTTAGATACAAAAGTCTGTCAACGTTATGCAAGGGGCTGACGGACTCTGATTTCAGTGTCAAACAGTAAATTAAAGGAACACCACAAAAAAAAAATACACAGCAATGCTCATATACAGTATACCATATACAGTATATATATACTTTTGGATGGTTAAAAATGTATTGATTCGTGGGAGTGGTCCTTTAAGCTTTCAGGTACAGCAAAGAGATGATTTGCATATTCAGCAGTGATGCATTGTGGAACACCTCAAAGCTCCCTCCAAACTGAATAATCGCAAATACCTGTTTTGCATAGCATGTTAGTAAGGAGGCTTTTTTAGATCTCTTTTAGCCCCTTACACACTCCCAGGAGTTCTGGTTGACCATGAGCTTGCCGGGTTATCTGTAATGCTTTTCAAATGATATGTCTCTGAATAGTCCCACTACTTCTGAAATACTCATTTCCTTCTGTCTTGTTGTAATTTGTCTTTCTACACTCTGTGTAATTCCTGTGCAGATCATATTGACACTCCAGCAAGCACTAAGTATGAAGAATGCATGTTTGTGGTAGGTTGTTGTTTTTTTACTGTAAACAATGGCAGCTCCATGGCAGCATCTTAAAGAGAATTTGAAACCTTCATTAGAAAAAAAAAAAGAAAGAAACTTACCTACACAGACCCCGCAGTATGCTCCGTCTAAATATCCCGAGTGCCCCCAAAGACTTCCGAAGCCCACCTGCAGCGGAAGAGAGCAAATCGGTCGGAGATTGCTGACGAGGGAGTCAGTGCTGGAATGACGGGACGAGGAGAGGAAAGGGAAGGCTCCATAGGATCCAGAGCCTTCAATCTTCTTGGGTAAGTATCTTTTTTTTTTTTTCACAAAACCATTAAAGTACGGTAAGTGTGTTGAATTATTAATCAGTGCCTCATTTTAAATGCAGACATCACACCAACAAACTTTGATTCTAGTAATACCTTTTAATGACTAAACTGTACATGGTATATTGCTACAGTTAGTCATTAAAGGTATTACTGGAATCAACATTTCTGCTCCTCGACTAACACTGGACCACATTTCACTTGCCTCATTTTAAGACATTTTGATGAAATGTACATCTTATTACACTAACATTTAAATGTCCTAATGTTAACATAATAAACAACCCATGTGTATTTCTTATCTCTACATTTATACTTTTTTGACATAAATATTTACATCTAATATACATTTACTGAAGAAATAGTTCCTTCGCCTTTACGGTGCAGCCATAGCTGCTGATTACCATTGTTTTGACTAGAGCACTGATTGGTTATTAAGTATTTTTAAATAAGCTTTCTGCTAACAATGTTTCCAAAATGCCATTCTAGCTTAAAACAAAATTCCATTCTGAGGGGATTATAAATGTTATGAGTTGAAATCTTCTTTGATTTGCCAATTAGTTCCCTTGGTGACAGGAGCATAGGCTGCTCCAGTGAAAGTATTGTGTGTGACAATTCAAAAGGGTATGTGAAATATTGCAGGAGACAAAATGTCCCTTGCTTGAACGCTATAAAGAGTTATCATTCATTTAAATTCCATGCAAGCCAAGACCGGAAATTGATTTTAAAATAATATCCATTCTCTACGTGTTATGGCATTGAGATTGTAAGCTCATTAGTCAAATAATACATTTGAAACAGAAGGGGAGGTATCTGTCAATATACTGTGAAATATTCTTGTTCCTTTGCATACGTTCTAGTCACTTTGCTGTATGAATGCTACACTAATAATGGTACAACTAATAATGGGATATTTTCTCTGACATCACCCAACCTGTGACCCATATCAGACATGTTAATTTAGAATTAGATCTAGAAAGCCAAACACCTTAAGAAATTAGACTTAACTTGCAGACATGGATTGCAGGAAGAAAAATAAAAAGCTCTCACAAAGTAAAGACTGGGAGAACATGTGAACAGCAAATAACAGCAGCCAAAAAATAACAACTTGTCTACTATTCAGTTATTTAAAATTCTTTTGTCTTCTAATCTAGTGCTCTGTTTATCTGGAAGAAGGAGTCATAAACTTTTTTTAATATTACATTTTGTTATAGGTATTTCCTGGCCTCACCCTCCATTGGATTACACCGATCAATGCCACCTGGCTTTGGACATGTAAGGAAACGCGGAAAGGCCGCCGTCTCTCGAAGTGAGGCGGCTGTTTCCGCATCCAGCATGGCGTCACAACGCGGAAAAAACGCTGCATGCCGCATAGGCAGTGCGGCGGAATCCGCATTGGTAACGGCGGAATCCGCATTGGTAACGGCGGAATCCGCATCAGAGGCGGCCCCCGCACTAGATACATTGCATGACAGTACTGGTGTGGCTGGGACTGATAGTCCACCAACATTCAGACTTACACGCGCGCGAGCACAGAGGCAAAGTTTAAATAACAGTTAGAAGGGAGTCGGCTGACCAGCTGGGTAAGCTGACAAATTCCACTGCTCTCATTGGACCAGCAATTAGGGAGGTCCTGGAAAGGTCCTAGAGTATATATACTGCTGGTTGTTCACTTGCTCTTTGTCTGGCGTGCGATCACATATGTGGGAGCACCCAGATCCGTAGTCAGATCCGCAAGTGTGGCGGGACCAGCTGGAGCTGTAATCCTACACTTAGCTAGATTCTGTTGATAGCTAAACTACTAGTTTGATTGTGATTATCTGTTATGACTTTTGCCTGCCTTATACAATACAATAACATTTGTAAAGCGCTTTTCTCCCATAGGACTCAAAGCGCCTTGACTATCCTCCTGAACTCTGATCTTGTACCTCGATATTTCTGATACTCTGTTGCCGAACCCCGGCTCGTTCCTTGACTCTGCTTCTGCCTCCTGATTTTGTACCCCGATATATCTGATACCCCGTTGCTGAACCCTGCCTGTACTTTGACTCCGCCTTTGCCTCCTGATCTTGTACTTTATCTGTCCGTGTGTGTACGACCTGGCTTGTCCGACCTCGAGAACCGACCTTACTGTTAGAGGCGGTTCCTCGCTCTGTTAGTGATCCTTCCTCCTGAAGGTTACTTTCAGTCTGTCCTTCCTACTGTCAGTCTGACTCCTCCCGTCTTGGAGAGCTCAGGTCTGCGGAAGGAATCAGTGCAGTACTCCTTGCTGCACTGAGGCCTAGTCCTCTAAGTGTTATTGTTGCACCTAACACTACACTCTACTCAGGTGAACAGAGGTTAGCTAGTATATCGGATTATCAGTGATACTGCAGATCACGTATAATCTGGTATACATCTGTATTCCCAGTGATTCTGCAGATCACTGGTAATCAGATCCTCTCTGTGCTTCACCGATCGTTACAGAACGCCAGACCAAAAAATGCAAATGGACGCACACACTCACCGTCTGGGCGCACTTGCCACTTCGGTGGAAAACATCAACCAAGTGCTGGGTAGCCACAAGACTATAATTGATGTCCTATCAGGCTCTGTGTGAACCCTCCAGACGTCAGTTGATTCAGTGCGATCTCCTCCTAGTGCTGACATACGTATGCCCGTACCAGATACATTTTCCGGCCACAAGTCTGACTTCCGGAATTTTAAGAGTAGAGTGTTATCGTACTTCGAGTTGAGACCCCGATCCTCGGGGACTGAGACCCAACGGGTCACCTTTATTAAAACTTTGCTGACTGGTGACTCCCAGTCATGGGCATACAACCTGCCTCCTACCGATACTGCTCTGACCTCGGTAGAGGAATTCTTTAAGGCCATGGCCGTAATTTACGACGACCCTGACCTTGCGGCAACCTCTGAGCGGAAGCTCAAACTTTTGCGGCAAGACAGGGGTTCAGTCGAGGATTACGCGGCAGAATTTCGCAGATGGTCAGTCACGGCCAGATTTGATAATTTTGCCCTCATGGATTACTTCTTGTCTGGGTTGTCGGAGGAGGTCTCCGATTTAATGCTAACCTTGCCCGAGCCCAGGACAGTCGATGAGGCCATCACATCGGCCATTCGAGTCGACCGTCGATTACGCCATCAGAGGCAGATTCGGGGCAGTCACAGTGCCAGGGTAACATCATATGTGGCACCCTCCGCTGCACCCTTAGTAACGCCATCTCCGTCTGTCTCATCTCCTCCGGCCTTGCCTCCACTCGAACCAATGCAGATTGGTTGTTCGAAATTGACCCAGGTGGAGCGAAGGCGGAGAATGACGGATCAACTGCCCGAACAAGTCGGGAAACGAATTTGCCTAGGAGTAGTGGGGGGTGACACCCTAGGCACGCCACTTGCACCCCTTAAAGAAAAGAAATTGCTTCTCCCTTGTACAGTTACATGGGAGAAGAAATCTGTGGCCACTGAGGCTTTCATTGACTCAGGCTCAGCGGCCAATTTTATGAAGTTTAAGTTTGCTCAGGAGTTGGGTATTCCGCTCACTCCTGTGACACCCCCCATTCAGGTCACGGCAGTGGACGATTCCCCTCTGCAACGGAATCGTGCTCTGTCGCAGACTCCGGTGGTGAAGCTCACCATAGGGGTATTGCATGGGGAACAGTTGCAATTTTTTGTGTTACACATGTCAACTTCCACCATTATCTTAGGCATGCCGTGGTTGCAGATCCATTCACCACAAATAGACTGGGCCACGGGTCAGTTAACCTCCTGGTCTCCTCAATGTTTTCAACAGTGTTTGGGGAAATTAACATTGGGGCAAACCAGAGTTCAGGTGGGAGGTGTACCAGACCAGTATGCTGAATATTCGGATGTATTCTGCCCCAAAGCAGCCGATAAATTACCTCCACATCGCCCTTTCGATTGTCCCATTGATCTCCGTTCTGGTTGTGTACCTCCTCGGGGCCATTTGTACAATTTGTCGGGGCCCGAGAAATTGGCTATGCAAGAGTACATCAGGGAGAATCTGGCCAAAGGTTTCATTCGCCCGTCTCGGTCGCCTGCTGGGGCAGGCTTCTTTTTTGTAAAAAAGAAAGACGGAGGCCTGCGACCTTGCATCGATTACCGCGGTCTCAACAAGATTACAGTAAAGAATCGCTATCCGCTACCCCTGATAGACGATTTGTTCACTCAGATCACGAGCGCCCAGATTTTTTTCTAAGCTGGATTTACGGGGTGCGTACAACATGGTACGCATAAGAGAGGGCGATGAGTGGAAAACGGCCTTCAGTACACCGGACGGGCATTACGAGTACCTGGTGATGCCCTTCGGGTTGTGTAATGCCCCAGCCGTTTTCCAGGAACTCATCAACGAGGTCTTCAGAGAGGTGTTGGGGAAATTTGTTCTAGTCTACCTAGACGATATTCTGATCTTCTCCAACAATCTCTCTGAACATAGGACCCATGTGAGGTTCGTTTTGAACAAGCTAAGGCAGAACCTATTGTACGCAAAAATAGAAAAGTGTATCTTTGAAGTAACATCTGTCGCCTTCCTGGGGTACATAATTTCCACCACAGGCTTGTCTATGGATCCTGCCAAGGTTTCCGCTGTTCTGGAATGGCCTCAGCCGGTAGGCTTGAAATCCCTTCAGCGGTTTCTTGGCTTCGCCAATTATTATAGGAGATTCATAAAGGGGTACTCTACGGTCATTTCTCCACTTACCAGTCTCACCAAGAAAGGGGCAGATACCACTCACTGGTCTCCTGAGGCGTTACAGGCTTTTGCCACCCTGAAGGGCCTATTTTGTTCTGCACCCATCCTCAGACATGTGGATACGTCTTTTCCATTTATTGTTGAGGTGGATGCCTCGGAGGTCGGGGTGGGGGCTGTGCTGTCTCAGCGATCTGGCTTGCAGGGTAGAATGCACCCGTGTGCTTACTTCTTCCGTAGGTTCTCCCCTGCGGAAAGGAACTACGATATTGGCAACAGAGAGCTTTTAGCCATTAAGTTAGCTTTCGAGGAATGGCGACATTGGTTAGAAGGAGCGGAGCATACGGTCACGGTCTACACTGACCACAAGAACCTAGAGTACATTGAGGGGGCTAAGAGGTTGAGCCCCCGTCAGGCCCGTTGGTCATTATTTTTCTCCAGGTTCTCTTTCATTATTACGTACACCCCGGGTAGCAAAAATGTCAAGGCGGATGCTTTATCCCGGTGCTTCGAGTCAGAGACAGCACAGCCCTCTATTCCAGAGACTATTATTCCCCAGAGGTTGGTACTAGCCGCAACTGAGACTTGGGGGGATTTGAAGGGGACTTTAATTCCCTTTCAACAACACATCCCGGAAGGGAAGCCCGCAGGGGTACTGTTCATTCCGCTACCGTTCCGTCTCCAGGTTCTAGAGATGTTCCATGCGCATAAAAATGCTGGGCATCCTGGGGCATCTAGAACTCAGGATCTGGTAGCCAGATGCGCCTGGTGGCCGTCCTTGGCAGCAGATTGCCAGGAATTCGTGAGGGAATGTGCAATTTGTGCCAAGAGTAAACCCTCCCGGCTGGCACCTGTGGGTACCTTGCAGCCTTTACCCACCCCGAGTGAACCATGGACTCAGTCCATGGATTTTGTGGGTGAACTTCCTAAGTCAGAAGGTATGTCGGTCATTTGGGTGGTAGTTGACCGCTTCAGCAAAATGGCCCATTTCGTGCCCTTGAAAGGACTCCCCTCGGCCCAGGAGTTGGCTGACCTGTTTATTACACATGTGTTCCGGCTGCACGGCATTCCGGAAAATATAGTGTCGGATCGGGGAGTCCAGTTCGTTTCTAGATTCTGGAGGGCATTCTGCCAACAAATGGGCATGAAGCTTTCATTTTCATCGGGCTACCACCCACAGACCAATGGGCAGACGGAGAGAATCAACCAGTCATTGGAGCAATTTTTGAGGTGCTATGTTGCGGAGACACAGAGCGATTGGGTCAAATTTCTGCCCTTCGCGGAATTCGCACAAAACAATTTGAAAAGCTCCTCCACCGGATTCTCTCCGTTTCAGGTTGTGTCTGGAAGATTGCCCAAGTTCTCACCGTTGCCAGTGGCCTCCACCCCGTTTCCAGCTCTGGAGGCCTGGCAGAGGTCTTTTAAAGACATTTGGCGCACGGTGAGAGATAGTTTACAAAAGGCGTTTTTTACTCAGAAGGGTCAAGCTGACAAAAAACGTTCAGTAGAGTGGAGCTTCCAGCCAGGAGACTTGGTTTGGGTGTCCACACGTCATTTGGCCCTGAAACAGCTCTCAGATAAATTAGGCCCCAGGTTTGTCGGTCCATTTCCGGTAGCAAAAAAGATTAATAACGTCACTTATACCGTTGACCTTCCCACCAGCATGCGGGGTGTAAGGTCCTTCCACGTGTCCCTTCTTAAACCAGCAGTCCAGGTGGGTCCCACTCCTCCTCCTCCCGTGTTGGTAGATGCCCAACCCGAGTATGAAGTGGAAAAATTTTTAGATTCACGCACGGTACAAAACTCGGTACAGTACCTCGTACATTGGAAAGGGTACGGCATTGAAGAGAGGCAATGGGTACCGGGCTCACGCATGCATGCAGACGAGTTAAGGAGGGAGTTTCATGCCTTACACCCCGAGAAACCTGGTAGGAGTTGTCTGGAGTCCACTCCTCGGGGGGGGGGGGGGGTACTGTAAGGAAACGCGGAAAGGCCGCCGTCTCTCGAAGTGAGGCGGCTGTTTCCGCGTCCAGCATGGCGTCACAACGCGGAAAAAACGCCGCATGCCGCATAGGCAGTGCGGCGGAATCCGCATTGGTAACGGCGGAATCCGCATTGGTAACGGCGGAATCCGCATCAGAGGCGGCCCCCGCACTAGATACATTGCATGACAGTACTGGTGTGGCTGGGACTGATAGTCCACCAACATTCAGACTTACACGCGCGCGAGCACAGAGGCAAAGTTTAAATAGCAGTTAGAAGGGAGTCGGCTGACCAGCTGGGTCAGCTGACAAATTCCACTGCTCTCATTGGACCAGCAATTAGGGAGGTCCTGGAAAGGTCCTAGAGTATATATACTGCTGGTTGTTCACTTGCTCTTTGTCTGGCGTGCGATCACATATGTGGGAGCACCCAGATCCGTAGTCAGATCCGCAAGTGTGCCGGGACCAGCTGGAGCTGTAATCCTACACTTAGCTAGATTCTGTTGATAGCTAAACTACTAGTTTGATTGTGATTATCTGTTATGACTTTTGCCTGCCTTGACTATCCTCCTGAACTCTCATCTTGTACCTCGATATTTCTGATACTCTGTTGCCGAACCCCGGCTCGTTCCTTGACTCTGATTCTGCCTCCTGATTTTGTACCCCGATATATCTGATACCCCGTTGCTGAACCCTGCCTGTACTTTGACTCCGCCTTTGCCTCCTGATCTTGTACTTTATCTGTCCGTGTGTGTACGACCTGGCTTGTCCGACCTCGAGAACCGACCTTACTGTTAGAGGCGGTTCCTCGCTCTGTTAGTGATCCTTCCTCCTGAAGGTTACTTTCAGTCTGTCCTTCCTACTGTCAGTCTGACTCCTCCCGTCTTGGAGAGCTCAGGTCTGCGGAAGGAATCTGTGCAGTACTCCTTGCTGCACTGAGGCCTAGTCCTCTAAGTGTTATTGTTGCACCTAACACTACACTCTACTCAGGTGAACAGAGGTTAGCTAGTATATCGGATTATCAGTGATACTGCAGATCACGTATAATCTGGTATACATCTGTATTCCCAGTGATTCTGCAGATCACTGGTAATCAGATCCTCTCTGTGCTTCACCGATCGTTACAGGACATATATTAAGTGCAACTTAAGCTTCAATTACATTATTCTGCTTAAAAATGTACACTTTTTTATTTTATACTAAACCTAGTTTGTTTTCCACATTTGCTTTCAGTGTTTTTTTAATTTTTTGCATTTTTAATTTATCAGTTATGACATATCCATATTTCTTGTTGTGAAGGCTATGAGGAAGCAGTTTCGTGACAGGAAATCACTTCTGCAAGTGCTGTATAGTCTACAGAACTGTACCTGAAATTGTGATGATGTACACAATCATGGAATTTAGCTGTTGACAAGACAAGATGATTCATCTTTTCAGCAATTAAAATAAAAACATGTCAGACCCATATCACATCCCAGAAGAATAATATAAATACCACACGCTGTCAGATGCACATAGTAATAATCATTTTGTGCTTGCATTGGTCCAACAACATTAGTTGTTAATTCTCTGGATGTCTCTGTCATGATATTAATCTGATATTTATGAGTGTCATTAACATATGACAGACTATTTATTCTTTAAATGATCTGATTTCTCTAAACTGATAAACAAGTTTTGATAACGAATAACCTATTTGTTACTAATGTTTATTTTCAATGATGCAGAACATTATTAAGCAGAATTTCCCCAATTAAACCCCATTATTCTTTTAATAATAAAGACAAAAAAATTAAACAAAACCAAGCTAACGGGCAAGTACAAGTACAGCAAGTACAGCAAATATATATGTAATCAAGCAGGAAAATGTAAATTGGCGTTGGCATCAAATAGGATTACTTCATTGGCAGAGAAAGACATAGCGCACCTTAGAGGGAACCTGCCCAAAAGGTGTGACAGAGAGACTGAAAAAAAGATAAAAGGATTTTTCTTATGTGGTTGGTTCTAGGCCTTTTCTGCTTAAAAAGAAAATGTGCTTGTAATAGGCAGATATCTATAAGAGAAGGTTCAAAACAAAAATATACAATAAATATACAATAAAGAATGGGTGAATAATGCATTTGTTCAAGTACTGAATACACTGACTTACCTTATTAAAGAGAACCCGAGGTGTGTTTAAAGAATGTTATCTCCATACAGAGGCTGGATCTGCCTCTACAGCCCAGCCTCTGTTGCTATCCCAAACCCCACTAAGGTCCCCCTGCACTCTGCAATCCCTCATAAATCACAGCCGTGCTGTGAGGCTGTGTTTACATCTGTAGTGTCAGTCTCAGCTGCTCCCCCGCCTCCTGCATAGCTCCGGTCCCTGCCCCATCCCTTCCCTCCAATCAGCAGGGAGGGAAGGGATGCAGGCGGGAACTGGAGTTCTGCAGGAGGCGGGGAGAGCAGCAGACTGACACTATAGAGATAAACACAGCCAGCTCTGACAAGCTGTTTGTCAGCAGTGTGGCTGTGATTTATGAGGGATTGCAGAGTGCAGGGGGACCTTAGGGGGGTTTGGGATAGCAACAGAGGCTGGGCTGTAAAGGCAGATCCAGCCTCTGTATGCAGATAATATTCTTCAAACCCACCTCGGGTTCTCTTTAAGGCTGGACAAGGGCTCAGAGGGATAAGAGTTCAGAACTTGGAAGGCAGTTATAGATGTCGTTATATGTTTTAATTTCAGTGGTCATTCCCACTCTGTAAAGTGGATTATAATATTAGCATGTTTTAAAGGAGGATGCTACATTGAGCGAAAAAAAAATGACAGAACAACAGTGACTGTCCAGCTGATCGAATTTGGTCTGTCCACAATGAAGCAACGACCTTATTATCTTGTGACACCCCCCAAGACACTCATATAGCCGGCGGTCATTGCTTCATTGTGATACGCAAGCCCCTTCACCACGGCAAGGTAACGATCATGAAGGGGAATTGGCACATGTACATGCCTTTTGTTTTGTTGTTGCAGCTGCAGTGCAGCCAGAAAAATTAGGCAGGCATGTACACGCACCAAAAAAATTAGTCTAGCGGCCGCAAAATTCAGGAATCCGCCTGGAGTCCTGAACCCTGTTGGTGGTGGCAGAAAATGCAGTCAAGCGGCCTGCAGGCAGAGATGCTGTGTGGGGACTGGGAGCAACTTAGTCATGGGGCAGGCAGTCACACGGCGTGCAGGCAGAGATGCTGTGTCCGGGGACTGACTTAGTCTTTGGGCAGGCAGTAGCCCTCCGGGATCCATGCCTCACTTATTTTGATAAAGGTGAGGTACTGAACACTTTTTTGAGCTAGGCGACTTCTCTTCTCAGTGACAATGCCTCCAGCTGCGCTGAAGGTCCTTTCTGACAGGACTCTTGAGGCAGGGCAAGACAGAAGTTGGATGGCAAATTGGGACAGCTCTGGCCACAGGTCAAGCCTGCGCACCCAGTAGTCCAAGGGTTCATCGCTGCTCACAGTGTCTACATCCACACTTAAGGTCAGGTAGTTGGCTACCTGCTGGTCGAGGCGTTGGTGGAGGGTGGATCCGGAAGCGCTAAGGCGAGGCATTGGACTAAAGAATGTCCGCTTGTCCGACATCACCATGAGATCGCTGGAGCATCCTGTCCTTGCCTGCGTGGACATGGGAGAAGGATTACTGGCAGTGGCACCTTTATTGCGTTGTGCTGTGACATCACCCTTAAACACATTATAAAGCATAGTTGCCAGCTTGTTCTGCAAAGTGCTGCATCCTTTCTGTCTTCTGGTGATTTGGAAACATCTCCGCCACTTTGTGCCTATACCGAGGGTCTTCTAGCGTGGCCACCCAGTACAGCTCATTTCCCTTGAGTTTTTTTTATACGGGAGTCCCTCAACAGGCTGGACAGCAAGAAAGATGCCATCTGCACAAAATTGGATGCAGACGTACTATCCATCTCCTCTTGCTCTTCCTCAGTGATGTCAGCTAAGTTCTCCTCCTCCCCTCCAGCCACGAACAATACCATGGGAAAGTTGAGCAGCACACCTGCTGCGGTTGTTCTTCTGCCTCATCCTCCTCCTCCAAAACAACACCTTCCTCATCATCTGACTTCTCTTCCCCAAACTACTCTTCCTCCTCCTCCTCCTCCTCCCCCCTCTGTGCTGCTGCAGGTGTTGAGGAATCATCTGCTTCTGCTGAAAATTGATCCCATAACTCTTCCTCCTATTCCTGTTCCTGTTCACGCTCCTTCACAGCTTGATCCACCACTCTACGCATGGCACGCTCCAGGAAGAAGGCATATTGGATCAAGTCGCTGATGGCGACTTCACTGCGACTCAACAGGTTTGTCACCTGCCCAAACGGCCACATGAGCCTGCAGGCATTTTGCATCAGTGTCCAGTACTTCGGCCAGAACATCCCCATCTCCCCAGACTGTGTGCTTTGACTGTAGTTTAAGAGATACTGTTTGATGGCTTTCTCCTGCCTTCCAAGTTCTGAACTCTTATCCCTCTGAGCCCTTGTCCAGCCTTAAAGAGAACCCGAGGTGGGTTTGAAGAATATTATCTGCATACAGAGGCTGGATCTGCCTATACAGGCCAGCCTCTGTTGCTATCCCAAACCCCACTAAGGTCCCCCTGCACTCTGCAATCCCTCATAAATCACAGCCGTGCTGTGAGGCTGTGTTTACATCTGTAGTGTCAGTCTCAGCTGCTCCCCCGGCTACTGCATAGCTCCGTTCCCTGCCTCTGTCCCTTCCCTCCAATCAGCAGAGAGGGAAGGGATGCAGGCAGGGACTGGAGTTCTGCAGGAGGCGGGGAGAGCAGCAGACTGACACTATAGAGATAAACACAGCCAGCTCTGACAAGCTGTTTGTCAGCAGTGTGGCTGTGATTTATGAGGGATTGCAGAGTGCAGGGGGACCTTAGGGGGGTTTGGGATAGCAACAGAGGCTGGGCTGTAAAGGCAGATCCAGCCTCTGTATGCAGATAATATTCTTCAAACCCACCTCGGGTTCTCTTTAAGGCTGGACAAGGGCTCAGAGGGATAAGTGTTCAGAACTTGGAAGGCAGTTATAGATGTCGTTATATGTTTTAATTTCAGTGGTCATTCCCACTCTGTAAAGTGGATTATAATATTAGCATGTTTTAAAGGAGGATGCTACATTGAGCGAAAAAAAAATGACAGAACAACAGTGACTGTCCAGCTGATCGAATTTGGTCTGTCCACAATGAAGCAACGACCTTATTATCTTGTGACACCCCCCAAGACACTCATATAGCCGGCGGTCATTGCTTCATTGTGATACGCAAGCCCCTTCACCACGGCAAGGTAACGATCATGAAGGGGAATTGGCACATGTACATGCCTTTTGTTTTGTTGTTGCAGCTGCAGTGCAGCCAGAAAAATTAGGCAGGCATGTACACGCACCAAAAAAATTAGTCTAGCGGCCGCAAAATTCAGGAATCCGCCTGGAGTCCTGAACCCTGTTGGTGGTGGCAGAAAATGCAGTCAAGCGGCCTGCAGGCAGAGATGCTGTGTGGGGACTGGGAGCAACTTAGTCATGGGGCAGGCAGTCACACGGCGTGCAGGCAGAGATGCTGTGTCCGGGGACTGACTTAGTCTTTGGGCAGGCAGTAGCTCTCCGGGATCCATGCCTCACTTATTTTGATAAAGGTGAGGTACTGAACACTTTTTTGACCTAGGCGACTTCTCTTCTCAGTGACAATGCCTCCAGCTGCGCTGAAGGTCCTTTCTGACAGGACTCTTGAGGCAGGGCAAGACAGAAGTTGGGTGGCAAATTGGGACAGCTCTGGCCACAGGTCAAGCCTGCGCACCCAGTAGTCCAAGGGTTCATCGCTGCTCACAGTGTCTACATCCACACTTAAGGTCAGGTAGTTGGCTACCTGCTGGTCGAGGCGTTGGTGGAGGGTGGATCCGGAAGCGCTAAGGCGAGGCATTGGACTAAAGAATGTCCGCATGTCCGACATCACCATGAGATCGCTGGAGCATCCTGTCCTTGCCTGCGTGGACATGGGAGAAGGATTACTGGCAGTGGCACCTTTATTGCGTTGTGCTGTGACATCACCCTTAAACACATTGTAAAGCATAGTTGCCAGCTTGTTCTGCAAAGTGCTGCATCCTTTCTGTCTTCTGGTGATTTGGAAACATCTCCGCCACTTTGTGCCTATACCGAGGGTCTTCTAGCGTGGCCACCCAGTACAGCTCATTTCCCTTGAGTTTTTTTTATACGGGAGTCCCTCAACAGGCTGGACAGCAAGAAAGATGCCATCTGCACAAAATTGGATGCAGACGTACTATCCATCTCCTCTTGCTCTTCCTCAGTGATGTCAGCTAAGTTCTCCTCCTCCCCTCCAGCCACGAACAATACCATGGGAAAGTTGAGCAGCACACCTGCTGCGGTTGTTCTTCTGCCTCATCCTCCTCCTCCAAAACAACACCTTCCTCATCATCTGACTCCTCTTCCCCAAACTACTCTTCCTCCTCCTCCTCCTCCTCCCCCCTCTGTGCTGCTGCAGGTGTTGAGGAATCATCTGCTTCTGCTGAAAATTGATCCCATAACTCTTCCTCCAATTCCAGTTCCTATTCACGCTGCTTCACAGCTTGATCCACCACTCTACGCACGGCACGCTCCAGGAAGAAGGCATATTGGATCAAGTCGCTGATGGCGACTTCACTGCGACTCAACAGGTTTGTCACCTCCTCAAACGGCCACATGAGCCTGCAGGCATTTTGCATCAGTGTCCAGTACTTCGGCCAGAACATCCCCATCTCCCCAGACTGTGTGCTTTGACTGTAGTTTAAGAGATACTGTTTGATGGCTTTCTCCTGTTGTAGCAGGCAGTCAAACATCCGGAGGGTCGAATTCCAGCGAGTCGGGCTATTGCAAATCAAGAGTCTCACCGGCAAGTTGTTTCTCCACTGAATATCAGCAAATCGTGCCATGGCCATGTAAGAAGAAATGCCCACACACCTTCCTGGACTGCTTTAGGACGTTCTGTAAGCCTGGGTACTTACACACAAATCTCTGGATTACGAGAGTGAGCACATGTGCCACGCAGGGTACATGTGTCAACTTTCCCAAATTCAAAACCAAAATGAGATTGCTGCGTTGTCACACACCACGTTGCCAATCTCCAGCTAGTGTGGGGTCAGCCACTGATCCACCTGTTTATTCAAAGCAGCCAGGAGAGCTGCTCCAGTGTGACTCTCCACTTTGAGGCAAGACATGTCTAAGATGGCGTGACACCGGCGTACCTGGCATGCAGAATAGGCCATGGGGAGCTGGGGCTGTGTAGCTGGAGAGGAGATCGCGGGACCAGTAGAGTTGAACTGCCACTCAGCCAAGGAGGAGGATTACAGAGAAGAGGATGTAGCAGGAGGAGAGGAGATGGCAGCAGGCTTGCCTGCAAGCTGTGGAGGTGTTACTAGGTCCGCTGCACAGCCACGTACTCCCTGCTTGCCAGCAGTCACCAGGTTGACCCAATGGGCTGTGTAAGTAATGTACCTGCTCTGCCCGTGCTTTGCAGACCAGGCATCCATGGTCAGATGGACCCTTGACCCAACACTGTGTGCCAGAGATGACACCACTTGCCTCTCAACTTCATGGTACAGTTTGGGTATCGCCTTTTTTGAGAAATAATTGCGGCCTGGTATCTTCCACTCCGGTTTCCCAATGGCCACAAATTGTTGGAAGGCCTCAGAGTCCACCAACTTGTATGGTAACAGCTGGCGGGATAACGGTTCCGTCAAGCCAGCTGTGAGACGCTGGGCAAGGGGGTGACTGGCACACATTGGCTTCTTCCGCTCAAAGGTGCAAGGAAGAAAGCGGCTGAAGATGATGCACCTGAAGGAGGAAGATGAGAAAGAGGGTGGCTTTGCTTTTCTGTGCTGCTTTTGCTCAGGTGGTCTTCCCATTGCAGTTTGTGCCTTTTCAGCATGTGCCTTCGTAAGGTAGCTGCCCCTATGTGGGTGTTGGCCTTTCCACGGCTCAATTTTTGGAGGAAGAGACAACAGATGGCATTGCTCTGATCTGAGGCAGACACATTAAATGATTTCCAAACCACTGAGCTCCCCTGGGGTGATGGCACTATGGTGGCATCAGCAGCTGACGTTGAAGGGCATGTTGGCTGGCTGTACATAGGTGGCAATACATGGCGCCGGACACTGCAACCAGCTGTTTCTGATGACGAGCTCCCCCTGCTTCTTTCAGCAACTCGTGTCTCTTAGGATCCCACGTGGCATCCATGGCAGTATCATCATCATAATAATTCTCCCACGCTTTGCTTGTATCAGACACCTCCAAAACTGCACCAACTGCAGGTACTTCATCATCCTCCTCCTCACACCTTACGTCCATAGTGTCGCCTAACTCAGACATATGAGGTGGTGTAACTTGCTTAGCGCCTTCATCTTGTTGTAACAATAATGGCTGTGAATCAGTGATTTCCCCACCAAATAACTCCTGCGAAGTGTCAAATGTAGCGGATGTGGTACTTGGAGTAGCGCTGGTGGTTGCGGAAGATGAGGTGTTCTGTGTTAATTAGTCAACCACATCCTGACAATCTTGGGAGTTGATGGGACGTGCCTACTTCTGAGCACTGTACTTTGGGCCAGGGCCGCACAAAATCACGTCAGCACAACCTTGAACAGACCTGCCGAATGGCCTGCCTCTGGGTCTGCCCCTGCCTCAGCCTCTACCTGTTTTGTCCATATCGGGGGGGATTAAGTGAAAGGTATGCACTGACTTGACTAATACAATGTGCAGTCACACAGGTGCAATGAAAGGTAGCAGTGACTGGTATTACAATACAATGTGCAGCTGTTACACAGGTGCAGTTAACAGGTATGCACGGACTGGTATACTAAACAGCGTGCGGTTACACAGGTGCAGTGAACAGGTATGCAGGGATTGGTATTACAAATGTGCAGCTGTCACACACAGGTACCGTGAACAGGTGCAATGACTGGTGGTATATTACACTGCTTGCGCTCATGTAGGTAGGTAGGTAGGTGCACTGAGCCGTGAACAGGTGCAGTGATTGGAATTACAAATGTGCAGCTGCCTGTCACACACACACACAGGTACCCTGAACAGGTGCAATGACTGGTGGTATTAACAATGCGTGCGCTCAGGTAGGTATATGTAGGTAGGTGCACTGAACAGTGAACAGGTGCAGTGATTGGGATTACAAATGTGCAGCTGCCTGTCACAGACACAGGGAGTCACTGAATGTGCTGGGCCTGGCAGTGGCACCATAGGAATTACCAAGGCTGTCTATGCAACACAAGTGTCTGTGGGACACACAAAAAAACATAGATCACAAGAATAAGATTATCTCTAAAAAGAGCTGTTGAGGGGTGCTTTTTTAGCAATAAGAATCAGCAAGGAGCAAGCTAACAAGCCTACAAGAGCCTAACTAAGCTTTCCCTATAGCTCTCTCTGCCGCAGTTCTCCCTTCTCTAAGTACTGCATGCACACGAGTGAGTCCAATGTCTGACGCTGCCTGCCTTTTATAAGGGGGGGTGGGGCTCCAGGAGGGAGTGTAGCCTGATTGGCTACAATGTGCCTGCTGACTGTGATGTAGAGGGTCAAAGTTGACCCTAATGATGCACTATGGGGGCGAATCAAACTTCCGCAAAAGTTCACGGTTCTCCGCGATCACGAACCACTGAAGTTCGCTGGTTCCCGTTCGCCGGCGAACAGTTCGGGCCATCTCTACATGGCAACGCAGGTGCAGTGGTTTTCAGACTTGAAAGTCTGAAATTCCAGAAGTGAACTGGAGGCGGGGCCAGAGCATCAGTGCATCAGTGTCTGCGGGGGAACATTAGAAGCCCCAGGTGAGTTTAACTCATTTTCCCCCGACCCCCCTACAGTATTTCTGTAAGTTCACTGAAAGTGTTGAAATATTGAAATGATTCCGATTTTCACATAAATAGGTGACTTATTAAGAAACTTTTACATTTCAGATATATATTTAATATAAAAAAATGATGATGGTCAAAATGGTTATCATCCTGCTGCTGTAATCTGTCTTTATTATCAGAACTATTGTGGTGAAGTGAGTAATAAACTTAAAGTGCACCTAAACTCTTGCACAGGAGGATAACATAGAGAAATGCACCCTGTATGTATTTAGAAAGTTTAGCCTGTTTATTTCCCCCTCATTTGTGTCTAATGCCAAGTTGTAATTTTATCTATTCAAAGATAAATGGCAGAGATGGCAGATAAGCTCATTTGAAAGCACAGGATGCTAACAATATGTCTGCTTCCATGAATCAGGAAGTAGAAACAGTGCAGATTTATTTTAGGATTTGTATTAGCTGGAACAAATATTTTTTTTTTGTTTAACCACTTGAGGACCCACCCTTTACTCCCCCTTAAGGACCAGCACTGTTTGTTGGGATCTGTGCTGGGTGGGCTCTGCAGCCCCCAGCACAGATCAGGGTGCACGCAGAGCGATCAGATCGCCCCCCTTTTTTCCCCCCTATGGGGATGATGTGCAGGGGGGGTCTGATCGCGTCTGCGTGCAGGCATGTTGCGGGGGGCACCTCAAAGCCCCCCTCCGCGGCGACATTCTCCCCCTCCCTCTCCTACCTCCCTTCCCCGGAGATCCGGGCTGCACAGGACGCTATCCGCCCTGTGCAGCCAGTGACAGGACGTCTCCTGTCACATGGCGGCGATCCCCGGCCGCTGATTGGCCGGGGATCGCCGATCTGCCTTACGGCGCTGCTGCGCAGCAGCGCCGTACAATGTAAACAAAGCGGATTATTTCCGCTTGTGTTTACATTTAGCCTGCGAGCCGCCATCGGCGGCCCGCAGGCTATTCACGGAGCCCCCCGCCGTGAGTTGACAGGAAGCAGCCGCTCGCGCGAGCGGATGCTTCCTGATTAATCAGCCTGCAGCTGGCGACGCAGTACTGCGTCGCTGCTCCTGCAGCTGCCACTTTGCCGACGCACGGTATAAGCGTGAGCTCCACCCCTCCATTCAATTTTTTATGATCAGCTGATTATTCGTGAGCCGCGGCGATGGACAGAGGGAAGCCCATACTGACTCATTCAGCTCCTCCACGCGTCATCATTGGCAGACCCGCAGGCGAATGAAGGTAGAGGGAGAGCAGCTCATTGCGCAGCAAAGTCTGCGCTGACAGCTGCCTCCCTGAAAGCCTGCGGGATGCCTAAGTGTGGAGGGGTCCTTATAAATAACGGATACTGCAGAGGGTAAGCACGAGCGCAATGATATTCACATTTAGGATTGCAGGGAAAAACCATCTGTTCTTTTTTCTACCAAACCCTGCAAAGGCTCCCCCTGCGATGTTTATTTAGATACAAAAGTCTGTCAACGTTATGCAAGGGGCTGACGGACTCTGATTTCAGTGTCAAACAGTAAATTAAAGGAACACCACAAAAAAAAAAATACACAGCAATGCTCATATACAGTATACCATATACAGTATATATATACTTTTGGATGGTTAAAAATGTATTGATTCGTGGGAGTGGTCCTTTAAGCTTTCAGGTACAGCAAAGAGATGATTTGCATATTCAGCAGTGATGCATTGTGGAACACCTCAAAGCTCCCTCCAAACTGAATAATCGCAAATACCTGTTTTGCATAGCATGTTAGTAAGGAGGCTTTTTTAGATCTCTTTTAGCCCCTTACACACTCCCAGGAGTTCTGGTTGACCATGAGCTTGCCGGGTTATCTGTAATGCTTTTCAAATGATATGTCTCTGAATAGTCCCACTACTTCTGAAATACTCATTTCCTTCTGTCTTGTTGTAATTTGTCTTTCTACACTCTGTGTAATTCCTGTGCAGATCATATTGACACTCCAGCAAGCACTAAGTATGAAGAATGCATGTTTGTGGTAGGTTGTTGTTTTTTTACTGTAAACAATGGCAGCTCCATGGCAGCATCTTAAAGAGAATTTGAAACCTTCATTAGAAAAAAAAAAAGAAAGAAACTTACCTACACAGACCCCGCAGTATGCTCCGTCTAAATATCCCGAGTGCCCCCAAAGACTTCCGAAGCCCACCTGCAGCGGAAGAGAGCAAATCGGTCGGAGATTGCTGACGAGGGAGTCAGTGCTGGAATGACGGGACGAGGAGAGGAAAGGGAAGGCTCCATAGGATCCAGAGCCTTCAATCTTCTTGGGTAAGTATCTTTTTTTTTTTTTCACAAAACCATTAAAGTACGGTAAGTGTGTTGAATTATTAATCAGTGCCTCATTTTAAATGCAGACATCACACCAACAAACTTTGATTCTAGTAATACCTTTTAATGACTAAACTGTACATGGTATATTGCTACAGTTAGTCATTAAAGGTATTACTGGAATCAACATTTCTGCTCCTCGACTAACACTGGACCACATTTCACTTGCCTCATTTTAAGACATTTTGATGAAATGTACATCTTATTACACTAACATTTAAATGTCCTAATGTTAACATAATAAACAACCCATGTGTATTTCTTATCTCTACATTTATACTTTTTTGACATAAATATTTACATCTAATATACATTTACTGAAGAAATAGTTCCTTCGCCTTTACGGTGCAGCCATAGCTGCTGATTACCATTGTTTTGACTAGAGCACTGATTGGTTATTAAGTATTTTTAAATAAGCTTTCTGCTAACAATGTTTCCAAAATGCCATTCTAGCTTAAAACAAAATTCCATTCTGAGGGGATTATAAATGTTATGAGTTGAAATCTTCTTTGATTTGCCAATTAGTTCCCTTGGTGACAGGAGCATAGGCTGCTCCAGTGAAAGTATTGTGTGTGACAATTCAAAAGGGTATGTGAAATATTGCAGGAGACAAAATGTCCCTTGCTTGAACGCTATAAAGAGTTATCATTCATTTAAATTCCATGCAAGCCAAGACCGGAAATTGATTTTAAAATAATATCCATTCTCTACGTGTTATGGCATTGAGATTGTAAGCTCATTAGTCAAATAATACATTTGAAACAGAAGGGGAGGTATCTGTCAATATACTGTGAAATATTCTTGTTCCTTTGCATACGTTCTAGTCACTTTGCTGTATGAATGCTACACTAATAATGGTACAACTAATAATGGGATATTTTCTCTGACATCACCCAACCTGTGACCCATATCAGACATGTTAATTTAGAATTAGATCTAGAAAGCCAAACACCTTAAGAAATTAGACTTAACTTGCAGACATGGATTGCAGGAAGAAAAATAAAAAGCTCTCACAAAGTAAAGACTGGGAGAACATGTGAACAGCAAATAACAGCAGCCAAAAAATAACAACTTGTCTACTATTCAGTTATTTAAAATTCTTTTGTCTTCTAATCTAGTGCTCTGTTTATCTGGAAGAAGGAGTCATAAACTTTTTTTAATATTACATTTTGTTATAGGTATTTCCTGGCCTCACCCTCCATTGGATTACACCGATCAATGCCACCTGGCTTTGGACATGTAAGGAAACGCGGAAAGGCCGCCGTCTCTCGAAGTGAGGCGGCTGTTTCCGCATCCAGCATGGCGTCACAACGCGGAAAAAACGCTGCATGCCGCATAGGCAGTGCGGCGGAATCCGCATTGGTAACGGCGGAATCCGCATTGGTAACGGCGGAATCCGCATCAGAGGCGGCCCCCGCACTAGATACATTGCATGACAGTACTGGTGTGGCTGGGACTGATAGTCCACCAACATTCAGACTTACACGCGCGCGAGCACAGAGGCAAAGTTTAAATAACAGTTAGAAGGGAGTCGGCTGACCAGCTGGGTAAGCTGACAAATTCCACTGCTCTCATTGGACCAGCAATTAGGGAGGTCCTGGAAAGGTCCTAGAGTATATATACTGCTGGTTGTTCACTTGCTCTTTGTCTGGCGTGCGATCACATATGTGGGAGCACCCAGATCCGTAGTCAGATCCGCAAGTGTGGCGGGACCAGCTGGAGCTGTAATCCTACACTTAGCTAGATTCTGTTGATAGCTAAACTACTAGTTTGATTGTGATTATCTGTTATGACTTTTGCCTGCCTTATACAATACAATAACATTTGTAAAGCGCTTTTCTCCCATAGGACTCAAAGCGCCTTGACTATCCTCCTGAACTCTGATCTTGTACCTCGATATTTCTGATACTCTGTTGCCGAACCCCGGCTCGTTCCTTGACTCTGCTTCTGCCTCCTGATTTTGTACCCCGATATATCTGATACCCCGTTGCTGAACCCTGCCTGTACTTTGACTCCGCCTTTGCCTCCTGATCTTGTACTTTATCTGTCCGTGTGTGTACGACCTGGCTTGTCCGACCTCGAGAACCGACCTTACTGTTAGAGGCGGTTCCTCGCTCTGTTAGTGATCCTTCCTCCTGAAGGTTACTTTCAGTCTGTCCTTCCTACTGTCAGTCTGACTCCTCCCGTCTTGGAGAGCTCAGGTCTGCGGAAGGAATCAGTGCAGTACTCCTTGCTGCACTGAGGCCTAGTCCTCTAAGTGTTATTGTTGCACCTAACACTACACTCTACTCAGGTGAACAGAGGTTAGCTAGTATATCGGATTATCAGTGATACTGCAGATCACGTATAATCTGGTATACATCTGTATTCCCAGTGATTCTGCAGATCACTGGTAATCAGATCCTCTCTGTGCTTCACCGATCGTTACAGAACGCCAGACCAAAAAATGCAAATGGACGCACACACTCACCGTCTGGGCGCACTTGCCACTTCGGTGGAAAACATCAACCAAGTGCTGGGTAGCCACAAGACTATAATTGATGTCCTATCAGGCTCTGTGTGAACCCTCCAGACGTCAGTTGATTCAGTGCGATCTCCTCCTAGTGCTGACATACGTATGCCCGTACCAGATACATTTTCCGGCCACAAGTCTGACTTCCGGAATTTTAAGAGTAGAGTGTTATCGTACTTCGAGTTGAGACCCCGATCCTCGGGGACTGAGACCCAACGGGTCACCTTTATTAAAACTTTGCTGACTGGTGACTCCCAGTCATGGGCATACAACCTGCCTCCTACCGATACTGCTCTGACCTCGGTAGAGGAATTCTTTAAGGCCATGGCCGTAATTTACGACGACCCTGACCTTGCGGCAACCTCTGAGCGGAAGCTCAAACTTTTGCGGCAAGACAGGGGTTCAGTCGAGGATTACGCGGCAGAATTTCGCAGATGGTCAGTCACGGCCAGATTTGATAATTTTGCCCTCATGGATTACTTCTTGTCTGGGTTGTCGGAGGAGGTCTCCGATTTAATGCTAACCTTGCCCGAGCCCAGGACAGTCGATGAGGCCATCACATCGGCCATTCGAGTCGACCGTCGATTACGCCATCAGAGGCAGATTCGGGGCAGTCACAGTGCCAGGGTAACATCATATGTGGCACCCTCCGCTGCACCCTTAGTAACGCCATCTCCGTCTGTCTCATCTCCTCCGGCCTTGCCTCCACTCGAACCAATGCAGATTGGTTGTTCGAAATTGACCCAGGTGGAGCGAAGGCGGAGAATGACGGATCAACTGCCCGAACAAGTCGGGAAACGAATTTGCCTAGGAGTAGTGGGGGGTGACACCCTAGGCACGCCACTTGCACCCCTTAAAGAAAAGAAATTGCTTCTCCCTTGTACAGTTACATGGGAGAAGAAATCTGTGGCCACTGAGGCTTTCATTGACTCAGGCTCAGCGGCCAATTTTATGAAGTTTAAGTTTGCTCAGGAGTTGGGTATTCCGCTCACTCCTGTGACACCCCCCATTCAGGTCACGGCAGTGGACGATTCCCCTCTGCAACGGAATCGTGCTCTGTCGCAGACTCCGGTGGTGAAGCTCACCATAGGGGTATTGCATGGGGAACAGTTGCAATTTTTTGTGTTACACATGTCAACTTCCACCATTATCTTAGGCATGCCGTGGTTGCAGATCCATTCACCACAAATAGACTGGGCCACGGGTCAGTTAACCTCCTGGTCTCCTCAATGTTTTCAACAGTGTTTGGGGAAATTAACATTGGGGCAAACCAGAGTTCAGGTGGGAGGTGTACCAGACCAGTATGCTGAATATTCGGATGTATTCTGCCCCAAAGCAGCCGATAAATTACCTCCACATCGCCCTTTCGATTGTCCCATTGATCTCCGTTCTGGTTGTGTACCTCCTCGGGGCCATTTGTACAATTTGTCGGGGCCCGAGAAATTGGCTATGCAAGAGTACATCAGGGAGAATCTGGCCAAAGGTTTCATTCGCCCGTCTCGGTCGCCTGCTGGGGCAGGCTTCTTTTTTGTAAAAAAGAAAGACGGAGGCCTGCGACCTTGCATCGATTACCGCGGTCTCAACAAGATTACAGTAAAGAATCGCTATCCGCTACCCCTGATAGACGATTTGTTCACTCAGATCACGAGCGCCCAGATTTTTTTCTAAGCTGGATTTACGGGGTGCGTACAACATGGTACGCATAAGAGAGGGCGATGAGTGGAAAACGGCCTTCAGTACACCGGACGGGCATTACGAGTACCTGGTGATGCCCTTCGGGTTGTGTAATGCCCCAGCCGTTTTCCAGGAACTCATCAACGAGGTCTTCAGAGAGGTGTTGGGGAAATTTGTTCTAGTCTACCTAGACGATATTCTGATCTTCTCCAACAATCTCTCTGAACATAGGACCCATGTGAGGTTCGTTTTGAACAAGCTAAGGCAGAACCTATTGTACGCAAAAATAGAAAAGTGTATCTTTGAAGTAACATCTGTCGCCTTCCTGGGGTACATAATTTCCACCACAGGCTTGTCTATGGATCCTGCCAAGGTTTCCGCTGTTCTGGAATGGCCTCAGCCGGTAGGCTTGAAATCCCTTCAGCGGTTTCTTGGCTTCGCCAATTATTATAGGAGATTCATAAAGGGGTACTCTACGGTCATTTCTCCACTTACCAGTCTCACCAAGAAAGGGGCAGATACCACTCACTGGTCTCCTGAGGCGTTACAGGCTTTTGCCACCCTGAAGGGCCTATTTTGTTCTGCACCCATCCTCAGACATGTGGATACGTCTTTTCCATTTATTGTTGAGGTGGATGCCTCGGAGGTCGGGGTGGGGGCTGTGCTGTCTCAGCGATCTGGCTTGCAGGGTAGAATGCACCCGTGTGCTTACTTCTTCCGTAGGTTCTCCCCTGCGGAAAGGAACTACGATATTGGCAACAGAGAGCTTTTAGCCATTAAGTTAGCTTTCGAGGAATGGCGACATTGGTTAGAAGGAGCGGAGCATACGGTCACGGTCTACACTGACCACAAGAACCTAGAGTACATTGAGGGGGCTAAGAGGTTGAGCCCCCGTCAGGCCCGTTGGTCATTATTTTTCTCCAGGTTCTCTTTCATTATTACGTACACCCCGGGTAGCAAAAATGTCAAGGCGGATGCTTTATCCCGGTGCTTCGAGTCAGAGACAGCACAGCCCTCTATTCCAGAGACTATTATTCCCCAGAGGTTGGTACTAGCCGCAACTGAGACTTGGGGGGATTTGAAGGGGACTTTAATTCCCTTTCAACAACACATCCCGGAAGGGAAGCCCGCAGGGGTACTGTTCATTCCGCTACCGTTCCGTCTCCAGGTTCTAGAGATGTTCCATGCGCATAAAAATGCTGGGCATCCTGGGGCATCTAGAACTCAGGATCTGGTAGCCAGATGCGCCTGGTGGCCGTCCTTGGCAGCAGATTGCCAGGAATTCGTGAGGGAATGTGCAATTTGTGCCAAGAGTAAACCCTCCCGGCTGGCACCTGTGGGTACCTTGCAGCCTTTACCCACCCCGAGTGAACCATGGACTCAGTCCATGGATTTTGTGGGTGAACTTCCTAAGTCAGAAGGTATGTCGGTCATTTGGGTGGTAGTTGACCGCTTCAGCAAAATGGCCCATTTCGTGCCCTTGAAAGGACTCCCCTCGGCCCAGGAGTTGGCTGACCTGTTTATTACACATGTGTTCCGGCTGCACGGCATTCCGGAAAATATAGTGTCGGATCGGGGAGTCCAGTTCGTTTCTAGATTCTGGAGGGCATTCTGCCAACAAATGGGCATGAAGCTTTCATTTTCATCGGGCTACCACCCACAGACCAATGGGCAGACGGAGAGAATCAACCAGTCATTGGAGCAATTTTTGAGGTGCTATGTTGCGGAGACACAGAGCGATTGGGTCAAATTTCTGCCCTTCGCGGAATTCGCACAAAACAATTTGAAAAGCTCCTCCACCGGATTCTCTCCGTTTCAGGTTGTGTCTGGAAGATTGCCCAAGTTCTCACCGTTGCCAGTGGCCTCCACCCCGTTTCCAGCTCTGGAGGCCTGGCAGAGGTCTTTTAAAGACATTTGGCGCACGGTGAGAGATAGTTTACAAAAGGCGTTTTTTACTCAGAAGGGTCAAGCTGACAAAAAACGTTCAGTAGAGTGGAGCTTCCAGCCAGGAGACTTGGTTTGGGTGTCCACACGTCATTTGGCCCTGAAACAGCTCTCAGATAAATTAGGCCCCAGGTTTGTCGGTCCATTTCCGGTAGCAAAAAAGATTAATAACGTCACTTATACCGTTGACCTTCCCACCAGCATGCGGGGTGTAAGGTCCTTCCACGTGTCCCTTCTTAAACCAGCAGTCCAGGTGGGTCCCACTCCTCCTCCTCCCGTGTTGGTAGATGCCCAACCCGAGTATGAAGTGGAAAAATTTTTAGATTCACGCACGGTACAAAACTCGGTACAGTACCTCGTACATTGGAAAGGGTACGGCATTGAAGAGAGGCAATGGGTACCGGGCTCACGCATGCATGCAGACGAGTTAAGGAGGGAGTTTCATGCCTTACACCCCGAGAAACCTGGTAGGAGTTGTCTGGAGTCCACTCCTCGGGGGGGGGGGGGGGTACTGTAAGGAAACGCGGAAAGGCCGCCGTCTCTCGAAGTGAGGCGGCTGTTTCCGCGTCCAGCATGGCGTCACAACGCGGAAAAAACGCCGCATGCCGCATAGGCAGTGCGGCGGAATCCGCATTGGTAACGGCGGAATCCGCATTGGTAACGGCGGAATCCGCATCAGAGGCGGCCCCCGCACTAGATACATTGCATGACAGTACTGGTGTGGCTGGGACTGATAGTCCACCAACATTCAGACTTACACGCGCGCGAGCACAGAGGCAAAGTTTAAATAGCAGTTAGAAGGGAGTCGGCTGACCAGCTGGGTCAGCTGACAAATTCCACTGCTCTCATTGGACCAGCAATTAGGGAGGTCCTGGAAAGGTCCTAGAGTATATATACTGCTGGTTGTTCACTTGCTCTTTGTCTGGCGTGCGATCACATATGTGGGAGCACCCAGATCCGTAGTCAGATCCGCAAGTGTGCCGGGACCAGCTGGAGCTGTAATCCTACACTTAGCTAGATTCTGTTGATAGCTAAACTACTAGTTTGATTGTGATTATCTGTTATGACTTTTGCCTGCCTTGACTATCCTCCTGAACTCTCATCTTGTACCTCGATATTTCTGATACTCTGTTGCCGAACCCCGGCTCGTTCCTTGACTCTGATTCTGCCTCCTGATTTTGTACCCCGATATATCTGATACCCCGTTGCTGAACCCTGCCTGTACTTTGACTCCGCCTTTGCCTCCTGATCTTGTACTTTATCTGTCCGTGTGTGTACGACCTGGCTTGTCCGACCTCGAGAACCGACCTTACTGTTAGAGGCGGTTCCTCGCTCTGTTAGTGATCCTTCCTCCTGAAGGTTACTTTCAGTCTGTCCTTCCTACTGTCAGTCTGACTCCTCCCGTCTTGGAGAGCTCAGGTCTGCGGAAGGAATCTGTGCAGTACTCCTTGCTGCACTGAGGCCTAGTCCTCTAAGTGTTATTGTTGCACCTAACACTACACTCTACTCAGGTGAACAGAGGTTAGCTAGTATATCGGATTATCAGTGATACTGCAGATCACGTATAATCTGGTATACATCTGTATTCCCAGTGATTCTGCAGATCACTGGTAATCAGATCCTCTCTGTGCTTCACCGATCGTTACAGGACATATATTAAGTGCAACTTAAGCTTCAATTACATTATTCTGCTTAAAAATGTACACTTTTTTATTTTATACTAAACCTAGTTTGTTTTCCACATTTGCTTTCAGTGTTTTTTTAATTTTTTGCATTTTTAATTTATCAGTTATGACATATCCATATTTCTTGTTGTGAAGGCTATGAGGAAGCAGTTTCGTGACAGGAAATCACTTCTGCAAGTGCTGTATAGTCTACAGAACTGTACCTGAAATTGTGATGATGTACACAATCATGGAATTTAGCTGTTGACAAGACAAGATGATTCATCTTTTCAGCAATTAAAATAAAAACATGTCAGACCCATATCACATCCCAGAAGAATAATATAAATACCACACGCTGTCAGATGCACATAGTAATAATCATTTTGTGCTTGCATTGGTCCAACAACATTAGTTGTTAATTCTCTGGATGTCTCTGTCATGATATTAATCTGATATTTATGAGTGTCATTAACATATGACAGACTATTTATTCTTTAAATGATCTGATTTCTCTAAACTGATAAACAAGTTTTGATAACGAATAACCTATTTGTTACTAATGTTTATTTTCAATGATGCAGAACATTATTAAGCAGAATTTCCCCAATTAAACCCCATTATTCTTTTAATAATAAAGACAAAAAAATTAAACAAAACCAAGCTAACGGGCAAGTACAAGTACAGCAAGTACAGCAAATATATATGTAATCAAGCAGGAAAATGTAAATTGGCGTTGGCATCAAATAGGATTACTTCATTGGCAGAGAAAGACATAGCGCACCTTAGAGGGAACCTGCCCAAAAGGTGTGACAGAGAGACTGAAAAAAAGATAAAAGGATTTTTCTTATGTGGTTGGTTCTAGGCCTTTTCTGCTTAAAAAGAAAATGTGCTTGTAATAGGCAGATATCTATAAGAGAAGGTTCAAAACAAAAATATACAATAAATATACAATAAAGAATGGGTGAATAATGCATTTGTTCAAGTACTGAATACACTGACTTACCTTATTAAAGAGAACCCGAGGTGTGTTTAAAGAATGTTATCTCCATACAGAGGCTGGATCTGCCTCTACAGCCCAGCCTCTGTTGCTATCCCAAACCCCACTAAGGTCCCCCTGCACTCTGCAATCCCTCATAAATCACAGCCGTGCTGTGAGGCTGTGTTTACATCTGTAGTGTCAGTCTCAGCTGCTCCCCCGCCTCCTGCATAGCTCCGGTCCCTGCCCCATCCCTTCCCTCCAATCAGCAGGGAGGGAAGGGATGCAGGCGGGAACTGGAGTTCTGCAGGAGGCGGGGAGAGCAGCAGACTGACACTATAGAGATAAACACAGCCAGCTCTGACAAGCTGTTTGTCAGCAGTGTGGCTGTGATTTATGAGGGATTGCAGAGTGCAGGGGGACCTTAGGGGGGTTTGGGATAGCAACAGAGGCTGGGCTGTAAAGGCAGATCCAGCCTCTGTATGCAGATAATATTCTTCAAACCCACCTCGGGTTCTCTTTAAGGCTGGACAAGGGCTCAGAGGGATAAGAGTTCAGAACTTGGAAGGCAGTTATAGATGTCGTTATATGTTTTAATTTCAGTGGTCATTCCCACTCTGTAAAGTGGATTATAATATTAGCATGTTTTAAAGGAGGATGCTACATTGAGCGAAAAAAAAATGACAGAACAACAGTGACTGTCCAGCTGATCGAATTTGGTCTGTCCACAATGAAGCAACGACCTTATTATCTTGTGACACCCCCCAAGACACTCATATAGCCGGCGGTCATTGCTTCATTGTGATACGCAAGCCCCTTCACCACGGCAAGGTAACGATCATGAAGGGGAATTGGCACATGTACATGCCTTTTGTTTTGTTGTTGCAGCTGCAGTGCAGCCAGAAAAATTAGGCAGGCATGTACACGCACCAAAAAAATTAGTCTAGCGGCCGCAAAATTCAGGAATCCGCCTGGAGTCCTGAACCCTGTTGGTGGTGGCAGAAAATGCAGTCAAGCGGCCTGCAGGCAGAGATGCTGTGTGGGGACTGGGAGCAACTTAGTCATGGGGCAGGCAGTCACACGGCGTGCAGGCAGAGATGCTGTGTCCGGGGACTGACTTAGTCTTTGGGCAGGCAGTAGCCCTCCGGGATCCATGCCTCACTTATTTTGATAAAGGTGAGGTACTGAACACTTTTTTGAGCTAGGCGACTTCTCTTCTCAGTGACAATGCCTCCAGCTGCGCTGAAGGTCCTTTCTGACAGGACTCTTGAGGCAGGGCAAGACAGAAGTTGGATGGCAAATTGGGACAGCTCTGGCCACAGGTCAAGCCTGCGCACCCAGTAGTCCAAGGGTTCATCGCTGCTCACAGTGTCTACATCCACACTTAAGGTCAGGTAGTTGGCTACCTGCTGGTCGAGGCGTTGGTGGAGGGTGGATCCGGAAGCGCTAAGGCGAGGCATTGGACTAAAGAATGTCCGCTTGTCCGACATCACCATGAGATCGCTGGAGCATCCTGTCCTTGCCTGCGTGGACATGGGAGAAGGATTACTGGCAGTGGCACCTTTATTGCGTTGTGCTGTGACATCACCCTTAAACACATTATAAAGCATAGTTGCCAGCTTGTTCTGCAAAGTGCTGCATCCTTTCTGTCTTCTGGTGATTTGGAAACATCTCCGCCACTTTGTGCCTATACCGAGGGTCTTCTAGCGTGGCCACCCAGTACAGCTCATTTCCCTTGAGTTTTTTTTATACGGGAGTCCCTCAACAGGCTGGACAGCAAGAAAGATGCCATCTGCACAAAATTGGATGCAGACGTACTATCCATCTCCTCTTGCTCTTCCTCAGTGATGTCAGCTAAGTTCTCCTCCTCCCCTCCAGCCACGAACAATACCATGGGAAAGTTGAGCAGCACACCTGCTGCGGTTGTTCTTCTGCCTCATCCTCCTCCTCCAAAACAACACCTTCCTCATCATCTGACTTCTCTTCCCCAAACTACTCTTCCTCCTCCTCCTCCTCCTCCCCCCTCTGTGCTGCTGCAGGTGTTGAGGAATCATCTGCTTCTGCTGAAAATTGATCCCATAACTCTTCCTCCTATTCCTGTTCCTGTTCACGCTCCTTCACAGCTTGATCCACCACTCTACGCATGGCACGCTCCAGGAAGAAGGCATATTGGATCAAGTCGCTGATGGCGACTTCACTGCGACTCAACAGGTTTGTCACCTGCCCAAACGGCCACATGAGCCTGCAGGCATTTTGCATCAGTGTCCAGTACTTCGGCCAGAACATCCCCATCTCCCCAGACTGTGTGCTTTGACTGTAGTTTAAGAGATACTGTTTGATGGCTTTCTCCTGCCTTCCAAGTTCTGAACTCTTATCCCTCTGAGCCCTTGTCCAGCCTTAAAGAGAACCCGAGGTGGGTTTGAAGAATATTATCTGCATACAGAGGCTGGATCTGCCTATACAGGCCAGCCTCTGTTGCTATCCCAAACCCCACTAAGGTCCCCCTGCACTCTGCAATCCCTCATAAATCACAGCCGTGCTGTGAGGCTGTGTTTACATCTGTAGTGTCAGTCTCAGCTGCTCCCCCGGCTACTGCATAGCTCCGTTCCCTGCCTCTGTCCCTTCCCTCCAATCAGCAGAGAGGGAAGGGATGCAGGCAGGGACTGGAGTTCTGCAGGAGGCGGGGAGAGCAGCAGACTGACACTATAGAGATAAACACAGCCAGCTCTGACAAGCTGTTTGTCAGCAGTGTGGCTGTGATTTATGAGGGATTGCAGAGTGCAGGGGGACCTTAGGGGGGTTTGGGATAGCAACAGAGGCTGGGCTGTAAAGGCAGATCCAGCCTCTGTATGCAGATAATATTCTTCAAACCCACCTCGGGTTCTCTTTAAGGCTGGACAAGGGCTCAGAGGGATAAGTGTTCAGAACTTGGAAGGCAGTTATAGATGTCGTTATATGTTTTAATTTCAGTGGTCATTCCCACTCTGTAAAGTGGATTATAATATTAGCATGTTTTAAAGGAGGATGCTACATTGAGCGAAAAAAAAATGACAGAACAACAGTGACTGTCCAGCTGATCGAATTTGGTCTGTCCACAATGAAGCAACGACCTTATTATCTTGTGACACCCCCCAAGACACTCATATAGCCGGCGGTCATTGCTTCATTGTGATACGCAAGCCCCTTCACCACGGCAAGGTAACGATCATGAAGGGGAATTGGCACATGTACATGCCTTTTGTTTTGTTGTTGCAGCTGCAGTGCAGCCAGAAAAATTAGGCAGGCATGTACACGCACCAAAAAAATTAGTCTAGCGGCCGCAAAATTCAGGAATCCGCCTGGAGTCCTGAACCCTGTTGGTGGTGGCAGAAAATGCAGTCAAGCGGCCTGCAGGCAGAGATGCTGTGTGGGGACTGGGAGCAACTTAGTCATGGGGCAGGCAGTCACACGGCGTGCAGGCAGAGATGCTGTGTCCGGGGACTGACTTAGTCTTTGGGCAGGCAGTAGCTCTCCGGGATCCATGCCTCACTTATTTTGATAAAGGTGAGGTACTGAACACTTTTTTGACCTAGGCGACTTCTCTTCTCAGTGACAATGCCTCCAGCTGCGCTGAAGGTCCTTTCTGACAGGACTCTTGAGGCAGGGCAAGACAGAAGTTGGGTGGCAAATTGGGACAGCTCTGGCCACAGGTCAAGCCTGCGCACCCAGTAGTCCAAGGGTTCATCGCTGCTCACAGTGTCTACATCCACACTTAAGGTCAGGTAGTTGGCTACCTGCTGGTCGAGGCGTTGGTGGAGGGTGGATCCGGAAGCGCTAAGGCGAGGCATTGGACTAAAGAATGTCCGCATGTCCGACATCACCATGAGATCGCTGGAGCATCCTGTCCTTGCCTGCGTGGACATGGGAGAAGGATTACTGGCAGTGGCACCTTTATTGCGTTGTGCTGTGACATCACCCTTAAACACATTGTAAAGCATAGTTGCCAGCTTGTTCTGCAAAGTGCTGCATCCTTTCTGTCTTCTGGTGATTTGGAAACATCTCCGCCACTTTGTGCCTATACCGAGGGTCTTCTAGCGTGGCCACCCAGTACAGCTCATTTCCCTTGAGTTTTTTTTATACGGGAGTCCCTCAACAGGCTGGACAGCAAGAAAGATGCCATCTGCACAAAATTGGATGCAGACGTACTATCCATCTCCTCTTGCTCTTCCTCAGTGATGTCAGCTAAGTTCTCCTCCTCCCCTCCAGCCACGAACAATACCATGGGAAAGTTGAGCAGCACACCTGCTGCGGTTGTTCTTCTGCCTCATCCTCCTCCTCCAAAACAACACCTTCCTCATCATCTGACTCCTCTTCCCCAAACTACTCTTCCTCCTCCTCCTCCTCCTCCCCCCTCTGTGCTGCTGCAGGTGTTGAGGAATCATCTGCTTCTGCTGAAAATTGATCCCATAACTCTTCCTCCAATTCCAGTTCCTATTCACGCTGCTTCACAGCTTGATCCACCACTCTACGCACGGCACGCTCCAGGAAGAAGGCATATTGGATCAAGTCGCTGATGGCGACTTCACTGCGACTCAACAGGTTTGTCACCTCCTCAAACGGCCACATGAGCCTGCAGGCATTTTGCATCAGTGTCCAGTACTTCGGCCAGAACATCCCCATCTCCCCAGACTGTGTGCTTTGACTGTAGTTTAAGAGATACTGTTTGATGGCTTTCTCCTGTTGTAGCAGGCAGTCAAACATCCGGAGGGTCGAATTCCAGCGAGTCGGGCTATTGCAAATCAAGAGTCTCACCGGCAAGTTGTTTCTCCACTGAATATCAGCAAATCGTGCCATGGCCATGTAAGAAGAAATGCCCACACACCTTCCTGGACTGCTTTAGGACGTTCTGTAAGCCTGGGTACTTACACACAAATCTCTGGATTACGAGAGTGAGCACATGTGCCACGCAGGGTACATGTGTCAACTTTCCCAAATTCAAAACCAAAATGAGATTGCTGCGTTGTCACACACCACGTTGCCAATCTCCAGCTAGTGCGGGGTCAGCCACTGATCCACCTGTTTATTCAAAGCAGCCAGGAGAGCTGCTCCAGTGTGACTCTCCACTTTGAGGCAAGACATGTCTAAGATGGCGTGACACCGGCGTACCTGGCATGCAGAATAGGCCATGGGGAGCTGGGGCTGTGTAGCTGGAGAGGAGATCGCGGGACCAGTAGAGTTGAACTGCCACTCAGCCAAGGAGGAGGATTACAGAGAAGAGGATGTAGCAGGAGGAGAGGAGATGGCAGCAGGCTTGCCTGCAAGCTGTGGAGGTGTTACTAGGTCCGCTGCACAGCCACGTACTCCCTGCTTGCCAGCAGTCACCAGGTTGACCCAATGGGCTGTGTAAGTAATGTACCTGCTCTGCCCGTGCTTTGCAGACCAGGCATCCATGGTCAGATGGACCCTTGACCCAACACTGTGTGCCAGAGATGACACCACTTGCCTCTCAACTTCATGGTACAGTTTGGGTATCGCCTTTTTTGAGAAATAATTGCGGCCTGGTATCTTCCACTCCGGTTTCCCAATGGCCACAAATTGTTGGAAGGCCTCAGAGTCCACCAACTTGTATGGTAACAGCTGGCGGGATAACGGTTCCGTCAAGCCAGCTGTGAGACGCTGGGCAAGGGGGTGACTGGCACACATTGGCTTCTTCCGCTCAAAGGTGCAAGGAAGAAAGCGGCTGAAGATGATGCACCTGAAGGAGGAAGATGAGAAAGAGGGTGGCTTTGCTTTTCTGTGCTGCTTTTGCTCAGGTGGTCTTCCCATTGCAGTTTGTGCCTTTTCAGCATGTGCCTTCGTAAGGTAGCTGCCCCTATGTGGGTGTTGGCCTTTCCACGGCTCAATTTTTGGAGGAAGAGACAACAGATGGCATTGCTCTGATCTGAGGCAGACACATTAAATGATTTCCAAACCACTGAGCTCCCCTGGGGTGATGGCACTATGGTGGCATCAGCAGCTGACGTTGAAGGGCATGTTGGCTGGCTGTACATAGGTGGCAATACATGGCGCCGGACACTGCAACCAGCTGTTTCTGATGACGAGCTCCCCCTGCTTCTTTCAGCAACTCGTGTCTCTTAGGATCCCACGTGGCATCCATGGCAGTATCATCATCATAATAATTCTCCCACGCTTTGCTTGTATCAGACACCTCCAAAACTGCACCAACTGCAGGTACTTCATCATCCTCCTCCTCACACCTTACGTCCATAGTGTCGCCTAACTCAGACATATGAGGTGGTGTAACTTGCTTAGCGCCTTCATCTTGTTGTAACAATAATGGCTGTGAATCAGTGATTTCCCCACCAAATAACTCCTGCGAAGTGTCAAATGTAGCGGATGTGGTACTTGGAGTAGCGCTGGTGGTTGCGGAAGATGAGGTGTTCTGTGTTAATTAGTCAACCACATCCTGACAATCTTGGGAGTTGATGGGACGTGCCTACTTCTGAGCACTGTACTTTGGGCCAGGGCCGCACAAAATCACGTCAGCACAACCTTGAACAGACCTGCCGAATGGCCTGCCTCTGGGTCTGCCCCTGCCTCAGCCTCTACCTGTTTTGTCCATATCGGGGGGGATTAAGTGAAAGGTATGCACTGACTTGACTAATACAATGTGCAGTCACACAGGTGCAATGAAAGGTAGCAGTGACTGGTATTACAATACAATGTGCAGCTGTTACACAGGTGCAGTTAACAGGTATGCACGGACTGGTATACTAAACAGCGTGCGGTTACACAGGTGCAGTGAACAGGTATGCAGGGATTGGTATTACAAATGTGCAGCTGTCACACACAGGTACCGTGAACAGGTGCAATGACTGGTGGTATATTACACTGCTTGCGCTCATGTAGGTAGGTAGGTAGGTGCACTGAGCCGTGAACAGGTGCAGTGATTGGAATTACAAATGTGCAGCTGCCTGTCACACACACACACAGGTACCCTGAACAGGTGCAATGACTGGTGGTATTAACAATGCGTGCGCTCAGGTAGGTATATGTAGGTAGGTGCACTGAACAGTGAACAGGTGCAGTGATTGGGATTACAAATGTGCAGCTGCCTGTCACAGACACAGGGAGTCACTGAATGTGCTGGGCCTGGCAGTGGCACCATAGGAATTACCAAGGCTGTCTATGCAACACAAGTGTCTGTGGGACACACAAAAAAACATAGATCACAAGAATAAGATTATCTCTAAAAAGAGCTGTTGAGGGGTGCTTTTTTAGCAATAAGAATCAGCAAGGAGCAAGCTAACAAGCCTACAAGAGCCTAACTAAGCTTTCCCTATAGCTCTCTCTGCCGCAGTTCTCCCTTCTCTAAGTACTGCATGCACACGAGTGAGTCCAATGTCTGACGCTGCCTGCCTTTTATAAGGGGGGGTGGGGCTCCAGGAGGGAGTGTAGCCTGATTGGCTACAATGTGCCTGCTGACTGTGATGTAGAGGGTCAAAGTTGACCCTAATGATGCACTATGGGGGCGAATCAAACTTCCGCAAAAGTTCACGGTTCTCCGCGATCACGAACCACTGAAGTTCGCTGGTTCCCGTTCGCCGGCGAACAGTTCGGGCCATCTCTACATGGCAACGCAGGTGCAGTGGTTTTCAGACTTGAAAGTCTGAAATTCCAGAAGTGAACTGGAGGCGGGGCCAGAGCATCAGTGCATCAGTGTCTGCGGGGGAACATTAGAAGCCCCAGGTGAGTTTAACTCATTTTCCCCCGACCCCCCTACAGTATTTCTGTAAGTTCACTGAAAGTGTTGAAATATTGAAATGATTCCGATTTTCACATAAATAGGTGACTTATTAAGAAACTTTTACATTTCAGATATATATTTAATATAAAAAAATGATGATGGTCAAAATGGTTATCATCCTGCTGCTGTAATCTGTCTTTATTATCAGAACTATTGTGGTGAAGTGAGTAATAAACTTAAAGTGCACCTAAACTCTTGCACAGGAGGATAACATAGAGAAATGCACCCTGTATGTATTTAGAAAGTTTAGCCTGTTTATTTCCCCCTCATTTGTGTCTAATGCCAAGTTGTAATTTTATCTATTCAAAGATAAATGGCAGAGATGGCAGATAAGCTCATTTGAAAGCACAGGATGCTAACAATATGTCTGCTTCCATGAATCAGGAAGTAGAAACAGTGCAGATTTATTTTAGGATTTGTATTAGCTGGAACAAATATTTTTTTTTTGTTTAACCACTTGAGGACCCACCCTTTACTCCCCCTTAAGGACCAGCACTGTTTGTTGGGATCTGTGCTGGGTGGGCTCTGCAGCCCCCAGCACAGATCAGGGTGCACGCAGAGCGATCAGATCGCCCCCCTTTTTTCCCCCCTATGGGGATGATGTGCAGGGGGGGTCTGATCGCGTCTGCGTGCAGGCATGTTGCGGGGGGCACCTCAAAGCCCCCCTCCGCGGCGACATTCTCCCCCTCCCTCTCCTACCTCCCTTCCCCGGAGATCCGGGCTGCACAGGACGCTATCCGCCCTGTGCAGCCAGTGACAGGACGTCTCCTGTCACATGGCGGCGATCCCCGGCCGCTGATTGGCCGGGGATCGCCGATCTGCCTTACGGCGCTGCTGCGCAGCAGCGCCGTACAATGTAAACAAAGCGGATTATTTCCGCTTGTGTTTACATTTAGCCTGCGAGCCGCCATCGGCGGCCCGCAGGCTATTCACGGAGCCCCCCGCCGTGAGTTGACAGGAAGCAGCCGCTCGCGCGAGCGGATGCTTCCTGATTAATCAGCCTGCAGCTGGCGACGCAGTACTGCGTCGCTGCTCCTGCAGCTGCCACTTTGCCGACGCACGGTATAAGCGTGCGGTCGGCAAGTGGTTAAAGGTTGTTATGCTGTTATGTATCTTATAGAGCGGAGAGGATGTTATGAGTTCAGGTCCCCTTTAAAGAAAGAAATTTGGAAGCCAGTGAAAGAAAAGATGTAAGTATTAGAGGAGAGAGGGAAGTGAGAGCAAATCCCTCAAAAGAGCATCCGGCTTTCTAGTTTCACTGCTGTATTAAAGGACAACTATTGTGAAAAAGTTTAAGTACATACATAAAAATTTACATTTCTCCCATAATAAAATGCACTATAATTTGTTTTCCCCCAATTTCACTCTTACTTACAGTAGGCAGTGAAAATCTAAAAGACCTGCCAGGTTTTGGACTAGTCCATCTCCTTATGGGGTAGTCTCAGTTATTTATTTATTTACAAAATCACTTACTGACGTGCAGGTGCTCAGTCCAACTGCCAAAATAGCATGCAAATGAGTAGGGAAGCTGGCTGACATCTTTGTATTGATCCTGTGAAGTGAGTGCTTTTGTAAAGAATAAAGGTAATCCTAAAAATCTCCTATGAGAAGATGGACTAGTCCAAAATCTGTCAGATCTGTCAGCATTTGACTACCTACTGTAAGTGGCAGCAACATAGGAAAATACATATTTTGTAGTGCATTTTACTGTGGGAGAAATGTAGATTTTATATGTAAGATTTTACAATTTTTTGCGATAGTGATCCTTTACATGTATGTCTTAAAGGACAACTGAAGAGAGAGGGATATGGAGGCTGCCATATGTATTTCCTTTAAAACAATACCAGATGCCTGGCAGCCCTGCTGGTCTATTTGGCTGCAGTAGTGTCTACATCAAACACCAGAAACAAGCATGCAGCTAATCTTGTCAGATCTGACAATAATGGCAGAAACACCTGATCTGCTGCATGCTTGTTCAGGATCTATGACTAAAAGTATTAGAGGCAGAGGACCCACAGGATAACCAGGCAACTGGAATTGCTTCAAAAGAAATAAATATGGCAGCCTCCATATACCTCTCACTTCAGTTGTCCTTTAACCACTTGCCGACCGCACACTCATACCGTGCGTCGGCAAAGTGGCAGCTGCAGGACCAGCGACGCAGTACTGCGTCGCCAGCTGCAGCCTAATTAATCAGGAAGCAGCCGCTCGTACGAGCGGCTGCTTCCTGTCAAATCACGGCGGGGGGCTCCGTGAATAGCCTGCAGGCCGCCGATGGCGGCTCGCAGGCTAGATGTAAACACAAGCGGAAATAATCCGCTTTGTTTACATTTGTACGGCGCTGCTGCGGCCGGGGATCGCCGCCATGTGACAGACCACATCCTGTCACTGGCTGCACAGGACGGATAGCGTCCTGTGCAGCCCGGAACACCAGGGGGAGGCAGCAGGTAGGAGAGGGAGGGGGAATTTCGCCGCGGAGGGGGGCTTTGAGGTGCCCCCCCCGCCACCCACAGCAGGCAGGAGAGATCAGACCCCCCGAGCACATCATCCCCATAGGGGGGAAAAAAGGGGGGCAATCTGATCTCCCTGCCTGCACCCTGATCTGTGCTGGGGGCTGCAGAGCCCACCCAGCACAGATCAATCAAACCAGCGCTGGTCCTTAAGGGGGGGTAAAGGGTGGGTCATCAAGTGGTTAAAGAGACACTGAAGTAAAAAAAAATCATGATATAATAAATTGGTTGTATAGTACAGATATTTACTAGAACATTAGTAGCAAAGAAAATATTCTCATATTTTTATTTTCAGTTATATAGTTTTTTATAACACTGCATCATTCTCTAACATTTGCAGTCTACACACTACTCAGCATTCTAAATGATTTTACAGAGCAGGCAGGAACTTCTGAACTGTCCTCTGCAGAGAAAAAACAATACAGTGACTGACACTTGAGATAATAAGCTTCAGAAGACAGAGCTCTCTGTGACTCGGAAAGCCGTGGAGCTCAGTGGCTCTTTTGCATAGATAACAACTGGAGTTTCTTAACTGTTCCTGTACTGGAAACAATATTAGATGTATGTCTCTGCTCCTAATGTTTTATTACTTAGCTGCACTACACATTATTATTACTATTATATAGTAGAGTTAGAGCGCTAACTACAAACTAACTACAAATCTTCATAGAAGATTTTATTTTTTGTCACAAGTTAGCGGACAATGACACTTTGTGAAAAAAAACTATTGAAATCAATTTCCGCTAACTTGTGACAAAAAATAAAATCTTCTATGAACTCACCATACTCCTAACGGAATACCTTGGGGTGTCTTCTTTCTAAAATGGGGTCATTAGTGGTGTTCCTATACTGCCCTGGCATTTTAGGGGCCCTAAACCGTGAGGAGTAGTCTTGAAACAAAAATGACCTGTGAAATCCTAAAGGTACTCATTGGACTTTGGGCCCCTTAGCGCAGTTAGGGTGCAAAAAAATGCCACACATGTGGTATCTCCGTACTCAGGAGAAGTAGTATAATGTGTTTTGGGGTGTATTTTTACACATACCCTTGCTGAGTGGGAGAAATCTCTCTGTAAATGTACAATTGTGTGTAAAAAAAATCAAACAATTGTCCTTTACAGAGATATTTCTCCCACCCAGCATGGGTATGTGTAAAAATACACCCCAAAACACATTATACTACTTCTCCTGAGTACGGCGGTACCACATGTGTGGCACTTTTTTACACTCTAAGTGCACTAAGGGGCCCAAAGTCCAATGAGTACCTTTAGGATTTCACAGGTCATTTTGCGACATTTGGTTTCAAGACTACTCCTCACGGTTTAGGGCCCCTAAAATGCCAGGGTAGTATAGGAACCCCACAAATGACCACATTTTAGAAAGAAGACACCCCAAGGTATTCTGTTAGGAGTATTGTGAGTTCATAGAAGATTTTATTTTTTGTCACAAGTTAGCGGAAAGTGACACTTTGTGAAAAAAAAAACAATTTAAATCAATTTCCGCTAACTTGTGACAAAAAATAAAATCTTCTATGAACTCACCATACTCCTAATGGAATACCTTGGGGTGTCTTCTTTCTAAAATGGGGTCATTTGTGGGGTTCCTATACTGCCCTGGCATTTTAGGGGCCCTAAACCGTGAGGAGTAGTCTTGAAACCAAATGTCGCAAAATGACCCGTGAAATCCTAAAGGTACTCATTGGACTTTGGGCCCCTTAGCGCACTTAGGGTGCAAAAAAGTGCCACACATGTGGTATTGCCGTACTCAGGAGAAGTAGTATAATGTGTCTTGAGGTGTATTTTTGCACATACCCATGCTGAGTGGGAGAAAGATCTCTGTAAATGGACAATTGTGTGTAAAAAAATTTTTTAAAAAATTGTCATTTACAGAGATATTTCTCCCACCCAGCATGGGTATGTGTAAAAATACACCCCAAAACACATTGTACTACTTCTCCCAAGTACGGCAATACCACATGTGTGGCACTTTTTTGCAGCCTAACTGCGCTAAGGGGTCCAAAGTCCAATGAGCACCTTTAGGTTTTACGGGGGTGCTTACAATTTAGCACCCCCAAAATGCCAGGACAGTAAACACACCCCACAAATGACCCCATTTTGGAAAGTAGACACTTCAAGGTATTCAGAGAGGGGCATAGTGAGTCCGTTGTAGAATTAATTTTTTTTTTGTCGCATGTTAGAAGAAATGGAAACTTTTTTTTTTTTGTCACAAAGTGTCATTTTCTGCTAACTTGTGACAAAAAATATCTTCTATGAACTCACTATGCCTCTCAGTGAATACTTTGGGATGTCTTCTTTCCAAAATGGGGTCATTTGGGGGTTATTTATACTATCCTGGAATTGTAGCCCCTCATGAAACATGGCAGGGGGTCAGAAAAGTCAGAGATGCTTGAAAATGGGAAAATTCACTTTTTGCACCATAGTTTGTAAACGCTATAACTTTTACCCAAACCAATAAATATAGGCTGAATGGGTTTTTTTTAATCTAAAACATGTTTGTCCACATGTTTCGTGCTGCATGTATACAGAAATTTTACTTTATTTGAAAAATGCCAGCACAGAAAGTTAAAAAAATCATTTTGTTTGCCAAAATTCATGTCTTTTTGATGAATATAATAAAAAGTAAAACTCACAGCAGCAATCAAATAGCACCAAAAGAAAGCTTTATTAGTGACAAGAAAAGGAGCCAAAATTCATTTAGATGGTAGGTTGTATGAGCGAGCAATAAACCGTGAAAGCTGCAGTAGTCTGAATCGAAAAAAAAAGTGCCTGGTCCTTAAGAGGGGTAAAGCCCACGGTCCTCAAGTGGTTAAGGAAGCAAGGCCTGCAGGCTGCAACAAAAAGTGTTTTGCCCTGGTCTACTATGACATGTAAAAAATCTATTCTTTCAATGTGGTTTGATTGTACTGTTGTAAAATCAAATCTCCTTTTTTGTATTTTGTAACTCTCAGTGACTAGTTTTGAGTAAAAATCTCCTTAGGCTTAATTTTTCAAATAATTGCTGTGGAGTCCTTGAGGGCATTTTTGTTATTCTAGTTCTTATCACTGCAGGGTCCCTGAATTATAAAAATGATAAAAAATATTGCCGCCAAAGTGTATGGGGAAGAGAGTGGAGAAGTGAGGACAGTTGAAAAAAAAATATTTTTCAAGTATAAGAGATCCGATTCTTTTTCCAGCTTTTTAGCTTTCCCAACCCTGTTTTTAAAGACACAGTGACACCGTTGGTAAAAGGTTTAAGGCCCGTACTCACGGGCTGCAAAACTCGCCTGTCGCCAGCACACGTGAGCGTGTGGGCAACAGGCCGGCGACAGCTTCTCGCCAGGTCCCTCCGCGTACACATGCGGAAGAGGGACCAGCGGCAAGGCGGAAGCTGTCGCTGACGTTCCTCCTCCCCCCGCCGGAAGCTCACCGGAAGGTCTGTGAACCTCAATGGAGGTTGCTGTCGCTAGTCCGCGTACTCACGCGGACTAGCGACAGTTGCGGCGGGGGGGCAGCGGCGACTGTCGCCATGCGATTGAAAGTTTCAATCGCATGGCGACATAGCGACGGGCGACAGTTCGGGGGCGCGCGCGCGTGCGACGGCCCATACTCACGGGCGACCTGTCGCCGCAACACGCGCGCGCCGCGTGTTGAGGCGACAAAAGTCCCTCGTGAGTATGGGCCATTAGACTGGTGACAACAATAGCTTTTCTCTAGAAATTGCAAAAATGTCAGCAAGCACCTTACATCAATCATAGGAATGTTGTATTAATATTTATTTTTGAATGAAAAAAAACAAAACTGCTGTGCGAAGGAGATCTCTCTCTTTCCAGTGATGTGACCCAGAGGTCCCGAAAATGAAAGTGGGCCAGTGCAGCCCACAGGAGCAACAGAGCTGCATTTTTTTTTTTTGCAGTTACCTGATCCACACAGCCCCCCAGATCAGGTAGCATCATTTTTTTTTTTAAATTTATGAGCCCACCTCAGGCTCTCTTTAACATATCCTCCTCCTCCACCCCCCTTCTCTGTTGGAGTCGCCCAGGGCTCTAACCTTTTCCCCCTACTCTTCTCCCTCTAAACCTCCTCCCTTGGCAAACTACTCAACTACCACCTCTATGCTGTTGACACACCCAAATCTACCTTTACATCACTGATCTCTTCCCACAAATGTTCTAAATCTCCACTTGCTTGTCTGTTATCTCCATCTGGATGTCCGATAGATTTTTTAACATCAACCTGGAAAAGACTGAACTCATGATTTTTGCACCCTTTTCACACAGACCTTTCCTGTACTTCTCCATTATTATCAATAATGGACGCAGCACTCTCCTTCACCCCCACATCCAGAAAGTCTTCAGGTTGTGCCGCATCTCTGCAACATTGCCAAAATGTGTTCCTACATAGCCTCTGACACCACCAAACTTCTGGTCCATGCTCCAGTTATCTTCTGTCTGCACTACTACAATGCCCTTCTTTCTGGACTTTCTGAGACCAGCCTCTGACCCCTGCAATCTGTTATGAAAGCAGCTGCCAGGCTCATTCACTCCTCCTGTCGCTAATCTTTAGCTGCCCCGCTGAACAAGTCACTTCCCTAGCTCTCTGTCCCCCTCAGAATTACAATTAAACTGCTCTGCCTGGAATACAAATCCATCCACCAGACCTCACCTTTGAAAACCTTGGATTTTATCCAGAGATACTCCCCAGCTCACTGTCTGTGCTGCTACAACACACTATGCATAGCTACCCCTTTTCTCATCCCCTGCTCACTTGTGAGGCTCCAGGACTTCTCCAGATCAGCCTCTACTCTATGGAACGCCCTTCTTCCCCAATCAAACACGCCTCCACCTTCAACTCATTTGTACAGCCCTTAACCTCCTTAGCGGTAACCCCGTGCTGGACACGGGGTAAGCCGCTGGAGGGTGCCGCTCAGGCCCTGCTGGGCCGATTTGCATAATTTTTTTTTCAAACACGCAGCTAGCACTTTGCTAGCTGCGTGTAGTGTTGGGCGAACATCTAGATGTTCGGGTTCGGGCCGAACAGGCCGAACATGTCCGCGATGTTCGGGTGTTCGACCCGAACTCCGAACATAATGGAAGTCAATGGGGACCCGAACTTTTGTGCTTTGTAAAGCCTCCTTACATGCTACATACCCCAAATTTACAGGGTATGTGCACCTTGGGAGTGGGTACAAGAGGAAAAAAAAATTTAGCAAAAAGAGCTTATAGTTTTTGAGAAAATCGATTTTAAAGTTTCAAAGGGAAAACTGTCTTTTAAATGCGGGAAATGTCTGTTTTCTTTGCACAGGTAACATGCTTTTTGTCGGCATGCAGTCATAAATGTAATACATATAAGAGGTTCCAGGAAAAGGGACCGGTAATGCTAACCCAGCAGCAGCACACGTGATGGAACAGGAGGAGGGTGGCGCAGGAGGAGAAGGCCACGCTTTGAGACACAACAACCCAGGCCTTGCATGAGGACAAGAAGCGTGCGGATAGCATGCTTTGTACCACCATGCAGTCATAAATGTAATAAAGATAAGTGGTTCAATAAACAGGGACCACGCGGCAACGCTAACCCAGCAGCAGCACACGTGATGGAACAGGAGGAGGCGCAGGAGGAGAAGGCCACGCTTTGTGAGACACAACAACCCAGGCCTTGCATGAGGACAAAAAGCGTGCGGAGAGCATGCTTTGTACCGCCATGTAGTCATAAATGTAATAAAGATAAGAGGTTCAATAAACAGGGACCACGCGGCAACGCTAACCCAGCAGCAGCAGCAGCAGCAGCACACGTGATGGAACAGGAGGAGGCGCAGGAGGAGAAGGCCACGCTTTGTGAGACACAACAACCCAGGCCTTGCATGAGGACAAAAAGCGTGCGGATAGCATGCTTTGTACCGCCATGTAGTCATAAATGTAATAAAGATAAGAGGTTCCATAAACAGGGACCGGCAACGGTAACCCAGCAGCAGCAGCAGCAGCAGCAGCACACGTGATGGAACAGGAGGAGGCGCAGGAGGAGAAGGCCACGCTTTGTGAGACACAACAACCCAGGCCTTGCATGAGGACAAAAAGCGTGCGGATATAGCAGCAATGCTTTTTGCCGCCATGCAGTCATAAATGTAATACAGATGAGAGGTTCAATAAACAGGGACCGGAAACGCTAAACCATCCCAGATGTTCATCGGTCATGTTACTTGGTTGGGGTCCAGGAGTGTTGCGTAGTCGTTTCCAATCCAGGATTGATTCATTTTAATTTGAGTCAGACGGTCTGCATTTTCTGTGGAGAGGCGGATACGCCGATCTGTGATGATGCCTCCGGCAGCACTGAAACAGCGTTCCGACATAACGCTGGCTGCCGGGCAAGCCAGCACCTCTATTGCGTACATTGCCAGTTCGTGCCAGGTGTCTAGCTTCATGCCCGGTTTCAGGTCCAGCGGTGCCAGCCACAAATCCGTCTGTTCCTTTATTCCCCTCCAAATTTCCTCCCCTGTGTGCTGCTTATCCCCAAGGCAGATCAGCTTCAGCAACGCTTGCTGACGCATGCCAACAGCTGTGCTGCACTGCTTCCACGATCCTACTGCTGCTGGTGCTGGGTTAGCATTTCCGGATGAGGTACAGCTTTGAGATGCGTTGGAGGAGAAGGAGTCAGAGAGGTAGGTGCTGCTGTTGTTATCCAGCTGTTTGCGGCGTGGGCAACACCCGCGCCGTAGCAGGTGAGGAATCGCTGCCAGGCTCCACAAGGTTCACCCAGTGCGCGGTAAGGGAGATGTATCGACCCTGGCCGAACGCACTCGTCCAGGTGTCAGTGGTGAGGTGAACCTTGCAGGCAACGGCATTCTTCAAGCTTCGGGTTATTTAGCTGACCACGTGCTCATGCAACTCAGGCACTGCAGAGCACGCAAAGTGGTAGCGGCTGGGAACAACGTAACGTGGGATGGCCACTGACATCATGCCCTTGAAGCTGTTTGTCTCCACCACTCGATATGGCAGCATTTCGCAGGCCAGAAGCTTGGCTATGCTGGCTGGCTGTTACTGCCACGGCCCGGGGGTCATTTGCTGGCAATTTCCTCTTGTGCTCAAACATCTCAGAGACAGACAACTCAACCGTAGCGCTGCACACCGAAGGGCTGTTGGTTGTTGTGTTTGATGAACACTGGGAGACCTCAAGAGCACTAGTCCGGAAAGTGACAGTGTCAGCATCGTCTGATGTTTGTGAATGTTGTGAACCACGCAATGGCTGGGCTACTGCTGCTGCTGAGGCGGGTCTGGTGGTGAGTCTGGTGAACCCAAGGGAGGCAGTGTTGCTGGTGGTACCCTGTCCTGCCGCGTTTGCCCACAGAGTGGGATGTTTGGATAGAATGTGGCGGCTCATGCTGGTGGTGGAGAGGTTGTTAATACTTTTCCCCCTGCTCAGGCGGGTCTTGCACACCTTGCAAATCGCCATGGTAACATCCTCAGTGCAGTCTTCAAAGAAAGCCCAGACTTTAACTGGCTGAGGACTCGGACCTCGTGCGTGATGTGCTGGTGCTGCTTAACCCACTGCTGGACGCTTGAGAGGTCATCCAAGTAATTATCTGGTCCTGTTCTTTTGGATCTGTGAGGGTTGTTGTCCTGGACAACATGGGCAGTATTGAGTGGGTTTTCTTGGGTGCTCCCCTGTGGCCTGTACGTGAACCGTCAGGGGAAACACCTCTTCCCTTGCCCCTCCCTCTTTCACCGGATTTCTTCCTCATTTCACTTATCCTTAAAGTACACGCTGACTGGCAGCAGTACAGTGGCAGTACAGAAATGCTATACAGTGGTGGGTGAGCGGTGTACCACTATTGTCAGCAGTGACACAGAGCACAATGCTATACAGTGGCGGGTGAGCGGTGTACTACTGTTCCCAGCAGACACAGAGTGGAAGTAAACACAATGCTATATAGTGTGGCTGAGCCGTGTACACAGAGTGGCATTAAACACAATGCTATATAGTCTGCTATATAGTCACCCCGAACAGGGTGATGTTCTGCAGAACCCGAACAGTGGCAAACACTGTTCGCCCAACACTACTGGGAGGGAACGCAGATTTTAGTACCTAAACACACGATACAACATGTTTTCCGGGGTCGGACTCTGAGGCACATACAGATGGTCCCGATCATCATCCTCATCATACAACTCTTCTCCTGAGTCTGACCCACCCACCACCTCTGCCACCCCAACATCCCCAGACACAGACCCCTCATCGTCCTCAACATTAACTTGGGATGCTGGCCTGAGCCAGACCTCCTCCTCCACATCAGGCCCCATCATCTCCTCAATGGCAGCCCTCATTAATCGCTCTGGCGACGGACTGATGGACACAACGTTCTCCTCCGGGGAGGGCTGCTGCTGACCACTGGCTGCTGGGGTGGATGTTATAGCTTGCGTGGGGCGTTGGCTGTTGCTGTTGTTGGGAGTGCTGCTCACAGCGGAGGTCTCTGGGGAACTCATGTTGAGCTCATATAGTGGTTGACGGTGAGTGGAGTATTACTGATCCCAGCAATATACACACTGACTGGCAGAGTACGCAATGCTATATAGTGTGGCTGAGCGGTGTACACAGAGTGGCAGTAAACACAATGCTATATAGTCTGGCTGAGCGAGCGGTGTACTACTGTTCCCAGCAGAATCAGAGTGGCAGTAAACAATGGTATATAGTCTGGCTGAGCGGTGTACACAGAGTGTCAGTAAACAATGGTATATAGTCTGGCTGAGCGAGCGGTGTACTACTGTTCCCAGCAGAATCAGAGTGGCAGTAAACAATGGTATATAGTCTGGCTGAGCGGTGTACACAGAGTGTCAGTAAACAATGGTATATAGTCTGGCTGAGCGAGCGGTGTACTACTGTTCCCAGCAGAATCAGAGTGGCAGTAAACAATGGTATATAGTCTGGCTGAGCGGTGTACACAGAGTGTCAGTAAACAATGGTATATAGTCTGGCTGAGCGGTGTACACACAATGCTATATAGTCTGCTATATAGTGTCAGTAAACAATGGTATATAGTCTGGCTGAGCGAGCGGTGTACTACTGTTCCCAGCAGAATCAGAGTGGCAGTAAACAATGGTATATAGTCTGGCTGAGCGGTGTACACAGAGTGTCAGTAAACAATGGTATATAGTCTGGCTGAGCGAGCGGTGTACTACTGTTCCCAGCAGAATCAGAGTGGCAGTAAACAATGGTATATAGTCTGGCTGAGCGGTGTACACAGAGTGTCAGTAAACAATGGTATATAGTCTGGCTGAGCGAGCGGTGTACTACTGTTCCCAGCAGAATCAGAGTGGCAGTAAACAATGGTATATAGTCTGGCTGAGCGGTGTACACAGAGTGTCAGTAAACAATGGTATATAGTCTGGCTGAGCGGTGTACACACAATGCTATATAGTCTGCTATATAGTGTCAGTAAACAATGGTATATAGTCTGGCTGAGCGAGCGGTGTACTACTGTTCCCAGCAGAATCAGAGTGGCAGTAAACAATGGTATATAGTCTGGCTGAGCGGTGTACACAGAGTTTCAGTAAACAATGGTATATAGTCTGGCTGAGCGGTGTACACAGAGTGTCAGTAAACAATGGTATATAGTCTGGCTGAGCGGTGTACACAGAGTGGCAGTAAACACAATGCTATATAGTCTGGCTGAGCGAGCGGTGTACTACTGTTCCCAGCAGAATCAGAGTGGCAGTAAACAATGGTATATAGTCTGGCTGAGCGGTGTACACAGAGTGTCAGTAAACAATGGTATATAGTCTGGCTGAGCGGTGTACACAGAGTGTCAGTAAACAATGGTATATAGTCTGGCTGAGCGGTGTACACAGAGTGGCAGTAAACACAATGCTATATACTCTGGCTGAGCGAGCGGTGTACTACTGTTCCCAGCAGACACAGAACAGTGAACAGAATGCTATATAGTGTGGCTGAGCGAGCGGTGTACCACTATTCCCAGCAGACACAGAACAGTGAACAGAATGCTATATAGTGTGGCTGAGCGGGCGGTGTACCACTATTCCCAGCAGACACAGAACAGTGAACAGAATGCTATATAGTGTGGATGAGCGAGCGGTGTACCACTATTCCCAGCAGACACAGAACAGTAAACAGAATGCTATATAGTGTGGCTGAGCGAGCGGTGTACCACTATTCCCAGCAGACACAGAACAGTGAACAGAATGCTATATAGTGTGGCTGAGCGGGCGGTGTACCACTATTCCCAGCAGACACAGAACAGTGAACAGAATGCTATATAGTGTGGATGAGCGAGCGGTGTACCACTATTCCCAGCAGACACAGAACAGTAAACAGAATGCTATATAGTGTGGCTGAGCGAGCGGTGTACCACTATTCCAAGCAGACACAGAACAGTGAACAGAATGCTATATAGTGTGGCTGAGCGAGCGGTGTACCACTATTCCCAGCAGACACAGAGTGGCAGTAAACAGAATGCTATATAGTGTGGCTGAGCGAGGTACACAGAGTGGCAGTAAACAGAATGCTATATAGTGTGGCTGAGCAAGCGGTGTACTACTATTCCCAGCAGACACAGAGTGGCAGTAAACAGAATGCTATATAGTGTGGCTGAGCGAGGTACACAGAGTGGCAGTAAACAGAATGCTATATAGTGTGGCTGAGCAAGCGGTGTACTACTGTTCCCAGCAGTGACACAATGACAGGGGGGACCCTGGCTAGCGTGGCTGGAGCGCGAACTACCCTGCCTGCCTACCCAAAGCTAAACCCACAGACAAATGGCGGAGATATGACGTGGTTCGGGTATTTATTTACCCGAACCACGTGACCGTTCGGCCAATCAGAGCGCGTTCGGGTCTGAACCACGTGACCCGTTCGGCCAATCACAGCGCTAGCCGAACGTTCGGGGAACGTTCGGCCATGCGCTCTTAGTTCGGCCATATGGCCGAACGGTTTGGCCGAGCACCGTCAGGTGTTCGGCCGAACTCGAACATCACCCGAACAGGGTGATGTTCTGCAGAACCCGAACAGTGGCGAACACTGTTCGCCCAACACTAGCTGCGTGTTTGGTCCAATCGCCGCCGCCCGCCGCAGATGCGCTGCTACCCACCGCTATTTATCTTCCCAGCTCCATCGCAGGCGCACTAGCGGTGCTGCACTCCGAAGTAGGCGGAAATACCCGATCTCAGTCGGGTCCACTCTACTGCGCAGGCGCAAGTCTCCGGCACCTGTGCAGTAGAACGGACCTGACTGAGATCAGGTATTTCTGTCTACTTCGGAGCCGAAAGCCGAAACAGCACCACCGCTGGAGCCTGGAAAGGTAAATATTGAACAGGCTGACGGATTTGTCGGGCCGGCTTTGAAGGGCTGCAGCGAGACCTTCGTGGGACAGAGGAGGACGGAGGAAGCCTCATTAGGATCCGGAGGCTTCCCCCCAGGGGCCGTTTTTCTAGTTACAGTGTCTGTTTAAGGAATGAAGAGATAAGATAACTCTTTCACTGTGCCATGGCAAGTTTACTCTTGCCTTATTTTCTCCAGCATGATCTTAGTGAATTGAAGCCAATGTCTCTCCTCTCTATTGTACAACATTACATAATATGGTAGTGCTTTATAAGTGAAGTTTAATAATAAAGTGTGTGTGTGTGTGTGTGTGTGTGTGTGTGTGTGTGTGTGTGTGTGTGTGTGTGTGTGTGTGTGTGTGTGTGTGTGTGTGTGTGTGTGTGTGTGTGTGTGTGTGTGCGTGTGTGCGCGTGCGTGCGTGCGTGTGTGTGTGTGTGTGTGTGCGTGTGTGTGCGTGTGTGTGTGCGCGTGCGTGCGTGCGTGTGTGTGTGTGTATTCTATAAACAAAACTGTATGGTTTTAAACTATCAGGATATTATTTGGCAGGTTTTTTTATGTTCCTAACCATTTCTGAGTGTGTATGCAATATTTATCTCAGTCTTCTTCTAAAGTTCTTTATGCAGTTCAATGTGTTATTTCGCTTTAAACTTTGCCATCTCTCATGGTGGAGTAGTTTATACAAGTTAAGCTGAGCTGATGGAAATTTAGAATAGCAGATGTTCTCAAAATCTGTCAATTCTCTAGATAGGCTTCCTTTTTATCATACTGTGTACAATGTGGTACAGCTGCATATAGTCATCACTGTTTTCAAATATCAGATTTACATCAAATTACATTTCTGTTATATGTATGTTGTGAGAGACATGATATGGCAAAGTTGTGTAAGTTAATTAATGCCATGCGCAACCTATGCATCTTGTAGAGCTTACGTCTTAAGGATTCAACATATCATAACAGTTCATGAAATTATACAGGGAAACAATGACCCCGGGAGACTGCCTGCGAGCAGAGCTGCAGAAAGGGGCTGGAGGAAGCCCCAGGTCAGTAAAACATTTTTTTTATAGCTGGATGTATCCTTTAAAGCGGAACTGTAGATATAAAATAAACACATTGTCGCTGCTTGGTCCCATACCTCGACTTGTAAGTCGATGCCAGCGCGGCTCTGGCCAAGCGTATCCTTTCTTCGCGTTCCCCTCTGCAATAGCGGGGAACGTGAACAAAGGATACGCGTGGCCAGAGCCGTGCAGGCACAAACCGAAAGTAGCTGGCCGCAGGAGAACGGAGGCTTGTTGAGGAGCGGCGCGGGACAGGACGGCTGCTGGGGGCTTGGGGAAGCCCCAGGTAAGTGAAACAATGTGTTTATTTTATATCTACAGTTCCGCTTTAAAGGAGAACTCTGCAAAGTGTCATTGGGCTGGGTGTTAAAAAGGAATAACATTTATAAATTACATATTTTATGTATTTATTTGTTGTCTTTTAAATGTTATATCAGTATCAAAATATCTCAATAATGTACAAACTCTTTATTCAAAATTACCTTGGAAAGGCAGATAAGTTGGCCCCAAGGCAGACTAACGTGTCAGAGGCAGAAAAAGCAAAATTAAGTGTTCCGTTATGGAACATTATAAGTGAGAGTTGTCAGGGAAGTTCAAATGATGAACTGTTGATTGGATATGTTTTTTAAGTTGAATTCAAGCATGTGCAGAATAGAGCACAGATCTAGTAAACAAATATCAGGGATTTTAATTGAAGAGGAACTCCAGCGACAATAATACAGTGGGATGCAAAAGTTTGGGCAACGTTGTTAAACGGCATAATTTTCTTGTATAAATCGTTGGTTGTTACGATAAAAAATGTCAGTTAAATACAGTGGGTTGCAAAAATATTCGGCCCCCTTGAAGTTTTCCACATTTTCTCACATTACTGCCACAAACATGCATCAATTTTATTGGAATTCCACGTGAAAGACCAATACAAAGTGGTGTACACGTGAGAAGTGGAACAAAAATCATACATCATTCCAAACATCTTTTACAAATAAATAACTGCAAAGTGGGGTGTGCGTAATTATTCGGCCCCCTGAGTCAATACTTTGTAGAACCACCTTTTGCTGCAATTACAGCTGCCAGTCTTTTAGGGTATGTCTCTACCAGCTTTGCACATCTAGAGACTGAAATCCTTGCCCATTCTTCTTTGCAAAACAGCTCCAGCTCAGTTAGATTAGATGGACAACGTTTGTGAACAGCATTTTTCAGATCTTGCCACAGATTCGCGATTGGATTTAGATCTGGACTTTGACTGGGCCATTCTAACACATAGATATGTTTTGTTTTAAACCATTCCATTGTTGCCTTGGCTTTATGTTTAGGGTCATTGTCCTGCTGGAAGGTGAACCTCTGCCCCAGTCTCAAGTCTTTTGCAGTCTCCAAGAGGTTTTCTTCCAAGTTTGCCCTGTATTTGGCTCCATCGATCTTCCCATCAACTCTGACCAGCTTCCCTGTCCCTGCTGAAGAGATGCACCTCCTGAGCATGATGCTGCCACCACCATATTTGACAGTGGGGATGGTGTGTTTAGAGTGATGTGCAGTGTTAGTTTTCTGCCACACATAGCGTTTTGCATTTTGGCCAAAAAGTTCCATTTTGGTCTCATCTGACCAGAGCACCTTCTTCCACATGGTTGCTGTGTCCCCCACATGGCTTGTGGCAAATTGCAAACGGGACTTCTTATGCTTTCTGTTAACAATGCCTTTCCTCTTGCCACTCTTCCATAAAGGCCAACTTTGTACAGTGCATGACTAATAGCTGTCCTATGGACAGAGTCTCCCACCTGAGCTGTAGATCTCTGCAGCTCGTCCAGAGTCACCATGGGCCTCTTGACTGCATTTCTGATCAGCGCTCTCCTTGTTCGGCCTGTGAGTTTAGGTGGATGGCCTTGTCTTGGTAGGTTTACAGTTGTGCCATACTCCTTCCATTTTTGAATGATCGCTTGAACAGTGCTCCTTGGGATGTTCAAGGCTTTGGAAATCTTTTTGTAGCCTAAGCCTGCTTTAAATGTCTCAATAACTTGATCCCTGACCTGTCTTGGACCTGTCTTGTGTGTTCTTTGGACTTCACTGTGTTGTTGCTCCCAATATTCTCTTAGACAACCTCTGAGGCCCTCACAGAGCAGCTGTATTTGTACTGACATTAGATTACACACAGGTGCACTCTATTTAGTCATTAGCACTTATCAGGCAATATCTATAGGCAACTGACTGCACTAGTGTTGGGCGAACAGTGTTCGGCACTGTTCAGGTTCTGCAGAACATCACCCTGTTCGGGTGCTGTTCGAGTTCGACCGAACACCTGATGGTGTTCGGCCTTTTAGTTCGGGTTCGCCCGAACTACTCAATGCCCCCCGAACAGGGCCCCTGTTCGGCCGAACAGGGCCCTGTTCGCCCGAATACGGCCCCCCTATGGGGTCGCAGGCATAGGGGGGGAGCATGCCCCGATCGCAGGGGGGGTCGGAAATTCCCCCCACCCCCTCCGCTAGCGCTCCCCCCTCTGCTCGCTTTCCCATAAAAAAAGTTTGCGGAAAGTTAATAGTACCTGGTGGCTGGCTGGCTGGCAGTGACTAGGAGACGCGTTGAGGCCGGGCAGCGGGCGGTTCAGCGGTAGTACCCTTGTGGTACTTCCGCCCTTTCTCTGACCTCACGTCCTCTACGTGATGATGCATACGAGGGTATGCGTCACGCGTACCCTCGTATGCGTCATCACGTAGAGGACGTGAGGTCAGAGAAAGGGCGGAAGTACCACAAGGGTACTACCGCTGAACCGCCTGCTGCCCGGCCTCAACGCGTCTCCTAGTCGGACTCCTCCTCACTCATCTCACCACTGCCAGCTAGCCAGCCAGCCACCAGGTACTATTAACTTTCCGCAAACTTTTTCTATGGGGAAGCGGGCAGAGGGGGGAGCGCTAGCGGAGGGGTGGGGGGAATTCCCCCCCCCCCCCCCCCGCGATCGGGGCATGCTCCCCCCTTATGCCTGCGACGCCAAAAGGCCCCCAAAAGCGGCATGTTCGGGGGTCCCATTGACTTCCATTGAGTTCGGGGTTCGGGCCGAACATGCCAAACATCTGGCCCATGTTCGGCAGAACGGACCCGAACCCGAACATCCAGGTGTTCGCCCAACACTAGACTGCACTCAGATCAAAGGGGGCCGAATAATCATGCACACACGACTTTGCAGTTATTTATTTGTAAAAAATGTTTGGAATCATGTATAATTTTCGTTCCACTTCTCATGTGTACACCACTTTGTGTTGGTCTTTCATGTGGAATTCCCAAAAAATTGATTCATGTTTGTGGCAGTAATATGACAAAATGTGGAAAACTTCAAAGGGGCCGAATACTTTTGCAACCCACTGTATATCATATAGGAGACACACACAGTGATATTTGAGAAGTGAAATTAAGTTTATTGGATTTACAGAAAGTGCGCAATAATTGTTCAAACAAAATTAGGCAGGTGCATACATTTGGGCACCACAAAAAAGAAATGAAATCAATATTTAGTAGATCCTCCATTTGCAGAAATTACAGACTCTAAATGCTTCCTGTAGGTTCCAATGAGAGTCTGGATTCTGGTTGAAGGTATTTTGGACCATTTCTCTTTACAAAACATCTCTAGTTCATTCAGGTTTGATGGCTTCCGAGCATGGACAGCTCTCTTTAACTCACATCACAGATTTTCAATTATATGCAGGTCTGGGGAATGAAATAGCCATTCAAGAGCATTGTACTTGTTCCTCTGAATGAATGCCTTCGTGGATTTTGACCATTGTTTAGGGTTGTTGTCTTGTTGAAAGATCCAGCCCCGACGCAGCTTCAGCTTTGTCACTGATTCCTGGACATTGGTCTCCAGAATCTGCTGATACTGAGTGTAATCCATGCGTCCCTAAACTTTGACAAGATTCCAAGAGCCTGCACTGGCCACACAGCCCCACAGCATGATGAAACCACCACCATATTATACAGTAGGTAGCAGGTGTTTTTCTTTAAATGCTGTGTTGTTTTTCCTCCATGCATAACGCCCCTTGTTATGCCCAAATAACTCAATTTTAATTTCATCAGTCCACAACACAGCACCTTATGCCAAAATGAAGCTGGTTTGTCCAAATGTGCTTTAGCATACCTCAAGCGACTTTGTTTATGCTGTGAGCAGAGAAAAGGCTTCCTCTGCATACAGCATCTCCTTGTGTAAAGTGTGCCAAATGGTTGAATGATGCACAGTGACTCCATCTGCAGAAAGATGATGTTGTAGGTCTTTGGTGCTGGTCTGTGGGTTGACTGTGACAGTTTTCACCATATGTCACTTCTGTCTATCCAAGATTTTTCGTGGTCTGCCACTTTGAGCCTTAACTTGAACTGAGCCTGTAGTCTTCCATACCCTCAATATGTTCCTAACCGTGGAAACAGACAGCTGAAATCTCTGAGACAGCTTTCTGTATCCTTCCTCTAAATCATGATGGTGAACAATCTCTGTCGTCAGGTCATTTCAGAGTTGCTTTGAGTCCCCCATGTTGCTACTCTTCAGATAAAATGAAATGAGGAGGGACACTTACAATTGACCCCCTTAAATACTCTTTTTTATAATTGGATTCACCTGTGTATGTAGGTCAGGGGTCACTGAGCTTACCAAGCCAATTTGAGTTCCAATAATTAGTTTATAAAAGATTTTGGAATCAATAAAACGTCAACAGTGTCCAAATTTATGCACCTGCTTAATTTGTTTAAACAATTATTGCACACTTACTGTAAATCAAATAAACTTAATTTCACTTCTCAAATATCACTGTGTGTGTCTCCTATATGATATACTTAAAGACAAACTCCAACCAAGAATTTAACTTTATCCCAATCAGTAGCTGATACCCCCTTTTACATGAGAAACCTATTGCTTTTCACAAACAGATCATCAGGGGGCGCTGTATGACTGATATTGTGGTGAAACCCCTCCCACAAGAAGCTCTGAGGACCGCGGTACTTTTGACAGTTTGCCACAATGTAACAAGGTTCACAGACAGGAAATATCTGTTTACAGCTGTCTCCAACAGCCAAAACAGCTAGCAGCAGCTACATAAACTGCCCACAGTAAAAATGTCACCATGTTATAAATGTGGGAATGTAAATCGGGGAGAGGAAAGATTTTACAATGCGCAAACAATTTCCACTTACCTGGGGCTTCCTGCGCAGTAGAGCCCGGAGGACGTCCGATGACGTCAGCGCGCCGGCGTGGGACGCAGAAGTTCCGGGCCTTGGAGCGCAGAAGAGCCCGACCTGGCAGCCGGCCTGGCCAGGTCGGGCGCACCACCGGAGACCACCGGGAGCCTGCGGAGCGGCGGCGAGGGCACCTCCTGCCTGCCACGGGCTGGAGGAAGCCCCAGGTAAGTGGAAATTGATTTAGATTTTTTACCCTCCCTCCCTGAACCTTCCCTTTAACTGACATTTTTTATTGTAACAACCAATGATTTATACAGGAAAATCATGACGATTAACAACGTTGCTCAAACTTTCGCATCCCACTGTATAATAGAAAAGTGCTTCATTTTTTACAATAATTATGTATAAATGATTCAGTCAGTGTTTGCCCATTGTAAAATATTTCCTCTCCCTGATTTACATTCTGACATTTATCACATGGTGACATTTTTACTGCTGGCAGGCGATGTCAGGGGAAGGCGATGCTGCTTGCTTTTTTGGCAGTAGGACCCAGCTGTAAATAGTTGTTATTTCCCACAATGCAATGAGGTATACAGACAGGAAACTGTAAAGACCATGGTCTTGACATCCCACAGTGGGAGGGGTTTCACCACAAAATCAATCACACAGAGCCCCCTGATGATCCGTTTGTAAAAAGGAAAAGATTTCTCAAGGGAAAGGGGGTATCAGCTACTGATTGGGATGACGTTCAATTCTTGGCCACAGTTTCTCTTTAAATGTTATTCGTAAGATCATAATGTCTCTGTAACTCAGTAAATGATCATTCCCTCATTGGTATCTTATTTATATTAGTCCCTCGACAGTTATGTAAACCAGGATAGAAGTTACACAATTACCAAGAAAGGATAGACAAATGTTCTTGGCATAAACAATAGGCCAAAATGCTTAAATATGATAGAGCATACAATATGCCATCCATGTCCTCCTCTTCCTATACTTCCAGTGCCAGTGGGATTTGTAAGCATATAATTGTAAATATTTCTTCCACATAGGAAAAATAAGGTAAGCTAACTGGAGAGGAGTTATTTCGAAACAGACTGAAGTAACAAACCATTCAGCAAATTGCAAAACATTCAAGAAATAAAATCCCTCAAGGCTCCCTGCAAGGCATTGAAACCTTGACAGATACAGGTTACAAGGAGCACACAGCTTAGGACAGCATGCTTGCATACATGGTTCACCCTTCAGACTTCTTGCTCCAGGCTGAGGAATGGATGAACATCTTTCTATCAATCTTCAACTCTTGTGATGATGATAAACGATTCCTTTTCTCAAAATAATACTTAGATGTGGGCAAGTGCTTTATTACTATTGGATTTCAGCTTTTCCTACATGACGCCGGTTAACAGGATTAACCCTTTGGAAACTGTCCAAATGTGCGTACATATTAGCAATGACTAAAATGTAATTTCTTAGTAGCATACTTGTGCCGATGTTATAACTCATTCTCAAGTTGGTTGCAATGAACATCTTGAAGTGGGCTGTAAAATGAAGACCTGAATATAATGTAAAGGGTGATACTCCAACTACACATACAATTCTTCTCCTCCTGCCCTACTGATTAAGAGAGGGAGCCAAATTATTAACCCTCATTCATTCTTATTAGGACACTATTGATATAAATAGTGACCTTTTTACAATATAAATCGTGAATACAGTTGAAATTTCCTTTAAGCAGTAAAAAATGTGGTGGTGGTAAGTAGTGTTGGGCGAACAGTGTTCGCCACTGTTCGGGTTCTGCAGAACATCACCCTGTTCGGGTGATGTTCGAGTTCGGCCGAACACCTGGTGGTGTTCGGCCAAACTGTTCGGGGTTCGCCGAACTGCTGAATGCATGGCCGAACAAGGCCCCTGTTCGGCCGAACAGGGCCCTGTTCGGCCGAATACTGCCCCCCATGGGGTCGCAGGCATAAGGGGGGAGCATGCCCCGATCGCGGGGGGGGTCGGAAATTCCCCCCACCCCCTCCGCTAGCGCTCCCCCCTCTGCCCGCTTCCCCATACAAAAAGTTTAAAGCAAGTTCAATAGTACCTGGTGGCACTGGCTGGCAGTGGAGTGAGGAGGAGGAGGAGTCCGAGTAGCAGAGTGACGTTGAGGCCGGGCAGCGGGCGGTTCAGCGCTAGTACCCTCGTGGTACTTCCGCCCTTTCTCTGACCTCACGTCCTCGTATGCGTCATCACGCAGAGGACGTGAGGTCAGAGAAAGGGCGGAAGTACCACAAGGGTACTAGCGCTGAACCGCCCGCTGCCCGGCCTCAACGTCACTCTGCTACTCGGACTCCTCCTCCTCCTCACTCCACTGCCAGCCAGTGCCACCAGCCCAGGTACTATTGAACTTGCTTTAAACTTTTTTTATGGGGAAGCGGGCGGAGGGGGGAGCGCTAGCGGAGGGGGTGGGGGGAATTTCCGACCCCCCCCCCCCGCGACCGGGGCATGCTCCCCCCTTATGCCTGCGACCCCATAGGGCCCCCAAAATGGGCATGTTCGGGGGTCCCATTGACTCCCATTGAGTTCGGCGTTCGGGCCGAACATGCCGAACATCTGGCCCATGTTCGGCCTGTTCGGCCCGAACCCGAACATCCAGGTGTTCGCCCAACACTAGTGGTAAGTATGACTTTTATAGATCCTTCAAATATGAGTTCAAAGCAACACTCACCACTTTTTTAAAACTGTTTTTAATTATTTTATGCTACTGGGAAGTTGATATTTTATTGTCACATAGCTTATCTTTTTCAGTTGAGTGTGACCACCAGACAGACCCATACACACCCAAGTGGAAATGGGACTTTTTATGGGAGTGATGTGTAATGGAGTATAGCTACTTTGTAGTCAAACTATGTTTAGCAGCAGGAGCAGCCATAATTTGCTACATAACATGGCTACTACTGTATGTAGCTGAATTTTTTTTAGCGTCTGTAGCTGGTGCCAGAGTTATTTGGAGAGAATGGGGATGGAGAGAATGGTGGCTATGGTGGGGGAAAGTTAGTGTTAAGGTGGCCACACACCATACAGTTTTTTAAATATCTGTTCATTTTAAGAATTGCAATCAATTTTTCTGACTGATTGTAACATTTCAAAAATATGACCAATGTACCACATACCTATGTTCAATTTTTCCCCAATTATGATAACAATGATTGGGAACTCTGAGAAAATGGCTAGGGTGTGTATATTAATAAATTGACAATCCAACACACACCATACAATCTTTAGTAGAAATTGAAGAGAAATATCTGGCATACCGGACCGATTTAAATTAAAAAAGCGGGAAATCCGATCAGATTTTTTAGTCGAATGAAAAAAAAGCTTTCGATTTTTTCGAGAGATAAGATTACTGTAAAATCGGATCATTTTATTGTATCATGTGTGGCCACCTTTAGATGTATGTAGGTGGTTAGTGTTAGGCATAAGTAGGAGAGGGGGGTTGTGTTCAACATAGGTAGAGGAGGGGTTATGTGAGAGTTAGGTTAGTGTATATGATAATGGAATATTAGTAAAGTTACCGATATTCTACTAATGGTAAAAGGAGATAGTAGAATATCAGGTGGAATCGGAAAAAGGGGATTTGGTGCACGGCGCTCACTGCAGGGCACGGAAACCAGGTGCCCCATAGCAGTAATGTTATGCTGTGCAAGGTGCGGAAGAGTAATTCAGGGCTCCGGCGATCGCTGGATTCTGAATTACACCTCCTTCTGAGTTGCAATGACTCAGAGGGGGAATAGTATTTAACCTTTTTCCGACCGCGTCACGCCGATGGGCGTGGCTGCGGCGGCAGCCCCAGGACCGCCTAACGCCGATTGGCGTAAAGTCCTGGGGCTGTAATTTGCATGAGATCGCGCGCACACTGCGTGCACATCTCATGCTCAGAGGGCGGAGCTCCGCCCCCTCTTCAGTCTCTGAGCGGCTATTGCCGCTCGGGAGACAGTTAGACGGCGATTATGCCATCTATTTACACTGTGCAGTGCTGCGATCAGCAGCAGCGCTGCACTGGGGACAGCCGTGTGACACGGTTGTCCCCCCGGGGGACAAGAGAGCGATCGGCTCTCATAGGCAGAAACCTATGACAGCCGATCGCCGTAATTAGCTGGCTGTGGGGAGGGAGGGAGGGAAGGTAGGGTTTTAAAGAAACAGGGATTTTGATAAAAAAAAAAAAACAATAATATTTGTTATAAAAGAAAACAAACATGGGGGGAGCGATCAGACCCCACCAACAGAGAGCTCTGTTGGTGGGGAGAAAGGGGGGGGGGTGAATCACTTGTGTGCAGTTTTGTGCGGCCCTACAGCTTGGCGTTAAAGCTGCAGTGGCCAATTTTACTAAAAATGGCCTGGTCACTAGGGGGGTTTAGCCCTGCAGTCCTCAAGAGGTTAATGCTGCTGGGGAGTTCAGCGGCAGCAGCGAGAGACGTCATTCGGCTCTCCCGGCGTTCAACTCACCGAAGGCGTACTAACATGTACGAGGAATAGCAGTAAATTTACAATTTAATACAATAAAATAGTCTACTATTGCGTACATGTCCCATTCATTTGAATGTGCCAAATGTTTAAATATACGCCATTTTACCTGCTTTTTAAGTGCAAGTGCTTTCTTTTAAGAGATGAAAAACCTACACTCAATAGCACAATAAAAAGTACAAATGCACTACAGTAACTGGCTCTAAAAATGGAGAGCACACCGCTAGCTGGTAAACCTGCAGATGGAGAGCTTCAGCTTCAATAACAAGCTATTTTCAGAAAATAATATTTAAGAGTGCAATTTTCCCTCTAATTTGTAAAATGCCCTCTTTAATTCCAAACCTCTGATTTTATCAAAATACATATTCACAATTACATGTCAAAAATGTATCAGAGACTCAGCTGTGTGGCTGCAATTATATCTCAGTAGGTTTCAATTTATTCTCACAGCCAGCGACCTAGTTTGAAAAAACAGCAAATGGCATGTGAACCGCAAGGTAAAGTTCCATAATATTTACAAGTACTTTGACTGCCCTGTGCGCCTTAATGACTCTGTACAAAATTCTGCAAGACATTTCGACCTTTGTAAATATAACTCAGGCTTTTGGCTCAATAAACCTCCGGAAGTTCTTTTCTCATCATAAAACATCAGTGCTCCTGCACACAGATGAATATTGCACAGTAGTACATTATGTGTGCTTGATTAACTACACATGCTTCAGATACTATTATAGCACTAAACCTGATTTCCTTACCATAAATTGTAGTGCAATAAAATATTCTGGAGGTAGCTCATAAAAACAAGGCACTAATAGAGCCAAAATGGCAAAAAATGTAAGACAGTTAGCAACACATTGTTGTGGCATTTAGGAAACACATACAGTATAGAGACTGCCAACTTGACTCGCTTTTTTAAATGCTACTCAACTGATTGTTGTGTTTTGGGCAAACTGAAGTGACAGGGATATGTAGGCTGCTATTTTTATTTCCTTTTAAACAATACAAGTTGCCTGGCTTCCCACTAATCGTACCTGCTTCAGTAGTGTCTGAATCACACTCTTGAAACAAGCATGCAGCTAATCTTGGCAGATTTTTGTCAGAAACTTCTCATCTCCATTTCTGTTTAGGGTCCATAGCTACAAGTGTGAGGATCAGCAGGAGATCCAGGCAATGTGTACTGTTTAACCATTTCAGCCCCCGGGTATTTTTCACCTTATGCATCCAAGCAATTTTCACCTCCCATTCATTCGCCAATACTGTAACTTTATCACTAATTATCACAATGAATTGATCTATATCTTTTTTTTCTGCCACCAATTAGGCTTTATTTGGGTGGTACATTTTGCTAAGAATTATTTTTTTCTAAATGCATTTTAACAGGGATATTAAGAAAAAAAATCATTATTTCTCAGTATTCAGCCATTACAGCTTTAAAATAATATATGCTACCATAATTTAAACCTATGTATTTTATTTGCCCATTTGTCCCGGTTATTACACCATTAAATTATGCCCCTATCACAATTTTTCAGTTTTGTGTCCATCACTATTTATAAGCTTATAATTTAAAAAATGTTTGCAATATACACTCTTCATGTGCATATAAAAAAAAGTTCAGACCCTTAGGTAACTCTTTTGTTTTGTTTTTTGCTTTTTTTTGTAATTTTTTTTCCATTAAAATTGTATTTGGGTAATTTTTGGTGTGGGAGGTAAACAGTTAATTTTAAATGTAATAATGTGGGTTTATTTTATTAAAAAATGTATGTAGATGTAGTTTTACAATTTGGTCACAAGCTGGCCACAGTGAGATTTTTTTTTTTAGCCCTTGAAGTGAAGTGCCCTCTTCCAGGAAGCTTAAGGAGGACGGGAAACTTTTTTTATTAACATCAGAAAGACCGCGGCCTCTGATAAGAGGCCGTCGATTTTTCTGGCGGGGACTTAGATCAATGAAAGAAAGCTATGTTCCCATTCATCGATCTCCAGGCTACCGGGGCGGCACAGGTGAGCGGACGCACGCAGGAGTGCGCAGGAGCGCTCAGAAGCACAGTGGCAGCCGCCTGGACGTGACAATCACGTCCAGGCGGCTTAAATGGTTAAAATTAAATAAATATGTCAGCCTTCATATCCCTCTCACTTCTGGATCCATTTAAAGCCTCATTTCCGGGATCAATTGGTGCATTATGCTTGTACACACATACACACAAAACACTTTGATATCATGCAAAGTAGTCAGTGTACAGCTTGTACCATCAAAATACCTTAACACAGCCATGAACATCTAAACCACTGGCAACAAAAGTGAGTATACCCCTAGAGGGGGAAATGAGGAATGTTAAAGTTGTGTCCAGAGAGACAATATTTTGTGTGCCCACCATTATTTTCTAGCACTGTCATATCACAAAAAAAAGTTTTTTTTAAATAAATGAATATAAAAGGTATTTTTCTCCCAGAGTAAAAGGCATTATAAAATACTTTTTTTTTTGCTATAAAGCTGTCACAGTAGGTTGTAAAAATTATACAAATCTTGCAGGTTTTGGATTAGTTAGATTAGATTAGAACTACTCGTCTCAGTATTACCTTTATTCTTTACAAAAGCACTCCCTGAAAGGGATCAATACAGGTTGCAGCTGCACATTGATGCTTTTACTCAGATGGTGTGCAAAAAACAGCCCCAAGTAAAGGTTCTTTGAATCGCCGGGACTTACTGTTGGTCTATAAACCAATCTAAGTCCTCAGCAGCAAGAACTCTGATTGCTCAGTTCAATGGGCCAATAGGACATTTAAAGATGCACTTGCAAGGGTGTTCCATTAATCTTCAGTAAAGCAACAGTAAATGGGGGGGGGGGGGGGCAGCCCCACCATAAAGCATCTTTGAATTCTCAACTGTGGCTTCTCATTGGTCCACTGATCTCAAGAAGATAATCTTCCTCTTAAAGGATTATCATTGGTCAATATTTATGGACTAAAAGGAGGACTGGAAGGGGGATTTAAGAGTGCTTATGGAGCTACCTCTCAGTATTGTATTAGTAGTGTAGCAAAGTAGACAGGGTGTGGGGTGGGCTCTTCAAACAAGATTTTAAAACAAGAAGATGATGATTGGATCAGTTTATTAATGAACATTACATGGGTTACAGTAAGAGGTTTGTTTTGTTTGTAAAAGGTGTTGGTTTGTTTTTTCAAAATGTAACTCTTTGCCGTTATGGGGGCAGGAACTTGGCATATCCCTATACTCCCTTCAGCTACCACCAAAAGTCAACCCTTCATCCCAGGGAGAAAGAGGGAGATTTCTGCCCTGTCCCCCTTGCAGTGTATCCCCATATCATTGACCATGAGTGCTTGTATTGATCAGTCAGCAGCACATTCATTGGCCAACTCAGCTATTCTGTCAATACCAGTCAGTCTGCATGGGGCAAGGGATTAATAGAGGCTTCAGAGTTGGACCATGCTGATATTTGCCCTTCAATTTATATTATACATTTGAAACAAACCTTATAAATGTTATGCAAAACGGTAATCAGAAACGTTATTGAAGCAGTAGGCAGTAGGTAATGTGCAATGGTGAAGAAACCTCAAATCACACAGACATTACAAGTACTAAACTAACAGCTGAAACAGCCATGCAATGCAGGGCAATGGCCAACTCACATGTAGCAAGTTTAACACCTGCAGTTGAATCAGGCCCAAGGACTGTATTTTAGCAATGCTATAGATTGTGTATAGTAGGCTTCTTTCCAGCAGCGATGGGGTTTACATATCTTGTTAGATTGGTGGTCATAAAATAAAAAGGCAAACACATTATGAATCCATGTGAGCCCAATGAGTTTTTATAGCAATCAAACACATAGGGCAGAGCCATGGAGTTGACATGGACCTTACGCAAGTGACACACTACACTGTGGTGCCACAGGCTACATCTTGAACTCTAAAAAATGACAAAACAGTGCTGGATAGAGGTGGAGAAAGTGGATGGAACGGTACCCACTCACCAAACCAGAGTATGAATGATGCCTCATACATATGCACATGTGCTTTTAAAGCATATACAGTCTGTGCCTTTTTAGATCTTTTGTGTTAAAGAGACACTGAAGCGAGAATAAATCTCACCTCAGTGCTTATATTCAGCAGGGGCATGTGTGCCCCTGCTAAACCGCCGCTATCCCGCGGCTAAAGGGGGGTCCCCTACCCCCCAAATCCCCCCCTGCAAAATCAACGACCTACTTGGTCGTAGATTTTGCTGCTGTTGAGGCAGGGCTAACGGCTGCAGCCCTGCCTCTCAGCGTCGTCTATCAGCAGCGAAGGAAGACTGAGAGGGGCGGGGGAGAGGCGGAGATACGCGCTGACAGGCTTAGGAATATGGGCTGCGGTGGTTAGCCCTGCCTCTATGCGGAAGAGATCCCTGGCGAGGTTGGAGGGGATTTCGGGGGTAAGGGACCCCCGTTTAGCCGTGGGATAGCGGCGTTTTAGCAGGGGCACACATGCCCCTGCTGAATATGAGCTCTGAAGCGAGATTTATTCCCGCTTCAGACTCTCTTTAAGTATAGAAGGTTTTATACTATTGAAGGCTTTGTTTTGAAGTATAGTAAGACAAGAAGGAGGAAGTTAATAGTATAACAGACCCACAGCTTAAAGAGTACTTGAGGTTAAACTGAGAGTGCCTGGGCTACAGGTACTGTCCTGAAGTCTTTGGAGCACAGTTAATGCCCCAACCCCCTCCTCAGTCATGTTTCCGAAGACTGTCGAAGGTCTTCAGAAATCTCAGTCACCAATCAGGCTGCGGCTGCTGAACTAGGGGCAGGCTGTGGCCATATCTGTAGTACCTGAATTATGGAACTTAAAAGTGGAAGATGTATTTATCAACTGGATAATACAATAGATAGAACTTTAATTATAGTGGTGCATCGACTCTTCCTAAGCTTAACCACTAAAGAGCTCAAATTCAATAGACTATGAATAATAAAACTATAAATAGACTATAAATAATAACAGAATAAAAAAATACTATAAGCAGAACATAACCAAAATGAAATATGACATTTACCTAAACTTTGAAAATGTAGACAAATAAATGTCCTTAATAGAGGCCCCTTTTCAAATGAAAAACAGATGTAATTTCCTTGCATTGACATTGTGATAGCAGGCTGGGAGAAAATGTTATGTTGTGAAAGAGACTTGATTAAGACCTGAAGCTTACCATATTTTTCTCTTTCTTTGCTGCTTCTAATTGACCTGTACAGTCATGTACAGCTTTATTCTTCTATAAACACCTTTGCATCATTATTCATGCATGTCATGCTCTTATACCAATGAAGGGATTCATTCAAGTTTAAAATTCATGGAATATTCAGAGTGTGCTTCTTTATATCTTTATATCACTTTAAAACAACTATTACTTCAATGCATCAACTGATCTTAAAGGACAACTGTAACAAGAGGGATATGGAGGCTGCCATATTTATTTCCTTTTAAACAATACCAGTTGCCTGACAGCCATACTGGTCTGTTTGGCTGCAGTAGTGTCTGAATCACACCAGAAACAAGCATGCAGCTAATCTTGTCAGAAACATCTGATCTGCTGAATGCTTGTTCAGGGATTATGGATAAAAGTATAAGAGGCAGGGAATCAGCAGGATAGCCCGGCAACTGGTATTGCTTAACCCTCTGGGCGATACAATTATATTGCCCAGGAGGTGGCGCAGCACTATTTCTTAAAATTTTTTATTTTTTAAATCATGTAGCGAGCCCAGGGCTCGCTACATGATAGCCGCAGCGCAGCGGCATCCCCCCACCCACTCTGATCACCTTCGGCGATCAGAGTAAGCAGGAAATCCCGTTCAGAACGGGATTTCCTGTTGGGCTTCCCCGGTCGCCATGGCGACGGGGCGGGATGATGTCACCGACGTCATGGACGTCGTGATGTCAGAGGGAGTTCCGATCCACCCCTCAGCGCTGCCTGGCACTAATTGGCCAGGCTGTGCAAGGGGTCGGGGAGGGGGGCTGCGCGGCACGGCGGGTAGCGGCGGATCTTCGGCGATCGGAAGTTACACGCAGCTAGCAAAGTGCTAGCTGTGTGTAACAAAAAAAAATTATGCAAATCGGCCCACCAGGGCCTGAGAAATCCTCCTGCGCGATATACCCCGAGCTCAGCTCGGGATTATCGCTCAGGAGGCTAAAAGGAAATAAATATGGCAGCCTCCATATCCCTTTTGTTACAGTGGTCCTTTAAGGAGGAACTGTAATGACATATAGTAGAATGCTTTAACTTATTCAGGATTTCCACTTTTTTTTTTTTTAACGTTAATTATTCTGGTTTAAGCATCAGAAACACTTTCTATCTATAAATTGCTGATTATTGATATGTAACCCCACCCTCCCAGTGATGCTTAGCCTAGGCTAGGATGTCATGTGAGTGTGTCAGTGCACTCTGGGAGACCAGATGTTGTTTCTGCTCACTTCACAACAAACAAACGTTCCAAAAGTAAAGATGTCACCATCTGTGATAAATTGATAAATTAAGACTGCAAATCAGGGTAAGGAACGTTTTTACAATGGGCAAACACTGACTAAATCATTTATAAATTAGCATTGTACAACCTAAGCTCTTTTATTACAGATTATTGCTTTAAGTTTATAGATTTAAATATTAAAGATGAGCTGTTGACAAATATTAAATCCAATTAAATCCAGTAATGTGCTTAGGAATATGGGCAATCGTTATTTCAAGATTTCACCTGTAGATAAAGTCAGGCAAAATACAACAGCAAGTGTTCTTCATTCCTGCTTTATAGAGAAAGTACAACTCTTTTAAAGCAGAATGACTGGAGTTACATGTAATAAAAACTTTTCTTTTATCTCACATTGTACAAATAATTATCCTGTCTGCCTTTGCCTAAGAGTAATGTTACCTGTGTAAAAAAGCAAAGTTCCCTCCATTGTAAAGTACAAATAAGGGATATACCTGTTGTTAATGTTGATTCTGCCAAGACCCGGGTGGAATCCACCGATTCCGGTTCTCGGCACTTGTTCCCCGCTGATGACGCTGCAGTTGGCTAACAGGCCGCACATTCTGATAGGCGAAGGGCGCGTTCCCAGTATGCCCTCCGCAAAGGAAAACAATAGTCAGCTGACTCTGGTCAGCTGACAGAGCGGTGTCAGCTGACTTTACAGGGCCTTGCTGTGTGATTGGATAGATTGGATGTGCGGTATGTGGCCGGCTACTGATTGGATGATGTATTGTATTTAAACCTGCAGAGTGCTCCCAGTCATCGCCCGTGATAAGCATAGCTTTGGCTAGTTGCTGGGTGCGCACTCAATTGTTTATGATACTCAGGATATTGACCTTGGCTTGTATTTGACTACGCTTATCTGCTGTGATTAACTTCTGCTTTATTCCTGGAAATCCTTGTCTGCTGCCTGGACTGACCTGGCCTGTAATTGGACACCCCTTGCTTGCCATCTGGACCGACCTCTGCTAGTTACTGGACACTCATTGCTTGCAGCCTGGACCAACCTCTGCTAGTTACTGGATATCCCTTGCTTGCCGCCTGGACCGACCTTGGAATGTTACTGGATATTCCTTGCATGATACTTGAACTGGACGATAAGTATAATCCTATCTTCCTTATCAGCCAACTAACAGTGTGCATGCAGTCTTGCATAAACTTTGTCACATAGCAACTGGAGCATCTGTTTACCTGTTGCATAACTTTGCGTGCAGACTAAAAGGAACTGTGTCATAACTTGCTTCATCTATTACCTGTTGCATAATACTGCATGCAAAGCTGCTTGAACTATTTCATAGCCTGGATCAATCATTACCTGTTGAATAACTTTGCATGTCTTGTCTGTAAAATACCTGGTTTACTCATTACCTGAACTTTGCCTGTGGATTGCTTGATCCCTCTCTTGTTATTGGACAATCTGCAATCGATACCTCTGCTACTACTGACACACGACGCTGATTGCTTCATTACTCTGAATCCAGGTAATAACCCTGTGTGATACTGTTGAACTGTATTACTAGCCTCATTAGGGGATTAACAGGTTATTCCTCTTTATATCAGTTTGTATGCCTTGCACGTTAAGACCTGGGGGTAACCGTAGTCAGGAGACAAGTAACTTGTCCTATTCACGCGGGGGCTTGTCTATAGGTGAAGATGTCGGCCAGGCTCAGAGCTGCAGTAATAGATTGGGGCCTAGAGAGTGAGTGAGGACATAACCTGTCAAGCTTTACAGTACAATTAGTGTTTAAAATCACAAACACTGGTTCGCATGACAGCCGGGGGGCCCAGGTCTCTCTCACTGGCTGGGGCCCCCAAACCACCATGCGATACCTAGAGGCAAATGTGGGCGAGCCCTGGCTCTCTCACTTCCAGGGACTTCACCCCCACTGCCTCTGAACTGAATGCTAACGGCAACACACACATTTGCTCACTACCAGTTCAAGCAATTTCCTACCTTTATCTGGTCAGCAGGCGCCAATCAGCCAATCAGGTGTACAGTCATACACCCTTTGCCTGCCATACCAAATCTAGCAGGAATTGCATAAATTAGCATTCAGGTGGGAGGCTCGGTTGGACGTTATCGCTGACTACATCTTTTACAGGGACCGCCGCGTGTAGGCTGCCTCTGAACTGAATGCTAACTGCAACACACACTGTGAGGAAACGCGGAAAAGCCGCCGTCTCTCGAGGTGAGGCGGCTGTTTCCGCGTCCAGCATGGCGTCACAACGCGGAAAAAACGCCGCATGCCGCATGGGCAGTGTGGCGGAATCCGCATTGGTAACGGCGGAATCCACATCAGAGGCGACCCCCGCATTAGATACATTGCAAAACAGTACTGGTGTGGCTGGGACTGATAGTCCACCAAGATTCAGACTTACACGCGCGCGAGCACTGAGGCAGAATTTAAATAGCAGTTAGAAGGGTGTCGGCTGACCAGCTGGGTCAGCTGACAAATTCCACTGCTCCCATTGGACCAGCAATTAGGGAGGTCCTGGAAAGGTCCTAGAGTATATATACTGCTGGTTGTTCACTTGCTCCTTGTCTGGCGTTGCGTTCACATATGTGGGAGCACCCAGATCCGTAGTTAGATCCGTTAGTGTGCCGGGACCAGCTGGAGCTGTAATCCTACACTAAGCTAGATTCTGTTGATAGCTAAAGTACTAGTTTGATTGTGATTATCTGTTATGACTTTTGCCTGCCTTGACTATCCTCCTGAACTCTGATCTTACACCTCGATATTTCTGATACTCTGTTGCCGAACCCCGGCTCGTACTTTGACTCTGCTTCTGCCTCCTGATTTTGTACCCCGATATTTCTGATACCCCGTTGCTGAACCCTGCCTGTACTCTGACTCTGCCTTTGCCTCCTGATCCTGTACTTTATCTGTCCGTGTGTGTACGACCTGGCTTGTCCGACCTCGAGAACCGACCTTACCGTTAGAGGCGGTTCCTCGCTCTGTTAGCGATCCTTCCTCCTGAGGGTCACTTTCAGATATCCCTTCCTACTGTCAGTCTGACTCCTCCCGTCTTGGAGAGCTCAGGTCTGCGGAAGGAATCTGTGCAGTACTCCTTACTGCATTGAGGCCTTGTCCTCTTAGTGTTACAGTTACACCAAACACTACCCTCTATTCAGGTGATCAGAGGTTAGTTTGTATATCGGATTATCGGTGAGACTGCAGTTCACTTATAATCTGGTATATATCTGTATTTCTGCAGATCACCGGTAATCAGATACTCTCTGCGCCCACCGATCGTTACAGAACGCCAGACCAAAAAACAAAATGGACGCAAACACTGGTCGTCTGGGTATGCTTGCCACTTCGGTGGATAACCTCCATAAAGCACTGGGCCAGCACAAAGCTTTGATTGATGCCCTTTCAGGCTCTGTACAAACCCTCCAGACGTCAGTTGATTCAGTGCGATCCCCTCCTAGTGATGACATACGTATGCCTGTACCTGATAAATTTTCCGGCCACAAGTCTGACTTCCGGAATTTCAAGAGTAGAGTGTTGTCATACTTCGAGTTAAGACCCCGATCCTCGGGGACTGAGACCCAACGGGTCATTTTCATTAAAACACTGTTAACTGGTGATTCCCAGTCCTGGGCATACAACCTGTCCCCCACTAATTTAGCTCTGACCTCAGTCGAGGAAATTTTTAAGGCTATGGCCGTAATATACGACGACCCTGACCTTGCGGCAACTTCAGAGCGGAAGCTCAAACTTTTGCGGCAAGGCAGAGGGTCGGTCGAGGATTACGCAGCAGAATTTCGTAGGTGGTCTGTTACCGCCAGATTCGACAATTTTGCTCTGATGGATTATTTTCTATCTGGGTTGTCGGAGGAGGTCTCTGATTTGATGCTAAACTTACCCGAGCCCGCAACAGTCGATGAGGCCATATCATCAGCCATCAGAGTCGATCGTCGACTACGCCATCAGAGGCAGACTAGGGGCAGTCACCGGGTCAGGGTGACTTCGTATGTGGCACCTTCTGGTACACCCGCAGTAACGGCATCTCCACCGGTGTCACCCTCTCCAGCCTCACCACCACCCGAACCCATGCAAATTGGTCGATCAAGATTGACCCAGGTGGAACGTAGGCGGAGAATAACAGAACAACTGTGCCTGTATTATGCAGAAGCAGGGCACAGGGTGCGAAACTGCCCTAACAAGTCGGGAAACGGGTCTGCCTAGGAGTAGTGGGGGGTGACACCCTAGGCACTTCATTCTCACCCCAAAAAGAGAAGAAGTTACTTCTCCCCTGTACTATTACGTGGGATGATAAGTCTGTGGACACTGAAGCTTTTATTGACTCTGGCTCAGCGGCCAATTTTATGAACCTTGAATTTGCTCGGGAGTTGGGTATTCCTCTCACTCCAGTAAGTCCCCCCATTCAGGTCACGGCAGTAGACGATTCCCCGCTGCAACGGGATCGTCCCCTGTCTCAGACTCCGCAGGTGAGGGTTACGATAGGGGTATTGCATGGGGAACAGCTACAGTTTTTCGTTTTGAACATGTCAACCTCCACTATTATCTTAGGCATGCCGTGGTTACAGGCCCACTCTCCACAAATCGACTGGGCCACGGGTCAGGTAACCAGATGGTCTGATCGTTGTCACCAACAGTGTCTAGGAAAGGTGACATTGGGTCAGACCAAGGTGTACGTGGAGGGTGTTCCCGAGGTGTATTCCGATTTTTCTGATGTCTTTTGTCCCAAGTCTGCTGATCAATTACCTCCTCATCGCCCGTTCGATTGCCCCATTGATCTCCGTGCTGGTTGTATGCCCCCTAGGGGTCACCTGTATAACTTGTCCGGTCCCGAGAAGTTGGCCATGCAGGATTACATTCGTGACAACCTGGCCAAGGGGTTTATTCGGCCCTCTCGGTCACCTGCTGGGGCCGGTTTCTTTTTTGTTAAGAAAAAAGACGGGGGTCTTCGACCTTGTATCGACTACCGAGGTCTCAATAAAATCACGGTGAAAAATCGCTATCCGTTACCATTGATAGACGACTTATTCACGCAGGTCACTACTGCAAAGATCTTTTCTAAGTTAGATCTGAGGGGGGCATACAACCTAATCCGCATTAGAAGGGGTGATGAATGGAAGACGGCCTTTAACACACCCGACGGGCATTACGAATACTTGGTGATGCCCTTCGGGTTGTGCAATGCGCCCGCCGTCTTCCAGGAACTAATCAATGAGGTATTCCGGGAGGTATTGGGTAAATTCGTACTGGTATATCTCGATGATATATTAATTTATTCCAATAACCTCCCCGAACACAGGGTCCATGTGAAATTTGTCCTAAACAAATTAAGACAGAATAGACTCTATGCCAAGTTAGAAAAGTGTATTTTTGAGGTGACATCCGTCACGTTTCTGGGGTATGTGATTTCTACCTCAGGTCTGTCAATGGACCCTGCTAAAGTCACAGCTGTCCTAGAATGGCCGCAACCTGTGGGTCTGAAAGCCCTCCAGAGATTCCTGGGTTTTGCAAATTATTATAGGAGGTTTATAAAAGGGTACTCCACAATCATTGCACCCCTTACCAGTCTTACAAAAAAGGGGGCAGATACTACCCACTGGTCTCCGGAGGCTCAGAATGCATTTTCTAGTCTGAAAAAATTGTTTTGTTCCGCACCAATCCTGAGACATGTCGACACCGCTTATCCGTTCATTGTTGAGGTCGATGCCTCGGAGGTCGGGGTAGGGGCTGTGCTGTCTCAGCGATCAGGGTTACAGGGAAGACTACATCCCTGTGCGTACTTTTCCCGTAGGTTCTCTCCGGCGGAGAGAAACTACGATATAGGCAACAGAGAGCTCCTGGCCATTAAATTGGCATTTGAGGAGTGGCGCCACTGGTTGGAGGGGGCAGAGCACATGATCACTGTTTACACCGACCACAAGAACTTGGAGTACATCGAGGGGGCTAAGAGGCTTAGTCCCCGTCAGGCCCGGTGGTCCTTGTTTTTTACGAGATTCAGGTTTATAATCACATACACTCCAGGTAGCAAAAACATCAAGGCAGATGCCCTCTCCAGGTGTTTCGAACCTGAGACAGCACAGCCCCCCACTCCTGAATCCATCATTCCGCAGAAACTGGTGTTAGCCGCCACGGAGTCTTGGGAAGAGTGGACAGAGATCTTGGGTCCCTTTCAGCAGGAGGTTCCTGAAGGGAAACCCGAAGGGGTCTTGTTCATACCACTACCATTCCGGTTACAGGTTCTGCAACTCTTTCACGCCCATAAGAATGCTGGTCATCCTGGAGCTGCCAGAACGCAGGATCTGATTGCCAGGTGTGCTTGGTGGCCTTCCTTGGCAACAGATTGCAAGGAGTATGTTAGGGAGTGTGCGGTGTGCGCCCAGAGTAAGCCCTCCCGGCTGGCACCTGTAGGAAGGTTGCAGCCTTTGCCCACCCCGAGTGAGCCATGGACCCACTTGTCCATGGATTTTGTGGGGGAATTGCCCAGGTCTGAAGGCATGTCGGTCATTTGGGTGGTAGTCGATCGGTTTAGCAAAATGGCCCATTTTGTGCCCCTGAAAGGACTCCCCTCGGCTCAAGAACTGGCTGAATTGTTTATCATTCACATCTTCCGGCTGCATGGCATTCCGGAAGACATCGTGTCTGATAGGGGAGTCCAGTTTGTGTCTGGATTCTGGAGGGCATTTTGCCACCAAATGGGCATGAAATTGTCTTTCTCGTCAGGCTACCACCCACAGACCAATGGGCAGACAGAACGCATTAACCAATCCCTGGAGCAATTCCTGAGATGCTACGTTGCTGAGGCGCAGAGTGACTGGGTGAAATTTTTGCCCTTCGCGGAATTCTCTCAAAATAATTTAAAGAATTCCTCGTCTGGGTTTTCCCCATTTCAGATTGTAACAGGGAGGTCACCCAAATTTTCCCCTTTTCCAGTTGTCTCGTCTCCATTTCCAGCACTGGAAGATTGGCAGAGATCACTCAGGGACAATTGGGGAATTGTTAAGGGGAATTTACAGAAGGCGTTCCAGAGTCAGAAGGGTCAAGCAGATAAGAGACGGTCCGTGGAATGGAAGTTTCGGCCAGGGGATCTAGTCTGGGTGTCCACGCATCACTTGACCCTGAAGCAGCCATCTGCCAAACTGGGTCCCAGGTTTGTGGGCCCATTTTCCGTGACCAAGAAGATTAATAATGTTACTTATTCCATTGACCTTCCCACCAGCATGCGGGGGGTGAGGTCTTTCCACTTATCCCTTCTTAAACCAGCAGTCCAGGTGGGTCCCACTCCTCCTCCTCCCGTGTTGGTGGATGCCCAACCCGAGTACGAAGTGGAGAAGATCATAGATTCACGTACTGTACAGAACTCGGTACAGTACCTCGTACATTGGAAGGGGTACGGGATTGAGGAGAGGCAATGGGTACCTAGGAACCGCATGCATGCGGACGAGTTAGTGAAGGAATTTCATGCTGTACATCCCGAGAAACCTGGTGGGAGTTGTCCGGAGTCCACTCCTCGGGAGGGGGGTACTGTGAGGAAACGCGGAAAAGCCGCCGTCTCTCGAGGTGAGGCGGCTGTTTCCACGTCCAGCATGGCGTCACAACGCGGAAAAAACGCCGCATGCCGCATGGGCAGTGCGGCGGAATCCGCATTGGTAACGGCGGAATCCACATCAGAGGCGACCCCCGCATTAGATACATTGCAAAACAGTACTGGTGTGGCTGGGACTGATAGTCCACCAAGATTCAGACTTACACGCGCGCGAGCACTGAGGCAGAATTTAAATAGCAGTTAGAAGGGTGTCGGCTGACCAGCTGGGTCAGCTGACAAATTCCACTGCTCCCATTGGACCAGCAATTAGGGAGGTCCTGGAAAGGTCCTAGAGTATATATACTGCTGGTTGTTCACTTGCTCCTTGTCTGGCATTGCGTTCACATATGTGGGAGCACCCAGATCCGTAGTTAGATCCGTTAGTGTGCCGGGACCAGCTGGAGCTGTAATCCTACACTAAGCTAGATTCTGTTGATAGCTAAAGTACTAGTTTGATTGTGATTATCTGTTATGACTTTTGCCTGCCTTGACTATCCTCCTGAACTCTGATCTTACACCTCGATATTTCTGATACTCTGTTGCCGAACCCCGGCTCGTACTTTGACTCTGCTTCTGCCTCCTGATTTTGTACCCCGATATTTCTGATACCCCGTTGCTGAACCCTGCCTGTACTCTGACTCTGCCTTTGCCTCCTGATCCTGTACTTTATCTGTCCGTGTGTGTACGACCTGGCTTGTCCGACCTCGAGAACCGACCTTACCGTTAGAGGCGGTTCCTCGCTCTGTTAGCGATCCTTCCTCCTGAGGGTCACTTTCAGATATCCCTTCCTACTGTCAGTCTGACTCCTCCCGTCTTGGAGAGCTCAGGTCTGCGGAAGGAATCTGTGCAGTACTCCTTACTGCATTGAGGCCTTGTCCTCTTAGTGTTACAGTTACACCAAACACTACCCTCTATTCAGGTGATCAGAGGTTAGTTTGTATATCGGATTATCGGTGAGACTGCAGTTCACTTATAATCTGGTATATATCTGTATTTCCGGTGATACTGCAGATCACCGGTAATCAGATACTCTCTGCGCCCACCGATCGTTACACACACATTTGCTCACTACCAGTTCAAGCAATTTCCTACCTTTATCTGGTCATCAGGTGCCAATCAGGCGCCAATTATGTCTTATAGCTTTCCTTCTTTTCCTTGTAATAGTGCGGCCTGGCCTGGTGGACTCACACAATACTATATTGTTTCCTGCTATCACTTATCTGCGTATTAGCTTCTGAGACTCTGCTTTTTTGGTGCTGGCAGATCCAAACGACTGGTCTGATACTTTGTTTACTTAAAATGTGATACTTTGTACTTAAATGTGAGACTTTGGTGCTAACCTTTTTTATTTCTCACATTAAAGTGTTACAGGACTTACCCGGGACTTCCTCCAGCCCCTTGCAGCCGACAAGTCCTTTGTTGCAGCTTTGTTCCCAGTACATACAGACACACACAGCCTTATTATTTTACTACATGATAGCACATGCTATATGGAGGAACAACAATGACATGCTGAACATAAGCTATAGAATGTCACTGATTGATACTCTTATTACAGGATCTTGGACTCCATGTGAGACAAGCTCTCAATGAAGCAGCAACAGTAAAGACATCAATCTCCACTCCATTGCGTTGTAAAAGTATTCAGAGGCCATAAAGTCATTATCATTAGCCCATGTGATGAGAATCTAGGAATCCTTTTGCTGAAAAGGGAAAGTCTACAACTTTTTTTTCAAAATGTGACTCCTTTGTTTGTAAGGTTGTACATGAAGTCATCAGAACTTTGCAGCAGTGAAAGACAGAAGTTTTTTTACGAACCCCAGGGAGCAGGGACAGTGTACAAATTCCAAAGTGTGTGTGATTCCTTATCTGTGTGCTGGACACATGCAGTCAATATAACAATGGTGTTAGAGCAGAATACATTTTTTTTTCTCCATGCCCTTAGCTGTCAGTCTCTCAAACTTTCCCCCCCACAAGCCCCCTGTAGCTTTTGGGCCCCCCTGCGGAGGCATCCTTTGCAGGGTCTATTGTTACGCCCCTGCCTGTTTGTAATTTACAATATGAAGTCACAGCAGATGTCATATTACCAATAATGTTTCCTTGAAAGTTAAGATATGTAGAGACATTTGCAATCATTGCTACATAATTTACACAATTTAAGGGAGATAGAAATATGTATTAGCTTAAAGGACACTTGTAACTTTAAAAAAATATATACGTTACCTCAGGAGGAGGAAGCATCTAGCTCATCCAGAGGCTTCCCCATTCTTCCTTTGCCCCTCCATTTCTCTGCTGGGATCCGCTAAACAATATTCAACTTTAATGCGGAAGATAGCTTGTGGTCGCGCTCCACTCCGTGTACAAAAGGAGCCGCACTGTGCAGTACAGCCCACGCCTGCGCAGTAGTATGGAGTCACTCATGCATGGCTTTTTTTTCTTTCCCCTATGTAGTACTGTGCAGGTGCTAAGCCACTGGTGCCTATGCAGTGTGGCCTCACTCATATACGCAGGGGAGTGCAGCCCCAAAGATGAAGAGGGTCCCGGCTGGCAGCAAATGAGTCGCGGTGGGTGGGGGAAGCCTCTGCAGCATCCAGGGTAGGCCTGGGCAAAGTTTAAGTGGCTCGGTCAAAGTTCCAGCATTGAGTCTCCAAGGCAACAGCAGCGGGATATGACACGCCGTCAGGGCGTGCCAGCGATGGCCATGGAGACCCAACACTGGAAGCAGCGATTAGGTGAGTTAACCCACTTCATATCGCCCGCTCACTACTCTGCAGGGGAGGAGGGAGGCGGGGAACCCGGTCACCCTGCGGCGTGCTAGATTAACAGCGCACTTGCCCGCGAGCCGTAGTTTACCCAATGATGATCCAGAGGCTTCCCACTACTGACGTAAGTATGTAATTTTTTTACAGGTGTCCTTTATTAAAAAGGGTGATCAGAGAGAGACATTAAAATATCCTGAAACCTTACCATCTACCATTTACTCTGCCTGGTGGACACTATAGTAAATAGCAAAATGTTATTTCCTCTAGTGAAGACCCAAAAGCACGTAACATTATAGATTAGATGGATTATTTTACTACAGTTTAAACTGGGTTAATAAAATAAGTTTTCTTTGGAGAAAGGTTGCAAATAAGATATTATGGATGGTTATCATATAAGCAATTCATTCATAAGTAACTTCATATTCATTCTTGGCCACTGACCCTTGCAAACATAGTCATGGTTCCAGTTCACTTTGACACTCATTATTAATCTAGATTTACTGGAGCAGCAGAAAGATGAATTGTATTGAAAATATTGACCAACTTCATTAAATTGTTCAAATCTTTGATTGAATGCTGAGATGATATATGGGTTGGTTTTCTTACGAAAATAAAGATAACAGTTACAGTTTTTTAAAGAGAGATAAGCAAATATATTTTGTAATAAATGGCAATAAAAAATGCTGTTATTCTGCTTTTGCATGAAAAAACAGGGTTAATAATTGTTGCAACGAAGTATAACTGTATAATAAATGTCATAGGAAAGGCCAGAGGGAGTCAGAGGGAAAACCACTGTATGCTCACCTCTTATCTGTCCTGTGAATGTTAACAGTAAAGATGGCCATAGTGCATCATGAGGGTCAACTTTGACCCTCTACATCACAGTCAGCAGGCACATTGTAGCCAATTAGGCTACACTCCCTCCTGGAGCCCCCCCCCCCCCCCCTTATAAAAGGAAGGCAACATCAGGCATTGGACTCACTCGTGTGCCTGCAGTAATTAGAGAAGGGATAGTTGCTGCAGACTCTCATAGGGAAAGCTTAGTTAGGCTCTTGTTAGCTTGTTAGCTTGCTCCTGGCTGATTGCCATTGCTAAAAAAAGCACCCCTCAACAGCTCTTTTGAGAGCTAATCTTGTTCTTGTGATCTATTTTGTGTGTGTGTGTGTGTGTGTGTGTGTGTGTGTGTGTGTGTGTGTGTGTGTGTGTGTGTGTGTGTCCCACTGACACTTGTGTTGCATAGACAGCCTTGGTAATTCCTACTGTGTGTGCCACTGCCAGGCCCAGCACATTCAGAGACTACCTGTGTGTGTGACAGGTGCACATTGTAATACCCACTGCATATACCTACATGTTGTTCACAGTGCACCCACCTACCTACGTGAGCGCATGCAGTGTCACTGTGCCTGTTCGGTACCTGTCTGTGTGTGACAGGTGCACATTATAATACCCATCACTGCATATACCTACCTGACAGTCACTGTTGTTCTATCATTGAGCTACCACAGCCCGGCGGCCAAATGGGCTTGAAAACCGCCACGGCCTGCACTCTGGCCATGGTGCGCACCAGTCCAGCATGGCCGTCACTACACAAACAGTTGTTTGCGGTGCGTTACACAGTGAGTTTGGTGTGTCAGTGTGAAGCGGTACTCTAATTACACTCCCTGATTGATGTATACACATGCAAGATGTTTTAAAGAACTTTAGGCCTGCAATTTAGCATTCAATGTGATTTCTGCCCTTAAAACGCTGCTTTGCTGCTTTTCCCCATTAATGACCTTGAAAGACAATAAGGGATTTCCACCGGCCAGCAACTTAAACTGGTTTGAAAGAAATAATATTGCAATGGACATTAGAATACTTGATTTGATAGGCAATAAAGAACTTAAAATCGATAGTCTTCTAAACAAAAATGGAGGGAAAGGGTTGTGGTGGGTAAATCAGGTCATTAGCTATATCAACAAACTAAGATCATTGGGTAAAAGAATAAAGGAAAGATTAAATATATTTTAGAAAAATATCTATACAAAGAGTTGCCCGAAAGGAATAATCTCCTACTACTATATACTCTTTGCAGATCTGTATAGTGTGACGCCACCAGCGTATTGTGACGACTGGGAGAAGGATCTAGATAGAAATTTAGCCGATAGATGGCATAATATATGGCAGAGGTTGAGCACAATTCATGATACTAGCTTACTGTTAGTGCAAAAGAAAGCGCTGGCAAGGTGGTACATGACACCGAAGAGGCTTAATAAAATCTCTAGAACAAATAGTGATAAGTGTATTAAATGCAGTAAAGGAATGGGAGATGAAGTGCACATGTGGTGGGGACAGGGCCGGATTTACCATAAGGCACTGTAGGCACGTGCCTACAGGCGCCTGATTGGGCAAAGGCGGAATTTAATTGTCCCCTTCATAATTAAAACTTTTAAAATGCGCTCTTTCATGTCAGCGCCGCTCGCCCCGCCCACTTGCGTCTTCATCCGGCGGCCGCAAGTACAGTGAGGGGCGGGCGGCTAGTCAAACATGCAGAGTCTGTTCATCCGCTCTCCCCTCCCACTAGCCACCTTATTTGTGCCTACACGCAGCGCTGCGACTTGCAAGTGAGCAGCAGCTGCGTGCATAGGCATCGGGGGAGGCGGCGTGCTTTTCGAATTCTGCTGCCTGCTGGGCTGGGACTCCTCGGAGAAACCATGTGGGTGGCCAGGCTCCGGGCACCACTCACCAGTCTCCGTTACAGTGGCCCCGCCTACAGACCTCCGAGCAGCGTGTGGAGTGTGTTTCCTGCCTGAGGCTGACACAGACACACTGTTTGACAGTTTACAGTGGTCGGGACTCGGCACTCGGCAGGAGAGAGGAATGAGATTGTGGGCGGTCTGACTGTGGCTGCAAGGGCCTAGCCCCTCCCTGAGAGAAAAGGTAACTTGTGCAGATGCACCATTGCCAATCCTCCCTTTAACATACTCGCTGTCTCTCTACCTCTCTCTTTCTCACTCACTGTCTCTCTCTCGCCCCTCTCTTTTTCACTGGCTCTCCCTCCCTCTTTCTCACAGTCTCTCTCCCTCTCTTTCTCACACACACTCTCTCTATCTCTCTTTCACGCTGTCTCTCTCTCTCTTTCATGCTGTCTTTCTCGCTGCCTCTCTCTCCCTCTCTCTTTTACGCTGTCTCTCTCTTCCTCGCTGTCTCCCTCTCTCTTTCACGCTGTCTCTCTCTCTCCCTTTCACACTGTCTCTCTCCTTCTCACTGTCTCTCTCCCGCTCTCTTTCACACTTTCTCTCTCTCTTTCACGCTGTCTCTCTCTCCCTCTTTCTCGCTATCTTTCCCTCTCTCTCTCTTTCATGCTGTCTCTCTCTCTTTTACACTGTCGCTCTTTCTTTCACGTTGTCTCTCTCTTTCATGCTGTCTCTCTTCCTCGCTTGCTCTCTCTCCCTCTCTTTTACGCTGTCTCTCTCTTTCTCGCTGTCTCCCTCTCTCTTTCACACTGTCTCTCTCTCTCCCTTTCACACTGTCTCTCTCTATATTTCTCTCTCTCTCTCTCTCTCTCTCTCTCTTTCACGCTGTCTTTCTCGCTGTCTATCTCTCTCTCTCTCTCGCTTTCACGCTGTCTCTCCCTCTCTCTTTCACGCTATCTCTCCCACTCTCTTTCACGCTCTCTCTCTCGCTGTCTCTCCCTCTCTCTCACCCTGTCTCTCTCTCTCTCCCTCTCTCTCTCTCTCTTTCTTGCTGTCTCCCCCTCTCTTTCACATTGTCTCTCTCGCTTTCTCTCCCTCTCTCTATTTCACGCTCCCTCTCTCTTTCACGCTGTCTGACTCTCTCTCTCATGATGTGTGTCTCCCTCTCTTTCACACACTCTCGCTCTCTCTCTCCCATGTTGTGTCTCTCCCTCTCTTTCACACACTCTCGCTCTCTCTCTCTCTCATGCTGTGTCTCTCCCTCTCTTTCACGCCGTGTCTCTCTTTATTTCTCACTGTCTCTCTCTTTCTCGCTATCTCTCTCTCCTCTCTTTCACACTGTCTCTCTCTCCCTCCTGTTCTCGATGTCTCTCTCTTTCACGCTGTCTCTCTCTCTCTTTCTCGCTGTCTGTCTCTCCCTCTCTCTTTCTCGCTGTCTCTCTCTCTCTCTTTCTCGCTGTCTGTCTCTCCTTCTCTCTTTCTCGCTGTCCTCTCTCTTTCTCGCTGTCTCTCTCTCTTTCTCGCTGTCTCTCTCTCTTTCTCGCTGTCTCTCTCTCTTTTTCGCTGTCTCTCTCTCTTTTTCGCTGTCTCTCTCTCTTTTTCGCTGTCTCTCTCTCTCTCTTTTTCGCTGTCTCTCTCTCTCTCTTTTTCGCTGTCTCTCTCTCTCTCTTTTTCGCTGTCTCTCTCTCTCTCTCTTTCTCACTGTCTCTCTCTTTCATGCTGTCTCTCTCTCTCCCTCTTTCATGCTGTCTCTCTCCCTCTTTCTCGCTCCTTCCCTCTCTTTCACATTGTCTCTCTTTCTCACTGTCTCTCCCTCTCTCTCACGTTGTCTCTCTCTTTCTTGCTGTCGCTCTTTCTCACGGTCTCTCTCTTTCACGCTGTCTCTCTTTCTCGCTGTCTCTCTCTCTCACTCACACTGTCTCTTCCTCTCATGCTGTCTTTCTCTCACGCGGTCTCTCTCTTTCTCGCTGTCTCTCCCTCTCTTTCACATTGTCTCTCTACCTCTTTCTCACTGTCTCTCTTTCACACTGTCTCTCCCTCTCTCTCACGCTGTCTCTCTCTCCCTCTTTTTCTTGCTGTTTTTCTCGATGTCTCTCTCCCTCTCTCTTTCTTGCTGTCTCCCTCTCTCTCTTTTACACTGTCTCTCTCTTTTTCACACTGTCTCTCCCTCCCTCTCTCACTCTCACGCTGTTTCTCTCTCCCTCTCTTTCTCGCTGTCTCTCTCTTTCTCGCGGTCTCTCTCCTCTCTTTCAAGCTCTCTCTCTTTTTCGCTGTCTCTCCCTCTCTTTCTCACTGTCTATCCCTCTCTCTCTTTCAAACTGTCTCGCTGTCTCTCTTTCTCGCTGTCTCTCTCTCCCTCTCTCTTTTGCTGTGTCTTTTTCTCTCTTTTCACCTTATCTCCCCCCTAGCTCTCTCCTCTTCTCTCCCTCTTCCTCCACTTATCTCCATTTCCCTCCCCACCTCTCTCCCCCTCTCTCTGTCTCTCTCCATCCCTCCTTCTCTGTCCTCCCCCTTTTTCTCTCTACCCTCCTCTCACCCCCTCTTCTTTCTACTCCCTTCCTCTGTACTACCGTCCCTCTCACTCCCCCTCCCTACTCCCTTCTTCTCTCCTCCCTCCCTCTCTCTACCCCCTTTCCTTTCTTTCTCCCCCTTTCCCTCTACATCCCTTTTCTCTCTCCCTCTCTCTACCCCTTCTTTTCTTTGCCCCTCTTTCACCTCCTTCTTCTCCCACCTCTCTCTACTCCACTTCTCTCTCCCCGCTCTCTCTGTTCTCTCACTTTGCCAGCCTCCTCTCAACAACCTTCATCTGCTTCACTTCCAGACCTTTAAAAACAGTCAGTCACAGGGCAAATGCAGAGGCCTGAGCCTTGGAGGAGGACGTAATTGACTCTCCCTACTCTTTCCTGCAGTCTCCCTGCCAATCTGCCACCTACAACCCGGCTTAGAGCACTGTTTTCATAGGGCGGCACAGCAGCACTGGACAGCTGTCACCTGACATTAGAGCAGCAAAAACATCACTGCTGAGGCATAGTGCTGCCACCACCACACTATGTACCACAAGGTAATATGTGCATTACCATGCATGGTTTTATTTCATAAAAAAGGTGGGGTGTGACTTGAGGGGTGTGGCCTGTGATGAGGGGTGGAGCTTAGGGCGCAAGAACATCTGTGCCTATAGGCTCCCGAGCTATAAATCCAGCCCTGGGTGGGGATGCCCAAAAATTCAAGAATTTTGGGGTAACTTGGAAGCTTTTGTAGTGGGTGGCAAGGTGACAAAAGGTGAAAGGTTGACGGCTGAGGGAGTGATATTCAGTACCTCAAATCAAAGTGATGACAAAGTGTTGAAGCTTTTGAAAGAAGTGGGAATGTTGGTAGCTAAGGCCTTAATTATAAAATACTGGAAAAGCAATATGACTCCGACTATAGAAGAGTGGTGCAGACATATGGGTGAAACTTTGACAGTATATGAAGATGGGTCAACAGAGGGAACACAGGTAGTAAAGAAATATAGAGACATGTGGGAGGATTTATTGTATAAACGGGGAGAAAATATTAACTAAATAGACCGTGGGAAATACCTGTCTTCTCTTTCTGACAATCTTCCCTTACTGGCCCTGTACTTCACTTAACTGGATTGGTACCCTAAAATATGACTCAACTGATGAGAGATGGAAGTAAAGATATATCCCTGTAGGCCCTCGCTTTGTAAAGGGGGGAGGGGGGGAGAGGTATGGATGAATAGTAGGATGAATGGCTGGGTGTATGGAATTTTTGGATGTATTAGGTCCTAGAAATGTATGGGAGTATGTTTTGTATGGTCGGTGTTTTGTTTTATATAGATTATTAATATCATATGGACTATGATGCAAACTTGGGCCCAAAGCCACAGGAGCATTGCAGTGAAGTGCATCTAATCGGCTGGGCAATAAATTGAGCTGAAGTCCATAGAAGAAAAAAAAAACGCTGCTTTGCATCAAATCCAGATTTTTCCCCCGGACTTTTGACGTCTATCCCACTCCGCCATGCCCCCCTCCAGGTGTTAGACCCCTTGAAACATCTTTTCCATCACTTTTCAGGCCAGCATAAGTGTTTCTAGTTTACAAAGTTCGCCTCCCATTGAAGTCTATTGCGGTTCACGAAAGTTCGCGCAAACCGAACTTTTGCGGAGGTTCGGGCCATTTCTAGTTAACAGGTCCATCTAGTGGTCTAACACAAGATGGCTCAAATCTGTAAGACTGCTAAATATGCTAAGTCTGGCATCCTGATTTGCCTGGATCGGCACCTTACCTGTGTCAGTGATAATCACACCTATTCAGCTTAGGTCTACTCAGAAACTAAGTTCCCAAGGTACAGTTTATCTGCTCTGAAAGCTGCTATTGCATTTTACACACAATGTAACAGTTGAGGAATGTAAATAAAAATATGCTGTTATCTCCACTTCAGATAGGATCCTAAGCTGAAGGGGCTTTCCATGGCAGGACAAAGTGCTGTGTTTAACTGTTTGAATGATGAACTGCTACAAAAAAAAATTGTGATAGTAGCTTTAAAGCTGTAAGGAATTTTGTAGAGCAAAGAAGAAATGTTGAGTTTCAAACCATTTTAGTTTTGTTACTAAAATTCAAGGGTTTTCCACACTGAAATACTGTCTAGTTGGACATAAACTGTAAGAATCCTAAAAACTTCTACTGACTTTGCACAACACAACAACCAGAAAAACATTGTTTACAAGAGTGGCTGTTACTTAAAGCACCCCTGAACTAAGTCTTTAAGGGCTCTTTCACAGTGTAACGTTAAAGTCGCACGTTACAACATGTAATGCACAATAACTTACAGCAATGAAAAATCAATGGGCTGTTCACAGTGCAGACTGGTTGCGTTGCGTTGGAGTCTAACACCGCACGTTAAATGAAAGTGCTGCATGCTATGCGTTATACACGTTTTTAGCTGCGTTAGACTGTTTGCACATGCTCAGTAATGTTTTTTTAACGCATGCGCTGTTTTCGTTCTATCACTGTGCGACAAAAATGGCGCACCAAATGCAGGGCTAAATAATGTCCAAGTTATAGTCTTTCAATGCGTTGCATTAGGGGCACATTATGCGACCTTAACATTGCATCAAACGCAACGTCTTACTGTGTAAGAGCCCTACTTGTATGGTTTTACACTATTAGAGGCTTTTTTGCTTTGCTTTTTGCATTGAGGTACTGCTGCAATGATGGCTGGTCTTGTATGAAGAGTATACTATAGTAGTAGACTATTGCTACCGGTTGAGCCAGTGAGGTGGTGGACAGCCTAATGTCCTAAGGTGTATGCTGACCTACATATCTGTCCTTTGATCTGCTGAGCCTGTTTACATCGGGTGTGGTGGATCATCTGTGCCATTACATGAAGACCTTCTCAAGCTGCTTATATAGCTATCTTGAATAAGATTGGACTTTTAACCTGCCTGGCGTTCTATTAAGATCGCCAGGCAGGCTGCGGGAGGGTTTTTTTTTAATAAAAAAAAAACTATTTCATGCAGCCAACTGAAAGTTGGCTGCATGAAAGCCCACTAGAGGGTGCTCCGGAGGCGTTCTTCCGATCGCCTCCGGCGCCCAGAATAAACAAGGAAGGCCGCAATGAGCGGCCTTCCTTGTTTTGCTTACATCGTCGCCATAGCGACGAGCGGAGTGACGTCATCGACGTCAGCCGACGTCCTGACGTCAGCCGCCTCCGATCCAGCCCTTAGCGCTGGCCGGAACTTTTTGTTCCGGCTACGCTGGGCTCAGGCGGCTGGGGGGACCCTCTTTCGCCGCTGCTCGCGGCGGATCGCCGCAGAGCGGCGGCGATCAGGCAGCACACGCGGCTGGCAAAGTGCCGGCTGCGTGTGCTGCTTTTTATTTGAGCCAAATCGGCCCAGCAGGGCCTGAGCGGCAGGCTCCGGCGGTACTGGACGAGCTGAGCTCGTCCAGACCGCCCAGCAGGTTAATGCACATTTGTATTTGGATATCATGTTGTGTAGCGCTTGCTTCTAAACATTAGATTTGTGAAGCTGTGAACATGCCTATGCAACAGCTGAAAGAAGCAGTAATTGACAGAGGCATTTGGCATGCAGAAGTACATATGGTCACGAAGAGTCGGAGTCGAATGAAGGAATGAGAAGGGACTATATGTCGTCATGGTTCCTCTTGAACAGGTTATTTTAAACAACTAATGTAAATAAAACACATGTAAAATTAGATTGCATGTATTTGCATTTGGAAACTGAGTGCTATGAGTATCAGTGTTGCAAAAAACTTTATTTGTGCTGTGTCTGGTGAATGCTGAGTTCTAGCACAAACTTACTTGATAAAGTTACTTTTCAATTTTTTCAGTAAAGCTGTGTCCAGCTGCTTGTTGTATGAGTAAGCGTCAGAGGCACAAATCACAGCTTGAAAGTAAGTGTTCATTCCCTGCATGGATCTTTAGAGGACTGACAACCAACAATATCAGAAGAAGAAGCAGGACTTTACTTCACTGGTAATACTAAGTTACATGAATCATCAGAAGCTGGAGTTACTGAGATAAATAAGAAACTAAAAAACTATACAACGTCAGGGAGTGAAAATATAACTGCAGAGCTGTTTTAAAATGGTGGAGCTAGTATTCAAGAAAAATTAGTATTATAGGAAAATAAGTTCTGGAAAAAGGAGAAAAGTAGAAGGTAGGTACAGTAGTACTAATACACAAAAAGGTGATTAGGGTAGGTTCACAGTAGTCAGTTGCATAACGCACACGTTATAATGAGTGTGAACCACACTGGAGACTGGCCATAGACTTAAATGCAAAGCCTGACTGCAGCGAGTTAGAAAAAAGCGATCAGTTACAATGCAGTACTGTGAACAGCCCCATAGAACTGTATGGGCAGTGAGTTGACAAGCAGAATTATTCTGCAACGCAACTGAGCACTGTGAACAATGCCTTAGACCCTGTTCACAGTGCTCAGTTGCGTTGCAGTATAATTTTGCATTTAAACTCACTGCCCATACAATTCTTTGGTCCTGTTTAGAGTAATTGATCGCATTATTATGCAGCTTTGTATTAAAGTCTATGACCAGTCTCCATTGCAGTTCACAGTCATTGTAAGGCATGCATTATGCAACTGACCACTGTGAACCTAGCCTAAGCGTTTCATTTATCCTCATTAGGGTTAGTGCTTGTGTTAGGCAAGTTTAGAAACCTCTGTGCATTTGTGCTTTGTGCTACAGATTCTGTGGTGAGAACTACAGCACAGCACTAACATAAACGTTATGCAGTCTGCTACAAACATTGCACAAGCTGCTAAATATACAATATGTGATTTGTATTCTTTGTAGAAAATGGATGTAGGAGACTTGTACATGTGGGAGAAGGTTCCCTCTGCTGACATAGTATTCCACTATGAAGCAGCTGCATATAGTCAGACAGCAACACGCAGAGAAGCGCCACACTTGTTTTGACTCACAGAAAATCTGTTGCAATGGAGGGCAGGGAAATGATCAGGGTAAGACAATGTCTCCATACGTGACTTATATTTAACTGTCTGGGTAAAACTTTTTCAGTGAGATTTTGAATGCAGCGATGATTAAACTAAAACCTGGAAACAAATGTAAGAAAATGAAAATTATGCCTTTTGCTGTATAATAAAGAGTAATTGTCTGTACTATATCTTAAATATAAGGAGCATAAATGATTATTAAATAAGGCAGTGCAGAAAGGAGAAGTGAAATGCTAAGTGCAGAAACCTGATGCGACTGTCTGCTTTATACTCTCTACATTCTGCTTCCTCTGCAGAAACCTGATGTGACTGTCTGTCTGCTTTACACTCTCCACATTCTGCTTCCTCTGCAGAAACCTGGTGTTACTGTCTGCTTTATACTCTCTACATTCTGCTTCCTCTGCAGAAACCTGATGTGACTGTCTGCTTTACACTCTCCACATTCTGCCTCCTCTGCAGAAACCTGATGTGACTGTCTGTCTGCTTTACACTCTCCACATTCTGCTTCCTCTGCAGAAACCTGATGCGACTGTCTGCTTTACACTCTCCACATTCTGCCTCCTCTGCAGAAACCTGATGCGACTGTCTGCTTTACACTCTCCACATTCTGCCTCCTCTGCAGAAACCTGATGTGACTGTCTGTCTGCTTTACACTCTCCACATTCTGCTTCCTCTGCAGAAACCTGATGCGACTGTCTGCTTTACACTCTCCACATTCTGCTTCCTCTGCAGAAACCTGATGCGACTGTCTGCTTTACACTCTCCACATTCTGCTTCCTCTGCAGAAACCTGATGCGACTGTCTGCTTTACACTCTCTACATTCTGATTCCTCTGCCGAAATCTGATGTGCTTGTCTGCTTTACACTCTCTGCATTCTGCTTCCCCTGCAGAAACCTGATGTGACTGTCTGCTTTACACTCTACATTCTGCTTCCTCTGCAGAAACCTGATGTGACTGTCTGCTTTACACTCTCTACATTCTGCCTCCTCTGCAGAAACCTGATGTGACTGTCTGCTTTACACTCTCTAAATTCTGCTTACTCTGCAGAAACCTGGTGTGACTGTCTGCTTTATACTCTCTGCATTCTGCTTCCTCTGCAGAAACCTGATGTGACTGTCTGCTTCACACTTTCTACATTCTGCCTCCTCTGCAGAAACCTGATGTGACTGTCTGTCTGCTTTACACTCTCTACATTCTGCTTCCTCTGCAGAAACCTGATGTGACTGTCTGCTTTACACTGTCTACATTCTGCTTCCTCTGCAGAAATCTGGTGTTACTGTCTGCTTTACACTCTCTACATTCTGCTTCCTCTGCAGAAACCTGATGTGACTGTCTGCTTTACACTGTCTACATTCTGCTTCCTCTGCAGAAATCTGGTGTTACTGTCTGCTTTATACTCTCTACATTCTGCTTCCTCTGCAGAAACCTGATGTGACTGTCTGCTTTACACTCTCTACATTCTGCCTTCTCTGCAGAAACCTGATGTGACTGTCTGCTTTACACTCTCTGCATCCTGCTTCCTCTGCAGAAACCTGATGTGACTGTCTGCTTTACACTCTCTACATTCGGCTTTCCCTGTAGAAACCTGATGTAACTGTCTGCTTTACATTCTTTACATTCTGCAGAAATCTATAAGGAATATAAGATGCACATTGGTTTAGAAGGCAAAAACAAGGGGAAAATAAATATATATATATATATATATATAGTAAACCTTGTGCATCTATGTTCCAGGTGCGTTTTGCAGATTTTCTTTCCCAATCACTGTCCTCCTGTGTCCCTATGTGTCCTCCTGTATTCCCTTCTGTCCATCATGTGTCCCCTTCTGTCCCCTTTGCTCCCCCTGTGTGTTCCCTTCTGTCCCCATGTGCCCTCCTTTGCTCCTCCTGTGTGTCCCCATGTGTCCTCCTCCGGGCTCACTGTGTGCCCCTGTGTCCTCCTTTGCCCTGTGCACCCCCTTCTCTTCCCCTGTGTGTTCCCCTGTCCCACGTGTGGCCCGCAGATCCCCCTGTGTGTCTCCCTGTGCCCTCTCATGTCCCCTGTGTGGTCCTCCGGCACCCCGTTTGTCTATACTGTGTTCCCTCCTGTCTTCCTTTGTGGTCCTCCATTGCCCCTGCATGTCTCCTCCACTCTTCCTGTGTAAAAACAAATAGCGGCAGCGCGTCTCATCCAGCGATTCCAGCGGGACCCACAGAGGGACTTCGTGTGCTATGGGGGACTTAAGGAAGCTCCAGGTAAGTTCAGGTTCCAGATTTTTTTGCCCATATAGGCTATCATTCATGAACAGGCTGTCGGTAAGGGGAACCCGTGCGGGAGAATACCGCCGTCGGTAGTTTATCCTTCTGGGTGGTCATTCATAAAGTTTGTGCCTGGGGCGGTAGCAGTGCGGAGGTTTTCTGGAGAATGGTGTCGGCAGGCGGGCGGTAGGCATGCGGAAACAGAAAAGCTGGCCGAGTCCCTCCATGCGGTGCTCTCTCTGCTGATGTGTGGGAGGTCCGTCCCATTCACTTACATGTACTCCGCAAGCTTCCCGCTACATCCAGGGGATCGGTAATCCCCTTCCGCATACCGCTATGTGGAAATGTTTATGAATGAACATTTTGATACTTTTTCTGGATAACTGCGTATCCACACTGCACAAGGCGGTACGTTGTCACTCTGCACGGGAATGTCAGCTCCGCATACGGAAAGAGGCTTTATGAATACAAAACTTGCTGAGTGCTCGGTAAAGTCAGCGGTATTACGCATTTCCGCATGCGGGAATGCTTTATGAATGATAGCCATAGTCACAAACAAATATTTAGACTAAAGACTTGCTAAATCACTTTCAGATTTCTACCTAATAACAGGATGTGAGATATGTCTGCTGTAGCCAGAGTGCTGATAGTTTTTATCTGCTAACATTTCCGCAGAATACCACTTACAATTTCATAACTGAATGGCAACATCAAAATAAGCTGAGAATGTCAAAACAAAATATTCACTTCAACTGCGAAATAACAAATCATCCCATCATTCTCTGCCTCATGACACTGACCTTACAGGATGTTTTATAGACCTGAATGCCTGTTTAACCCATTTATGAAGAATTTCATACTTTGGTGACAAGAACAAATTTTGACATTTTGCAAACTGTATTCTTTTTATTTTTCATTTTAATAAGGAAAATATATGCTTTCTTTTGGTTGCACATTTTAACAATGGGTGTTGCAATTTATGCTTATTAAGCATAAATCTTTTTTTAAGTAATATTTTCAATTGATTGCTACACAATTTAGTAAACAGTATTATATATAGCCTAGATACATATGTATACATATTCTTCTGTTTCTTCCAATTTCTGGGATACCAAACATGTGGGTGTTCGGTACTGTATGAGTTAGTGTAGTGTATGGCAGCATCCCTGCATCCTACACTGTAGCCATTTATGGTGGGGGATGCTATGGTGAGAAAATGTGACAAACTATGCCTTGAAGAAGCTGAGCCACCCCCGCTAATCTGGTCACTCATGTTGCACAGTACTGCCCTTCACATTGCATGCGGGACTACGCAGCTCATGTCACCTACAGACTTGGTCTTCTCAAGGCCTCTAATATTGGAACACATAAGATACAACCATTACAAGCCACGTACAACAACATGTTAGATTGTCTATCCACATACATTTGGTAGTGGTGTTTCTAGCTGGTCTGCATGTGTGCTGTACCTAATGTGTGAATCTGCATAGCATCTTTTCAATGCAATCTAATAGTCCTATCTGGTTACCTTTGGATTGCTGATGCTCTGTGAACTACCACCTAAGATCTTTCATAGTTTTTGTGCCTTTGATTATATTTTGAGCTTTCATCCATAGGCTGAACTCCCAATGTATTTCCTACTCATGCTTAATATAGAGAGCTGCTTAGCATTGTGGGTAAAGCAAATTAGTGGCCGCATGGGCAATCAAGATGGTCTTCATGTTATGATTTTTATTCTCACTTGCTTGATCTTTTTTTATTTGTTTTAAATAAAGTAACATTTATACATTTTTGTATGTGTTCTAGGCTCATTGAGACCACATAGGATTCTCATCTTTATCACATTTGTACACATATAGCGGAGGGATCTGAGCATTTAGCTGCATTCACAGTGGTCAGTTGCATAACACGTGTCTTAATTTGTTAAAATTACTGTGAACTGCAATGGAGACTGGACATAGACTTTAATACAAAGCCTTCATGCAGTGAGTTAGAATAACATGATCAGTTACAACACAGTACTGTGAACAGGCCCATTGAGTTGTATGGGCAGTGAGTTGTCATGCAGAATTATTCTGCAGTGCAACTGACCACTGTGAACAGGGCCTGAATGTATAATTTAATAAATTACATTGAGTGCTTGGTCTATTGTAGACCCTATGAGTAAGCGTTGTTCGGGGTGTGAAACGTGTCAGCATATGCTCATTTGTGTACCCTGCCTATTGATTATTTATAAAATCTGTGAGTGAGCAAAGGACAGACTCTGAGATATGTATGTGAGTGTGAGTGTAAAAGTATTACAATACAAAGGTGTGCTTGTGAAAGAAATTAAGTACAAAAGTATGTGTTTATGGGATTTTAGATTAGAATTATTGATAAATGCATACACAAAGAAATTATATTGGCACTGTGTGAAATATATTGATTTGCACTTTAAAATAAAATTAGAAATGTATAACACTGTAAAAACAAAGTCGATTGCAGGAATGAGCACCAAATACAGTAGAAGGTGTAACTTACCTACTGACTGTGGGCCTCCTTATCACTATGTCCATACAAAGTATGTTCAGTCCTTTATATTTATATTTCAGGAGTAGTAAGATGGCACCCAGGGAGGGAATTAAATAAGGAAGATGGGACAAATGCACATAAAGACATTTTGCCTCAAAGCAATGGTGCCACTTTCACATTGTTGCTATTATTCAAATCACTTTTTCTTCTAAGTTTTCTCCAAGGTGATATGTGTACACCTAATCAATCAAATGCCTTTTAAGCCACCGGCAAGCAAGGAAATACTCAATAGTGACAGTACTTTTTTACCTACTTTTTGATACTTTTAGAATTGCAAATTGCTGAAAAGTTATTTTAAACAGAAGAAATTATTTTAAACAGAAGTTGAAAAATGATCTCCTAGAAGAAAACTTAGGAGAAAAAAGATGAATTGAATCAGGGCCTGTGTTTTCTTCTGCTAACAGACAAAAATAGCTACACATTTATACAGGGAGTATGGGTGGATGCTGGGGTGTGGATTGTGTGAGTAGTGTCAGGGAAGGAGTAGAGTCCATATATTGTGTGTGCTGTCCCTTCTATTAACCTTTTTGACTGTAACCCCGAGCTCTGGTCAGGGTGGAAAACCGCAGCTCAGAGCGGTAACCCCAACCTACACTCGGGGTAGCTGCCGGAGGCTCTATGCAGAGCAATGCGCACAGTGGGTGTTTCAACTCCAAGGCTCTGCTCCCCCCCTGTTGAGATCATGACGACAGCCGGCAATCTCACTTTAGGGTTATAGCGCCACCCGGAGGACATAGGTAAAACTGCAGCGCTGGAGCCCAGGGAGGTGAGTAATGCTGGGGCTGCTGCAGACTCTCTGCTGGTATGATTTTTTTTCATAATTTTAGGGTCCAAAAGCAGTGTTGCTTGCGAATTTTCTCCAAAGCCATTTTCGCATCGAAAATCCCATTTTCGATTTCGCCGAATTTTCGCGAAAATAAGTACTATTTTCGTTTCAAAAGGCGAAATTTCGCATTAATGTTTTCGCATTAATTTTCGCCTAAAGTCCGTTTTTTTTCGCGTTGAATATCTAAGCCCCCTTAAAAGCTAGAATCACCAAATTTGCAGGGTATATTAAAGAGATATGTGGGTACAAGAGGAAAAAGAAATTTTTCAAAAAGACCTTATAGTTTTTGAGAAAATCGATTTTAAAGTTTCAAAGGAAAAAAGTATACATTTAAATGCAGTAAATGACAGTTACTTAAAGGGAACCTTAACTGAACGTGGGGTAAAGAGTTTCACTTACCTGGGGCTATTACCAGCCCCCTGCAGCAGTCCTGTGCCTTCGGCGCCGCTCTGGAATCCTCTGGTCCCCCGCTGTCACTTAGTTTCGTTTTTGACGACTCACCAGTCGCCGGCCGCCATGCGTATTATTGGACGCATTCACCAATGCAATTAGCGCTATTGCGGACCGCAGCGCGTACAAAAATACGCGTTGCCGCATATCTACGCATGCGGAATGCGGCAACGCGTATTTTTGTACGCGCTGCGTACATCAATGCAATTAGCGCTATTGCGGACCGCAACGCGCACAAAAATACGCGTTGCCGCATATCTACGCATGCGGAATGCGGCAACGCGTATTTTTGTACGCGCTGCGGTCCGCAATAGCGCTAATTGCATTGGTGAATGCGTCCAATAATACGCATGGCGGCCGGCGACTGGTGAGTCGTCAAAAACGAAACTGAGTGACAGCGGGGGACCAGAGGATTCCAGAGCGGCGCCGAGGACACAGGACTGCTGCAGGGGGCTGGTAATAGCCCCAGGTAAGTGAAACTCTTTACCCCCCGTTCAGTTAAGGTTCCCTTTAAAGGGATACTGTTGGAGGGGGTCGGGGTAAAATGAGTTGAAGTTACCCGGGGGTTCTAATGGTCCCCCACAGATATCCTGTGCCCACGCAGCCACTCCCCAATGCTCCGGCCCGCCTCTGGTTCACTTCTGGAATTTCAGACTTTAAAGTCTGAAAACCACTGCGCCTGCGTTGCCGTGTCCTCACTCCCGCTGATGGTACCAGGAGCATACTGCGCAGGCCCAGTATGGTCTGTGCTTGCGCCGTGTGCTCCTGGTGACATCAGGGGAAGCGAGGACACGGCAACGCAGGCGCAGTGGTTTTCAGACTTTAAAGTCTGAAATTCCAGAAGTGAACCGGAGGCGGGGCCGGAGCATTGGGGAGTGGCTGCGTGGGCACAGGATGCCTGCGGGGACCATTAGAAGCCCCAGGTAACTTCAACTCATTTTCCCCCGACCCCCCCTACAGTATCCCTTTAAGCAAACCTAGAGGTAGTGTAAAATTACTAATATCAAAAGAAAGGGCCAAGTGTCAAGTGCAAACTGCCAAGTGCAAAGGGCCAAGTGCAAAGGGCCAAGTGCAAGTTCAAAGGGCCAAGTGCAAAGGGCCAAGTGCAAGGGCAAAGGCCCAAGTGCAAAGGGCCAAGTGCAAAGGCCCAAGTGCAAATGGCCAATTGCATGTGCAAAGGGCCAAGTGCAAAGGGCCAAGTGCAAAGGGCCAAGTGCAAAGGGCCAATTGCAAGTGCAAAGGGCCAAGTGCCAAGGCAAAGTGCAAAGGCAAAGGGCCAAGTGCAAAGGGCCAAGTGCAAGTGCAAAGGGCCAAGTGTCAAATGAAAAGGGCCAAGTGCAAAGGCAAAGGGCCAAGAGCCAAGGGCTCTTTGCACTTGGCCCTTTGCACTTGGCCCTTTTCATTTGACCCTTGGCCCTTTGCACTTGCACTTGGCCGTTTGCACTTTGCACTTGGCCCTTTGCACTTGGCACTTGGCACTTGGCCCTTTACACTTGGCAGTTTGCACTTGGCACTTGCTCTTGGCACTTGGCCCTTTGCACTTGGCCCTTTGCACTTGGCAGTTTGCACTTGGCACTTGCTCTTGGCACTTGGCCCTTTGCACTTGGCCCTTTGCACTTGGCAGTTTGCACTTGGCACTTGCTCTTGGCACTTGGCCCTTTGCACTTGGCACTTGGCCCTTTGCACTTGGCAGTTTGCACTTGGCACTTAGCCCATGGCACTTACACTTGGCCCTTTCTTTTGATATTAGTAAATTTACACTACTGCTAGGTTTGCTACAGTAACTGTCATTTACTGCATTTAAATGTATACTTTTTTTCCTTTGACACTTTAAAGTCGATTTTCTCAAAAACTATAAGGTCTTTTTAAAAAATTTCTTTTTCCTCTTGTACCCACATATCTCCTTAATATACCCTGCAAATTTGGTGATTCTAGCTTGTAAGGGGGCTTAGAAATTCAACGCGAAAAAAACGGACTTTAGGCGAAAATTAATGCGAAAATATTCGGCGAATTTTCGCCTTTCGAAACGAAAATAGTACTTATTTTCGCGAAAATTCGGCGAAAAGAATATTTGCATTTTCGCTCATCACTGTCCAAAAGCACACGAAAAAATTGTGCCGCTTTTAGACCCTAAAATCAGAAGTAATCATACCTCCAGGAAGGTTAAACTACATCCAAGAGATGGACCCCTCTGATATCAGAGACAGTCGCTGAGGGAAAGAACTGGACTCAGGAAGAGTAATTGAAGAAGGTTATTTTGGACAGGAAGGAAGGACTAGGAAGGACTCAGGAAAGAAAAGATATGTGACATATGCATATACGATGTATAGCAAATATTTATGCTTTAGAAAACAAAGTACTGTACTAACGTTTAGTACTACAATAAGGTCCAGTTATCATTCAGTTTTTGTCTATGCTTTGCCCTGTTCCAGCTCATTCATTTCAGCCATGAGGTGTTTATAAGCAAAACAGAGAACCGTTTGATGGCTATTTTTTGAAATGCAACTGCTCAGCTATTGCTTACTGCACTAAAAATCAATCGGGACAGTGCTAATAAAACACTTATTTATGTTTAAATCTATATTGCTGTTCTCCAGGATGAAGCGACTTAATTTTAACACTTCTACTGGCCAATCATAGCTTAATGGAATCTGGATATATCATACTATTTTGTCAATGAAGTACTTTCTGGAAAACAAATGTACTTTTTCTACATTTATTGCAAAGCAGATGACATGAATAACAAAAGACAAGTGAAAATAGCTTCCTCTTTTTGCAGAGTTATGATCCAGATAAACATTCTTCCACTAAAACAAATTGAAAACGATTGTGTGACGCCATGAATAATGACTTTTTCTCCCTTTCCAGGAAGAAAGGTGTATTGCTTTCAATAATCTTTATACAGAACTGTCATTTTTAACCATTTACCGCCATCCTAACGTATTAAAACGTCATGCTTACCGCTATTAACAGCAACATGACGTTTTAATACGTCGCGCATTCCCGCCGCTGCTACCGCCGTGTGTCCGCCGCTACCGCCGCCATTACCGTCGGGATCCCGTGCTGGGCGATTGGGGAAGAGGACTGAACAGTCCTCTACCCAATCGCAGTGCCTGGAGTGAATGGACGTGACCGCGAACAGCGGCTGCGTCCATTCACATAAACAGGAAATGTAACAGTTTAATAAAGTGTGTAAAAAAAAAAAAAAAAAAAGTGAACACGTCCTATGAGTGTTCACCAGCGCCATCTTGTGGCCAAAAAGTATATTACACTTACAAAATACATACATTTTCAAGTATATACACATCATTAATAAAATTACACTTCCAACCCTCCCCCCCAAAAAAAAACACTTGTAAAAAAAAAAAAATCAGCTTAAAAAAAAAAAATAAATAGTTGCCTTAGGGACTCAGCTTTTTTTATTCTATATTTTATGGGGGAAAATTAATTTTAATTTATTACATAGGGGCTTGTAATTATGGCCAGAACAAACAGAAAAATAACCACTTATATTTCAAAATAATATACTGTCGCCATACATTGTGGTAGGGACATAATCTAAACGGTTTAATTATCGGGACCACTGGGCAAATAAAACGTGTTTGTTTTATCCACAGGAGAATGTTTAATTTTAAAACTATAAAGGCTGAACACTGAGAAATAATGATTTTTTTTTCTTTTTTTTTCTGTTTTTCTCATTAAAATGCATTTAGAATAAAAAAATTCTTAGCAAAATGTACTATCCACAGAAAGCCTAATTGGTGGCGAAAAAAACGAGGTATAGATCATTTTCTTGTGATAAGTAGTAATAAAGTTATTAGGGAATAAAAGGGAGGAGCGCTGACAACTGAAAATTGCTCTGGTCCGTTAGGATAAAAACCCTTGGGGGTGAACTGGTTAAGCAATGGTCCATCCTAAATTGATTTGTGTACCTTCCACAGCTCAGTGCACTGCTGAATGTATCCTGCATCACATGATGCACTTGCATTGTTCACTATTCTCCATTAGTGCACAACTTTATTTAGGGGCCCAGCTGCCATACAAACACTTAAAGGGAAACGATGACAAAAACCTGTACAATGTAAAATACATGTTTACACGTATGTATAGGACATACCTTTGTATCAGAGTGTAATGCTCTATAACTTCTAGATAGCTGTCACTTACACTAAGTGTTTTTAGTCTGATGGTTCTGACTTCTTACTGCAAGGTTTTGGATTAGTTTATTTCCTCATGGGGGGTTCTCATGGTTTTCTTTATTTTCAGAAGCATTTAAGGCTCATTCACACTGGTTAGTGAGTTGAAATGCATTAAAACACATGAATGAAAACTCATTAATTGGTTTGTGTGTTGTTGTGCATTTTTTTGCATTTCTATGAGTTTTAATCACTCCCAATGAGTTGAAATGCACTACACAGCATCTCACTTTAGTAGTGTGAATGATAACATGGAAGTTAATGGACTTTGTGCAGTGGGTCAAAACTCACTGCAACTCATATAGTGTGAATGAGCCCTTACAGAACGGTAGTTGCTCAGTCCAACTGTCAGAATGGCATGCAAGCCAGTAGGCTGTCCAGCTGCCAGTGTTGTAGAGAGCCTTGTCAGGTAGTGGTTATAAAAGAATAAAGGAAATGGACTGGTCCAAAACCTGTTGGTAACAGGTATGAACCATCAAAATAAAAGAACTTACAATAAGTGAAAAGTAAATAGAAATAAAGTGATTTGCATTTATGCTGAAATAAATGTATACCTTATATGTATGTATACTTACAATATGTATTTCCAATATTACAGCTTTCATCGTAGTACCCCTTTAAATAGTTGTTTGCCTTCTTAGAGTCAAACTAAAATCAAATAAACTAAGTATTCTGTAAGAGGCTTGAGTCTCTGGAGGTTGCAGATATGGACCTTGTGAGGGATAGACTATTTTTTTTTGGGGGGGGGGGGTTGTAATGTATGACAGATATGTACTGTCTGTGTTAGCTGTCAGATATGTACTGTCTGTGTTTATTTCACACTCTCTTAGATTGTAGGGGAGATTCCTTTTCCATATTTTCTTTATGCATTTGGTATGTGAATAACTGATGTAGTTTACACATTTTTCCTTTATACCTTGCTCTTATTGTATGCTCTTGAATTGTTCTTCTTTTTGAACGTGTTACTGCATCTCTCTAAACATATGTTTGTAATCTATTGTCTGGCAATGCTTTTGTTGTATTTGTTTTCGTTTTTGTTTAATAAAACTTGTTTGAGTAAAAATAAAGCAAGCATTCACACTGAGCAGAATGGTTCAAGACTCAAATTATGGTTGTGAAACTCTGGTTAAGATGTGTTTGGAATTACTTCTGTTTGAAGCTCTGTGATGTAATGGTATGTAATCGATCAACCACTGGGCAGAATGTGAGGTATTTTGCATGATTGATTCAATCTCTTAATAATAACAGCTTGTGATTATTACTATTATTGATTTATAAAGCGCCAACATAATCTGTGGCGCTGACATATTCCATTCCATGGCGCTGATTTTTAATGTTTGATGTTTCCACTTTCCAGATGTTTAATCTTCATCTGGAAAGTGGAAATAAATTAACAAACATACATTATGAGGTAAATGAGAAAATGTTAGGACTATTAAAGGGAAGCTTAAGTGACATGTGATATGATAGGATAGACATGTGTATGTGCAGTGCCTAACACAAATAAATATGCTGTGTTGCTTTTCTTCTTTCTCTGCCTGAAAGAGTTAATATTCAGCTATGTAACTGACAGTTTTCTCTAGTCGGGACCCAATCGGGCTATAGTTTCCCTCACTGATAAGGGATTCAAGCCATTAAATACCATTAGGCCATTAGGCATAAGCCATTAGGCATATGTGGAGTCATGACGTGTATTACAAAGCAAAACTTGCAATAGTTAACATGGTGCACATATGAAAGAATTAAATTATCAACAACATGAGTAGGACCATTGAACTTTCTAAACAAGGTACAGCATATTTATATTGTGTGTGAATGAGAAGAAAAAGAGTAAGCTTTTGACTGATAAGCCTTCTTTCAACTCAATTCCTGTATGCTGACAAGATGTTAGAACAGGTAACTTATACAATACAATACAATAATACAATAACATTTCTATAGCGCTTTTCTCCCATAGGACTCAAAGCGCTTAGGCTCTCTCAGATTCACACACTGGACATTAAAAGGAGATACATTGTTTTTAGGGATGGTCGGAATGACTATTTCCGATTCGGCAGTAAATCCGCATTCCGTCAAGTACCAATTACCGATTCCGCTTTCTGCTACCAATTTCCGCATTCCTATGCGGAATTTCCGCCGGAAATCGTGGAATTTCCGCCGGAAATCGCGGAAATTCCGCCCAAATTTAGCATTGATTTTCTCAAGAACTATAAGGTCTTTTTGAAAACTTTTTTTGCATCTTGTTCAGAAGATTCTGTTTAATAAACCCTGAAAATTTGGTGTTTCTAGTACGTACAGGGGCTTTGCTATTAACCGCTAAAGTCGGCGGATTTTTACTGTAATGTAAAATGCAGAAAATAGGCAGATGCAGATTTTCTGCATTTTACATTACAGTAAAAATCTGCCGAATTTAGCGGTTAATAGCAAAGCCCCTGTAAGTCCTAGAAATACCAAATTTTCAGGGTTTATTAAACAGAATCTTCTGAACAAGATGCAAAAAAAAAGTTTTCAAAAAGACCTTATAGTTTTTGAGAAAATCGATGTTAAAGTCGGGTCGAATCTCCACGATTTCCAGCGGAAATTCCACGATTTCCGGCGGAAATCCGCCTACGGCACTTGCATTACCGATTTCCGCATTCCTATGCGGAAATGCTATTTCCAATCGGAATTTCGGAAATTGCATTTCCGCGAAATCCAAATGAGCATCCCTATTTGTTTTGCAAACATAAATAAATGTCATGGTACATAGAAGAAACGCTGTGCACCTTACTCTTGTTTTGCCTTTATTGGAATCTTCCGCCAACAGCCAGCATACATGACACAAGAAACAAAGATTGCCAAACCTGCGTCCACGGAGGTGCGGAGGTGTGCGAGGGAGAGGTGACCAGGGGTTGGATGGACGGCACTACAGCCGTTTCACGCCGTCTGGCGCTTGCTCACGTGCATACGTCCTAAACGGGGCAGCGCTGAACGGCTTCCTTATGGGATCTCTAAGCCGCGCCCCCAGCGCTGCCCCATTGGTGTAGAGTGTCTGGGAGTGAAGGTCAGGGGTGAGGGGGCGGAGACTCGCCGAGTACGGCGAGAAACAAGCACCAGGCTTGTATTATAATGTTTGATCAGGCTATGTGGTCATGTGTGCAAGAAAAAGGTGCATACAGTACATATTGTGCAAACATCCTTAACCGTGACATTATGCCACATATAACATATAATCCGTGCAACATACCAAATATTACTATTTGTGCTTCATATATTTCAAAAAGTGCATCAGTGCAATAAAAGTGTCTGCTAAAAGCTGACATTTTGGCATAGCCCACCTACATCCTAACGCCCTATGTTATAAAATCTATATTTATTTATTTTTAACATATTCCATAAAAGGGGATCACTCCACCAAACCTAACCTGGAGGGACTCCCATTAAAAAGATTGGGGGGTAAAAATATGAGAGACGAGACCTAACGGGGCGTATTCGCCTAGGATGCGTATACCCGTTCCCCTGATTTACTCACATTATGTCCGCAACGTGCGGAACCGGGGAAAAGGGGTTCTTTAAAAGCGATCCACCCCATGAACATAGGAGCCCATCTATTGTACCATGCATAATAGAAAGGAGATGGAGAAAGGAAAGCAAGGACAGGGAGCATCCGTGCTCTACCATGCCAGATAAGCTAGATAAACCCGAGACACCCAAGGTGGTAAAACCAGGTGACAGGGAAGGTCCAGGATCCCCTATTAGGGGTGACACCCATAAACCCCAAGACGGCTTCCAAAAATTGACCCATTAAAAGCCAGTGCCTATTGGCATTTTGATCGGACATCCATCGCCTCAAAAAACAACATGTAAGGGGCAAAGGAACAAAAAGTTTGCTCGGGCATCCCCAAATGGGTCTGACCTGCGTGGCCTTAAAAAGAGGAAAAATGGGAGACAAACTGGTCCACCATTGGGATACCAGCAATGCATATTGCATCTATTAGTCTCCACTCAGGGTCAGTTTCATGGAAGCCAGTCTATATAGAGTGAAAAGACAAGGATGCATACTTTCTGGCCCCAGTATGGAGAAAAGAGGGTAGTGACATTGAGCCCGAGATAGTGGGGTCAAGGATTTACCCAGCAAGGTGGGAGAGGGGAAGGTACAAACAGATGGGCCAGATTGGCTTATTCCCAATTCTCAGGGATCCAAAAAACATGCCAACTCCAGTCTGTCATTCAGACCTAGTGGCCCCATAGCCTCTGCTCGTAGTATAACTCGTGATTCCCGTCTAGTAAGTTCTCGATCACGGTCACCACCCCTGCGTGATGGGGCAACATGTAAAAGGCCTGCAAATCTCAAACACCTGGCTCTTCCTCCATGTGCCTCCCTTACGTGTTCTATCAACCTCGGGCAACCCTTGCCCGACTTGATTGATTTAAAGTGCTCCCCCACCCTTTCCCTCAAGGGGCGAGTGGTTTTGCCCACGTAATAGAAAAGACAGGGACAGAAAATCACATAAGAAACGAACTTAGTCTGACACGTGATGAAGGCTCTCACCTCCCACTGTAGGCCACCCAATCTGTAGCTGGTGCCTTCCCACATGTTCCCACAATAACTGCAGTTGCCACACCTATGGTTCCCTTTGGGACGTCTACTTGTCAACCAATTCTGGACAGGGGGCGAGCGGAATTCGCTCCGGATCAGAGTATCGCCCAAAGTTGGGGCTCTCCGACAAAGCCGCCCTTAGGTGGCTTAAACAACGTCGCGACCTGGTGATAAAACAGGCGGACAAAGGGGGGAATGTGGTGATCATGTCGAGCGATTTCTACACGAGAGAGGCCTACAGACAATTGAGTAATCTCGATTTCTACCAAAGGCTGGAGAGCAATCCCACCTGCAGGTATCAATCAACTCTTCGTACTTTGTTAAGGCGAGGAGTTGAGAATGGGTACATGTCACAGAGGCTGGCGGTTGACCTACTCCCCATGTCCCCCCGGTACCCTGTGTGGTACCACCTTCCCAAATTGCACAAGTCCGCAGAGAGCCCCCCAGGAAGACCTATCGTCTCAGGATGTGGCTCTCTGACAGAACGTCTGTCCAGGTTCCTGGACCATTTGCTGCGTCCCTTGCTCGTGGGGGTCCCGGCCTATTTGGCCGATACGCTCGACACGATCAATTTGGTCGAGAGCGTTGCGTGGAAATCAAGCTATAGACTGGCCACAATTGATGTGGAGAGCCTGTATAGCAGGATACCCCACGAGGAGGGACTAAAGGCGGTCCGGAGGTTCTTGGACAGGACCAACAAAGATGAAGGCTATAAAGACTTCATCTGTGAATGCTTGAAGTTCGTCTTAACACATAATGCGTTCCTGTTCGATGGAAGGTGGTACCACCAAACCTCCGGGACGGCCATGGGGACCTCTGTGGCATGTACCTCTTTCTGGGAGCATGGGAGGAGGACCATGTGGTGAACTCTGGGAATCCATACAAAAGTAATATCAAGGTTTGGGCCCGATATGTGGACGATGTGCTGGTCGTGTGGCAGGGAAACACGGAGAGGTTTGAGGCCTTTATGAGCTACCTCAATGACAATCGAGTCAATATGCGCTTCACCTTTGAAGTGGGCGAGGAGTCTATTAGCTTTTTAGACCTCAGAATAAGGCCGGACGGAGAGAAACTGGTGTGTGAGGGGTTCAGGAAAACCACGGCTGTGAATTCTCTGCTACATAGGAACAGTTTCCATCCTAGGCATGTAAAAACCTCCCTGCCATACGGCCAGTATCTACGTCTAAGACGGAACAACTCTAGTCTAGATACCTTTGAACTACAGGCACAGGACCTGACTGCACGATTGGAGTCCAGAAAATATGACAGGCGCTCCCTCGCCACAGCCCATGATAGGGCGAGAAGAGCGGATAGGAATTTGCTTCTTACTAGAGGCTCTGACAGCCGAGAGAGAGACATCTTTACCTTTACCTTCGATTACACTCCCATGTCCAGGGACTTGACCAGAATCATCAAGAAAAATTGGGGGATAATAATGAGGGACCCTACCCTCCAGAGGGTCTTCCCCAACCCCCCCAGAGTAGCTTTCAGGAGAGCCCCAACTTTGGGCGATACTCTGATCCGGAGCGAATTCCGCTCGCCCCCTGTCCAGAATTGGTTGACAAGTAGACGTCCCAAAGGGAACCATAGGTGTGGCAACTGCAGTTATTGTGGGAACATGTGGGAAGGCACCAGCTACAGATTGGGTGGCCTACAGTGGGAGGTGAGAGCCTTCATCACGTGTCAGACTAAGTTCGTTTCTTATGTGATTTTCTGTCCCTGTCTTTTCTATTACGTGGGCAAAACCACTCGCCCCTTGAGGGAAAGGGTGGGGGAGCACTTTAAATCAATCAAGTCGGGCAAGGGTTGCCCGAGGTTGATAGAACACGTAAGGGAGGCACATGGAGGAAGAGCCAGGTGTTTGAGATTTGCAGGCCTTTTACATGTTGCCCCATCACGCAGGGGTGGTGACCGTGATCGAGAACTTACTAGACGGGAATCACGAGTTATACTACGAGCAGAGGCTATGGGGCCACTAGGTCTGAATGACAGACTGGAGTTGGCATGTTTTTTGGATCCCTGAGAATTGGGAATAAGCCAATCTGGCCCATCTGTTTGTACCTTCCCCTCTCCCACCTTGCTGGGTAAATCCTTGACCCCACTATCTCGGGCTCAATGTCACTACCCTCTTTTCTCCATACTGGGGCCAGAAAGTATGCATCCTTGTCTTTTCACTCTATATAGACTGGCTTCCATGAAACTGACCCTGAGTGGAGACTAATAGATGCAATATGCATTGCTGGTATCCCAATGGTGGACCAGTTTGTCTCCCATTTTTCCTCTTTTTAAGGCCACGCAGGTCAGACCCATTTGGGGATGCCCGAGCAAACTTTTTGTTCCTTTGCCCCTTACATGTTGTTTTTTGAGGCGATGGATGTCCGATCAAAATGCCAATAGGCACTGGCTTTTAATGGGTCAATTTTTGGAAGCCGTCTTGGGGTTTATGGGTGTCACCCCTAATAGGGGATCCTGGACCTTCCCTGTCACCTGGTTTTACCACCTTGGGTGTCTCGGGTTTATCTAGCTTATCTGGCATGGTAGAGCACGGATGCTCCCTGTCCTTGCTTTCCTTTCTCCATCTCCTTTCTATTATGCATGGTACAATAGATGGGCTCCTATGTTCATGGGGTGGATCGCTTTTAAAGAACCCCTTTTCCCCGGTTCCGCACGTTGCGGACATAATGTGAGTAAATCAGGGGAACGGGTATACGCATCCTAGGCGAATACGCCCCGTTAGGTCTCGTCTCTCATATTTTTACCCCCCAATCTTTTTAATGGGAGTCCCTCCAGGTTAGGTTTGGTGGAGTGATCCCCTTTTATGGAATATGTTAAAAATAAATAAATATAGATTTTATAACATAGGGCGTTAGGATGTAGGTGGGCTATGCCAAAATGTCAGCTTTTAGCAGACACTTTTATTGCACTGATGCACTTTTTGAAATATATGAAGCACAAATAGTAATATTTGGTATGTTGCACGGATTATATGTTATATGTGGCATAATGTCACGGTTAAGGATGTTTGCACAATATGTACTGTATGCACCTTTTTCTTGCACACATGACCACATAGCCTGATCAAACATTATAATACAAGCCTGGTGCTTGTTTCTCGCCGTACTCGGCGAGTCTCCGCCCCCTCACCCCTGACCTTCACTCCCAGACACTCTACACCAATGGGGCAGCGCTGGGGGCGCGGCTTAGAGATCCCATAAGGAAGCCGTTCAGCGCTGCCCCGTTTAGGACGTATGCACGTGAGCAAGCGCCAGACGGCGTGAAACGGCTGTAGTGCCGTCCATCCAACCCCTGGTCACCTCTCCCTCGCACACCTCCGCACCTCCGTGGACGCAGGTTTGGCAATCTTTGTTTCTTGTGTCATGTATGCTGGCTGTTGGCGGAAGATTCCAATAAAGGCAAAACAAGAGTAAGGTGCACAGCGTTTCTTCTATGTACCATTGCATTTCAGTTTGTGCTCTGCACTATTTACGGCTTGCTGCACTTCTCTTTGCCAGGACTGTTAACCCATGAGCAGAGGTGCAAGTATATGGGGTGAAGCTACTGCAGATGTATAGGGGCTTGCTCTATCCCCCACCTATTCAGTTGAGTGCCAAGTGACTTTTCTTTCTCAAGTGTACCGATAAATAAATGTCATTAGATGTCTTAATTACAACATCAGGAGTTATGGGATATGTAAGCAAACAAGTGGTCTTATTTGTAATAAATTAGCTAGCATCCCTGTAAGACCCTCTTGATGTCGTAATCAATGCATCTAAGGACATTTATTTATGTCTCCTTTTAATGTCCAGTGTATATAAGCTGCCTATTCTTACATCTTGTCAGCATAAAGAAATTGAGTCTGAAAAAGGCTTATCAGCCGAAGACTTACTATTTTCTTCTATGTTAGCCAATAAATGGTATCATCCTGATTCAAACTTCATGCTTGTGCTTACACATAAAGTATACTATATATTCTGGCGTATAAGACTACTTTTTAACCCTTAAAAATCTTCTGAAAAGTCGGGGGTTGTCTTATATGCTGGGTGTCATTGATGCTGGGTGATACGCCCTGTTGTAGCCTCTCAGATCTCGCTGCTGAGGACTGTAGTGAAGCAACGCAGGTGCGCATTTGTGAGATATGAGAGGCAGAGAAGGCAGTAAATAGGATACAAGGGCGGGCCAGAAGGGTGAAAGAGGCGTGTTTTATGGGCATAGCGTGCTCTATTCTTTCATACTGGTCTTATAATCAAGGAGACAGGGAGAGCTGATCAATCCATTTAGGGAGAGTTGACCAATCCAACCAGTCAATCGCCTATATACTGTTATATACTGGGTACCACATACAGCACAGCACCATTATCTTTCATACATAGCACCAGTATATGATGTTTTTTTAAATTTTTATTTGGTGTGCATTGGAAGAGGGGTAGTCTTATACGGCGAGTATATCCCAAACTCTATACTTTAACTGAAAAAGTTGGGGGGTCGTCTTATACACCCAGTCGTCTTATACGCCAGAATATACAGTAGTTTTCTCTGTATCTGGAAATCTCAGCTATGGAGATATATATAAGAAATATATATATATATATATATATATATATATATATATATCAGAATTCTTTATTTGTCAAGTGCGACAAGCGCCACACCCTCACTTATTCGTAGACATATGGCATTGGCAATTGGCATAGTGCAGCCATTGCAAAGCAGTGCAGCAGCCGTGAACGACTGGAAATGGGCTTTGCAGGAGAGCGTGCTATGATAAAGGAGCTCTGCCCCGCCGTCAGTCTCCCCACGGCGATCGTCGCTCGGAGTCTGTTAGATGGTGAAACCGCCATCTAATAACTAAGTACAGCGCTGTGATCTAATGCTGGGGATACACGGTTCGTTTCCCTCCTTATCAATCGAGACGCTGATGGCTCGATTGATAATTCTCAACAGGTCCGATGACCCCGCTCGATCCCCACAATAGTGGGGAGTCGAGCGGAGGATAAGGAAGTGCCCGCGGGGACGAGCGGGAATCAATCCGGACGGTGGCGGGGACGAGCGGGGACGCGACGGGAGTCGATCCGGCGGCTAATCGAGCTGCCGGATTGGACCGTGTATGCCCCTGGGAGGCAAAATTGTGATCCGCTATCATAGGCTGAAGCCTATGACAACCAATCACGATGATCGGCTCTCAGGGGGCGGGAGGGGGGTTGAAAAAAATTAAGAAAGTAAGAGTAAAATTTATTTAAAAAATAAATAAATATTTATAAAAAAAATAAACACTGGGGGAGCGATCAGACCCCACCAGCAGAGAGCTCTGTTGGTGGGGAGAAAGGGGGGGGGGGGGGGGAATCACTTGTGTGCTGAGTTCTGTGGCCCTGCAGTGAGGCCTTAAAGCTGCAGTGGCCCAATTTGTGAAAAAAGGCCTGGTCACTAGGGAGGTTTAACACCGCAGTCCTTACGTGGTTAATAGAAGGGCCAAGCTTTAATAGAAGGGCCATCAGTGACTTTCAATGTGAAAGGATCAGGGCGCTATCTGCGTTAATCAAGTGAATTGTAATGGACTTGTTAAAATACAGAAAATTTTAACTTCCTTAGCATTAAGATTCTTTCCAGAATTTGTGTCATCCAGAATTTGTGTCATCCAGAGTGACCCAAGTACGAGTAGCCAGAGAGTGCCCCCATTATGGGTAGACAGAAAGTTCTCCTCTCTCCCAGTGCAGATAGCCAGAGAGCACCACAAAGTATAGGTAGGCAGAGAGCAGTGGTGTAGCAATAGGGGGTGCAGAGGTAGCGACCACACCAGGGCCCATAGACCAGAGTGGCCCAGTAATGGCCCTCCTTCAACCACTTTATTAGCTCTTTACTGGTGCCAAGCTAGTAATGATAACCTGTATATGTGCTTTGATTAACTGTAACCATTAAGAGACTGTTCTCTTCCCTTTCTTTCACCCCACTGACACTGCAGCTGTCCTTGGCTGGCTTTGGTGTTCTATATAAATTGTTAAGTATAGAGTTCTTGAGGGGCCCCAGTGTAAAACGTGCACTGGGGCCCAGAGCTCCTAAGTTACGCTACTGGCTGAGAGAGCCAGCCCTTTATAAGTAGCCAGCCAGTGCCCCCCCCCCCGTTTAGGTCATCGGAAAGTGCTCCCCCATTATAGTAGCCAAAGAGCCCCCACTAGTGCAGGTAGCCAGAGAGTGCCCCCCCTTTTAGTATAAATAGCCAGTGGGTGCCCCACATTCAGAATAGAACCCCCCAAGAGACACCCCCCCCCCCCTATGCAGAGCTGCAGCAGAATGTACATTACTCACCTCACCAAGATCCAGACACTTGCTGCTGCTTTTCCTCCTGTCCTCCGGGGGTCCTCTGTCTCTATGCTGAGATTGCCCTCTGTCCTCATATATCTGGTGGCAATCTTAGCATAGAGATGGGGAGCCTCGGAGGACATGGAAGATAGGCTGCAGTGGCTAGATTGCAGGAAGGAGAGTGATAAAGACCTCCATTGTGCACTCTGCCCCCAGTCCTCCCAGTGGTATCCACGAGTGTAGCTCGGGCTACAGCTAATTGCTGTAAAAAGTAATCCCAAGCTACACTCTGGAATACGGCCAAGGAGGTTAAAGGGTTCATATGGAATTATGGTATTCTTATGGATAAACAATCACAGTTAATCGAGGCAGGGCTTCTTGGCACACGCCGCGTGCTAGTTAGCACCTGAGTTTGGCGTGGCTAAAGCAAACAGGTAATTCGGGGATGCAGCGTTTGTCAGACCCCAAATTACTTCTCCCTCTGAGTTGCTAAGACGTGGTGAGACAAAGACAATTATAATGAGTCAGTATCCTTATGTAGTTTTAGGGAAACATGACCTAAGCAGTGAGGGTTATACCATTATGCAAGGCCTACTAGAACAGCGTTACATGCATGTCTTCAATGATGTGCTGATCGGCTGGTGAAAATCTAATTATGTATGCTCAGTTACATAACTAAAAACATATTGTTATGTAATATGCATGCTTTTATTTTCCCGCTGAAAAAACATAACTTAAAATCTCTGTTAATAAATTATCAGTTACAATAACACAATTTACAATTGTTCTGTAATACTATCATGTAAATATAGGAAACTGACATGAATAAACTAGAGCTTTCAAACAATTTAACATAATTCCTGCATGAAATTTGCCGTACACCTGTAGGGAGTTCTGCAATATATCACATGTCAACAATTAATCTTCTTTTAAAAAAAAAAACATCCTCGCATACCCCTATTGCAATCTGTCAGCAGATATATCCGTGTACCATTACAATGACTTTAATTAGGATTTTGTTGACACATATGGAATCACAATCTCCAGCTAATAAGATATGATTACTGATAATACAATTGGGTTTTAAACATCTGTTCTTAGCCTGAGCAAGTGGCATTAGCTGAAAAAACGGAGAAATCTTAAGGGAAAATTTCACTGACTTGACTTCATAATTTCCTATCTAGAAAGAAAGTTTGCACTTGATATTTCACAGGACATATTATCACAATAAAACATTTGCAAGCTAGAGGAACACTGTCATATTTAAAGTACACTTGAACTGATCTAAAAAGTTGCAAACCACATATACTGGTTTGTATTCCTACCTATGGACAGTACACCTCTGGAGAAGTGTCCGTTTCCAGATGGATACCCGCGTTCCCGTTGTCCACCGTCTCTTCTCCTGATGCTTGACCGGAACCACCCTTATTGGTGTATACTGAGCATCTGAACTGGACATGAGTGATTCTCTTCTGTACATTCTCATTAAAAACAAGTGCTCATGCATGGGTGCTTGGTATCTTTGAGCGTGCGTGGAGAGCTCAGTTTAGATGCACTTATTTTGTACACTACGTATGTGCGACTCATGAGCTGGGCATGCCCTGTTCACAGGAGCTCACGCGTGAACCTTGGTGACTGGAATCCAGTTAGAGTGTACACTAACGGGCAATAATATTACATAGTTACATAGTTATTTTGGTTGAAAAAAGACATACGTCCATCGAGTTCAACCAGTACAAAGTACAACTCCAGCCTGCTCCCTCACATATCCCTGTTGATCCAGAGGAAGGAGAAAAAACTCTTACAAGGCATGGTCCAATTAGCCCCAAAAGGGAAAAATTCCTTCCCGACTAGAGATGGCAATCAGATAAAATCCCTGGATCAACATCATTAGGCATTACCTAGTAATTGTAGCCATGGATGTCTTTCAACGCAAGGAAAGCATCTAAGCCCCCTTTAAATGCAGGTGTAGAGTTTGCCATAACAACTTCCTGTGGCAATGCATTCCACATCTTAATCACTCTTACTGTAAAGAACCCTTTCCTAAATAAATGGCTAAAAGTTTTTCCTCCATGCACAGATCATGTCCTCTAGTCCTTTGAGAAGGCCTAGGGACAAAAAGCTCATCCGCCAAGCTATTATATTGCTTTCTGATGTATTTATACAAGTTAATTAGATCTCCTCTAAGGCGTCTTTTCTCTAGACTAAATAAACCCAGTTTATCTAACCTTTCTTGGTAAGCGAGACCTTTCATCCCACGTATGAATTTTGTTGCTCGTCTCTGCACCTGCTCTAAAACTGCAATATCTTTTTTGTAATGTGGTGTCCAGAACTGAATTCCATATTCCAGATGTGGCCTTACTAGAGAGTTAAACAGGGACACTATTATGCTAGCATGTCAAGTTTTTATTTCCCTTTTAATGCATCCCAAAATTTTGTTAGCTTTAGCTGCAGCAGCTTGGCATTGAGTACGATTATTTAACTTGTTGTGGATGAGTACTCCTAAGTCCTTCTCCAAGTTTGATGTCCCCAACTGTATCCCATTTATTTTGTATGGTGCTAGACCATTGGTACGACCAAAATGCATGACTTTACATTTTTCAACATTGAATTTCATCTGCCATGTATGTGCCCATATAGCCATCCTATCCAGATGCTGTTGCAATACGACACTATCTTGAGAGTTGATGATTCTGCACAATTTTGTATCATCTGCAAAAATAGCAACATTGCTCACTAGTCACTACTGCATCTACTAGGTCATTAATAAATAAATTGAAGAGCACTGGACCCAGTACAGACCCCTGTGGGACCCCACTGCTAACAGTATCCCATTTTGAGTACGATCCATTGACCACAACTCTTTGTATTCTGTCCATTAGCCAGTTCCCTATCCATGCACACAGACTCTTCCCCAGTCCTTGCATCCTCAACTTTTGCACCAGACTTTTGTGGGGAACAGTGTCGAAGGCCTTTGCAAAGTCCAAGTATATCACATCTACAGCATTCCCAATATCCATATTAGCATTCACTACCTCACAAAAGCTGAGCATGTTAGTCAAACAGGACCTGTCTTTAGTAAACCCATGTTGATGCTGAGAAATAAGATTATTTTCTACTATGTAGTCATGTATAGTATCTCTTAGTAACCCTTCAAATAGTTTGCAACTGATGTTAAGCTTACAGGTCTATAATTTCTTGGATCTGTTTTTTTGCCCTTCTTAAATAATGGAAAAAAGTGGGCTGTACGCCAATCCACTGGGACTCTGCCAGTTGCAAGAGAGTCACAAAAGATAAGATAAAGGGGTTTATCTATAACTGAACTTAATTCCCTTAGGACCCGAGGATGCATGCCATCCGGGCCAAGTGCCTTGTCTATTTTTAATTTATTTAGTCTTGCCTTCACTTCTTCCTGCATTAAAGAGAGTCTGAAGCGAGAATAAATCTCGCTTCAGAGCTCATAGTTAGCAGGGGCACGTGTGCCCCTGCTAAACCGCCGCTATCCCGCGGCTTAACGGGGGTCCCTGATCCCCCAAATCCCCTCCGTAATGCGGGGGAGCGCTTCCTGGTTGCGGCAGGGCTAACCGCCGCAGCCCTGCCCCACGCGCGTCTGTCAGCGCGTATCTCCGCCTCTCCCCCACCCCTCTCAGTCTTCCTTCACTGAGAGGGGCGGGGGAGAGGCGGCGATGCGCGGCTGATAGACGCGAATGGAGGCAGGGCTGCAGCCGTTAGCCCTGCCTCCAGGAGTGACCAAGCCTGCGACCAAGTGTCACAGTGGGGGGTTTGGGGGTGAAGGGACCCCCGTTTAGCGACGCGTATGCGGCGGTTTAGATTTATTCTCGCTTCAGAGTCTCTTTAGAGTCTCTTTAAGTCTCTTTAAGTATTTAATATTACAGTTAGAAGATTGAGACTCTTCTGCCTCTGTAATTTGCAACAGTGCTGTTTCCTTTGTGAAGAGAGAAGCAAAGAAAGCATTTAATAACTCTGCCTTACCTTGGTCATCCACCATTGAGTTCCCCCCCTCATCCTTTAGGAGGCCTATACAGTAGTGTTGGGCGAACACCTGGATGTTCGGGTTCGGGCCGAACAGGCCGAACATGGGCCAGATGTTCGGCATGTTCGGCCTGAACCCCGAACTTAATGCAAGTCAATGGGGACCCGAACATGCCGCAATACGGCTCCCCTATGGAGTCGCAGGCATAAGGGGGGAGCATGCCCCGATCGCGGGGGGGGGGGGTCGGAAATTCCCCCTACCCCCTCCGCTAGCGCTCCCCCTCTGCCCGCTTCCCCATAAAACATTTTGCGTAAAGTTAAATAGTACCTGGTGGTACCTGGCGTGACGTGTACCCTCATATGCGTCATCACGTAGAGGACGTGAGGTCAGAGAAAGGGCGGAAGTACCACAAGGGTACTACCGCTGAACCGCCCGCTGCCCGGCCTCAACGCGTCCTACTCGGACTCCTCCTCCTCACTCACACCACTGCCAGCCACAGCCAACCACGACTGCAGCAGCCACCACCAGGTACTATTTAACTTTACGCAAATTTTTTTATGGGGAAGCGGGCAGAGGGGGGAGCGCTAGCGGAGGGGGTGGGGGGAATTTACGCCCACCCCCCCCCCCCCCCCCCCCGCGATCGGGGCATGCTCCCCCCTTATGCCTGTGACCCCGTAGGGGGGCCGTATTCGGCCGAACAGGGCCCTGTTCGGCCGGGCATTGAGCAGTTCGGGCGAACCCGAACAGTTTGGCCGAACACCATCAGGTGTTCGGCCGAACTCGAACATCACCCGAACAGGGTGATGTTCTGCAGAACCCGAACAGTGGCAACACTACTATACAGTCAACCTTTCTTTTTTTAGAGTTGATGTATTTGTAAAACTTTTTTGGGTTAGATTTGATATCCCTAGCAATTTGATTTTCAGCTTCGATCTTTGCCAGCCTAATTTCATTTTTACAATTTTTATTGCACTCCTTATAATTGCTTAGTGCAGCCTCGGTCCCCTCCTGTTTTAGGACCTTATAAGCATTCCTTTTCCTCTTCATTTTATCCCTAACCTTTCTATTCATCCATAGAGGCCTTTTTTATTCCTAGACATTTTGTTTCCATATGGGATATACATACTACAATATTGATTGAGAATAAGTTTAAAAGCTTGCCATTTCCCTTCAGTGTCCTCCCCTTGTAGTACATTATCCCAGTTCACCAAACTTAGTGCCTGCCTATAATTTGATTGAAGATTGCTTTTCTAAAATTCATAGTTTTAGTGGTCCCGCTGCCCCGTGGCCTATCAGTCACCAGATCAAACGTTATCATGTTGTAATCACTATTTCCCAAATGTTCTTGTACCCAGTGGCGTCCCTACCATGGGCCGGCCAGGAGCGCTCCGCTCCGGGTGTCAGCTCCAGGGGGGGTGTCATCAAGGCCTCCCCAGAAGCCTTGATGACACAGGAGGGGAAGCAGCGCTGAAGGAGGGGTGGCAGCGTCGGCGGGGAGGGGGGAAATACCCCCCACATCTCCCTCACCTGGGTCCCCTCCTTCGGCGCTTCCCCTCCACGGGCGCCGGCAACGGGCACTGACAGGGCGGCTGATAGCCGCCCTCAGTTTACCAGAGCAGGGCTACGGGAAGATGGCCGCCGAAGCCCGCACTGGAGACAAAAATAGACGGCAAGATGGCCGCCGACGCCATCTTGCCGTCTATTTTTGTCTCCAGTGTGGGCTTCGGCGGCCATCTTCCCGTAGCCCTGCACTGATGACGCAGCAGGAGACGGCGCGGGACATTCAAGAGGAGCTGCGGAGGCTGCCTGGGACTCGGAAGACATCTGCAGGTAAGGTTTTTTTCTTTTACAGGTGCACCGGCCACCCACCGCTGCTGCCCACCTACCCACCGCTGCTGCCCACCTACCCACCACTGCTGCCCACCTACCCACCAGGCTACCCACCACTACTGCCCACCTACCCACCACTGCTGCCCACCTACCCACCGCTGCTGCCCACCTACCCACCACTGCTGCCCACCTACCACCACTGCTGCCCACCTACCCACCACTGCTGCCCACCTACCCACCAGGCTACCCACCACTGCTGCCCACCTACCCACCACTGCTGCCCACCTACCCACCGCTGCTGCCCACCTACCCACCAGGCTACCCAGCAGGCTGCCCACCTACCCACCACTGCTGCCTACCTACCCACCAGGCTACCCAGCAGGCTACCCACCACTGCTGCCCACCTACCCACCGCTGCTGCCCACCTACCCACCGCTGCTGCCCACCTACCCACCGCTGCTGCCCACCTACCCACCAGGCTACCCACCACTGCTGCCCACCTACCCACCACTGCTGCCCACCTACCCACCAGGCTACCCACCACTACTGCCCACCTACCCACCACTGCTGCCCACCTACCCACCGCTGCTGCCCACCTACCCACCACTGCTGCCCACCTACCACCACTGCTGCCCACCTACCCACCACTGCTGCCCACCTACCCACCAGGCTACCCACCACTGCTGCCCACCTACCCACCGCTGCTGCCCACCTACCCACCGCTGCTGCCCACCTACCCACCACTGCTGCCCACCTACCCACCAGGCTACCCACCACTACTGCCCACCTACCCACCACTGCTGCCCACCTACCCACCGCTGCTGCCCACCTACCCACCACTGCTGCCCACCTACCACCACTGCTGCCCACCTACCCACCACTGCTGCCCACCTACCCACCAGGCTACCCACCACTGCTGCCCACCTACCCACCACTGCTGCCCACCTACCCACCGCTGCTGCCCACCTACCCACCAGGCTACCCAGCAGGCTGCCCACCTACCCACCACTGCTGCCTACCTACCCACCAGGCTACCCAGCAGGCTACCCACCACTGCTGCCCACCTACCCACCGCTGCTGCCCACCTACCCACCGCTGCTGCCCACCTACCCACCGCTGCTGCCCACCTACCCACCAGGCTACCCACCACTGCTGCCCACCTACCCACCACTGCTGCCAACCTACCCACCAGGCTACCCAGCAGGCTGCCCACCTACCCACCAGGCTACCCACCACTGCTGCCCACCTACCCACCACTGCTACCCAGCAGGCTGCCCACCTACCCACCAGGCTACCCAGCAGGCTGCCCACCTACCCACCAGGCTACCCACCACTGCTGCCCACCTACCCACCACTGCTGCCCACCTACCCACCACTGCTACCCAGCAGGCTGCCCACCTACCCACCAGGCTACCCAGCAGGCTGCCCACCTACCCACCACTGCTGCCCACCTACCCACCACTGCTACCCAGCAGGCTGCCCACCTACCCACCAGGCTACCCAGCAGGCTGGCCACCTACCCACCACTGCTGCCCCCCTACCCACCATGCTACCCACCTACCCACCACTGCTGCCCACCTACCCACCAGGCTACCCAGCAGGCTACCCACCACTGCTGCCCCCCTACCCACCACTGCTACCCAGCAGGCTGCCCACCTACCCACTAGGCAATCAGGCTGCTCTCCCTTCACCACCTACCCACCAGGCTATCAGCTTGCCAACACTCAAATCTGCTACCGATATTGTGTATTTTGTGGTCAGATCTGCTACCGACATTGTGTATTTTGTGGTCAGTTTAACTACCGTCATTATGTATTTTGTGGTCAGTTTAACTACCGTTGTGTATTTTGTGGTCAGTTTAACTACCGTCATTGTGTATTTTGTGGTCAGTTTAACTACTGATATTGTGTATTTTGTGGTGAAATCTGGTGCTGACATTGTGTATGTTCTGGTCAAATCTACCGCAAGATTGAATGATTTTTTTCTGGTCAAATCTGCCGACATGATTGAATGTATTTTCTTGTGAAATCTGCTCACATAACGTGTAATGTCTGGTGAAATGTTCTCGCATTACGTGTATTTTATGTTGAAAGCTTCTGACATTTTGTGTATTTTCTGGAGAAAAGCTGCGCAATGATGTGAATTTTCTGGAGAAAGGTTGACTAAAACTTGGGTGCACTTTTAAATTAGCTCCGCCCCATCCGGTCATAGCCACGCCCATTTTTTCGCCGCGGTGGTGTACCGTGGGGGGGGGGGGGGGGTGTCTTTCAATACCTAGCACCGGGTGTCAAATGCCCTAGGTACGCCACTGCTTGTACCTGCACATTCGATACATTATCTGGTCTATTAGAAATGATCAAATCCAGTAACGCATTCCCCCTAGTTGGTTCCGTTACCATTTGAGTCAAGTAATTGTCCTGTAGTGCTACCAGAAATCTGCTGCTTTTACCAGAATGGGTAGCCCATAACTATGACCTCATTTTTACTTGCAGCTTTTTCAATCTGCTGTAGTAATCGCAGTTCTGCAGCTTCATTAATATGAGGTGGTCTGTAGCATACCCCACTAAGCAATTGGCAACTTTTATTTCCACCATGAATATTTACCCAAACGGACTCCACATCTTCGCAATCTTCTTCCATCTCATCATTGAGGACAGCTGTAAAAGAATTCTTAACAAAGAGACAAACCCCTCCACCTTTTTTCCCTGTTCTATCCCTCCTAAACACATTGTATCCTTTTAAATTAGCTATCCAGTCATGGCTTTCATCCATCCATGTCTCGGTTATTCCCACAATGTCATAGCCTTTGTCATTCAGAATGAACTCTAGTTCGTCTATTTTATTTGCAAGGCTCCAAGCATTGGTTACCATGCACTTTATATTTTTACCACCACATTTACCAATTTTGTTTACATGAAATGGGCTACTTGAAGTTTTACCAACCTCCTTAATCTTTATACTGTCCCCACCCCCCTCTCCACCCCCCATAATGTTAGGCTCCCACTGTCTTTTTACCTTATCTTGTCTACATATTGAGACTTTATCCTCCCGCCTCCCCCCAGATCCTAGTTTAAAATCTCCTCTAACCGTTTAGCCATCTTCTCCCCCAATGCAGCTGCACCCTCCCCATTAAGGTGCAGCCCATCCCTGCTGTAGAACCTGTAGCCGACTGCAAAGTCTGCCCAGTTCTCTAGAAACCCAAACCCTTCCTTCCTACACCAATTTCTCAGCCACTTATTTAACTCCCTAAGCTCCCTCTGTCTCTCAGATGTAGCACGTGGCACTGGCAGTATTTCAGGGAACACCACCTTGGAGGTCCTTGCTTTAAGTTTATCTCCAAGTACCTGAAAATCATTTTTGAGGACCTTCCATCTCCCACTAACTTTGTCATTGGTGCCAATGTGTACCATGACAGCTGGGTCTTCCCCAGCCCCACCCAATAATTTGTCAATTCTTTGCGCTACATGCCGAACCCGAGCACCCGGGAGGCAACAGACTGTATGGCATTCACGGTTTCTTCGACAGATTACCCTATCTGTGCGCCTAATAATTGAATCCCCTACCACCAGTATCTGTCCAGCCTTAGCTGCACTCCTATTCCCATTCTCGTTACAGCAGTATGCCCCTTGGTTGCTAAGGAGCACATCCTGCTGCAGCATTGCTACTCCTGAATCATCCTCCCCAATATTATGCAAACAAGCATACTTATTAGTGAGGGACAACTCGGGACTAGCCTCCCTGCCACTTTTTCCCCTACCCCTTCTAACTGTGACCCAACTAGCGGCTACCTCTGCTTCTTACTCCGGCTTTACTCCACCCACCTCATCTTCACCGGTTCCATCCAGTGTCTGGATCGTGAGATCCAAGCTCATCTCCATGTTGTGTATGCGTCTCAGTGTTGCGAGATGCTTATTTAGCTCTGCGACTTCCGCCTCTAACTGAGCAACACGCACACACCCAGGGCAACAGTAAACACCCTCAATCCGCTGATCAAGGCATGCATACATGTCGCAGGATGTACACTGTACTGCATTGTCCAACATGATGACTATTGTGTGGGGAAATTTTATTTAACGTAAAATGTGGCGGTAAAAGTTGAAACGGGAGAGTGAGTGAAGTTCGGGAGTCAGTGCAGCTGGGGTGGAAGAGGGGGAGGGGTGGAGGAGGGGAGGAGGGGGAGTGAGTGAAGTTGGGTTGGAGGAGGGGGAGCGAGTAAAGTTGGGGTGGAGGAGGGGGAGGGGAGGAGAAGGGGAGGAGGGGGAGTGAGTGAAGCTGGGGTGGAGTCCTCAAAACTTAAAGACTACACCACAATGTGTTAGCACATTCTAACCAATGCAAAAAAACGCAATATTGGTTGAAGTTTTTTTTGTTTTGTTTTTTTTAGTCCTTACCTGCTTCCTCTCACCTCTCTGTTTGTGCCTGTGTTGTAACGCCTGTTTTTAATGCCTATGTCACTTGTGTCGAAGCCATTTAGTGAGCAAGCCACAGACTGAGCAAGCTCAGTACTGAGTCCTGAAGCTGAGCAAATACCTCCTGTTACAGCTAATCCCTCCCCCTAGCTAATTACCTGCCTGCTGCTAGCACACTAGAGAAAAAAAATTTCCTTTTAAAAACTTTTAAAAACTAACACTTGCTGCTAGATATCTGATGAACTGCAATGCACAAGCCACCAGACATCAAAGCAGCAAAACACAAATTTACAAACAACAGCAATATAATATAATCAGAGCTCACAATTCCCAGCAGTGAAGTGAAACAGCCCTCCACCAAGATTAGGGCTTTGGCCTACACTTCCTGTTTAATTTGTCACCTGTGTGATAAATTGAACAAGGAAAACCAGGTGCAAATGGTTTGCCACTTTTTAGATCAGTTAATGTGTTATTTAAGGGTTGATTACCTTGAAATGTAATTTTACCCCATTCTGTGTGCATTTCAAATACCCAAACCAGTGTAGCAAAAGCAACTTTTAACCTAACCCCTCCACCCAACCTCTTCAACTCCACCTTGCTCACATCTTGGATTATGATGTGAGAAAGTTAGTAATTTAATAATGTACCTCTATATTCATTTCAAAGCCTTGGGCAGGGCAGGTATCTGAAAGCCTCCATGTTAAATTGCTTTCCACATACCACCATAATTCCCCTCCACAAAATCTATCTCCACCCAGGTGTGGAGATAAAACTTGGATTTTATACTGGAGCAGCAGTGTATCCTTGGCTGGCCGGCTTTTTATGATATGCCTGAATACAAGAGGCACTTCTGGTGAGTGGTACCACACGGGGGGGGGGGGGGGGGCGCTACGTCTTTCCTTCCCAAGGTGGTGGCACTACCCCCAGGTAGTGCAGCACGGGGTGGAAGTTACGCTTTGTTTTTAGCAATACTAGGCACTTTGTGCATGTCTTATTGATTTTACAGGGTTTTATCCCGAGTGTGGAGATTGATGCACAGTGATTTGTATTTGACTGTTTCCAAGGGTGAAGTGGCCTTTCTTACTGCAATCCCCTGATAAATTTGACCATTGGAGCGCAGTGATATTTGCTATTTGGTAAGACTGTCCACCCAGGTGTGTGAGTGTTAATCCCAGCTCATCAGCACAGGGAAAGGATGAGTTCCTTGTCCTTCACATGGAGAAGGGGCTTTGCAAGAGGAAGTAAATGTGAGTATAACTTTTCCAGAACCCCTTTTCCCCATGTTATGGGCAGTGCAGGCTGGTATTGTTCAAATCGTAGAGCCCCATGCTGGACTGTTCAGCCATTCTTCTGATAATTCCAGCCTCCATGGGAGAAGAGGGATTAAAAATGATTACAGTAGAAAGAAAGAACACTGGTACACTGGTATTTTTTGTTATGTACTGTATTGTCTGGCATATAAGACTACTTTTTAACCCAGGAAAACCTTCTGAAAAGTTGGGGGTCATCTTATACGCTGGATGTCGCCATATGGGGCGGTTGCTGAAACTACCGAGCAGGACTGGTGAATCTGCAGTTGCTGTATATGGTGAGGGGAGCTCAAAAATGTCCATGGCCACATCGCCGCTGTATGCGGCAACCATAGAAAAGCAGCAGGGGCAGTGCTGTACAAGTATGGTGGAAGAAAATGCCTCTCAGATCTCACTCCTGAGGACTGCAGTGAAGCGACAGAGGTGCGCATGTGCAAGATCTGAGAGGCAGAGAAGCAGGTAATAGTATACAAGGCCGGGTCAGACGGGTGACAGAGACATGTTTGTGCTACTGCTTTGATAGTCTTGGAGACAGGGATAGCTGATCAATCCAAGCAGGCTTTGTATATGTTACGGCCAGAACCCGAAGTGTGGCCACTTCTAGTTCTGGCCGGCCACTTCGGAGCGCAGCGGCCAATGTTAGAAATGTAATGTTTGCGCCGTGTCGCTGCGGCCAAATTGATGACAACTTTCTTAATTTAATGAAATATAGCCGGCGGCAATGTAATAGAGGAAGCCGCTGGCTTTCGCACTGCCCTTCTCCTCTCTCCCCCCCCCCCCCCCCTGTCCCCATCTCTCTCTCCTCTCCCCTCTCTCCACCTCCCATACAATATACGTAGCAGCCGGCGGGGACATGCAGCCGGAGAGTCGTCATCGCAGCAGGGCAGCAGAGCGGGGATGCTGCAGAGTGACATTGCTTCTGCCAGCACCCGCTCTGCAGGATACAATATACGTAGCAGCCGGCGGGGACACGCGTGTCCCGAGAGTCGTTCGTCGCGGCAGGGGAATCCTGCCGTTCCTGCAGAGCGGGTGCTGGCAGAAGCAATGTCTGCAGCCTCCCCGCTCTACTGCCCTGCTGCGACGAACGACTCTCTGGCTGCATGTCCCCGCCGGCTGCTACGTATATTGTATGGGAGGCGGAGAGAGGGGAGAGGAGAGAGAGAGGGGGGCAGGGGGGGGAGAGAGGAGAGAGGCAGTGTGAAAGCCGGTGGCTTCCTCTATTACATTGCCGCCGGCTATATTTCATGAAATTAAGAAAGTTGTCATCAATTTGGTCGCAGCGACACGGCGTAAACATTACATTTCTAACATTGGCCGCTGCGCTGCGGCCACTTCGCACATTGGCCGGCCAGAACCCGAAGTGGCCGGCCAGAACTAGAAGTGGCCACACTACGGGTTCTGGCCGTAACATATACAACAACAACCGATAATCACCGGTAAGGTACATCGCTTGCTAAGATTGGCTGGTTGTTGTATACAGGGTACTACATACAGTACAGCACCAGCATCTGTACCTGTTTATACAGTATAGCACCAGTACATACAGTACAGTATACAAATGTCCTGTCCAACAGTCAAGGGGGTAGTCTTATACGGCGAGTATATCCCAAAATGTATATTTTAACTGGAAAAGTTGGGGATCTTCTTATACACCCAGTCATCTTATAGATGAGAGAGAGAGGGAGAAAGGGGGGAGGGGGGATCGCAGCCAACACGCAGTGCACAGCTTCTTAATAGAAGTCTGTTTAATTGCAAAGTGAAATCAAACAGCTTCAATACAATAAAAGAGCTTACATCAGTTTTTGACTCCTTAGTTTTGGCAGTCCAGATTATTCAAATCACTCCTGTTTTTTTAGGCCAAACCATCAAACCACAGTATGGCTTGGCTTTAAGGGCTCATTTCCACTGTAGCGGTGCGGAATCGCCTGGAATCGCTTTCCACCGCAGAAGAAATCGCATGCAGCTGCGTTTCCGCATGCGGATTTATCTGCGATTTCGCATGCGATTTCGCATGGCAAGGAGCCAGGCGAATTTAACCATGTCACTGCCTGTGTAAAGCTCCATTGCTTTACATGCGAAATCGCATGCGAAATCGCGGGGAAATCCGCATGACAAAGCAGCATGCGATTTCCCTATTGAATGCATTAGCGGCGATTCACCCGCATTCCTGCCGCACGCGAAATCTGACGACCCTGTCGTGCAGATTTTTCCCGCACGCCGAAACGCACCCGCACGACGCACAAGTGGAAACAATCCCATCCACTTGTATTGCCTATGCGAATCCGCATGCAGTGCCTGCATGCGGATTCGCTATAGTGGAAACGAGCCCTTACTCAGTGCTTCCAAACACACTTTTAAGGTGAGCAACACACCTGCTTCATGCACAAAATCCTCCCTCACAATGCACCTGAGCATCTTCTATATATTCAAGAGCCAGGTGTGTACCTGGGTGGAATGGGAAGGAACACCATGTTCCTTCTCACCAGGGGCGATGCTAGCCCCAAAGAACAGTGGCACGTGCCCCGGATCTATTTTGGGGTGCCATGGATGTCCCCCAGGCAGTGTCAGCTGTGGTGCCTCTGTGTGGGCATACTGGGTGCTGTGATGCCTTTATGGGGGCATGCAGGGAGGTGTGTTTCTTCTATGGATGCATGCTGGGAATTGTGGTGCCTCAATGGGAGGCCAATGGGAGCATGGGAGGGGGTCCACTATAAGGTAATTCTATGGGGGAACTGCCAGATAACATGACAGCAGGCCAGCCCGTCCAGCAGAAAGCCAGACCAGCCAGCACATAAGCCAGGTAACTCTGCCTAGTTATGTTAAAGTGGCATTGCCTATTTATATGTTTTGTTTTTTGTATTAATGGAGAGGGGGCTTCATCCAAAATTTTGCTTGGCAGGCCTACTTAGACTGCTGAGAAGTTCATGTAAATTTGGCTCCACCCATGATCACACCCACATGATGGTGCATGGCCACACCCATTTTCTAACTGGAGTTCCCACAAGTGCCCCGTATCTCTTAGGATCCTAGCAACGCCCCTGCTTCCCACTAATTGCAGAGTCCGGTCCTGAAAAGTCTAATAAAGGCAGCAACCTGAATTGCTGCCAAATAATCCCTGAACTCCTTCCCAGATACACATACAGCTTAAAGTGACCACAGTCTAAATAATGGGGAAGTATATCTCCAATTTAGGACCCAGCCCTGATATCCCCTACATTTATATATAATTGTATTTTCTTAATTATTGTGAGTTATAATGAAGCACAAAAGCGATAGTTGATTATTGTGAGTTATAGTGAAGCACTGAAGCGATAAGTGATGCTTGATTCTGAAAATGAAAAGCAATATAAAAAACCCAGTAATATTTCTACAAACACTTTGCTAATGCTTAGTCAATTAGTGAAAGGCCCTAGACATCACAAGTATTAAGTTAGAAATCCTCTCTCCCCTACTTTTCACGATTTACATGTTACCGCTGGGAAAACTAATCCAAAAACATGGCCTGACATACCACTGCTATGCAGACGACACTCAACTATATCTTTCCTTCAAGCCTGGTGTGACAGGCCCAACTCTAACTATAAACGCCTGCTTACGTGAACTACAGCAATGGATGAATGACAACTGGCTGAAACTAAATGCAGACAAAACTGAAGTCCTTCTGATAGGAGGGCAGAGCATGATAACAAAACAACTTAACTTGCAGTCTTCACCACTGGGAATAGGAGGCACGGATCTGCGCAGCTCTGATCATGTGCGTAGCCTGGGAGTTCTAATTGATTGGGATTTAAACTTCAGAACTCAAATCTCTGCTGTGGTGAAATCATCCTATTTTCACCTGAAGAACATTGCAAAAATCGAGCACCTCATACCCCCAGAAGATCTGCCAACCTTAGTCCACGCCTTCATCACATCCCGACTGGACTACTGCAATGCTCTCTACACTGGCCTTCCAAAAAAGGTCTTGTACCGACTACAGCTGATACAGAATACTGCTGCCAGACTGCTAACCAACCAACCCCGTCACTGCCACATAATGCCAGTCCTGCACTCCCTTCACTGGCTACCTATAGAATGGAGGGTCCTATTCAAGATCGGCCTACTGACATTTAAATCCCTGAATAATTTAGGCCCTGGATATATGAAAGATATGTTGCAGCTGCGTAGCAATCCCCGCATTCTCAGATCAACAGGTTCTAATAATCTAGTCATACCCAGAGTCCACTTGGAAACTTTTGGTCCCAGAGCCTTCTGTCATGCTGCCCCTACGTTTTGGAACTCCTTACCTCAACAGATCAGGACAGCTCCATCCCTGGACGTGTTTAAATCCAGACTGAAAACCCACCTGTTCAGTTTGGCATTTGCAGAAATATAACTTTTGTTGTGTGAATACTTCATCCTACTAATTACTGAATCTGAGAGAGCCTAAGCGCTTTGAGTCCTATGGGAGAAAAGCGCTATAGAAATGTTATTGTATTGTATTGTATTGTATAATTAGCTGGTAAACTGTGTGATGCAAGTCAACAGGGGATGTGCATGTATGACAGAAACTTTTATTACATGTAATTGCATTATATCCTAAAGCTCTTCTGTTTTTGGGCAGTGGTCATCAAACAAAATACCAGTTGCTTTTTTAAGGGATATGTTTGCATGCTAGATATTATCAGGAAATGTGTGTGTGCCATTTGCCTAGCTCAGCCATAGTGACACTGTACAGAGCTGCAAAAAAAGCAGTGGGAGGCAAGCTGGAGCCATGGGCCTAGACCAGGCATGGGTAAACTTGGGCCTCCAGCTGTTAAGGAACTACAAACCCCACAAAGCATGTGCCTTTATGAGTAATGACTGTGGCTGTCAGACTCCTGCAATGCATTGTGGGACTTGTAGTTCCTCAACAGCTGGAGGGCCAAGTTTGCAAGTGTGCCCATGCCTGGCCTAGACAGTAAGTACCTAGGCCCAGCACGGAAGCCATACACCCCTCCCCCCCCATGATCACCATGTTTTCAGCCGTATAGTGCAGCAGCCTCTCCTTGCCCCAAATAAGGATGGCACCAAAGGCACCGCATAATCAAATATCAAGGGGTGGCACCAAAGGCACGGCATAAGCCATACTGTGCCATATTACAGATGTGCCTCTGTAAACAACATAATATAACTGAGCAAACCTAATTTTGATTGTGTCAGTAAGACAATAACTGGCAGGAGTCACTAGTTACCTAATACAGTATCATCTTTGTCTAATGCTGGGAATACACGGTACGTTTGTGCCGCTCGATTGAGTCATTTAGATGGCTCGATTGATAATTTCCGACATGTTCGATCACCGGCTCGATCGATTCTGCACTCGATACCGCATGGGGACAATGGAAAACGATAAGGAACACGAGCAGGAGATAAGAGAATTGCCCACGGGGTCGAGTGGGGAATCGATCTGGCGGCAGAATCAAGCCGCGGAAACGCACCGTGTATTCCCAGCATAATGCCTAGTACACACCATATAATTTTCTGTAAGATTTTCTGTAATGCTGGGAATACACGGTACGTTTCTTGCTTAGAATCGTTCCGATAGATGCTTTCGATGATAAAATTCCGACATGTCCGATGTTCTGCTCGATTCGTTTCCGCTCGATTCCTGATAGAAGTGAATGGAAAAAAAGATAAGAAAAACGAGTGGAAGATAAGAGAATCGAGCAGAAAATCGAATGGCTAATAGCGCCGAATCGAACGCAAAAAACGTACCGTGTATTCCCAGCATAAGATTTACCTGCCAGATAGATCATTTATCTATAATCTATCTAACCGTCTATCTGCCTAGCAATTAACCCTCCTGGCGGTCTACTAGAAACCGCCAGGGGGCAGCACAGAAGTGTTTTTTAAAAAAAAAATTTAAATCATATGCAGCGCCATCCCCCCACCCGCCTCGATCGCCTCCGGCGATCTTTGATCAGGAAAGCCCGTTTAAAGAACAAGATTTCCTGGAGGGCTTCCCCCGTCGCCATGGCGATGGGCAGGATGCGACGTTGTGACGTCAAAGGGAGTCCGATCCACTCCTCAGCGCTGCCTGGCACTGATTGGCCAGGCAGCGCACGGAGTCTTGGGGGGGGGGGGCGCGGCGATCGAAATGCACACACAGCTAGCAAAGTGCTAGCTGCGTGTTGCAAAAAGAAAATTATGCAAATCGGCCCAGCAGGGCCTGAGAAATCCTCCTGCGCGGCATAGCCCGAGCTCAGCTCGGGCTTACCGCCAGGAAGGTTAAAGTGGTATTGTCACCATAAAAATCAAATTTCAACAGCAACTGGTCTGAGTGTATTAAGTGATAAAGATGCTAATCCTGCATTCAAAACTTTCAAAACTTTTTCTGCTATTATGATTTGGAGTTATCACATACTTAAGGAACACTGGTCCTTTAGTAGTCGTGCCAAAGAATTGCATGCTGGGGGTTCTTTTTATCTATAATCTATTCCTCCTCTTCCCTTTATTTCCCTGCCAGCTTCTTATCTGAAACCTAATCCCCTACTCACTTGTGTTTACAAGCAAGGCTGAGGTGACTCAGCGATTGGAGGAGACAAGAAAAAAAGTAAAGGGCAGAAATGACATCACGAGTTAGCCTTAACTGTGGGCAAAAGACATGGCCCCCACCAGGAACAGAACTCTCGTAATTTACTATATAACATTCACTGAAATCAAAACGTGGACAGTATAATACATGTGTTATGTAAGTAGATCAAGTATTTATCTACTTATATATATGTGTTTTTCCCTGGCATAGTATGGCTGATCCTACTGCTTTAAGCATTGTTCTACTCAGCAGGAGATAACTAGAAGACAATGCACCAGAGATAATGACCGATCTCTACCAGTACTTTACAGAAAATAATCTAATTACAGAAAATCTTACAGAAAATCTAAAGGGGCCCATACACCTAACGATTTTCCTGCCGATATACAGCAGATTCGATCACTGTGATCGAACCTGCTGCGAAATCGTTGCGCAAACGCAAACGATTGATTTCCGTCCAAAATCAATCATTCCTGTTGATTCCCGTCGAGCCGTCCGTGTGGAAGATTTTGCTTGATCGCCGGCGGGTCGGGAGTGCTTCGATAACGGCGTTCAAATGCCCGACGACCGACGCAATACAGCAGCAATACATTACCTGCTCCGCTGGCGCAAGTCCTCCCGGTCACCGCTGCTCCTTCTCCGCTGGGCTGCAGCTTCACTGAACTTCCTGTCCCGGGAAAGGAAGTTTAACCACTTCAGGACTCAGCCTTTACCCCCCTTAAGGACCAGCACTGATTTAGAAGATCTGTGCTGGGTGGGCTCTGCAGCCCCCAGCACAGATCAAACAACAGGCAGAGCGATCAGATCGCCCCTTTTTTCCCCACTAGGGGGATGATGTGCTGGGGGGGTCTGATCGCTCCTGCATGCGTGTGGGTTGCGGGGGGGGGCACCTCAAAGCCCCCTCCACCGCAGGATTCCCCCTCTCCCTCTTCTCCCTCCCTGCCCCGGAGATTGGAGGCTGCACAGGAACGGATCTGTCCTGTGCAGCCTCTAACAGGCTCTTGCCTGTCATGTGACAGCGATCCCCGGCCGCTGATTGGCCGGGGATCGCTAATCTAGTAAAACGCTGCTACTGTTAGCAGCGTTGTAAAAATGTAAACAAAGCGGATTATTTCCGCTTGTGTTTACATTTAGCCTGCAAGCCGCGATCGGCAGCCCGCAGGCTATTCACGGAGCCCCCCGCCGTGAATTGACAGGAAGCAGCCGCTCGCGCGAGCGGCTGTTTCCTGAGTAATTAGTCCTGCAGCTACCACTTTGCCGACGCACGTTATGAGTGCGCGGTCGGCAAGTGGTTAAACAGTAGAGCGCCCTCTACTGTTTAAACTTCCCCGAACAGAAAGCAGGTAATGTATGCAGGGGGGGGGGGGGCTTCCTGAAGTAAATGGTGTGAGGATGCCACCCCCTTTAGTAGGAAACATGGCCGTTTCCAACAGTTAACTCCCCCCGGTAAGAAGCGCTCCCCCCACCACCTTAGCAAGACACATGGCCAGTTTCCAGCCCCCCCCCCCCCCGCAAGGACGCCAGTATCTGTGCCCCACTCCTCCCTTCTATTAAGAACTGCCCCCCACCGCATTCACTTACTAAGAAATGCAGACAGATTGCCCCCTTCCTTCCTTCCTAGTAAGAAGTGCCTGGGGGCTAAATGTTTCTCTCTCTCTCCCTGATCTGAACAACAGAGCACGCAGTGCAGCACAGATACCTACACCAGCACTGGATCCTCGTCTCTCTTTTATTGCAGCTAGAAGCATCCCTCCATAGGCTCCTGATGTCATGTGACATTGGAAGCCTGCAGAGAGAGACACTGCTGCACAGTGATAGGCTACAGTAAAAAAAAAAGAGAGAGGACCTGGCACTGGATTAGGAATTTGTGCTCCACTAGGTGCTCTGCTCTGCGGCCTACTGTGCTCCAGGGCTATAATTACGTCACAGGTCACCGGCACACCCCCTGGATTTTGCCGATTTAATTATATTATTCAGGTGACTTCATGATAGAGTCAACCCTAAGTCCCATCAAGTGTAGAGGACATTAATGCATGTTGCTTATATTAAACACTTTCACTACCAAACCAGTTCAGAATGGTCACTGCAAAATGACAAAATGTGCAGGACAAATACAAAAACCAATAGTTATGATCACATGCACTGAATAAATGTAACGTACTTCATGTACCCATCGGATACCTAAACAAGAATTCACTGGTCACAACAAAAGAAAAAAAGAGAACAAGCAACTGCTAATTATAACTCATCTCTATATATACATCTGACTGGGCTTTTTTCCAAAAAAAGGTTGTGTTCATTCAGTGTCAAAAAGTGCAAAGTAGCCGCATCGCACCACGTACAGTGGAAATGGGCCCTTATTGTGACAAACATAGTTGAGAAAATTAGATCATCAAAGCAGGGCCGGGCCGAGGCATAGGCTGGAGAGGCTCCAGCCTCAGGGCGCAGTGTAGGAAGGGGCGCACAATTCATTCAGCTGTCATTCCTAATTGTGTATGAAGCAGAAAGAAATAAAAAGAGGATACATAGCAATGACTGCAAGCCAGATAACTAGATATTAATGTGTTGGGGAGGTTGTGGGCCTTGTGGCCCTCTTAGTCTAATAGCAATCAGTGTGTGACAGCTGGGGTGGGAGGGATGGAGGGGCGCACTTTGGTGTCTCAGCCTTGGGTGCTGGAGGACCTTGTCCCAGCTCTGCATCAAAGCATATTTGGGTGAGGGGTGTGTAGTACTAAACATGGATGTTTGATCATTTGTCTGTGGTCGCTGGTATAACAGTAACTACTCTGTGCAATAATGAGTCTTCTCTCTCTCATAACCGAACAGAGTTTTGTCCACAGAATAGATATGACAGTTCAAAAATTTTGGTGTAGATGTTTTACTTGGATGCAGATCCTATGGCTCCCTCTCAATCCACACAAAGTCACAATGATTTTGCTACTTTGCCAAAGGAGGGGATCCTTTTTCTTCCTTCCAGTCTTTTTCGCAAGCTTATTTTCCCCTGATTACTCTTCAGGTCAAAAGCTGTCATTGTTTGCAGGCTTTATGCTGATGCTTTGGCAGTTATTGCATCATTTGTAGTCTTTAAAGGACAAAATACGCAGTAAGTGGTACATTTAGTAGAAGGATGCCACCAATAGAGGAGAGATAAATAAAGTTAACTTGTTTTAACAACTGGATCCTGGAATTTATTAGAGAGAATACCTGGCAGCCACTGAATAGATGGTGCCTATGTCTGATTTAAGAGGCTAGTTCAAATGTCTGACCATTCACGGAGACATTGAAAGAATGGCTGTACTTATAACTAATGTCCTCATCTTAATAGGCAACCCCTGTGCAGTCAAAGACTATGGCATAGCATGGTTAACAGCTTCTTTGTTACCAATGATGAAGCTGTACAGGACTTAGACAACATCATTCTTCTCTGGTGCTTTCTAAAGAAACAAAGTATGAGATAGATAGGGACTGCCCATTATTCAGTATGAGCCCCCACTCCCACGTTCCTGCAAAGATTTTTGCCAATGAGAACAGGATATCTGTAGAACAGAGTATAAGATCAAAATGCAATTGATGGACACCAAGTTAAACTCTCAAGAAACACAGGTGGGGCTGGGCTGTTGACCTACATATTGGGTTGCTCAGCATTACATGTATGGGGGGGGGGGGGGGTTGGACAGGGGCAGAACACTTCTCAGTCTCTGATGCACTGTAGTTCCACAAAACTAAACAGTTAAACTCCAAGGAGGTGAACAAGCATCTGTAATAGAGAAAAGTGATGCCAACATTCCGACAATGCAGCTGGCTGAGTGCCTAAACAAATTACAAATGTTTTGGCAGGTTTTACAAATTAGTGGGGATTCTCCACATCACTGATGGTAAACAAAGATTGTTGCCAATTGAATAAAGAGTTGCTTAGTCTTTTCTAAAGATCCCTTTGTGACAATTCAGGTTCTGCTGTGTAATATTGCCAAGGATATAGACTTCAGGTATGCCCTACTGGTGCCAGCTGACATTAAATCAGATGATGCTGTGCTACTGTAAATCATTTGACAAAGTTCATATACAAGATAGGGTGAAGGCTGACAGACAAGTTGTAGTGCAGAGAAAGGTCAGGTGTTCGCGTAGACAGACATATATCAGGAACAGCATCACTATGAATTGTTAGCGGGATAGCAGATCAGAAAATAAGTGCGGACAAATTCTCTAGCTTTAAGTACCCCTGTCACTAAGTTATTAACAGTATTTATAATAAGAGAGTCAAAAATAGTGATGGAAGTGGGTATGTGATGCACACTAATTTCACTGCAGTGAAGGGAATGAAAAGCTTGGCAGTAGGAATGACAGAACACTTTCGCCAGCGAATGGTAGCTGCTTGCCTGTTTGCGAGTATAGCAAACCACAGGGGCCATTCTGGACTTTCCTATTCTTTCCTATAGAAACATTTTTTGACCCTTCGCCCTGAAGTCACATGGGACAGGACAGCGAATTGGACAGGATCACCACCCAGGCTACTCCCCCCCCCCCCCCCCCCATTATTATTTATTTATTTTTATTATTATTATTTTTATTTATATAGCGCCAACATCTTCCGTAGCGCTGTACATAGTACAAACAAATAATGGGGAACAAATATACATAAGAAATACAAGACACTGTACAGTCATGACATTGAATAGAATAAATACAGATACATACATAGTTGATATGTAGTTGGTACATGTACATATGTTAAAATAACAGCAGTATGAGAACACTAGGAGGAGGTCCCTGCCCTTGCGGGCTTACAATCTAGAGGGTAGTGGGGAGGAAACAAAAGGGAAGGAAACACAAGGATTAGTGGGTGAGCCAGTGTGCCTTCAGTGCTGCCTATAGCAAATTATAGGCTTGTCTGAACAGGTGTGTTTTCAGAGTACATTTGAAGGTTTCCAGACTCATGGCGTGATGAACCGGCTGAGGGAGAGAGTTCCAAAGGAGAGGGACAGCCTGTGAGAAGTCTTGGATGCGAGAGTGAGAGGAGGTGACTAGGCTGGAGGACAAAAGGGTCTCCTGTGAGGAACGGAGGGTCTGGGCGGGGAGGTATCTGGAGATTAAAGAGGAAATGTATGGAGGCGATAGCTTGTGTAGGGCTTTGTATGCAAGTGTGAGAAGTTTAAACTGGATCCTTTGGGCAACTGGTAGCCAATGGAGGGATTGGCAGAGAGGGGCTGCCTCAGAGGATCTAGAAGAGAGGTGGATGAGACGGGCCGCAGAGTTTAGTGGGGATTGGAGAGGTGCCAGTCTACTTTTTGGTAGACCACAGAGTAGTGTGTTGCAGTAGTCTAGACGGGAGATGATTAGGGCATGCACAAGCATTTTAGTTGCTTCTTGTGAAATGAAGGGACGGATTCTGGAAATGTTTTTGAGATGGAAGTAGCAGGAGGTAGTTAACGTGTTAATATGTGGTTTAAAGGAGAGCTCAGAGTCCAGAGTTACCCCTAGCCAACAAGCTTTGGGGGTTGATGCTATTGGGGTGTTATCTACATTGATTGTGACAATGGGAGGTGGAACAGAGAGCGAAGGTGGAAATATCATAATCTCCGTTTTGCTCATATTGAGTTTAAGGAAGCGGGATGACATAAATGTAGATACAGCGGATAGACATTCGGGGACTTTTGATAGTAGTGTGGAGAGGTCTGGGGCAGAACAATACATTTGGGTGTCATCAGCATGGAGGTGATATTGAAACCCAAAAGAGCTTATTATCTTCCCCGCATGCCCCTCCCCCCTTCCTCGTTTCTGGCTAGGGGGGGTATTGATTGTCATGCTGCTGAATGCAGATGATGGGTGCCATGTGGGTTCTGGCACAGGGTGTCATGCGGATTCTGGCTGTATGGGTGTGTATCAACCATCATGTAGGTGTTGATTGCAGGTACTCAGTCCCTTCTGAGTTCTGGGTGCAAGTACTGGATGTCATATGTGGGTGCTTGGTGTGAGTGCTGGGCACCAAGTGGAGACTTAGTGCAACTGGAACTACTGCAGATGAATCATGTGGGTGTTGGGTGCAGGTACTGGGTATCACATAGGTGCCATGCCTGCACTGGGTGCTAGCTCTGGGTGGGTGTTGTGTGTCATGTGGGTTCTGAGTGCAGGTACTTCAGGTGCTAGTACTGGTTATGTGAGTGGGTGCCATGTGGAGGCTGTGTGCAGGTGTGAGTAGTGAGTGTAACATGTCAGAGCTGGGTGCAAGTACTGTGCCATGTAGGTGTGAGTACTGGGTGCCAGCTATAGGGTGAAGGGGTGCAGGTATTGGGTGCCATGTGGCTGTTTGATGCAAGTACTAAGTGCCATATTGAGGCCGGATGTGAGTATTGGGTGCAGGGTGCTCAGTGCAAGTACTGGGTGCTTGCTATAGTGGGGGTTACTGGTTGAGTGTAATGTGGGTGCTGAATATTGGTGGGATTGCTGTGGGTGCAGGGGGTGGGAGGTCACTGTGGGTACTGCTATGAATGGCATAGTTGCTGCTAGGGGAGGTCGAGGTGAGTGTGGTTGATGGGGGAAGGGTGGGTGCTGAGGGAGAAGTAACTGTGGGTGCTGTGGAAGGTAGAGGTCAGTATGGGTGCTGGAGGAAAGGGAGGTCGCTGTGGGTCCTTTGGGGGAGGTCACTGTGGGTCTCGGGAGGTAGAGGTCATTGTGGGTGCAGGGGGTGGGAGGTCACTATGGGTGCTGCTATGATTGGCATAGTTGCTGCTAAGGGAGGTAGAGGTCAGTGCGGGTGCTGGGGGAAGGGTAGGCGTGTGGGTGCTGTGGAAGGAAGAGAACAGTGGGGTGCTGGAGGAAGGGGAGGTCACTGTGGGTGCTGGGGGAAGGGTAATTCACGGTGGGCACTGGAGGAAGGGGAGGTCACTATGGGTGCAGCTATAAATGGCATAATTGCTGCTAAGGGAGGTAGAAGTCAGTGTGGGTGCTGGGGGAAGGGTAGGTCACTGTGGAAGGAAGAGATCTGTATGGGTGCTTGAGAAAGGGGAGATGACTGTGGGTGCTGGGAGAAGTCAGTGTGGTTACTGGAGGAGGGAGTGGATGCTGGGTGTTGGGAGAGGCCACTGTGGGTGCTGGCAATGGGAGAGGTCACTGTAGGTGCTGCTTTTGGGATGGGAGGTCCCTGTGGGTGCTGCAGGGGACAGGAGGGTAGCCACTGGGGTAGGGAAAAATCATTGTGGGTCCTGGGGGAGGGATAGGTCAGTGTGGGTGCTGGGGTAGGCAGGATCACTGCCACAGCTGGGGAGGGAGAGGTCACTGTGGGTGCCGGGGGGAGAAGTAACTGTGGGTGCTGTGGAAAGTAGAGGTCGGTATAGGTGCTGGAGGAAAGGGAGATCACTGTGGGTACTTTGGGGGAGATCACTGTGGGTCTCGGGAGGTAGAGGTCATTGTGGATGCAGGGGGTGGGAGGTCACTATGGGTGCTGCTATGAATGGCATAGTTGCTGCTAAGGGAGGTAGAGGTCAGTGTGGGTGCTGGGGGAAGGATAGGCCACTGTGGGTGCTGGGAGAAGTCAGTGTGGTTACTGGAGGAGGGAGTGGATGCTGGGTGTTGGGAGAAGCCACTGTGGGAGCTGGCAATGGGAGAGGTCACTGTAGGTGCTGCTTTTGGGATGGGAGGTCCCTGTGGGTGCTGCAGGGGACAGGAGGGTAGCCACTGGGGGAGGGAAAAATCACTATGGGTGCTGGGGGAGGGATAGGTCAGTGTGGGTGCTGAGGGAGGGAGAGGTCACTATGGGTCCTAGGTGGAGGGAGAGATCACTGTGGGTGCTAGGTGGAGGGAGAGGTCACTGTGGGTGCTGGGGGAGGGAGAGGTCACTGTGGGTGCTGGGGGAGGGAGAGGTCACTGTGGGTGCTGGGGAGGGAGAGGTCACTGTGGGTCCCAGGTGGAGGGAGAGGTCAATGTGGGTGCTAGGTGAAGCGAGAGGTCACTGTGGGTGCTAGATGGAGGGAGAGGTCACTGTGGGTGCTAGGTGGAGGGAGAGGTCACTGTGGGTGCTAGGTGGAGGGAGAGGTCACTGTGGGTGCTGGGGGAAGGAGAGGTCACTATGGGTGCTGGGGAGGGAGAGGTCACTATGGGTCCCAGGTGGAGGGAGAGGTCACTGTGGGTGCTGGGTAAGAGAGAGGTCACTGTGGGTGCTAGGAGGAGGAAGAGGTAACTGTGGGTGCTAGGTGATGGGAGATGTCACTGTGGGTACTGGGTAGGGAGAGGTCAGTATGGGTCCTAGGTGGAGGGAGAGGTCACTGTGAGTGCTAGGGGAGGGAGTGGTCACTGGGTACTAGGTGGAGGGAGAGGTCACTATGGGTGCTGGGGGAGGTAGAGGTCAGTTTGGGTCCTAGGTGGAGGGAGAGGTCAGTATGCCACACTAGGATTCCTGTCTGGGCCTCTGCACTTGAAAGTGTCCCCGGCGGGGGCGGAGCTTCCAGCGGGTGGGAGGGGCTTATCGCGGTTGGGGCGGAGCTTATTTTGCATCGCGAGTGGGGCATTTTTTTGAAGATTTTAAAAAGGGGGGTGCCTGGGCACCCAGAGCACCCCCCTGTGCACGTGCCTGGCGGAGAAGATTGTTAGTGGGGAAAAGGTTTGAGTGGGTGAGTGGTTATGTGGAGAGGGATAGTTGATAGTAGGGGAGCTGCTGGGCAGAGAGGAAAAAGGAAGAGGTGATTGGACCGGTGAAGAGGGTTGCTTTTGAAAGCTGGCACGATGGCCATTTTCACTCCGTCTGTAGTCAATGTATGGAGAGGAGCTGCTGGCTGCTGATGCAGATTAAGAGGGATAGTTAGATAGGCTGTATAAGTGTTTTCCTGCCATTACTGGGTGTTCCAGTGCTACTGTAGTTGCTTGTAGATGCTCTTCTCCTTGCAGTTCACCATTATCTACCACAATAGTCTTTATAAGGACTGATCCTGTCTGCAATTATTGTGTAATTATTGCACAAAAAGAAAGACAATGCGTTTCATGGCTCTGGGATGCTTCCTCAGGTCAATAGAGTGCTTAATCTACAGTGTAATAGACTATGTGAGGAAAGTGCTCAGAGCTCTATTACACAGTGGATTCGGCACTTTACTGGCCCAAGGGAGCGGCCCAGAGTGTGTAACAACTGCATAATAGTCTTAAAAAGTTACCAGCTGATTGTGTGAAGGTAAGCTGACATTTGCCTTCTTTTTAATTGTATTATATATTTTTGGGCACTTCAAGCAGTTGTTTATGTTGTTACCCCTGTTAGGGGCTTGTATCATCAATTTACATTTTTGGAGCAGCGATTACTACCTACACCAAGGCTGAGTGGGGACGATACCTCTCCACATGCTTTCTTGAGTTGTGGCTTACCTTAGCAACCAAGACTAGTGAGTATACCTCTATCGATACACCTATCTCTTTCACCCTACAAGTGATGTACTTTGCCAGATTGGACTCCCAATGTCCCTGTCTTCTGCATTTGTTCCTCTGTTCACCTGAATCAAATTTTGTTTCATGACGAAATGTATTAAAAAAACTCTGCTGTAATCAGCACTCTCCCTTTGCAATGTTACCACTTCGATGGCAAAACACAGCTAGGAGTAAGTCTAAGGTAATAGAAGAATGAAAAATAGATATTCCCCATGCCAAAACAGGTGAAAAGAAAGGGTTTGAGTAAGCAAAAGAGAAGTGCAATCCTGGCTTTACTGGCAAAAGAATACTGTGAGCATCAGGTTGCTTCTATCCTTAAAATTTCAAAGATAGCAGTATACAAGAAGTCAAGCAACAGACACTGGGGGACAACAAAGCTACAACCTTGCAGATGGCAAATCAGTTTTAAAGAGAAACTCCAACCTAGAATTGAACTTTATCCCAATCAGTAGCTGATACCCCCTTTTACATGAGAAATATAATGATTTTCACAAACAGAACATCAGGGGGCGTTGTATGACTGATTTTGTGCTGAAACCCCTCCCACAAGAAGCTATGAGTGCCTCGGTACTCTGGGCAAACTGCCACAATGTAACAATGTTCACAGACAGGAATTAGCTGTTTACAGCTGTCTCTAACAGCCAAAACAGCTAGGAGCAGCTACATGACCTGCCCACAGTAAAAATGTCACCATGTAATAAATGTCAGAATGTAAATCGGGGAGAGGAAAGATTTTACAATGCGCAAACACTGACTAAATCATTTATACATAATGATGGTAAAAAATGAAGCATTTTTTTACTACATTATTTTCACTGGAGTTCCTCTTTAAGTGGGATGATTTCAAAGTCATTTGAGTGTCACTCAAAAACTGTTGGCTGACATCAAGAGACCTTAAAACACAGTGGCAAACTAAGACTGGGGAGAAGTGCACAGAAATAACAGTTCAAAACAGGCTCCTAGAGGCAAAGCCAAAAATAAAAATTCCTTCATCAGAAAGAAGCAATAAATCTGGCTGAAATTTGACCACAGGAATTGGACTGTAGAGGATTGGATAAAGGTCATCTTCTCTGATGAGTCCAATGTTCAGCTTTGCCCAACACATGGTCACCTTATGGTTAGACAGAGATCTGGAGAAGTCTACAACCAACAGAGTTTTGCACCAACTGTAAAATATTGAGGAGGGTCTGTGATGATCTGTTGATTCTTCAGGAAGGCTATAACCATGAAGATATGTCTTTGTGAAGAACACATAAATCAAGCCACATACAAGGTTGGTCTAGAAAACATTTGCTTCTATCTGCTAGGACTATATTCACAAACTCAGAATATTGGTATTTCCAGGAGGACAGTGCTCCATGCCACACAGCCAGAAGAATCAAAGAGTGGATGGAGGATCACCAAATCAAGAGTCTCTCTTGACCAGCCTTATCTCCAGATTTGAACCCTATTAAAAATCTCTGGAATGATTTCAAGAGGAAGATGGATGGCCACAAACCATAAATCAAAGCTGAGCTGGAAGAGTGATATGAAGTTGCCCAGTAGCAATGTGAAAAACTGTTGGAGAGCATGCCAAAATGCACGAAAACTGTGATTGCAAATCGGGTTTATTCCTGATTTCGGAATCTTCTTTAATGAAAACATTATTGTTATTTGTTTAAAAGTGAACAAGGGATTTGTTTTCTTTGAATTATTCATGTTCTATAAGCACTACATAATTTCTCTTACTTTCATGCCTTGTCATTTCCTTTAAAATTATGCTCTAAAGAAAACTATTTGTATTTGGAAATTAGAAGAAATATTGTCAGCAGTTTTTAAAGTAAACCTGAGACTAAGGGAAGGGGGAAATTATACATACCTGGGGCTTCCTCCAGCCCCTTCCAGGCTTATTGCTGCCTCGCCGTCCTCCTCCACCTCCTGGTTCTCCTGCAATTGGCACTGAAAAGTCCAATGGTCAGAGGCCAACTGCACATGCAGCCATGGGAGCATGATGGGGGAGCGCGTGAAGCCAGACTGCACCTGCACCAAATGGCCCGGACTGGAGAACTTAATGGGGCAATTGCAGAAGATTGAGGAGGTGGTGGAGGACGGTAAGGGAGCGATCTGCCTGGAGGGGCCTGAAGGAAGCCCCAGGTATATATAATATTTCCTCCTGCCCCATCTCACTGATATATATATGTATGTATGTATGTATGTATGTATGTATGTATGTATGTATATATATATATATATATATATATATATATATATATATGTATATATATATATATATATATATATATATGTATATATATATATATATATATATATATATATATATATGTATATATATATATATATGTATATATATATATATATATATATATATATATATATATATATATATATATATATATACTGTATATAGATGTATATATGTATATGGTATGTCTTGATTACATAACTGAATGATTTGGCATGATGTATGTGACGTGACACCATAATATATGCACTGTCATGCTTGATGAGCACCAGCAGAATATACAAGGCACATCTGAAACATATGTATAGCCTATATTCTTCCACAGTCCATGAGAATGAAAACTATGCATAGCAAAGTGCCACAGGGGTGCAGTGTGGAAGACACAAGAATATGTAGGTGGATAAGCAGATCAGGTCAGTGACCTCCCACAGGAGATAACAGTGACTTGACAGCTGTTGAGAAGCATATGCATTGTTGGCAGTATTTACATTACATTGCATGTTTACATCCAATAATAGACAGATGTGATTAATGATAATTTTCCATCTTTATAAAAGAATAATTTATATGGATCAGTTGGGTTAGTCTATATGAGCGGCTAAAGGGTACAAAGCCACTTCACAGGGGAGAATATTAGATAAAACTTTTCATCACATTAAATCTTGCAAATCAGCCTAAACATTAAAGCCCCTTTGTTCAGGTGCATTTTTATAGAAATTCAGCTATAAAACAAAATGTGCTTTTAAAATTATATCGCAGAAACCTTTCACAATATAATTTTAAAAGCTCATTTTTTTATAATTGCATTTCCCTGATATACAATTATACAAAGGTGCCTGAACTGGGTCTTTAATAATGTAACAGAGAAATATTAAATAGTCTTCTTTCTCCATGATTGCTTCAGACTCCAGTGCAACTTACATGAGTTTAATCTAGCTTGGAGGACAGGAAGTATTACCTATTATATTGTGCACAGACAGCAATAAAAATGTGTTTTAGTGGAGTAAAGAGGGTTAGAATCTTGTTCAAGATTTCATAGATTTCATAACTGTCTGTATTTTTATCTTGACTGTTAAGATTCCCTTGCTTCCTGTAAAACAGCTTAGGCTATAGTCACATAGCCAGCTCTGAATGGATTGAAGAAGCAGACTAATTGAAATGTCTTATATTATTAATGTTTAGCGTGCAGGCTGACTGATTTTTAAATTCTCTCATCTCATAGCAAATAAGACAGTGGACACTGCATAATTCACCCTGCACATTGTAAGTTTCCAAGGGCAGGATCCTACCCCTATGTTTCTCACTTCTGCAGTACCTATACTGTAAGCTGAACATGTATCTGTATTGCTGGATGTTTTCATATAATGCGTGAACTGTGGCCTCAATTCACGGAGCATTATCAAACGTTTATCAAACACTTTATCAAACGTTTGATAATTTACCTCATGGGTAAAATCTCACTAAGGTGTTATATATTTGTTAAACGTTTTATCGGTAAAACTTTCGATAAATATATAACACCTTAGTGAATTTAAAATGAGATTTTACGCATGAGGTAAATTATCAAACGTTTGATAAAGTGTTTGATAAACGTTTGATAATGCTCCATGAATTGAGGCCTGTGTGTGTATTTTGCGCTTGTGTTGCTGGATGTTCTGACTGCACTGTGTATGAACTATTTGTGTACTTATGGTCCCACTCTGCACTGTGCATGAACTATGTGTGTACTTTTTGTTCCACTCTGCTCTGTGCATGAACTATGTGTGTTCTTATGGTTCCACTCTGCGCTTTGCATGAACTATGTGTGTAGTTATGGTCCCACTCTGCACTGTGCATGAACTATTTGTGTACTTATGGTCCCACTCTGCACTGTGCATGAACTATGTGTGTACTTATTGTTCCACTCTGCTCTGTGCATGAACTATGTGTGTACTTATTGTTCCACTCTGCTCTGTGCATGAACTATATGTGTTCTTATGGTTCCACTCTGCGCTTTGCATGAACTATGTGTGTACTTATTGTTCCACTCTGCTCTGTGCATGAACTATGTATGTGCTTATTGTTCCATTTCTGCACTGTATGTGAACTATATGTGTGCTTATGGTTCCACTCTGCGCTTTGCATGAACTATATGTGTTCTTATGGTTCCACTCTGCGCTTTGCATGAACTATGTGTGTAGTTATGGTCCCACTCTGCTCTGTGCATGAACTATGTATGTGCTTATTGTTCCATTTCTGCACTGTATGTGAACTATATGTGTGCTTATGGTTCCACTCTGCGCTTTGCATGAACTATATGTGTGCTTATGGTTCCACTCTGCGCTTTGCATGAACTATGTATGTACTTACGGTCCAACTCTGCGCTGTGCATAAACTTATGTATGTGCTTATGGTCCCACTCTGCACTGTGCATGAACCATGTGTGTACGTATGATCCCACTCTGCACTGTGAATGAACTATGTGTGTATTTTTGGTCCCACTCTGCTCTGTGTATGAACTATGTGTGTACTTATGGAGCCACTCTGCACTGTGCATGAACTATGTGTGTACTTATTGTTCCACTCTGCTCTGTGCATGAACTATGTATGTGCTTATTGTTCCATTTCTGCACTGTACGTGAACTATATGTGTGCTTATGGTCCCACTCTGCGCTGTGCATGAACTATGTATGTGCTTATGGTCCCACTCTGTGCTGTGCATGAACTATATGTGTGCTTATGGTTCCACTCTGCGCTTTGCATGAACTATGTCTGTACTTACGGTCACACTCTGCGCTGTGCATAAACTATGTATGTGCTTTTGGTCCCACTCTGCACTGTGCATGAACTATATGTGTGCTTATGGACCCACTCTGCACTGTGCATGAACCATGTGTGTACTTATGGACCCACTCTGTGCTGTGCATGAACTATGTGTGTACTTATGGCCCCTCTCTGTGCTGTGCATGAACTATGTGTGTAGTTATGGTCCCACTCTGCGCTTTGCATGAACTATGTATGTGCTTATGGTCCCACTCTGCACTGTGCATGAACCATGTGTGTACTTATGGACCCACTCTGTGCTGTGCTGTGCATGAACCATGTGTGTTCCTATGGACCCACTCTGTGCTGTGCATGAACTATGTATGTGCTTATGGTCCCACTCTGCACTGTGCATGAACCATGTGTGTACTTATGGACCCACTCTGTGCTGTGCTGTGCATGAACCATGTGTGTTCCTATGGACCCACTCTGTGCTGTGCATGAACTATGTATGTGCTTATGGTCCCACTCTGCACTGTGCATGAACTATATGTGTGCTTATGGACCCACTCTGCACTGTGCATGAACCATGTGTGTACTTATGGACCCACTCTGTGCTGTGCTGTGCATGAACCATGTGTGTTCCTATGGACCCACTCTGTGCTGTGCATGAACTATGTATGTGCTTATGGTCCCACTCTGCACTGTGCATGAACCATGTGTGTACTTATGGACCCACTCTGTGCTGTGCTGTGCATGAACCATGTGTGTTCCTATGGACCCACTCTGTGCTGTGCATGAACTATGTATGTGCTTATGGTCCCACTCTGCACTGTGCATGAACCATGTGTGTACTTATGGACCCACTCTGTGCTGTGCTGTGCATGAACCATGTGTGTTCCTATGGACCCACTCTGTGCTGTGCATGAACTATGTATGTGCTTATGGTCCCACTCTGCACTGTGCATGAACCATGTGTGTACTTATGGACCCACTCTGCACTGTGCATGAACCATGTGTGTACTTATGGACACACTCTGTGCTGTGCATGAACTATGTGTGTACTTAGGGACCCACTCTGCACTGTGCATGAACTATGTATGTGCTGATGGTCCCACTCTGCACTGTGCATGAATCATGTGTGTACTTATGGACCCACTCTGCGCTGTGCATAAACTGTGTGTATTTTTGGTCCCACTCTGCTCTGTGTATGAACTATGTGTGTATTTATGGTCCCACTCTGTGCTGTGCATAAAATAAGTGTGAACTATGTGTGTACTTTTAGTTCCACTATTGTCTGTTCTGAATTTTGTATAGCACCCCAAAAGATGACAGCGCTTTAGAAATAGAAAATAAGAATAACAATGAATCATGGAAAGATCTCATTAGCTGTCCCTACTGACCAAAATAAATAGCAAATACAGGTGATGCCTTACTTATGAATACAGTAGAGTATGCTCCAGGAGTTTGTTTGTAAGTTGAATTTGCTTGTAAGTTGAGTTGTGTGTTATACATAGTTTAACATAGATAAAAGGATTACTTTCGGACAACTCTGAATTTGGACATATATTATAAACAATGTTTTTAGGTTGTTTTCTATGTTTTTGTTTTTAACTACTTACAATACAACATTGTATACAATATTGTAACATATAACAACAAAAACAACATAATAACAAAAACAGTACAGTATATTGTCTACATGAAAAAAAATGGCTTTGTATGTATGGAACATTCTAACTCGAGTCATTTGTAAGTTGGGGTACAGGGGTGTCTGGATTTTTTTTTTACTAGTCATCTTCTTTAATGTGTTTATTAGACAACTAAATATTTCCCTATACACTACCATTCTTCCATTTTATGCAGTATAGAAGCATATTTATGTCTGTATTTCAGCCTTCATTTATTGTGATTTTCCTATTCTGAACAATGCAATTATAAGAGGCATTTTTTTTGTCAATAATTATCATTGCTGTTGACTAACCACTGGGAACAGTGAGTAATGCAGGCTTATACCCAGAACACACATCTAGCAGTTGTGATCCCTGAATAGTACAAGGACTCTGGGAATATACACTGGAGAACATGATAGTGCCTTCATTTATTTTTTATCTCAATCAGTTTTATAAATTACTTCTCCAACGTCGAGCTTTTACTAGGTTTTCATAGCATCCCCACATCTGAAAGTAAAAAAAATCAGATGAGGTTTGTACTGTTTGGTTTACATAAATGTAATTTAATATGCTTCCATAATGTAACTCAGCAGAATCTAGGTCAGAATTACAACAACGACATCTTGTTTTGAACATATTTATGTACTTCAACACGTTTCCTTGGCCCTAAGTGTGCAATGCTATTTTCATGCTACAACAGATACAAAAACAGTTACAATGACATTAAAAACTAACTAGCTTCATAAATAATGTTTACTTACTTTTTTTTTTCAGAAACAAAATGCATGTTCTGTGTTTCCCCAACATAAAGGAGTTTTCAGTTTAAAAGGCTTTTCTACATTTCCCCCTCTTTATAGAATTACTTTATTGTAATATTCTCTTGTAAAAGTATGCCTGCCTTTATCTATAGGTCATGCAGTCACTGTCTTGTTTAGATCTTCCAACACCTTTATTGAATATTGGCGGTATCCTGGGCATATTCTTTGATTTCTGGATACAAGACAACCATGATTTTCTGGAAAGACCTTAATGTGGCCAAATTTAGTTTCATCCGACCAGAGCACCTTCCTCCATACATTTGGGGAGTCGCTCACATGCCTTTTGGTAAACTCAAAATGTGCCTTCTTATTTTTAACAATAACTAATGGCTTATTGGCTTTTTTTCCTGGCCACTCTTGCATAAAGCCTAGCTTTATGGAGTGTAATGTTTGTTGTGGTCCTATGGACAGATACCGTACTCTAGTCTCTGGTCTATGACTCTGCAACTCCTGTAAAGTTACCTTTGGTTTCTGTGCTGCCTCTCTGGTTAATGCCCTCCTTGCCAGTCTCTGAGTTTTGGTGAGCAGCCCTCTCTTGGCAGGTTTATTGTGATGCTATGATCTTTCCATTTCAAGATGATGGATTTGATGGTGCTCCAGGGGATATTCAAAGCGTTGGATATTTTTTTATAACCCAACTCTGACTTCTCCTTCTCAACAACTTTGTCTCTGACTTGTTTGGAAAGCGCCGTGGTCTTCATGGTGTGATGCCTCTTGCTTACGGTACTAGCATCTGGGGCCTTTCTGAAAAGGTGTGTTTATACGGACAGATTATGTGAAACTTAGATTTCACACAGGAGGACTTAATTTCACTAATTATGTTCTTTTTGAAGATAAGTCATGGCAAGGGAACTTTTTAGGGGCTTCATGGCAAAGGTCGTAAATACATATGCACATGCCAATTATCAGTTTCATATTTGTTTTATTTGTTTTTATACATATTTTTCTAATTTCATTTCACCAACTTTTACTGTTTTGTGCAGACCAATCATATGTACAATCATTAAGAAAAATTACAGGTTGGAACTTAACAGCATAGGTGCAAAGCCAAGGGGGTGAATACTTTTGCAAGGCACTGTATATACAGTACTTGAGTTTCCTTCATAAAGTAATGTACTGTGTTTTTGCTGCGATCATCAAAATTAATACATTACATTGTCAGTTTATCATGTTGCTAACTCTGTGCTGCATTAAACCAAATCATTTTTTATTTTAATTTAACAGATGGCAATAATGGTAATTTCCTGCATCAATTATCTGAATATGAAGTGTGAATACATTTCTAATTTACTTTTTTCTCTCTTCTGTTTTGCAGGCACTTATGTCTTCTGTGAACTCTCAAGTCTGTTCTTCCCAACGGCTCTTTTCAGTGATGGCCCATATCAACACAATGAAGATGTGTTCATTTAATACAGAGATGTAAGCTGACGTGAAGCTGACGTCCAGATAGGACCAACATAATTGATGTGCATGATTTGGATGTCTCATGTGAAAGCAAACCAAATTTCACGTGTCTTCAATATACATTTCCAGTGTAAAGTCAATCCCTTCCCTTATAGAGCATTATGTTGTCTTCCACATAGGTATGGAATATATACGGTATATAAATATGTACAGCCATAGTCAAAGTCTTTAACCTAGCCATAGCCTTAGCCTTTAACCTCTAGCCGATCACGTCATGCCAATGGGCTTGGCTGCAGCAGCAGCCCCAGGACCGCGTAACGCCGACCGGTGTAAAGTCCTGGGGCGTGGATTTGCAGGGGATCATTGGCGCGCACATCTCCGCTTGGATGACAGAGCTCCCTCATCTTAAACTTATGGATATACTATTATGTGATATATGGACACTATGAATGGTGCCTTTCACACGTGTAGTGCATGGACGCTGGAGTTTTTGTGCCCACTACATATGATTGTTATGCTTCTGATCAGTAAATTTTCTTTTTTGATAGTGTCCCTCTCTCCCTGACCTTGTTGTTTTACCAGCGATGTGTCTTATGCAAAATTGTAATGTTTGAAACATATAATCCTTGTCCAATTCTAATATCATAATACATTGCATTAGCTTCTTTGTATATTTTGTTAAAATGTTCTTAAAACCATCGTGTGGGCTTTATGGATATAATAGTCATTGATCGTACCTTTAAGGATTGCTTTATGTATTGAGGACTTTGTGGATTGGGTGTGCATGCGCACTGGGGAATAGACAGTTCCGGGTTGCGCTCTAGCAGTGAGAGGACACGGATTTCCGTACCTCCCATTGACGTTTGAGATATTGCACACACGCGGCGAAATTTCCGCCTCTACTGTGCGTTCTGTCCGCATTGGTGGAGGATCATGCGGCTTTATGTCCACATTCTATGCAATCCACCCCTATTGCTGGATGCGCACGCAGCTTTACGTATACGCCTGTCATGCCATCTCCCACTGACGTACACTATGCGCATGCGGCCTTGTCTCCGCTTACGTCGCACTACTCCCTGCCCACTCAAATCAGCCACCCAATCAGCGGGCTGATCTTTCCGAGATTTTAGCTTTTAAGCAAATCCTTACCCACAATGCACTGCTCCTGAGGAAGTGGTCCTTTTGAACCACGCCATGCGTGGAGCGTCTTGTGTGCCTCCCTCCACCCTTACTCCATGGCTGCCTTTATCCACCATCTTGGGCTGTGTATGTATACCCCCTAACATACAGGTACTGTTGATCCTTATATGCACTGTTCATACATGATCATATTTACCATCTCTCATGATTTATGAGCATATTGTTGCACTTTAGCACTTTCTTTGATCTTCTTCTCACGGTTATCCATTGGAGGCCTTTCATTGGTGGTTCCTAACTTCCTATTTAAAGGGATACTGTAGGGGGGTCAGGGGAAAATGAGTTGAACTTACCCGGGGCTTCTAACGGTCCCCCACAGACATCCTGTGCCCGCGCAGCCACTCACCGATGCTCCGGCCTCGCCTCTGGTTCACTTCTGGAATGTCAGACTTTAAAGTCAGAAAACCACTGCGCCTGCGTTGTCATGTCCTCGATCCCGCTGATGTCACCAGGAGCGTACTGCGCAGGCACAGACCATACCGGGCTTCTGCTATACACTCCTGGTGACATCAGCGGGAACGAGGACATGGCAACGCAGGCGCAGTGGTTTTCTGACTTTAAAGTCAGAAATCCCAGAAGTGAACTGGAGGCGGGGCCGGAGCATCGGTGAGTGGCTGCGCCAACACAGGATGTCTGCGGGGGACCATTAGAAGCCCCGGGTAAGTTCAGCTCATTTTCCCCCGACCCCCCTACAGTATCCCTTTAATCCTTTTCACACACATAATTTTTAGTCACTAGCTCAGACCCGGGTCTCATACACCTAATAGTGGGTTCAATCCATGAACCCACATTAAGTACTAATTGTGGCAGCCATTAGGGTTTATTTGTGATATAGGAGGTGAGGCATTTGTGATTTTGTTCCCACATAATACTGTATTGTGGTGATTTGCTGTTTATAGCAAGTGTTTTAAATGTTTTTATGGTGTTTATACAGAATGTTCAATAAAGCTTTGTTATATTTATAATTGGTGGTGCACCATTTTTTGCAGGATTGCTTTTGCTTTTTTCCTTTCAATGTAGTGAACATCAGAGATTGCTTTCTATACAATGTGGCTAGATAGTGCAATGGTTAGCAGAGCACTTCTGACACAGGAGGCTAGCACCTATGCAGTAAGGAGTCGTTGGGCTAGACTCCCTAATACTGCTACTGCCTACTGAGTGCACCCTAGTGACTGCAGCTCAAGCGATTTGAATCTACCAGGAGAAAAATACATTATTAATGTTATTTGTCTTGTCTGCCATGTCTGATACCCTTAACCTCTAGCCGACCATTCCACACCAATTGGCATGAATGCGGCGGCAGCCCCAGGACCATTCCACGCCAATTGGCATGAAGTACTGCGGCAGGGTTTTGCAGGAGATCGTGCATCTCCGCTTGAATGACGGAGCTCCGCTCCATCATCAGTCTCCCAGCGGCGATCGCCTCTAGGAGACTGTTAGACAGCGAAACCACCATCTATTTACTCTGTACAGCGCTGCAATCTACACCAGCGCTGTACTGGGGGCAGCCATGTGACACGGCTGTCCCCTGGGACACAGGAGAGCAATCAGCTCTCATTGGCTGAAGCCTATGACAGCTGATCGCTATCATAGGCTGGCGATGGGAGGGTGGGAGCGAGTGTTATTAAATTAAAAAATCTTTACAGAAATCTCTGTTGGTGGGCAGAAAAGGGGGGGAGGGGAAATCACTTGTGTGCTGAGTTGTGCGGCCCTGCAGCAAAGCCTTAAAGCTGCAGTGGCCTATTTTGTAAAAAATGGCCTGGTCTTTAAGGGGGTTTAAAGGGAACCTAAACTGACAGGGATATAGATGTTTCCTTTTAAACAATATCAGTTGCCTGGCAGTCCTGCTAAACTCTGTGTCTGCAGTAGTGGCTCAATCACAGACCTGAAGCAAGCATGCAGCTAATCCGGTCTGATTTCAGTCAGACCACCTGATCTGCATGCTTGTTCAGGGGCTGTGGCTAAAAGTATTAGAGACACAGGATCAGCAGGAGAGTCAGGCCACTGGTATTAATTTAAAGGGAAAAACCAATAACCCCACCATGAGAACTTGCTGAATTCACTTTTTCTCTTAAGTTTTCTCCTAGGAGATCATTTTTCATCTTCTGTTTAAAATAACTTTTCAGCACTCTGCAATTGAAAAAGTACCAAAATAGTAAGGAAAGTACTGTTAACCACTTCAGCCTTCAGTCGTTTTCACTTTATGCATCCGAGCAATGTTCACCTCCCATTCATTAGCCTATAACTTTATCACTACTTATCAGAATGAACTGATCTATATCTTGTTTTTTCCACCACCAATTAGGCTTTCTTTGGGTGGTACATTTTGCTAAGAGCCACTTTACTGTAAATGCATTTTAACAGGAAGAATAAGAGAAAAACGGAAAAAAATCATTATTTCTCAGTTTTCAGCCATTATAGTTTTAAAATAATACATGCCTCCATAATTAAAACTCACGTATTGTATTTGCCCATATGTCCCGGTTATTACACCGTTAAAGTTATGTCCCTATAACAATGTATGGCGACAATATTTTATTTGGAAATAAAGGTGCATTTTTTCCGTTTTGCATCGATCACTATTTACAAATTTAAAATAAAAAAAGTATAGAAATATTTCATCTTTACATTGATATTTAAAAAGTTTAGACCCTTAGGTAAATATTTACATAGTTTTTTTTTTATTATTGTAATGTTTTTGTTTTTTTATATTAAACATTTTATTTGGGTATTTTTTTGGGAGGGTGGGATGGAAACAGAACTTTTATAATGTAAATATGTGTTAAGGTTTTTTTTTTTTACTTTTAGTTGTAGTTTTACTTTTTAGCCACAAGATGGTGGCCATGAGTTTGTTTACATGACGTCACTCTAAGCGTAACATACGCTTAGAGGGACGTATGGGGGACGCAACAGCCAGAAAAAGCTTCTGAGAGAAGCTGTCGCTTTGTCTGCGGGGGAGAGGAATCAGTGACCGGGCACCATAGCCCGATTCACTGATTTGTTGGCTAACGATCCGCGGCTGGGAGCCCAGGAGGCCATGTGTGCGTCCGCGTGCTCCCGCGGCCGATCGCGCGCGTGCACACGCGGACGCGCACATGGCCTCCTGGGCGTAGCTAGTACGTCCAGGAGGCCAAAGTAGTTAAACTTATTCTGAGTATTTCTTGCTTGCTGGTGACTTAAAAGGCATTTCTTGGATTGGGTGTGAAAATATCACCTAGTAGAAAACTTAGGAAAAAAGGACCCGTATGCAATTTCCTTTTTCTCCTGACTTTTCTCCTTGGTGATATATTCACACCTTGGGCCATATGCAATTCACTTTTTCACCTAAGTTATCTCTGAGGAGATAACTTTCATCTTCTCTTTAAACTAACTTTTCAGCTTTTGACAATTGAAAAAGTACCCAAAAGTTGGTGAAAAAGTGCCATTAACTTTCTTTTGAGTGTTTTGTTGCTTGCTGGTGGCTTAACCTATTTCCGGTCCGCATCTCACCGACGGGCGCAGCTGCAGCCCCAGGGCCGCCTAATGCAGATTGGCGTAAAGTCCTCTTTTGCAGGAGATCACGCACATGCTGCGCGTGCATCTCCTGCTTGGTAGGAGGAGCTCCACTCCCCCTTCAGTCTCCCAGCGGCGATCACCGCTCGGAGACTGTTAGATGGCGTCTAATTACCCGTACAGCACTGCGATCTATGGCAGCGCTGTACTGGGGAGAGCCGTGTGACACGGCTGTCCCCTCCATAGGTTAAGTGATCGGCCGTCATAGGCTATGACAGCTGATCACGCTGATTGGCTGGCGGGGGGAGGGAGGGAGAGGGATTAAAAAAAAATTACACAAATTTAATAAAAAATAAATAACAAAAATGTTTGTGAAAAAATAAACAAACATCTTGGGGGCGAACAGACCCCACCAACAGAAAGCTCTGTTGGTGGGGAGAAAAGGGGGGGGGGGAATCACTTGTGTGCTGTGTTGTGCGGGCAAGCAGCGTGGCCTTAAAGCTGCAGTGGCCTATTACACAAAATGGCCTGGTCTTTAGGGGGGTTTAACACTGTGGTCCTCAAGAGGTTAAAAAGCATTTTATGACAAGTTGTAAAAATATCACCTCAGAGAAAACTCAGGAGAAAAAGTGAATTGCGTATAGGCCCTTGTCATAAAATACATTTTAAACCACCAGCAAGCAAGAAAGTACTCAAAATAATTTTGATTGTACTTTTCAAAAAAATGTCGGTACTTTTTCAATTGTAACATGCTGAAAAGTTATTTCAACCACTTGAGGACCGCAATATTAAACTCCCCTAAAGACCAGGCCTTTTCTCACTTAATAGACCATTGCAGCTTTAAGGGCTCGCTGCACGGCTGTCCAATCAGCGCACAAGTGATCCCCCCCTTTCTCCCCACCAACAGAGCTTTCTGTTGGTGGGTCTGATCACCTCCCAGATGTTTATTTATTTTTTTATAAATTTGTTTTATTATTATTTAAATAAATATACCTATTTTTTTTATACTCCTCCCTCCCTCGGCCAGCCAATCAGCGTGATCAGCTGTCATAGGCTTCAGCCTATGACAGCCGATCACTTCCCTGCTTCTGGAGGGGACAGTTGTGTCACACGGATGTCCCCAGTACAGTGCTGCCGTACATCGGAGCGCTGTACAACAATAAAAGATCGCCGTCTAACAGTCTCCCAGCGGTGATCGCCACTGGGAGCCTGAAGGCTGAGCGGAGCTCCGCCATCAGAGCGGGGATGGGCATGCATCGCACGACCCGAGGACCTTACACCGATCTGAGTTAGACGGTCCTGGGGTTGCCACCGCGTCCACGCCCATTGGCGTGACGTGGTCGGCAAGAGGTTAAAGAGAATATGTAATTCTCTTCTAGGAGATAACTCATTAGAAAAAGTTAATTGCATATGGGTCAAGGTGAACTGAATAAGGGCCCTTGTTCTCAAAGGAAACATTACCATTTCTTTCTCCTCCTTCTTCTTGCTCAGTCTCTCACCTTCCTCTGCAAAACTAAAGATGGAGTAATTTGCTACTCTTACCTTCCTTTGCTCTACTTTATTCTCTTAGGCTGCCAATGCGCCTAAGTCCTTGCAGTTGGGTTTGGTCTAACTTTCCCTTTCTAGTAAAGAATTACATCAATTTCCTCCGAACCTCTGATATCACAGGTCTTTCTGCAGGAACTGTTTCTGCACCTACTCTCTTTTCTCACCTTTTCAGACTGAGAATAAATATTACTTCATATGCATTTGGACTAACATCATCACTGATGCAGATCCCATGTACTGCCTTCACTCTGACATAACTGGCTACAAGCTTACTATAGGTTTGACTCAGAAATGATTTAATCCAAAATAACAGAATGACAAACAGGCAGGCAACAGTCTGGCATTTTGTAAAAGGGAACAAAGAGACAGAATCTGTATTCCTTGCACAGGATGTTTCCTTGAGGTACCACATGAAGAATTTTAAAAGCATGAATGTACCCAAAACAACACAGTCTAAAAATGTGTGGAAGTTCCAGGTGAACGAAATAAACACAAATTAATCAGAAATACAGACTCTCCTCTGTCATGCATATTCTACTACCTGGCCTGCAATAAATTATGTTTGTGAATACAACGGCTATGATAACAGTGTCGCACTCGCATTTATGTGTCTGGGAATGTTTCTAAAATAAGAATAGTGATAAAAATATTTAGTCATATATCTTATTAAACAGCTGCTGAAAATTGTATTCAAAAGTGCATTAATAATCTTCTCAGGCCCATATGCCATTGCCGTTATAATAAGGTATACTTCATCTATATGACCTTTAACGTTACAGAATGACTGCAGAATGCTAAAATGGCTCTTCACCAGAACTCTGAAACAAATATTGTCTGTAAGTTAATAAATATATGACCACAAAAATGGAAGATAATCAGCATCCTCCCTGTGGGAGCATGTTCAACTGTGTGCCTGTACAGAATTCTAATAGAAGGCAATAAACACTAAACAAACTAATACACAAGCTGTTACATGTCCTTCTAAGTGTTTCGTTCATCTGCTGCATAGATGCGAAATGGCATATTAAAGCCAGTAACTGAAAATATATTATTTATCATAATTAGCTACCCCACAGTGTTTAGTGAATTCTCAGAAATTATGCATTCCTCTCAATAATTTAACCTAATTTTCTTAAACTAAATATATCTAAAAAGGTTCTGTTGTCTGGGAATGGAAATATCCTGTTGCTTACTTTTTATAGAAATGGCATTTTCACCCAATTCTAAATCAAATAATTTTAATATAATTGCCACTTGCAAAAAAAAAAAACTTAGTATTCGCATACATTCAGCCTGTCCTCATTGATTTTCTAGTAATAAATTCACTGCTACATGGATGCTGTGAAAGAATTGTAATTTGGCCAATTGTCAAGTTTAGTTACTGTACTAAACATTAGTGGGTAGAAAACAATACACCAAAAACTTTTACCACTGCTCCAAAAATTCTCTGAATGAGGCTATTAATATAATTTATGAACAATTGCTACCTGCAGCACTACAAGTCTACAACTATAATTTTTTTACAACAGAGTGCGGCCATTGATTCTTTAGAACAGAGTAATATGTCTGTAACGTTTTCTGCCTGGATGCACCAATTCCTGTCTCCTGTGATTCTGACAATTAATTTTAGTCATTGTAGTATCCCGATTGACACTGACATCATCACTGCTACCAAACCCCTCTCTCACCTCTTTCTTTGATCTCTCTCAGTGGTCCTCAGCTGATACATGGTGCCATGGCTATAGACAAGACAAGGAACATATCGTGCTTTTCTTCTGGTGGACTCAAAGCGCCAGAGCTGCAGCCATTAGAGCGCACTCTATAGGCAGTATTAGCAGTGTTAGGGAGTCTTGCCCAAGGTCTATACACTTGACCTTTGCTTTACTCGATTCTCTCTCATTTCCACTCTCTATCCACAACCTTAAATCCAACTTCATTTCATCTCTTCCTGCTTGCTCTCCAATGTTAAAACCCATGCGCACACAGAAACCTGCTCAATCTAGACTTGAGATCACTCCCAATGATCGATCTCCAAGGAGCAACATATTGTGTCACTTATGCCATTAAATAAATAGGCTGCATTAGCATAGCGGAAAGGGAGCTACAGCCCACAACCAGCCTACAATGACTGTTGGGACACATACACAAACAAGGGTAGCTCTGCTAACCTTCTGCACTCAAAAAACATGCTTACAATAAGCTTGATTAGGAACCAATTTGAAAGGACATTTGTTGCAAAAAATAAAGATGACTTCACTATAAAATTTGTACACTATTTAAAAAAATCTTTGTTTTTTTATTTATATCAGAAAGAAATTACATAATTAGACAATGTGTAGTCCCCCAAACAACATAATTGAGCAGAGTGTTCTTCCAAGCATAATAACATTGTGTCTGCACAAAGCGGTGCCCTGTAAATCATTGGAATCACTGGCGTTCAGTAGTACCCGCTAGGAAGAAACACCATACTCACATCATGTGTTGCAGCCTGCAGCCTCCTTATCTCCTACACCAGGCAGAAGTAATCAATCCATATACTGAGCCTGGACTTTAATGACAGGTTTCCATGATGAGCACATACCACTCCACATTCCCTGAATTATGTGATTATAGTGCAGGCTAGGCCTGTGGAAATATCACTGGGGTACAGAAATGTGCAATGTAGTGAACATCAGAGATTGCTTTCTATACAATGTGGCTGGATAGTGCATTGGTTAGCAGAGCACTTCTGACACCTATCCAGTGAGAAGTCCTTGGGCTAGACTCCCTAATACTACTACTGCTTATTGAGTGCACCCTAGTGGCTCCAGCTCAAGCGATTGAGTCCGCCAGGACAAAAATACATTATAAATGTTATTTGTCTTGTCTGCCCTGTCTGATACCCTTAAACATAATGCACAGAGAAAGTAACTCTAAACAAGTTGCTAGATAACATGTGAAAAAAGCTTAGCACATCTGGGCTACTATGAGCAGTGTGTGATGCAGCAGTACAGTACACATGGAAGTTGACTGACAAAACTTATCTTATGAATTATCTCTACTTACTTATTTCTCACGAAAGATTCTGTTTTCGGCAGTAATAAACGGATGTAAAAACAATAGAATATGGACTTCACATGGGAAAAGGAGAATTTCTTGTTTGTCCAGTATTCATTGGCCTCAATTCACTAAGGGAAGTTCGGTAAAATAATTTAGGTTGGTAAAATACTGAATTTGGGGCTTGATTCACTAAACCGTGATAACTCAAATATCACACCTTATCAAAGTGAACACGCCTTATCAGAGTAGCATAGCGAGTACTAATAACGTATGCCTGCTAATTGGTAATGGCACTCATCCTGCCCTGAGTCCCTGCGGGGTTGTAGCTATCGCTATGCTACTCTGATAAGACGTGTTAACTTTGATAAGGTGTGATATCTTTGATAAGGTGTGATATCTGTGACAAGGTGTGATATCGTTGATAAGATGTGATCTATGAGTTATTATGATTTAGTGAATCAAGCCCTTGGTATTTTACACTTTTTTTCCAAATTCACTAAGATTTTCCGCATGAAGTAGAAGTTCAGTAATCTACCGAACAAACATGCTTCAATTCACTGCCCTGCTTGGTAAGTCTCACTCACAGGTCAGCGGTCAGGCAAGAAGCTGTGTGAATAAGTCTGGGTTTTCTGTCCAGTGCATCCCCAGCATTCCTTTAGATGTCCTGCAGCCACCAGGGGGAGCTCTTCTGTATGAGAGTATACATATATTCACATCTAAAGGGATGCAAAAAATCCTTATAAAATGTCTCCTTCCCCTGTTCTGCCAGACTGAAGTGCCACCTTCCAGGGTATCGGACCAAATCAGGGTGAGAAGCAGGTTTGTGTGGCTCTCCGTATTGGCTGCCTGCCTGTTTCTCCCTATTGGCTGTCTGCTACATCTGTCAATGTTACTTACGGCATAGGGAGAGTAAGTTATCGGCTGGTCAGTGCAGGAGAAAAATACCGAACACTTTTTCTTGATTTACTGAATGCTTTAATCTTTGTGAATTGCAATTTCTTGACATTTCTTGAGGTATTTACCACACAAGTCAGTAATTTACCTCACTGGTTGGTAGTTTTTGCTTTTCAGTGCGGTGATAGGTTTAGTGAATTGGCATTTGGCAAGATGATCAGTACTAATTGGAATTTGGCAAGGAGATCAGTAAAATCAGCAGTTTTCATTAAATGCGCAATGCTTAGTGAATTGAGGCCAATGTAGGTTTTATACATATAGTGCATACTGTCAAATCACTTCCTTCAATACAGGGTACACTCAGTGTCATTATGCATCTACATGCCTAAAAATACATGCAATACATCTACATGTAAATAAATTAAAAAGAAAATACATGCCCACTCTTTAAAAGAGCATCTGAATCTGTCCTTGTTTGTAAGAGATTTCAGTTCTGGAATCCTGTATCCCTGTATCCCATGTGTGCAAGTACAGTACATCTACTAGTGCTTCTTGATGCAGGGAGCCAGTTCAAAGTCACTAAGTTATAAGGGGCCTGATTCAGTGCGTAACTTTAACTGCGGGCGCTCCTGTGAAGTATCGTTACTGCGATACTTCAGTTGCGGCAGCTAGTATGTTTATTTACATAGTTACAACTATGTAAATTAACATAGCAGCGGCCATGAGTGAAGCATCGCGATAACGATACTTCAAAGGACCACCCGCAGTTAAAGTTATGCGTGTTGCTATGTAAGCAAAGCGCGTAACCAAGGAAGGCACACTCCTTACATAGCAGCGAGCGCTACTATGTAAGGCAGGCAAAGCAGGCGCTTCTTCACATTAAGCTAAGCTAAGTAGCGCAGCTTGATAAATCAGGCCCCATGAATAAAGGATGATAGTTCCCTGTGTTTATTACTTTACTACACATACCTTTTACTACCACATTCTGGTATGTCTAGATGAGTTTCATGTAGCATTGGGGTTAAAGCCAATATTAATGTAAGGAGTTAAAACTGCAGAATAAATCACAGACCCTGACATATTTTCTCTATGTTCTCTCTTTAGTAGAGTGTTTGTAGAGCTTACCTACCACCCTGTCCCTGACTGTCATATGTGTTCAGTGCACAAGCTTCATTAAGTGAAATGACGTCCTTCTAATAGCCTTCCTCCCAGTCCCATTTCACTAAGCTGACAACATCAATTTCTCCTAGCTGGTTAATAAATAAAGGACTCTGAACATTTTAGACCTGCTGAAGTCTGCACAACTATGCGTGCTACTGGTATATAATTTTCTTCCTTATTATCACTTTATTTACTGATGCTAGTGGAGGTCAAAAGGCTAACAGAGTTCAGTTTGACTTGTTTCACACTCATCTTCTTATGGAGGTATTCAGGGCATATAGAAAGTGGTTTACATAAGCCACATGATGCAGCAGTAAGTGGCCAAGATCCACAATTAGACTAAAATCCTTGGGCTTTCAGGGATGTTTATTGATGCACCAAAGCACAGTATATGGTGCCACTTAAAGAATTAACTATAAAATTCCCAACCTTTACTATGTAGGTTTATGCCCCATGTGTAGGCTGATGTGCACACCAGCAAATAACTGACAACAAAGCTTTTTGAAAATTTATTTTGTCATGGAAAATTATTATAAAATATTAATGCAATCATCAATAAATAATATATATATATATTTTTTTTTAAGAATAACCTTCTTCCTACCATTCTTCATTATCCCTTATGTCACCATGTTGGTTGGGGGGGCTGAAAGCTTGAGTCAGTCAGTGGGGGTTTCTGCCTCCTGGCTCATGGTGCTATCTGGTCACCTCTCAAATAGCCCACTTACCTTCCACTAAATAGGTAAATGCAGTAATTTCTTAACTCATTTACCATAAAAATGTTGAAAGGAAAAAAAATACACATGCACCAAATTCAAATAAGCTTTTGGGCCTATTTGACTTTGCTTCCAAGAATTTCACATGAATGGACCAATGGAAAGCCCTGACTGGACATTTAAATAAGCTGATAGCTAGGTTCAAGGTTAGTTGTGTCAGGGATTGTGCCACATGGGCACATGGCCAAGCTATAGAAGTCAGAATTCCGGCTGGTTTTTAGGGCATCAACCACTCATTTCATACATTGATATGCAAATGAATTTATAACTTGTGTAATGTGTTTTTTCAGAATTTTTGTTAGACCTCCATGTTTTATGCATGAGCATCTTTCTTCTGCTGGGCATACATGGACTTTACCAATGTATGCCCAGTCTTAATGTGCTCATCCACAGCTATGAGCACAGCCAGAGGCACCCTGCGCTAGATAGCGGAAAGCCCATGGATCCGTAAAGCCCATGACCATCCAGAGGCTTCCAACTAGAGATGATCAATGAGATGCAAATAATTTCTCCTTGCATTTAAATTTCACATAAATGTTACGCAGGTTCAACTTGGACCAATAGAAACTGACAGGAAGTTATTCTGATTGGTCCAATTTCAAGCTGCATATAATTTACAATAAATTTGAATGCAAGGAGGAAATTATTAATAATCCCTTCTTCCAACTACTAATGTAATTATTTAACTTTTGGGTTTTACTCTATTCAGGTGTACTATAAAAAAAAGACAGTCATTGCACTGCCTGGCTGGTGACCTTCATCTGGCAAGTGCAGTGGCTGGCTATTTATAAGTAGCGGTGCTCATCACAAGCTCGCGATCACGAGTAAGTTGTGATCACAAGTCGTTTTTTGCGATCACGAGGTCGTAATCGGCATTAGTGATCAGCTCTCGATCATGAATGCTGATCACAAATGCACTCGTGATTGCACTCGTTGCCTGACTCATGATCACGAGTTACTCGTGATCACTAGTCGGTATTCGTGATTAAAAACCAGCCGAATTTAGCAAAACCCCCTTACCTGCTAGAAACACCAAATTTGCCAGATATGTTAAGAAGAACAGTGGAAACAAGAGGGAATTTTTTTTTTTTCAAAAAGACGTTATAGTTTTTGAGAAAATTAATTTTAAAATTTCAAAGGAAAAAAGTATACATTTAAATGTGGTAAATGACAGTTAATGTATTTACTGCATTTAAATGTATACTTTTTTCCTTTGAAACTTTAAAATGGATTTTCTCAAAAATGGTGAAACATTTTTTTTCCTCTTGTTCCCACTTTTCCATATCTGGCAAATTTTGGTGTTTCTAGCATGTAAGGGTGCTTTGCTATTAACCATTAAAGTCGGCCGGTTTTGAATCACGAATTCTGACTTGTGATTCATGAATGCATGCGGTTATTCGACTCAAAACCGCACTCGAGTCGAATATCCCTTTCTACTCATGATCATGAGTCAATTTGTAAGTGGGTGGAGTCGAATTTGTGATTAGGGGTATCTGAGCACCACTCTTTATAAGGAAACATGCACACATGCGCTGTTTCCCTGTTCAGCTGACTGGCACTATGCAGGGCTGCAGTAGCAGCTGGCCATGTCTCCAGCACTTCAGCACCTTGCCATTTGGGCTGTATGTTGCCACATAGTATTGCTTTGGCAGGAGTTTGTGATGTGCAATCCATCCCCTTACTAAGGTTGGATCAGTATGTATATACAATGCTTAATGAATATGAAATAATAAAGGTATCATATTTATATGAATGTGATATGCATGCAATGTATAATAAGTTATATGAATATGTTATGATTATTCATGATGTGACATGATTAATATAGGAATTTGATATGATATACATGCAAAATGTTATGTATCTATGATATAATGACAATTTTATATATTGTATGCATCGGATAGAACTAAAATACATGTATTTTTTGATTGTAAAATTGAATGCATAAGAAATGCTTTATAAAAATGATACTCTTATAGTATGATATGATTACCGTATGAATGTGATTTAAAATATATATAAAATGCTTTGTGGAAATGACTGTGGTATGAATTTCATGTAAAGGGATCGTTGTATCAAAGCAATAGGATTATGATTGTGCTTTCAATATAACATGCAATAGATATCAATTGTTCTAAATTTAAACATGACAGTAGTTTGTTATGCTAAGAATATCCTTTGAATTCTGAAGACTATGGGGAAGTGAAGGACAGTGAAATACTTCATTCCTGTGTTAAGAGAGACAGATTTGATTATGAAATTAGAGGAATTGAATAATATGGCCTGCAATGAGAATTTAGCAAAATGGGAAACTTGGCTCCTCTTTGAAGTTCCCAGTGCCTGTTTAAGAGAAACCAGGGAGCATATTTATCATTTTATTTATGTAGTTTGCCATACTGAAAGTTTGAAAGCATTTTTATTGTATATTAAATGACATCAGAAACAACTGATATAGTAAATTGAACAATATCTGTATATATTTTGCCTTTAACCTTTGCATTTTACAAAAGTCCCTAGGTCATCATAGCAGACATTACTGCCCAGCAGGACAATGATGTGTTCCCCTCTCTGTACCCAATTCCATATTCCGTAGGAGCAGAATCCTTGTGGCTCCCCACATGACATTGATTACTCTGATACAGACATCCCAGATGTGGGCAGCATAATATAATTATCTCCTTTGCTGCAAATATGTAGTACACAGAGCAATATTTAATCCTTCATGAAAGGAATGGACTGAAGATTGCCAGAAAACAGTTGTGGATTGCAATGAAGTTATCAAAAGCTGTTTGTACGGCTAGTGGTAAATTGGGTCCCGGAAGTGTGAACTTTGGATTGGATTTGGATTGGGCTATGCTGCTGTCTTTGTCCCCTGTGTACAGATGTTCTCTTACTTCCTCTCACTGGTACTTCTAAAATAAACCCTGGTGGTTCCAGAAACAAGAAACAAGGGACAACCATTGATGAGAGGATGAATTGATGAGAGGTCTATCTATTTTTAATATCATCATGCACGCACAACGCATGGCAATATTACCATTCCTTCCACACATATGTACCACGAGATACACTAGTAGTGTAAGGGCACCAGAGGGGTGCAGGGACCAGGAAATACAAGTGGTGGTTGCCCCCCGCCACCACTGCACTGCCACTTGTATCTCCAGGTCCGCACTGCCTTTTTTTCAATCAGATATCAGCGTTGACCCGAGAGAAGCAGAGCAAGGCGCACACTACTTGCATGGACCCGGTACACTTCACATGCAGGAAATGACCAATGACGACCCCCTCAAACATTTAAACCCCCTTCCTAGGTCCGTAACAGCTAGGGATCACATAACAAGTGTGGCCACATTGATCCTCTTCCATAACAACGCAGCCAACGTGACTCCTTCCTCCACCCATAAAAAGTGTGACTACAACTGCTATAGAGGAGAAGTGGGGCCTCTATGTCAGAGAAAGAGAAGGTGAATAGTGTGAGCTTCTCTGCAGCTTCAGGAACTTTTCTGTGGTAGTTACACCTCTGCTCTGCATAGAGCCACTACGGCTTCACCCTCTTCGGAGAACAAACTTTTGTGACTCTTGAAGTCCATTAAACAGTACCAGTCTTTTATAAGAGGCAGTGAGCAAAGGTCGACTGGAGATTCCATAGGTAATGAATGTGATACAATTGCAATATGAATCCAATGTAACTATGATATTAGTATGATCTGATTGTGATGTGACCATGCATATTAACTAATACGATTATAATGAGACATTAATAATTATAAAAGTCAGAAATTGTAAGGCCGTGATATGAAATTAATAATTATCATAATATGAATGAAATTATGATCGTGATGTGTTTGTAAAGTGTGACGAATATGCTATAATCATGATAGGATATACAAAAACTCTGAAGTTCTTGAGTGCCAAGTACTCATAATGCTAATCTTTTTTTTAAATAATTCTTTCCCTAGCATCCCAATAATACCATAATAGCAGTAAGATTAATGAATGAGTTTGATTTTTAAGAGGATGAAATCTGACAATTATATATATAAAATCAATTGCCTGCAGTGCAAATACACAACACATTATCACATCATAAAAAAACTAAATCCTAAATACATGGTCTAGTAGGATTGTGTAAACACATCATGGCTCCTTGTGGAGGAACACATTACAAAGACATTCATCAAATATTATATTATAAAGGGCAGTATCATCCCCACATACAATATCAGAGAGGAAGAGTGCCATTAACAGCCTAAAATATTAAAACACAATAATAGCGCATGAAACAATACAAATCCTTAAAACATTTCACAAGACAAACAACTCACCTCTTCAAGAGGTGAACTGCTTTAAGCTAAATATTGAAGAAATACTACTATATATACTGTAGTGACATATAGTAATATGCAATAAATTATTAAGGGTGCCAACTTTTACAGTTATTTTCAACTCAATGGATATACAGCTTTTTTTCCATCCCAACTATGTACCCCATATAAGTGACTACATTGGGCAAGTACTCTCTACCATGGGCACCATCATCTCAAGTAGCCCTTGATGCATATATATTTGCTAGGAGTCATCCTTATGGTACCCATACATGGTACAATAAAAACATTTGATTTTCCAGTTTTTTCAACCAAAATGATCAAATTGAATGAAAGCTGAAAATAATCATTTTTTTCGATCAAGAAAAATGAACGATAATCCCGTTTTTCTATAAAAATCAGATGAGACATGTTGTTTATATTCGATCTAACGGAATAATAGTAGTAAATTATCTAATAAAAAAAAAAGAAAAATTGTACTATGTATGGGCACCTTTATGGTGGCCATACATGGTACAATAAAAACGTTCGATTATCCCGTTTATTCGATCGAAATGATCGAATCGAATGAAAATTGAAAATATTTTTTCTTTCGATCAAGAAATTCGAACGATTATCCCGTTTTGTCGAGAAAAATCAGATCGGACATGCTGGAAAAATCTTTATATTCGATCTAACGGAATAATAATCTAATCGAAAAAAAATGAAAAATTGTACCATGTATGGGCACCCTTACAATGACCTTGAAAATACTGGAGAGATAAACAATTATCTCTATCTTAGTACATCTAATGATGCCCATACAAAGTACAATAAAAACGTTCGATTTTCCCATTTTTTCAATCTATATGATCGAATTGAATGAAAGTTGAAAATAATCTTTTTTTTTTCAATCAAGAAATGTATGAAAAGATCTTTTAGATCCTAATTTTAAGAATTGTTATAAAGACATTTGCATTGTCTGCATAACAAGATTAAATATTAAATATTGAAGTATGAGTATGATTATTATCATTTTATTATAATTATATTTTTTTTACTAAAGTAAAGTAAGTTTTTCCCTCATCAAGGAGAGTCCACAGGTACAATGCAAATACAATTTTGGCCTTCTTCCTGTTAGTTAATAGAGCCATTTGTAATCACTCTGTGGTAAAAATTCCCTCATCACGAAAAAAACAACAACAACACTGTGAAGTAAAACACACCTATATAGTTGCTCTGAGGTAATATTAACTTCACAATAAACAAATTGAACCACTCAGAGGAAAAATACAGCTCAATAGACACTTTGAGCTAAAACTGCCATCTGTGTTAACTATCTGAAGTAAAATACAACTCAAGCTGAAAAAAAAGAGATTCTGGTTGAAAAAAAAGTAACTTCCGATCGAATAAACCATTAGGTCGAATACTTTAATTTTTTTCTCTCAATCTTTTTTCTCAATTTGATTTTTTTGGCATATTCGATAATTTTCCCCGGATTTTCAGCCTAATCGAACGTTCGTGTATGGTACCTCGAAAACAACTATGCGATTTGTTGGATCTAACGGGATAATCGAACAAATTTATCTAATCGGAAAAAAAATTAAAAAATTGTACCATGTATGGGCACCTCAAAGATAACTTTTTTTTTTACAAGACCATAGTTTCATTTTCGGTTTAAAAGCTGAATAAGTATGTTTGTGTAACGATCGGTGTAACACAGAGAGGGTCTGATTATTGGTGATCTGCAGTATCACCAAGAACACAGATATATACCCGATTATTGATGATCTGCAGTATCACCGATAAGCAGATATATTACTAACCTCTGGACACCTGAGAGATATGAGTGTTTGGTGCAACAGTAATACTTTGAGAACAATACCAGGAGGACAGGTACAAGATAGTAAGGAATACTGCTGGAGTAGTACCTTTCAACAGCCTGAGACTCTCCCATGGGGAGGAGTGAGACTGGGAGAGGGAAGGACCAGAGCGTGAGTGACACCAATAGAAGGATGCCACTGACTGATCTGTGAACTATCTCTAACTGGGGAGATAGCTCTCAAGGTCGGACAAGCCAGGTCGGCAACACACTGACATACAAGGTACAAAGACAGGAGGCTGATTTGGTAATCCTAAGGCAAGCAGGGTTTGGCAACAGAGTATCAGATATAGCGAAGTACCAAATCAGTGAACAGAAGAGTGGTCAGGAAAGCAGAAGGTCATAACAGATAATAAACAATGCCTGGTCTTGGGTGTGAGCTCCGTGATCATTAACACCCTGGAACTAGTCTGAAGTATAACAGAATAGTAACACAAGTCCCTAATCTTTGGGTGTGAGGTCCTTGATCATCAACACCCTGGAACTAGTCTGAGGTATAACAGAATGATAACACAGATTCCTAATCTTTGGGTGTGAGGTCCTTGATCATCAACGCCCTGGAACTAGTCTGAAGTATAACAGAATGATAACACAGATTCTGACAATAAGGTCTAAGTGCTACCACGTAGTGATCGCATCGGCAGACAACCAGTAAATGACCAGCACCCAGTATATATAGCCCATCGCTCTCCAGCGCCTTCCCTAAGTGCTGGACCAATGGGAACTGGTACAATCATCAGCTGACCGGCTTGGTCAGCTGACTCCCTTCTGGCTGTCATAAAAGTTCTGCCTCTCAACACGCGCGTGCGTCCTTCTGAACCTGTGTGGACTATCGGTCCCAGCCACACCAGACATGTCTTGCGTACCACACGCCGCGCTGGACGCGGAATCCGCCGCACCGCTATCAAGGCATGCGGCGGTTTCTCCGCGTTCAGCCATACTAGCAGATGTAGGCCCATGCGTGCAGACCGCCGCGTTGGACGCGGAAACAGCCGCCTTACTCTGAGCGCACGCGGCGGCTTTTCCGCGTTTTCTCACAGTTTGTCTTACCTGAATGACATAGTCTTTCACACAGCCTGACACAGTTCTAATGGTGCCCATACACGATACAATAAAAACGTTTGATTTTCCCATTTATACGATCTAAATGATCGAATCGAATAAAAGCTGAAAATATTTCTTTTTTTGGATCAAGAAATTCGAACGCTTATCCCATTTTTTGTTGAAAAATCTGATCGGACATGCTGGAAAAATCTTTATATTCGATCTAACGGAATAATCGAACAAAATTATCTAATAAAAAAAAGAAAAAAAGAAACATTGTACCATGTATGGGCACCTTAAAGAGACTCCGTAACAAAAATTGCATCCTGTTTTTTATCATCCTACAAGTTCCAAAAGCTATTCTAATGTGTTCTGGCTTACTGCAGCACGTTCTACTATCACCATCTCTGTAATAAATCAACTTATCTCTCTCTTGTCAGACTTGTCAGGCTGTGTCTGGAAGGCTGCCAAGTTCTTCAGTGTTGTGGTTCTGTGATGCATCTCCCACCTCCAGGCCCCTCTCTGCACACTGCCTGTGTATTATTTAGATTAGTGCAGCTTCTCTCTGCTCTATTATCTTTTACAAGCTGGATAAATCCTCCTCTGAGCTGGCTGGGCTTTCACATACTGAGGAATTACATACAGGCAGAGCTATCTGCACTCTGCAGGAAGAAACAGCCTGACACTTCAGTGAAAGATAGCTGCAGGGGGAAAGAAGCACACAAATGATCTCTTGAGATTAAAAAGGAATGCTGTATACAGCCTGCTTGTGTATGGATGTATTTTCTATGTGTGGACATGCTGTACATCAACCTACTTCCTGTTTTGGTGGCCATTTTGTTTGTTTATAAACAAACTTTTTAAAACTGTTTTTAACCACTTTTAATGCGGCGGGGAGCGGCGAAATTGTGACAGAGGGTAATAGGAGATGTCCCCTAACGCACTGGTATGTTTACTTTTGTGCGATTTTAACAATACAGATTCTCTTTAAGCCAAAATACATGAACTATTGTCCTTTTTTATCTATTCCTTGCTATCAGAAGCTGTTCTCTTCCAGGAAAAAGTTTTACGGCAGTGAGGGTTAAGCTATAGTCCGGCTAGGTCCCAACTAGAAAGAAACTGTCACTTGCATACCTGAATGTTTAACTCTTTCAGTCAACAAAAGATTTAAAAAAAAAAAAAGAACCCAGCCTAGTTATTTGTACACCTGACACTGTACATACACACATTTATCTCATCATGTCAGCTCAGGTACCCTTATATCATTTGTAAATGTTGTTAAAAACTCCATAATGCTTTGAATGATAAACAAATACATGTTTGGATTTGTTTGTATACAGCACAGTCCACATCGGCGGGGATCGCCTGATGCCGGCCAGATACATCTGCTTACTGGTTGCTTGAGCAACCGAAAAAAAAAGCACAGACCTTGCCCTGCAAATACTTACTGAGCCTCCAGCAATGTCTGGCGGTCTCCCAATACCTCCTTGTGGGCTCCTAATGTCTTTCTGGCATCTATGCACGCAAGTTGGCGTGTCACCTGACCCACATCGGGTCACAACTATAGTCCCCATTATCCTTCAGGCATGCCGGTTAGTTGAGACTTCCGGCTGCCTGGATTCTAAATAATGGGGATTCTGCTGTATATTTTTTTTTTTATACCCCAAGACTTAGTATATTGAACATGAAAAGTTCAAGTACCCCCACAGTCCAACTAAAGTACTACCTGAGTTACGGTACCATGTGCTGAGAACCTAGGCTATTATGTGTTCTATTATCAACTGCATTAATCTTACTCCTGAAATAAAACATTTTGCAAATGTTTCCCAAATAGTCAGAAGACCAATAGAATCTCATGCCAAACCAGCACTCTCCTGTACAGGCTCTTGCCAGAAAGGCTCACTTGTGATTGCCACAGTATCAAATGAGTGTATATTAAAATCTGTTGTTGCATTACTCACTTTGTAAGTCTGTAGTGTGGCAGCTATTATTTGTACAGCTCTACCTAGCATGCAGACCATAATGTGTCATCAAATTAAATTTAACTGTGGTTGAACATACTTTACATTACTTTAAATGCATAAACCATGATCTGGGAAAAGTGCTGCAATGCTCATATTTCTTTTAAGCAGACATCTAATCACTTTGGGGTTTTCACGATGCAAGGAAATTGCTTGACAGAGCAGCCATTATCACCTTTTATAGTAGCATTGTCTCAGCCAAGCACGATATGCACTGCAAGCTAATCACACTGTATAGTTCAAACGGGTTTATGCTATGAGATGCTCAACATCTTTAGCTCACTGAAAACACTGCTTTAGTGCACAAGATTTTATGCAGGATTGTAAAAGTTAATGAGCGCTCATGATCTATGATGTGACAACACGTCTGTTCATTTCTTATAAAGATAAAATATCTGACCAACTTTGGTATGCGATTCAAGCACAAAAAGTCCTCCAACAAAATCAGTAAATCTATATTATATTCGATATGAAAGTTATGGTTTCTCAGTATGTGTGTCGCGTTTGAAACTCAGCTTACTGGAGGGTTTACCAAAAGGTTATGTTATCCCTTCAGAGGTGTTAAAAGACATTTATTCTTGGGTGGGTGGGGTCAGTGTTGGATTAAAGGCACTTTCAACAATGCCAGTGAATTTTTCTATCGCTGGTACAGTTCTCTTGGTTTTATATAAAGCCAAAATATTGCATTTAGTAGCAGTTTATAGATAAAAGAACTATTTGGTAACAGGATCTTCTAGTGCTAGTGTCTACCATACTAAAGATTATGCTAACTGGAGATAATATTCACTTGAAGAGGAACATTAACCTAGGATTGATCTTCATCCTAATCAGTGGCCGATACCTCTTTCCCACTAGTAATCTTTACATTTTCGAAAATAGATCACCAGGGATCCTGTATGGCTGATATTTTAGTGAAACCCCTCCCACAGTGTGATGGTAACAGTTCTTATCTTTGAACCTTGTTGCATTGTGGGAGATAATGGTTGTTTCTATCTGCCAAACAAGTCTCTCCCATTTGCTGAATGTGCATTTACTGAGAGTCCTATGCATAGACATTACTTGGCAGTACTAAATATGTTGAAACTTGTGATAAATTTCAGGATGTTAAACAGGGAGGGTAAAGATTTTACAATGGATATAAAAAAATAAAACATTTATAAATTAATATTGTAAAAAAATAAGCTAATTGTATTAATTACATTATTTTCACTACTGTTGCATTAAAGAGGAACTCCAGTGAAAATAATGTAATAAAAAAGTGATTAATTTTTACAATAATTATGTATAAAGGATTTAGTCAGTGTTTGCTCATTGTAAAACCTTTCCTCTCCCTGATTTACATTCTGACATTTATCACATGGTGCCATTTTTTCTGCAGGCAGGTGATGTTATTGGAAGGAGATGCTGCTTGCTTTTTTTGGCAGTTGGAAACAGCTGTTATTCCCCACAATGCAACAAGGCTCCCACAGTGTGATGTCAGTACCTCAGTGCTGTGAGACACTGACATCTAACTGTGGGAGGGGTTACACCACAATATCAGCCATACAGAGCCCCCAGATGATTTGTTTGAGAAAAGGAAAAGATTTATCATGGGAAAGGGAGTATTAGCTACTGAATGGGATGAAGTTCAATTCTTGGTGACGGTTTCTCTTTAACCTATTTTGGTTCCTGGACGTAGAAACTACGTCCAGGAACCATGCGCGCTCCCACGGCCGATCGCGCGCGTACACGCGCGCTCCCGGCCCGCGGTTTGTTAGCCAGGCAATCAGTGAATCGGGCTATGGTGCCCGATCACTGATTGCTCTACCCCGCTGAAAAAGCGACAGCTTCTCTCGGAAGCTGCGCCTTTTCTGGCTTGTTACCTCCCCCATGCGTCGCTCTAAGCGTGTGTTACGCTTAGAGTGATGTCATGTAAACAAACTCATGGCCGCCATCTTGTGGCCAAAAAGTAATACTACAACTAAAAGTAAAAAAATAAAAATGTACACACATTTACATTATAAACCTATTATTTACCTCCCACCCTCCCAAAACTACCCAAATAAAATGTTTACTATATAAAAAAAAACAAACATGTAAATAAAAAAAAAAAAACATGTAAATATTTACCTAAGGGTCTAAACTTTTTAAATATCAATGTAAAGATGAAATATTTCTATATTTTTTTTATTTTAAACTTGTAAATAGTGATAGATGCAAAATGGAAGAAATGCACCTTTATTTCCAAATAAAATATTGTCGCCATACATTGTGATAGGGACATAATTTTAATGGTGTAATAACTGGGACATATGGGCAAATACAATATGTGAGTTTTAATTATGGAGGCATGTATTATTTTAAAACTATAATGGCTGAAAACTGAGAGATAATCAATTTTTTCAGTTTTTTCTTATTCTTCCTGTTAAAATGCATTTACAGTAAAGTGGCTCTTAGCAAAATGTACCCCTCAAAGAAAGCCTAATTGGTGGCGGAAAAAACAAGATATAGATCAGTTCATTGTGATAAGTAGTGATAAAGTTATAGGCTAATGAATGGGAGGTGAACATTTCTCAAGTGAAAACGACGGAACGCGAATGGGTTAAACATCACTTATGCAGAAATGGCAGCATAAATGCAGACCCTGCTTTTCACATTAGATTTAAAAAAAACATTCCTTTTAAATACTTTCTAAATTTAAAGCAGTAGTCTTCCTCTGAAGAAGAAGAGCTTTATCATAGCCTAGCAACTTAGCACTCCATTTGACTTGTATAGTACCAGCCACTTACATAAAGGAGTGGACCAGGTTTAGGCAGCCATGAGCAGCTGAAAGGTTGCAAAAACACTGTTATGGAGGCACCTAATATGTATAAACCTCTTAAAAACCGTTTAAAAAAAGAGAGGCAGCGTTTGTCTTACCTCTCCTGAAAAATTAGACCAGTATTACTGGTAACAAGTTTTTTATTAGAGGAAGCAGGCAAGTCCCCGTTAAACGCGCTGTCCTTTTAGTGCTTGAATACATTTTTTTCCAGTGATACTGGCCTAATTCTTCAAAAGAGGTAAGGCCAATACTGCCTCTCTTTTTTAAACTGTTTTTAAGAGTTTTATACAAACCAGGCACCTCCATAACAGTGTTTTGGCAGTTCTACTACTACCTCAGTAAGGAGGTAGTAGTTTTTTAGCGGCTTTCTGAAGTACTTCAAAGGACTGAAACCAACTAGTTCTTGCTCAGGAGATCCAGAAAACTGAGGATGGTCATTTCAGCCTCTGATCGTGGTTGCAAGTATTTACAACCTACCTTTGTGAGTATATTTCTAAATATCTAACATTTACTACTACCTACCTACTATGAACGATATCACACCATCGGGTTCCTGGCCTCTTTTGTTTTTTTTTAGATGATTCTGGTGTTACTATGGGTACCAGAATGATCACCTATCGTCTGTTGAAAGGTTGCCAGTTTGGACTGATACTTAAAGAGTAACTCCAGTGAAAATAATGTAATAAAAAAAAGTGCTTCATTTTTACAATAATTATGTACAGTATAAATGATTTAGTCAGTGTTTGCCCATTGTAAAATCTTTTAAATCCCTGATTTACATTCTGACATTTGTCACATGGTGAAATTTTTACTGCTGGCAGGTGATGTAGCTGCTGCTTGCTTTTTTGGCAGTTGGAAAAAGCTGTAAACAGCTATTTCCCACAATGCAACAAGGTTCACAGACAGGAAACTGCCAGGAGTACCATGGTCCTCACAGTTACTTGTGGGAGGGGTTTCACCACAATATCAGCCATACAGAGCCCCCTGATGATCCGTTTGTGAAAAGGAATAGATTTCTCATGTAAAAGGGGGCATCAGCTACTGATTAGGGTGAAGTTCAATTCTTGGTCACCGTTTCTCTTTAAGCAATGCTTTTAAATACTAACATACAAAAAAAGGATATACTGTAGATTATCATTGTAATCCTAGATCTCTGCCCATACCACTTTATCTTACTGCTAAAATTTTAAATCACAAAACATACATGCAAAATCTATTGTAGGAATAAAACTCACACGCATATACTGTACATGTTAAGATACCAATGATATACTAACCTTATGTTATTAAAAAATACCTTTCTATTTTGAGTTGATCAAGTTAAAATATCTTTTTTTAAACCATGGCAACAGCATTAACAGAAGCATATATAGCATAAGAAAAACACAGTAAGTGCTGGTTCACACTGCAAGAGCTTTTTCTAAGTGCTTGTTATTTTAAATACTTATGCTAATGTAATGCTATGAGTTGGTTTTCACTTGAGTGACATAATTTCATAAAAATCACCCATAGCCCTGTGTAAGCAAGAGCTTTTAAAACCACTAGTGCTACAAAAAACTCTTGTGGTGTGAACCAGGCCACCTTAAAGTAAACCAAAAGGGTTGAATGTTTATACATACCTGGGACTTCCTCCAGCCATCTCCACCCAGATCGTTCCCTTGTCGCTGTCCTCTGCCTCCTGGATGGTCCGGTAGATACCATGTTATCTTCGGCCAATCAGACGTACTGTGCACGCACACCCCGCTGTGCCCCCATCACCTGGAGCGTTCTGCGCCTGAGCAGTACCACTGTGCAGGTGCACAATGCTTCCAGCTGTGGGGGCGCAACAGGGAAGCACGGGCAGGTGTACTGTGTCTGTGCAGACTGGCTGAAGATAATGGAGCCTCTACCCGACCATCTAGGAGGTGGAGGACGGTGGGGAGGGAGAGATGTGTGTGGAGGGGGCTGGATGATGATCCAGGTATGATTCAAACATTTCAACCCTTTTGTCTCAGGTACAATTTAAAATATATCTCTAAGAAGAAATGGTTAACGTCCATAGTCATACTTTTTTACTGAGTTTTCTCCAAGGAGACATTTTCAAACCTTACCAACAAGATACTTTTAAATCTCCCACCAAGCAAGAAAATACTGAAAATAAATTCGATATAACTTTTTTAACTTGTACTTTTTCAATGACAAAATGCTATTTTTTTGATAAGATGCAAAATTATCTCCCGGGTTAAAACTTAGGAGAAAACATATAATTGGAAAAGGGCCAATATCACACAATAATAAAAAAAAAAGAATGAAAATGGTAAATGAAGAGAAATACACGCAGCTAGACACAGTTAAAAAATACATAATATGGTTCTGGCAAATATTTATTAGGGAGAAACAGAAAATTTGTGTAAGCTAGTCTAGTTTTGAGGCATTAAAACTAATTGGAAGCCTTATTGCAAAACAACTGTTACAGAGATCACAATTAGCAAACGTCTTGCCCGATGACCTTAGAATAACAAAATGCAAATGTGGCTCATTGCTTTGAGAAAACGAAGCATATTTCCAGCTCATTTAATTAAAATCTGCCACAAAAAAAAAAAAAAAAAGATGCGATCGAGCTAGAATATCCTAAATTAGATTGAAAACAAACTATTCATGTTTTTATCGAGCTCTCTCTCTTCCTATTTATTTAGTAGGTTACTTCTGCACAAATTGTACTGCAGGCAAAGGTAGTACATCCCTTTTGGGAGTTTCTGGAATAATATCAAAGGCCCAATTCCAATTCCAACTATTGTTAGTGTTACGTGCTAGCCATACTCTACCACATGCAAATATATATTCACAAGATTCAATTAATAGAAAGTGCTTTGAGAACATTACTTGGCAAAAATAAACTTGATTGTGATTAATGAGCATTTTTCTTTTTATCATCCCATTGTTCTTTCCACCTTTACGTAGGGATTTTAGGTGTCAGTGGCATTCTTTTATGTACTTAGCTTTTTACCTCCTCTACCCAGCTGATAGGACGTTCCAGAGTAAACATTGTGAACAAGTAATTTGATGTTCATGTGAATTGGGGTCCTGTTACATTTTGCTCTGTATGCCTTTGCAAAGCCTTTTGAGTTCCTTGATACTGATTGATCTATCATTTCTTAGCAAGCTTTGTGGTTTGGTACCTGTATTCTTAAGCCATATAACAGGTATTTATTATATTATTTTTTATTTTTGTTGATATAGGTATTTATGGTTCCTGAATTCTAATTATCACTTAGGGCAACCCGTAATTTAAGCATTGCCAAAACAACAAACTTACAGATGTGTTGATTTTGGAAGGTTAGTTTATTTGTTCATGTTTTATGAAATCTCTTCATATTATATTTGGAACTGTTGAATCTCAAAGAAATCTGTATATTAAAGCCCACGATGTAATTCTACAGTGAATAAAGTGCTGAAAATGGATTTTTAGAAAAAGAGTATTTAAAACTGCTTAAAGTATACCTAAGATGAGGGAAAATATAGATACCTGAGGATTCCTCCAGCCCCCTCCAGACGTATCCCTCCCAAGCTGTCCTCCTCCGCCTCCTCGTTTGTCTTCAACTGGCCCCAGTAAGTCATCCAGTCAGGGCCAGTTGGTGCAGGCACAGTCCATCCCAGCACGTTCCCCTGTCTTGCTCCTGTCACTGGGAGCGTTCTGCTCCTGCAGAGAAGTACTGTGGCAACAGGAGCAAGACGGGAGTGTGCGCAGCCAAGCTGCACATGCCTAGTTGGTCCCAGACCAGAGGATTATCCGGGACCAATTGCAGAAGAACCAGGAGGCAGAGGAAGACGTGAGGCAGTAATAAGCCTGGAGGGGCTGGAGAAAGCTCCAAGTATGTATATTTTTGTAATAAAAGTGAATTTTTAAAAAGTGCTCAGAAAGCACTAATCAATCACATAGCGCTCAGAAAAGCACTTACAGTGTGGATCCGGCCTTAAAGTGTATGCATTGTGCTTTACAGAGTTTGATGGTTCTGCACAGTATCTCGACTGTTCCTATTACTCTTCTGGACACTGAACTCGAAGTTTAGAAGTCCCAGCTTGTAGTGCTCCTGCCACCACCACTGAGACTGATTTGGCCTTTTCTTTGCACATCCTCTCTAGTTCTTCTTTCAGTCCCTGGTATTTCGCATGGCACCTCACAGGATACTTCCTTATCCTTATGCCGCTGTCATTTACCATTGCTACAGCTATCATTTTCATGATTTAGATTTCTGGTCCTTGTCTACTACCATGTATTTTTGACTGGCAAGTACTTCTCTGTATGCAGAAGTAACACAGGATCTTAGCTCCATTTTTCTCCCTGACTGCCTGTGGATTCACCCATGTGGACCTGGGAGTTTAGCTCATACATTGTGCATTAAAAGAGGGGGGACACCGAGAGCCCAATATAGTGTAGTAGGTATTGGAGCAGTGGTGTAGCAATGGGGATAGCCGCCAAAGCGTTGCTATGGGGCCCTGCGGCAGCCCTACGTCACAGGGGGCCCGCAGCTGCCTGAGAGAACTTTTTTTTGTTATTTTTTTTTCCGCTTGCAGGGGCCCCCCTCCCTCACCTCGGCGGCCCCCCTCCCTCACCGCCTCACCTGGGGTCCCCCCTCCTTTTATCAGCGGCGAGAGAGGCGAGCGGCATATACAGAAAGCTCCGGCGGGGTAAACAGCCGCTAGAGGTTCAGCTGCCTCTGGGCTATGCTGTCTCCTCTGTATTGCTGCTCGCACCGCTTCCTGGTTTATTGCGAGCAGCAATACAGAGGGGACACCGTAGCCCGGGAGGCAGCTGAACCTCTAGCGGCTGATTCCCCCTGCCGGAGCTTCCTGTATATGCTGCTCTCTCGCCGCTGATGGAAGGAGGGGGGACCCCAGGTGAGGCAGGGGGGATAGGAGTCGGGCCCCTACCCCACTAACTACTCGGCTACCTCCCCTCCCACCCGGCTACCTAACTGGCCACCCTCCCACCCGGCTACGTAACTGCCTACCCTCCCACCCGGCTACCTAACTGCCCACCCTGCCACCCAGTTACCTAACTGCCCACCCTGCCACCCAGATACCTAGCTGTCCACCTGGCTACCTACCCTGCCACCCAGCTACCTAACTGCCAACCCGGCTACCTAACTGCCCACCTGGCTACCTAACTGCCCACCCTCCCACCTGGATACCTAACTGCCCACCCTCCCACCCAGCTACCTAACTGCCCACCCAGCTACCTAGCTGTCCACCTGGCTACCTATCTGCCTACCCTGCCACCCAGCTACCTAACAATCTGATTGTATTTTGTTGGGAAATCTGCCGACAATCTGGTTGCATATTGTAGGGAAATCTGCCGACAATCTGGTTGCATTTTGTGGGGAAATCAGATTTCCCCACAAAGTGTTTGGGTGGGAGGTCCAAGGTCCGTGGGGTTGGAAGGTCGTGGGGGGGGGCATAATTTTTTTTTTGCTATGGGGCCCAGTCATTTCTAGCTACGCCCCTGTATTGGAGTGAATGGATAGTGTAAGTAAGCAAAATAATACTCACAAACCAGGGTTACCCTGTAGGCAACCACTGTATATGGAGGTGGGGAGAATTTCTGTAGATTGGAAGGGTATTTTACCCCTCCACCAGGGGTGGACACAGGTATTGTATGCAGTGAACAGAGGCGCCAACATAATAAAATACACTAAAAAGTTAAAATTGCTAAGGAGGCAGAGATGGACTTACCTCCCCGAAGCAGACATGAAACTGTCAATTTTAATAAATACATAGATTTATTGATACACTCCAAAACAATGTTGCAACGCATTTCACAGGTATAGTCCTGCTTCATCAGGCAATAAAAAACGCAGTATCTAACAGTCATATGTCAGTGTAATACCCAGCTCCTCTGTCAGAGGTATTGCAATATTGTTTTGGAGTATATCAATAAATCTATGTATTTTTGAAAACTGACAGTTTCATGTCTGCTTCGGGGAGGTAAGTACACCACTGCCTTATTAGCAATTTTAACTTTTTAGTATATTTTATTCTGTTGGTGCCTCTGTTCACTGCATACAATAATTGTGCATTAAAAGCTCCAGCTACTTAATTGCGTCATTTAGTGTGTTCTGTTTCAGCCTGCAACTTACAACCTAACAATATACAGTACATTGGATTGCCTCTAAAAGGCATCTCTGTACACCTTGCAACTTTTATCGTGCATGATACATCCCTGCTTCATTGGATCTGGTGTTCAAACTACGGTAGGTACATACAATTCAAGTTTTGGCACGCAGGTCTATATTTACAGATCATTTTGTGTTACAGTTAAAGCCTGAGCCCTACACAGATATGAAGTTCCACTGTATGGAAAGGGGAGAGGGATAACCCACTAACAGTACAGCACTGTAGGAACTTTCTTTGAAGTTCTGACAGGCACTAAAGACATTGGATGACGGAAAAAAATTAAATCAATTATAATCATGATTTAACCAGCCAGTTTCTTATCCTTCTACTTATCCAGTGTGGATGTGCCTTTAATTTCAGAGAATATATTTTTTAAACTGGCATTATAAAAATCAGTGACAGTTGCTTGCCATGTGTAGGTGATTAGCCACTTTGTAGGGATTGATCAAGATAAGCAAAGGTTTGAGTTTGCCTCTATGCCTATGGTGAAAGGGCTTCCACTCTAGCAACTTAGCTGAGTTAATTTTGTGTAAGTGACTTTCCATGGAACTGGATTATTGTGCTGAGAAGCAAAGAATCATGTGAGCCAGGTTTAAAATGGCCTTAAAAGGTAGTTGGCAAGATCATTATAAACCTTACTGCTTCTATGGACTAATCCATGATTCTAGCAATGGCTGTCACTGCTCAGTCCCTTAGGAGTCCGTACTAGAATCAACCTCGTCAATCCCTGAACTGTCCTCTACCTTCAGGTCTCACATTTCTTCGGCTCAGAAAGCTTATGTGTTTAGGCATGGATGCACACCATTTGCTCAACTGGAAATAAAAATACCTTTCAGTTGCTAATAAATGTAGAGCTATTTAATAGAACATATTAGGCATAGGTATGATGCTGCTAAGAAAATGTGCTTCTTGTTTGGCTTATATGATGATAATCAGCATTTACCACTTTTTTAACAATGCATAAGGATAAGGTAAGTTCCGCTCAACCTCCGCTGCTAAGATAAAGCTGGAACCAGGGGACTTGAACCTAGGATAGCAGATGAAAAAGAAGAAAGTCCTGCACGATGCCAGTAGCAGAAATATATAGCTTCAAGTTTATTGAATCTGGCAGTGCTCGTATGATTCAATAAACTTGGAGGTATATATTTGTGCTACTGACATCGTGCGGAACTTTCTTCTTTTTGAACAATGAGTATTGTTTTCTGTCTCCACAATGTTCCCCACTGGCTGCTTGCTGATTGATTCAGATGTGAAACCAACACTTCAGCATAACACCCAGAGCATTGACAGGATTGTCCTTATCTGGAAATAAGTATACAGCCTTTTACTACTTCAGCAGTACTAGCTGCTGTCGCAAGTAAAACTCTACTGAACTCTGGCAAGTCTCCCTAGTTTGGCAATAAGTAAACTACCACTTCTAACTACTAACTTCCTCCCCACCTGGCATCAGTTCTGGTACAGAGGCTAGGCAATTGCATCACCAAGTTGTACCAGTACCACTATACTTACCCTGCCATCTCCAGTTTGTTCCCCAACATGATGCTCTTTGTCACCAGCTATGATTTTGTCCTCTGTCTTGGCAACATCTTGATGCACAGGCCTGTTCTGGCTTATGTTAGCTTGTCATTGGCCACCTCCATTGGATATACACCAGCCTAGCCTTTTAGTGACACAGAGGGTCCACCTCTGACCTGGAAAGCATAACATGACTGGTGTAGTGGCATTAAACTGTATTTGTGTTTTGTGGGCTCTTTCGCGTTCAGCTTTAAAACCTCTCTACAGATGTTATTCTTGCCAACTCTTAACCTCTCATGTATAACCCATAAACAATACTCTTTCAATGCACAAAACATTGCTAATACTGTTCTTTAAATGCATGTGGTGCAGTCATTTGATCCCAGTCAAGCTCCTTTTATGGTAAGAACAGGAAGTCTTTCTCCTGCACTCTCCAGCAGCCTGCCTCTCTGGCACATTGACTCTTCCAAAGACCAAACCTTCCTCTATAACTTACAAGCTGCTGCAGGTCGGATTGAGAAGGGCATTCTATCCCACCCACTTTCACCTGGAGAACTGTAGGAGGATAAGTGAAAGTCAGGGCCATCCCCCACCCAGAAGGTAATGTGATGATGCCGCTCACCACCTGAAGGGGAGAGACGGAACAGCTGGAAATCTATGGGTCATGTGAATAGGCTTCAATATGGTGGGAAAAATGTTTTTTTGCCAATTCTGTACATGAAAATACTATTGCTTATGCATTATATAAGCAAGGGGGGAATCAGGCAAACAGGAATAATATTTCCTTAAGACTTGCCTTAAATACACTTTTCTTTCGCTGATGCAACACATTATATGCAAGGTTTTAAAAAAAAAAAAGACACGCGTTAATTAAAAAGTTGCCTATTATTTAAGGATGTTGTACAAATGAAGCAAATCGGTTTTATAAAATTGTAGCTAGCTGCTACATGTTTTTTTTTTTTTTTTAGATTCTGTAGGTTGAAAAAGTTGACCTTGTCACAATTGACAGCTATTCTTCTGTGGGACTAGCAAACAAAAAGTCTACAATGTTAAGTACGCCAAATATCTTTCGTGAAGTTCCTGAAACTTATTTGTCATTATCCTAGACGATTATTAAACCAGTTTTATTAAGCAAGTTATGTTTACTAGCTTTTTAAAATAAATAACTGTGAATAAAGCTGAGAAAGCTTTCAGCAACGGAGATTGTGGCAGTAGGTGATTTGCTTCAGGGCAGCCATTAAAATGTACTAAACAAAGTAGCACATTATTATCACCCTTGACATGCTTTGATTTGGAACAGAAAGGATTGCGCTGTACATGGTCGAAGTTTATTCATCAGTATGCCCATAAACTGGCCACTCCAAAGTAATGTGCTCATACCAATTATCCTCTCAATTTACTATGACTTAAGCTTGGTGCTACTGCTCTTATCTTTTCAATTAAGGAGCCTTCGCAACCACAAACATGGCCATTTCATATGATTTGTGGTCTTTGGAGTAACCATTAATGATCTGCAGTAGGAAAGAAATTACACAAAGCAATAACGTATTTCAATACCGCACCGATGTATCAAAGGCAATTTATAAAATACTTTATTATAGCAAGCTCATTTGTACAAAAATACATTTCAGATAATCTGCACACAAAAAGTAACAAAAAGTCTAACAAAAATCACACAAACATAAAACATACTTGCTCTCTTCCCTGACCAGTTGTAAAAGGAAACCTGATGAATGATTTAAAAAGTTAATTGGAAAAGGAACGGAAAAAATAATTAAAAGGTTTCTAAACAATAATAAAACTATAATGTTGAGAGCAATACCAAACAACTCCATTTTACAGCTTGCTTTAAAATGTTAAAACCAAAGAAATAGAATTAGAGATTTTACAATATACATTTTTTTTGTAAACAAAAGTGCACATCGCATGTTCTTTCTTGATTAATGGATATTGATTAAAAAATAATAATAATAATAAAACCAAACTGATGAAGTGTTTAAACAGATCACACAAACTGAACACATACATGATACAAAAATGCTGTCATCACTTGTAAACAATGTGCCTTGTCTTTCAACCTGTAATTGGAAAAGCAAGATGCGCCAGTAAAGACTGAATATATTTTTCCCCTTGCTTTTCAAATCACACATCCACACAAACAACACTTAATCTTGGAGAAAATAGGTACTTTACAAATCTTTGAAAGTCAGCCCTGCCCGTGGGCAGTATCAAGACTGTTTTCCTCTTGACAGTTTTCTAAATTGGTTCTGCCACTCTGAATTGCACATCAGTAGTCAGATGAGTTTTTCTTTCTTTTCTTCATTATGCCATTGTATAGCCATAGCTTCCACAGTGCAAAGCCACAAGAAGCCTGTCCTTCAGTATTTCTTTGCTTGGGTATTCAGGCAACTTAAGCATATTGATGCTACACAAAAAGAAAGCAAAGTGGGATTGACATACATTAAAAAAAAGAAATACAGTAAAGCAAATATATGCAGAGTTTGCAAAGAATATAATAATGGTATTATGCAATATTATTTTCACAACACAGGCAAACATGTTTACCTTTAATAGATGTAGACTGTACAGCAAAGTGTAAATTGCCTGACTCCTCAATGACTACCAGGAACTGATCCTTTTCTAATCTTATTACAGTGAAAACTATTGAGTAAAGATGAGACCATTTATTTGTCAAGTAAGGAGATTAAACGTGTTAAGGTGCCCATACACTCGTCAGATTGGCAGCAGACAGATAAGAAATGCATCTGATGATCTATCTGATGCGTTTTTAGAACATTTTTTACCAGGATAGAATTCCAATAGATTTCAGTTTGAAATCTGTTGAAATTCGATCTGATGGCATTTTTTTGCCATCAGATTTCCATTAAGGCCAATGCAAACTGATAAGCAATCTCATCAGATCGACCTAAATTTTCCACCCTGCTAGTTCGATGGAAATCCATCGAAATCGATCGAAATCGGCCGTCGATTGGTCGATTGGCCAACCGATTTGCGATCGATCGATCGATCGCGATCGATCGGTCGGCCAGAAAATCGGCTGAGTGTATGGGCTGCTTTAAGCTTCCAAAGCAGGGTTGAGGAGTTGGTACTAAAATCATCTAACTCCGACTCCTAAGTTCATCAAACCACGGAATCCAATTCCGGGTACCCAAAATTGCTCCGACTCCTTAGTCTAATTTTTACAAAGGCTATGGATTTGGTTCAAAAATCATCCGACTATGACCCCTCAGTTTATTGAAACTACCGACTCCAAGTACCCAAAATTGCTCCGACTGAGACTACTCGACTTTGAATCCACAGCCCTTTATGTTTGTTTTGTTTTTTTTTGTCAGACAGTATCTGATTATAAACAAATGAAAAAGAGACGGCACACAATTGGCTGCAAAACTGTTGCTGTGTATTATGGAGCAAAGCACTGCATTACATGTTACGGACTTCCATCCTTCCTCAGATGCATCTGAGGAAGGATGGAAGTCCGTAACATGTAATGCAGTGCTTTTCTCGATAATACACAGCAACAGTTTTGCAGCCAATTGTGTACCATCTCTTTTTCGTTTGTTATGGTGAACCAGCGACCGCTTGGGCAATCCGGTCAAGACTGAGCACCGGCAAAGTGTACAGGTCATACATACCTGGTGTACTGCTTCCAAGTAGAGATGTCGGCGAACCCCTCACCCTCTACTACTTCCGGGTCGCTATGACCCGGAGTAGTACAGCCGCGCTGGGCCGGCGGTGCGCGTCCTTGATCGCACGCCTGTTGCCGGGCACTTTCTGTGCATGTACGTGACGTCATGAGTGACATCACGCTCATGCGCAGAGAATGCCGGGCAACAGGCGCGCGATCAAAGAGGCGTAACGCCGGCCCAGCGCAGCCGTACTACTACGGGTCATAGTGACCCAGAAGTAGTAGCGGCCCATAGAGGTTCGGTGGCGAATGGTTTGCCAACATCTCTACTTCCAAGGCGTCCCTTCCACTAAATACAGTATCTGATTATACTAAACAAACTAGATTCATTGCTTAACTACCTAAAGACCGCATTACGCCAATGGGCGTGCCCACAGCGGCAGCAGCCCCAAGTCCTGGGGCTGGATTTTGCAGGAGATCGCGCTCGCATCTCCACTTGGTAGGCAGAGCTCCACTTCGCCTTCAGTCTCCCAGGGGCGATCACCGCTTGGAGACTGTTAGACGGCAGAACTGCCATCTGTTAGCATAGTAAAGCACTGCAATCTAAGGCAGCGCTGTACTGGGGACAGCCATGTGACACGGCTGTCCCTCTGGGACACAGGAGAGCGATCGACTCATCGGCTGAAGCCTATGACAGCCGATCCCCGTGATTGGCTGGCTGGGGGGAGGGAGTTGGGGGGGGGGGGAATAATTAAATAGGGAAACTTAATTTAAAGAAATTAACAAATATTTATTTAAAAAAATAAACATGGGGGAGCGATCAGACCCCACCAACAGAGAGCTGTTGGTGGGGAGAAAAGGGGGGAATCACTTGTGTGCAGATTTGTGCGGCCCTGCAGCAAGGCCTTAAAGCTGCAGTGGCCAATTTAGCAACAAATGGCCTGGTCTTTAGCACTGTGGTCCTCAAGTGGTTAAGGAGTACCTGCAGTGAAGTTTTATATTCAATTAATGTAGTCCTCAGTGTTCCTTAGTATACCTGGATGGAGTTTCAGTGATTGAACAGGTATATGACTTACACCAGGACAGGGCCAGAACGGAGGGTCACGGATGAAAAACTGATGCCTTTTAAAAACTGCTCTGTTTCATGGATCAGTTTTTCTACAGATAATTTATTTGTATCTGTGCAGTGTGAACCGGGCCTTAAAGGGAAATTAGTAAAATTATTTAAAATAAACACATGATGTAGCTGCAAATGAATATTACATACTTACCTCACTGTCAGTTCCTCTCAGAGGCTCTCCATTTTCTTCTTACAGTGATCCCTTCCAGTTCTGACTAGATTTCGTCACAACTGAAATATACTAGTTGCTGTCAGTTATATATCAGCTGCTGAATGTGCAAGGTAATGTCCATGTTTCCCTATGGCTCAAGTGGGTGATATAACAGTTTAACAGTGTGCTGACCAGGAAGCTGTTATCAAAATGGAAAACAGAGAATGCCATTGATCACAGTGGACAAAAGGGACACAGGAGAGGAGAAAGAGATTGAGGAGTAGACTACACTGGAGGCAAGTTTGACCTGTGTATGTTTATTTTGACTTTTTATTTTCAGTTCAGGTTCTCTTTAAGCATACACAAAAAAAAACATTTTTACTAATTATTTTAATACATTTTTTATTATCACAGTGTGCATGGTTTTTATGGTAAATCAATAGGAGGCATGAATTCTACCCATTTGCGTCTGAAATGGCGGATATCTGATATATTGTACAGACTGATAGTACATATTAGAAAATGCTTACTTTATATATTTGAAATAAAACTATTTGCTCTACACTAGTTTATACAAACTCCCCTATGGTCTGCTCACTGATGTGAACATAGTGGGCAGGCATGGTCGGAAGAGCCAATTTCCGATTCCGTGGTAATTCCGCATACCGCCACTACCGAAATTCCGCTACCGTTTCATTCCGACTGAATTCCTAAGCTGTTCCGCGGAATTCCGAGATATACGGAATTCCGTCAGAAAATTTTTAAAATCCCTCCTCCTCCTCCTGCCGACAATCTGGTTGGGGGCCCTGGGACACCTCTTAGTGTAATAGCAATCAGTGTGTGATGGCTGGGGTGGGAGGGATGGGGGGGCGCACTTTGCTGTCTCAGCCTTGGGTGCTGAAGGACCTTGTCCCACCTCTACATGCTAAAGCTGGCCTAGCATGTACCATACTACCATTATGATCAATTCAATAGATATGCTATGGTATATAAGCATGCTTTTCAAAAAGTACCAATCCTTAATCATGCTACTTTTTCTATTGAATTGATCATAATGGTAGTATGGTTTATGCTAGGACAGCTTTACCATGTAGTGTGGTTCATGGTCTAGAGGTTAAGACAGATACCTACTACACACTGCGTCCTGGGTTCAAATCCCAGCTATGGTATATAAGCTGTTTTGAAAATCTGCAGTTCCCTACTGGATGATATAAGAGGATGGATGGATGGATGGATGGATGGAGAGGAGGAGGAGGATAAAGTCAAATTTATGAGTTGTGCAAACACATAAGTTGGCCTGAACTGTTCGCCAGCGAACGGTTCCAGGCGAACTTCCGTGGTTCGTGATCGCTGAGAACCGCAAACTTTTCTGGAAGTTCGATTCGTCCCCATAGTGCATCATTACGGTCAACTCTGACCCTCTACATCACAGTCAGCAGGCACATTGTAGCGCGCGTGTGTGTGTGTGTGTGTCAGCTGCACATTTGTAATCCCAATCACTGCACCTGTTCACTGTTCTGTCCAACTACCTACCTATACCTACATGAGCGCACGCATTGTTAACAGGGATGGTCATCCGGATTCCGGATATCCAGGTAACCTGGATATCCGAAATTTTTTACGCTATCCGATTCGGATTTTCTTTTTATTGCAGATATCCGGATCTGAAACCGGATATCCCAGCTCCCTCCTCCTCCTCCCTGTTCATGGATCTGGTCTTCCAGGGATTTGTAGGATGTCAATTTTCAAGCTCACATACATTGGCCAGGAATCGAACCCAGGTCAAATGCTTGGAAGGCAGCTATGCTCACCACTATACTGCCACATAGTGAATGCTTCGCTGTAGGAAAAAGAGGTGTTTAAACTTCTTGGAGCAGACTTACTTCCTTTCTCCAAAAAGACACACATACATCCCCATAAAATCATTTAGCAGAAACTGAGTGCACAGTCTCTGTGGCGCAATTGGTTAGTGCATTTGGCTGTTAACCAAAAGGTTCGTGGTTCAAACCCACCCAGGGACGGCCTTGCCTTTTGTGTTCAACAGTTGTCCGAAGAGAACCTCAGATAGCCATTTAGCAGCAACTGCGTGCACAGTCTCTGTGGCGCAATTGGTTAGCGCATTCGGCTGTTAACCGAAAGGTTGGTGGTTCAAGCCCACCTAGAGACAGCCTTGCCTTTTGTGTTCAACACAAAAGGCAAGGGACCAGATCAGCCCTTAGGGTTGCTGGGACCCGATCAGCCCTTAGTGTTGCTGGGACCAGATCAGCCCTTAGTGCTGCTGGGACCTGACCAGCCCATAGTGTTGCTGGGACCAGATCAGCTGTAAGTGTTGCTGGGACGAGATCAGCCCTTAGGTTTGCTGGGACCATATCAGCCCTTAGGGTTGCTGGGACCATATGAGCCCTTAGGGTTGCTGGGACCATATCAGCCCTTAGGGTTGCTGGGACCAGATCAGCCCTTAGGGTTGCTGGGACCAGATCAGCCCTTAGGGTTGCTGGGACCCGATCAGCCCATAGTGTTGCTGGGACCCGATCAGCCCATAGTGTTGCTGGGACCAGATCAGCCCATAGTGTTGCTGGGACCAGATCAGCCCTTAGTGTTGCTGCTTTCATAATCTTTCAGTTAAAGTCCACTTCAACAATGATTTAGACTGAGTTACAACTAAAAGGGTGGACAAAAGACATCATCACATCTACTAAGGGAATACGTGGTAATCTTAGCTTCAGAACATATTTTGCTATTTAAAAAGTATAATGACAGTATATGATGTGGCATTATAGAGGCCTAATAGCATAAGCTACAAAATTAAGGTGGACATACACTACTGGATTATTCGGATGATCTGATCAAGAAGGAAAGACCCGACAGGCAGTGTGCACAGAATTCCAAACAATTTCACGCTGAAATCTATAAAGTCTAAGTACAGTGTGGAGGGATGCAATCAGATAATGATCTGAAGGGATAGCCACCTTAGGTTTTTATCAACCATCTTTTTAGCTAATGTCAAATTAATCCCTTTTAAAGTCCAAATTCAAGATTTTCTTTCTAATTATTTTTGTTTTGCATTTGTGGGAAGGAGTTGGAAACCTTTGGTGATGATTATTACGGTGCCCATTGGAGAGATTTTAACTTACTTTCTCTACCTGGTGACTTCAAAGAGCTTTGTGGCTTCAACATGAAAACTGGTAGTCCTCAGAAAAGGAAATGAGGGATAACATTTAAAGGATAACCTAGTAGTAATTACTTTTCAAAAAGAACGACTAATGTGTGTATGGGGAGTTATGTGGATGCTTATCGCACCTCCCGTGCCCTGACATCTCCCTCCATTCTCTGGTACTGATCCATGTAATCTTTTTCCTAGTAGGGCCCTCCGACCCGGACATACTTCTGCTTCAAAAGTGCAGTATGTCCACTTGGGTACCTTGCGACCATGCTCCCTGGTGACCCCATGTGATGTAAGCACATTCACGTGGTTGCAAGGCACCCAAGCGGACATACTGCACTTGTGCAGCGTAGTATGTCTGGGTTAGAGGGCACCGACGGCGCCGACCAAAAAGAAGATTATGTAGATCAGTACCGGAGAACAGAGAGAAAGAAGCGCCGGGGCATGGGAGGTGCGGTAAGCATCCGCATGACTCCCCGTGCAAACATTAGGTGTACTTTTTGAAAAATAATTACAGCTAATGTATTGTTTAAAATCAGTTGTTATTTCCTACGCTTTCTACTGTAACCAAAAGTTTCACTTGCCTCAGTCACTCTTGGATAAGATTTTGGCACTACCCTTGGGCACTACCTGTCTGGACAGGAAATTAATATTCTAGCAGAGGCAGAAGCTGCAAGTACCTGGTGAGGAGCCCAGGCATCAGTCACTACAAGCTGCAATGTTCACAAACAAATTCAGTCTGTGCAGTTTTATTTTATGCAGTCAGAAAATTCCAAAGCATTTCTAAGGATAAGCTGCTGTCCCATCATCAAAGCCTGAAGCTACTTCTGGCTATGAGCTTGATTTATTTTAGCTGCAGAAGCCTCATTTCACATAGTTAACAATTCAGCACTAAATATTGTGACATTAAGTGGTATACTTACATCCATTCCTGGATATGAGCTTTAAAGGACAACTGAAGCGAGAGGGAATTGGAGGCTGCCATACTTATTACCTTTTCAACTATGCACATTGCCTGGCTTCCCAGCTGACCCACGGCTTCTAATAATTTTAGCCATAAGCCCTAAACTAGCAATGCAGATCAGATGTTTCTGACATACCGGTAAATTTGTTAAGATTAGCTGCATGCTTGTTACAGGTGTGTGAGTCAGACACTACTGCAGCCAATGAGATCAGCAGGACTTCCAGGCAACTGGTATTGTTTAAAAGGTAATAAACATGGCAGCCTCCATATCACTCTCACTTCAGTTGTCCTTTAATGCAGGAATGTGTTGATTTAAAGAGACGCTATTTATAAGTTAAGGCAAAAAAAGCATACTGCTTTGTACAATTAACTCTCCCATCTTACCATGTGCTTGACGTTGGCAGCAGATTTGGTGTATAAGGAACAGCTGCTATTGTGAAATTCTGCAGCCCACTTCCTCCCATGATGTATGCAAAACCGCCATGGGGTACCCTGGAACTAAATATACAAATGAGAAGTGTTAATGTTTGACATACTGCAATAATGGTAACACAAATTGTTGACATAAATAAATATCTCTGGTGTAGCAATTCATGTGTAACATGAACTGCATGAAAGATTTACACAAAATATAGTAAACAAGAAAAAATAGATTGAAAATCAGTCAACTAATAAATGAAACCACTGACAAATCAAAACAACTGCTACACTTTCCCATTAGGGAGAATGTAGCTGTTGAGATTTTCTTAACAACCTTTCAACATGCAGTTCTCATCTAATAACTGAGCTTCCCTCATCAGCACTGACAAACATCTAAAGATTTCTATAGCCTTGGTCAAACACAAAAGAACCAAACTGCAGCAACTGGCCCCTCCCTGAAGAATCAGTAATTGTGGGTTAGCAGCTCATATTTCTCCTCTGACCATGAGATTCTGAGCCCACATCACCACTCTGAACATCAGCTTACAAGAAGAAAATATTTAAAAATACAAACACGTTCTAAGGCCCTGTACCTACAGCAAATTCGACATGCAACTATATACACACACACACACACATACATATACATATATATATATATATATATATATATATATATATATATATATATATATATATACTACAAAATGAGACACGAGCTGCAGAACGCAAATGGAGGAAATCCCGCCACAACAATGATTTCCTGGGATACAAGACCAAGTTGCAGACGTACCATACTGCCCTCGCTGATAGTAAACAGATATACTTCACTCACTTGATCGCTACCCAAGCCTCCAACCCACGTCATCTTTTTGCCACCTTCAATGCCCTACTTAACCCCACACCTCCCCCCCCAACCTCCACCCTCTCAGCCACTGACCTATCAAACTACTTTATCAACAAAATTGCAACAATCCGGAGGGATATTTCTCTCCTCCACTCTATCGCCCCCGCCTCCCCACCACATCCGACTCCTGCCTCTTTCTCCTCCCTTACCTCCTTCAATCCTGTCACGGTGGAGGAAGTCAACCAGCTGCTGGCAACTTCACCTGCCACTTCCTGCCCCCTAGATCCGGTCCCATCTGATTCTCTGCGCCCACATTTTTCTGATCTGGCCCCTGTCCTCACCCATCTGTTCAACCTCTCCTTCTCCACCGGCATCTTCCCCTCCATATTCAAACAGGCCACTGTGCTTCCCCTGCTAAAGAAATCTTCACTTGACCCTGCTCTGCCATCCAACTACCGCCCAATCTCTCTCCTCCCTTTTGCCTCAAAACGCCTGACCAACTTCCTTAACTCCAACTCCCTTCTCGATCCCCTGCAGTCTGGTTTTCGCACAGCCCATTCTACAGAAACAGCCCTCACCAAAGTGGTAAACGACCTCGCCCTTGCCAAAGCCGAAGGTAAATACTCCATCCTGCTCCTCCTGGACCTCTCCTCGGCATTTGACACTGTCGACCACTCCCTCCTCCTCCACTCCCTGCAGCTAATGGGCATTCAGGACCTAGCCTTAGCCTGGATCTCCTCCTACCTCTCCAACCGCTCCTTCACAACATTTTTCAATGGCTCCTCATCCGCTCCTACACCCCTCTCAGTTGGTGTTCCTCAAGGTTCCGTCCTAGGACCACTCCTGTTCTCACTCTATACTGCCTCAATTGGTAAAATCATCTCCTCCATGGGTTTCAATTATCACCTGTATGCCGACGACACCCAGATATATCTCCACACCCCAGATCTCTCCTCCTCTACCATGGACAAAGTCTCTGCCTGCCTCACATCCATTTCCTCCTGGATGGCTGCCAGGTACCTGAAGCTTAATTTGGACAAGACTGAGCTTCTAATATTCCCACCCCGCACAGCTGCACCCCTCCCAGATCTGTACGTCACTATTGAAAATACTACTATCCACCCTACCTCCCAAGCCCGCTGTCTAGGCGTTACTCTGGACTCTGAACTTTCCTTTACAGCCCACATCCAAGGTATTGTCAGATCCTGCAACTTCCACCTTCGCAACATCTCCAAGATCCGCTCCTACCTGTCACTTGACACCACTAAACTCCTTATCCATGCCCTTGTCATCTCCCGCCTAGACTACTGCAATTCTCTTTTATCTGGCCTCCCCTCTAACCGTACTGACCCACTTAAATTGGTAATGAATGCGGCAGCCAGACTGATACATTCTTCTCACCGCAGTGCCTCTACAACTCCGCTCTGTAAAGCACTACACTGGCTCCCCATCAGCTTTAGGATCAATTTCAAAATCCTGTGCTTGGCCTACAAATCAGTGCACAAGACCTGCCCGACCTACATCTCTGATCTGGTCCACAGGCACATACCAGCCCGCCCCCTCCGATCCTCCAATGACCTGCGCCTAGTCGCACCACGCATAACTCAGTCACACGCACAATTGCAGGACTTCACCAGGGCTGCCCCTACTCTCTGGAACTCTCTCCCACCAGCCGTCAGACTCGCCCCCACCTTTAATACCTTCAAACAAGCTCTCAAGACTCACCTCTTCACGCTCGCATACCCCCCTACACCAGTATCATAATATGTTCTGTTAGACCCCCTCTCAAAAGACGCACCTATTGTCTCCACCCCACCCTTTAGATTGTAAGCCTCTGGCAGGGCCCTCCTCCCTAATGTATCCATCTTGATTATGCAATCTTACTCACAACCACCCTTCTTGTAGACTCGAACAGTCTCTATCTTGACCTATGACACTGTATTGTTATCAAATCATTTGCATGATCTTGTTTTGTTGTGAGTTTCCGTATGTTCTACCTGTAAGTTAACCCATTTATCTATTGTGCAGCGCTGCGTAATATGTTGGCGTTTTATAAATACAATAAATAATAATATATATATATTTATTATTTTTTTTGCATTGTGCCGTTTCTGGCAAGTGGTGTATTTCTGTGCATTATTAGTGTTAATAGTGTTATTAAAGAGTACCTCCAGTATAAAGGACAAAGCCTGTCATGTCAGGCTCTATCTTAATGCTGCAGGATTGGGAATGTGGGGTGTCCTCAGGGTAAATTACTTACCCGATTGGCTGTAATTCATTCAGGCAGGTGAGTGCTCTGCCTCCCTCGGAAATGCGGCCATGGCATTTCTTTTTTAGCTTCAGTCAAGACTCTGGCAACCCCCATCTGCGTTGCCGCAGCCCGCCCCCAGGTCAGCCGCCGGGGCCCAATTGGTGGCTAGAGATTTTCGAAAAGCTTTGGAAGACTTTGGAAACATGGCTGGGACTGCATTGCTGAAGAAGTGTGTGGAGTGTCACCTGTGCAAGAATTACAGCCGGTCAGGTAAGTAATTAACCCTGAGATCCCCCACTCAACCTGCATCATTAACCATTTATGCCGCACGGACATGAGCTTCTCGTCCGCAGCAGCAGCAGCTAGAGCTGCAGGCACACGTTAGTCACGTCCCTGCAGTTTGGGTGGTCTGCAGGCGATTGCTCTGCTACTGCTTGCAGGGGGGGTTGGCTGCAGGGGACAACCCTGTGCCAATCCGAGCATGTCCGCCGAGAATAAACACTGTTTTTGTTCAAAAACAGTGTTTATTCTTTACATACAGCTGCCGCACTATCTCCTGCCGCTGATTTCCGCCGGTTTCTGACACCGATTGCTAAATTTATGAATGGGAACAATGTTCCCATTCATAATCTCCCTGACGGCCATGTGATTGCAGGTTTCCAATGGAAACCTGTGTCAATTCCTTAGTTACAATGTAATGATACATTGTATCCTACGCTAATAGGATTTTTGCTCAGCGGGGACCAAATGGTAAAATAGTAAAATACACTTACTGACTTTAGGGGAAAAAAAAAAAAAAAAAAGAATATCTAGGACAAGAGGGCATATAATTATTAAATATTGGACTAAAAATTATTGATGGCTGTAAAAGAGAAAAAAATGCACTTTTATTTCCAAAATTAAATACTGTCACCATGCATTGTACTAGGGATACAATTTTAACATTGCAATAACCGGGAAAAATGGCCAAATAAAATGTGTGGATTTTAATTATGGTAGCATGAATTATTTTAACCACTTCAGCCTACAGTGTCAAAAATCGTATGCATCCGAGCAAAGTTCACCTCCCATTCATTCGCCAATAACTTTATCGCTACTTATCACAATTAATTGATTATATCTTGTTTTTTCCACCACTAATTAGGCTTTCTTTGGGTAGTACATTTTGCTAAGAATTATTTTTTTCTAAATCCTTTTTAACAGGAAGATTAAGAAAGAAATGTAAATGATTTCTCAGTTTTTGCCCATTATACTTTAAAATTAATACATGCTACCGTAAAACTCATGTATTTTATTTGCCATTTGTCCCGGTTATTACACCATTTAAATTATGTCCCTTTCACAATTTATGGCTCCGATATTTTATTTAGAAATAAAGGTGCATTTTTTCAATTTGCGTCCATCACTATTTACAAGCTTATAATTTAAAAAAAATATAAGAAGATACTCTCTTGGCATGTATATTTAAAAAGTTCAGACCCTTAGGTAACTATTTGTTTTTGTTTTTTTTTTTAATAAAAAAATGTATTTGGGCAATTTTTGGTGTGGGAGGGAAACAGATCATTTTAATCACTTGATGACCCACCCTTTACCCCCCCTTAAGGACCAGCGCTGTTTTGAGTGATCTGTGCTGGGTGGGCTGTGCAGCCCCCAGCACAGATCAGGTTGCAGGCAGAGAGATCAGATTGCCCCCTTTTTTCCCCCCTATGAGGATGATGTGCAGGGGGGGTCTGATCTCTCCTGCCTGCCTGGGTGTTGCGGGGGGGGGCACCTCAAAGCCCCCCTCCGCGGCGAAATCCTCCCCCTCCCTCTCCTACCTGCCCCCCCCCCCCCCCCCCGGCGATCGAGGCTGCACAGGACGCTATCCGTCCTGTGCAGCCAGTGACGGGACGTCCCCTGTCACATGGCGGCGATCCCCGGCCGCTGATTGGCCGGGGATCGCCGATCTGCCTTACGGCGCTGCTGCGCAGCAGCGCCGTACAATGTAAACAAAGCGGATTATTTCCGCTTGTGTTTACATTTAGCCTGCGAGCCGCCATCGGCGGCCCGCAGGCTATTCACGGAGCCCCCCGCTGTGATTTGACAGGAAGCAGCCGCTCGCGCGAGCGGCTGCTTCCTAATTAATCAGCCTGCAGCTGGCGACGCAGTACTGCGTCGCTGGTCCTGCAGCTGCCACTTTGCCGACGCACGGTATAAGCGTGCGGTCGGCAAGTGGTTAAATGTAAAATAATGTAATGTAAAAAAATGTATGTGGGTGTAGTTTACTATTTGGCCGCAAGATGTCTACAGTCAAAAAAGTCCTGGAGCGTACGATTACGCTACCAGGAACTACAAGGAGGCTGTGAATTTATTTATTTTTTTTGCAGAAATACTGCGGTCTCTGATTAGAGAGCATCGGTTTTTCTGCAGGGGACTTAGATTGGTGAATGGGAATTATATTCCCATTCACTGATCTGGGAGGGTAACAGCAGGCAGCGGAACGCGTGCGAGAGTCTATCCGTCCAGATAGACTTAAAGAGACTCTGAAGCGAGATTAAAAATCGCTTTTTACCTTATATTCAACAGGGGCATGTTTGCCCCTGCTAAAACACCGCTATCCCGCGGCAGAACGAGGGGTCTTTACCCCCCAAATCCCCTCTGTGGTGCCCGGGGAGCGCTTCCTGTTGAGGCAGAGCTAATGGCTGTAGCTCTGCCTCTCAGCGCGTCTATCAGCGCTGATGCCCATGTCAATCAGCGCTGATCGCCGCCTCTCCACCCCTCTCAGTCTGACTTCACTGAGAGGGGTGGAGATCCGCCGGCTGATAGACGTGCATGGAGGCAGAGCTGCGGCTCATAGCTCTGCCTCCATGAGCAGCAAAATCCACGACCAAGAAAGTCGTGGATTTTGCAGGGGGGATTTGGGGGGTAAAGACCCCTCATTCTGCCACGGGATAGTGGTGTTTTAGCAGGGGCAAACATGCCATGTTGAATATAAGGTAAAAAGCAATTTTTAATCTCTCTTCAGAGTCTCTTTAAGTGGTTAAATCTATAATGGCTGAAAACTGAAAAATAAGGATTTTTTTTCCATTTTTTTTTATTATTCCCATCATAACGCATTTAGAATAAAATAATTCTTAGCATAATGTGCCACCCAAAGAAAGCCTAATTGGTGTAGAAAAAAACAAGGTATAGATCATTTTGTTGTGATAAGTAGTGATAAGGTTATTGGGGAATGAATAGGAGGAGCGCTGACAGGTGACAATTCCTCTCATCCATAAGGTGAAAAATACGCGCAGGCTGAAACGGTTAAGACAAAGCCTGACATGGCAAGTTCTGTCATTTTTACAGGAGGTACTCTTTAATGCAATTGCCTTGAATGTTTACAGGATTAAATTGCACTGGAAAAAAATACACAGCATAGCATATGCACTCTGGCTCTCGCCACTGGTGCACACGCATCTTCTCGGGTGGAAGGGGGGGGCCTAGTGCTGAAGGACAGCACCACAGTGCTAAACCTTGCTTCCTATTTTGTGGGAAATGGGAAGAATGCACTCTAATGATGTGCCATTGCCAGTAAAACCAGCAATAGGATTTGTTGATAATCCTCTTTAGGTGGCAAGGTGAGAAGTAGGTCCCATGTGTAAGCTACTTATCACCTTGAATAGCATCAGGCCCACTGTCTCAATTTAACAATTAAACAGTGATCAAGAATGTTGGTTCTCTTCCCAGCTGAGCAAGAGTGGGGGCACAGAGCGATGTATGAGCAATAGCACACAACTTTGCACTGCAAAATCTGATCAATATTCAGTAATGCAAAGTGGTAACCTAAGTAAACAGTTGATATCTGGGACATATATGGATCGTTTATGTGATGAAGCAAAAAACAAGCAGTGTATATCCAGGCCTAGTGTTGCTGCGATGCAAGAAATTGCACATATAAAAATAATAATAATGTACAATAAGAATATTACAACCACACTTGCTGTTAACTTTTAACCTCATTTATACCCTCGTGACTATATGAGCAAGTGAGCCTATAACTACATTTATCTGTTGTGTAAAGCTCAATACACTGGAGTGCCACCAAAGCATCTCCTGGCTTGTATCTATTGTATATATTCATGGCACAATCATCTTTTTAAACAAATCACTGGACTTTTTATATTCAATACAGAATGAGATTAAAGTATCAGACCCTCGTTTTAAATTATGCTAACCAATAGCATTCCCAGAGTGATTTGCATAAATCAATGAAGCAATGCTGAAGGGATGAGAGCATGTAGAACGATAGTTAAGAGTGAAACCAGAAGACAAGTGTCTGAGTTAACAAACCGGAAAGGGGGATATGCAACCAGTTTAGGATGCATTTTTAGGTCTTTCGTTTATCCATATTTGTTACACTATACAGCTTCATAAACAATACAGCTATCAGAATTCGAACCATTATCACTCAGAGGCGAACGAACACACAGCAGGAGACAGACACTGGAGCTAGTTTTAAAGACATTCAGGAATCATAAAAGCTACGATCATAAACGTATTTGTTTTACCAGATCCATTGAATTAATTTTACGGTGTGCAGCCAAAGGAAAGAATGTTTGAATTTTTCTTTTATTATTTGAAGTGGTACTAAAGGTATACTCAGACAGAGATGAGCTTCTCTTGAATAAACTGCACATGCAGAGAGACTGCAGTCTAAGGTAAGAAAGCCTAGTGCATTCTTTAAGAAAACAATTTTAATGATCGAGAAGCAAGAATGGACTTTTCATGCTGCTCAAGAGTTTCATCTACAATAAATAGAAAAAAAAGCTCTACATTTTACAATAAATAGAAACACAGCTCTAGATTTGTTTACAGCAACATTGCAAACACTTCAACAAGAGTAAATAAAACAGAACTCTCACATGCCAGATTATGTAGCAGTTAGAGAATAACGCTTAAATCCATGTATATAAACTATTCCCAAAAGGCAGCAAAAGTCTGATTGGAAATTGCGTATAAACAGGAGTTCATCTGCCAAGACCTGCAATAAGGTTAAAAGGCCACTTATATTTATATTGTCGCCTTTTCTTTTTGGCACGGGATATCGTTGAAGGTACTTTTTTTAACAATATCCCATCATATTGCCTCTCTGTCTCCTATTCTCACACTAACATACTTTCTTTTAAAATCTAATTATAACCTCCAACTCAGATCCTAACCTCCTCCCACTTAGATCCTAACACTAACCTCCTACTTCACCTCTCCTAACACTAACCTCCCAGCTCTTAACTTCTAACCTTAAAGGAACCTGACGTGACATGTGACATGATGAGATAGACATGTGTATGTACAGTGCCTAGTACACAATTAACTATGCTGTGTTCCTTTTTTTCCCTCTGCATGAAAGAGTTAAATATCAGGTATGCAAGTGGCAGCTCCTGTCTGAGTCAGGACTGGGTCAGACTATAGTGTGACCCTCACTGATAAGAATACACAACTATAAAACACTTTCCTAGCATATAGTTAATATATTTTAACTCTGGCATACTTCAATGAATGTGTCATTGAGCAAAAACAATAAAGCAGTAAACACTTAGTAAAACCAGTAAAAACTCTACTTAAAAAAGTAGATTTAAATAAAAAATAAAACTGTGGAATATCTTAAAAAGTCATTTTTTATTTCATTCGTTTATTTTCACCTCGGTGTCCTTTAACCTTCCCCCTTGTACTCTGTATGTGCAGGGCGCTCCCAGCAACAGGAGCGTGATCAAGGACATGCATCGCAAGGGCCATGCAAGCACAGTGGGCATTGGCTTTCCCAGTCGCTGAAATTGAAACTGAGCTGCTGCAGGGACCAGAGGATCCTTCCGTGACGGCACAGGCACAGGGTGGCTGCAGGCGCCTGGTAGAAGCCCCAGGTAAGTGAAACTTTTTTTTTAGGTTTAGTTAAGATTCCCTTTAACAAGCGCCAAAAATGTGAAGTGTACCTAAAGTGCCTGCTTCAGCTTTGGGCCATGAGTGAGCATGTGAGCTATATATACTGTATTCACACCAAAAATGCCAGATGCCACTGTGGAGTTTTCTGCTGCAGGTGATGGCTACAGTGCTCTTCAGCAAGTACCTGTATATGGATGAACCACAGTAAATGTTTTGAAGCTGTCAGCATAAGCACTACAAAAAGACATGTAGTCCTACCTTGCTATCTTTTATTACTTAATTGATCCACCATGCAGGTTGGTTTGGCCAAGAAAGCAGCTCCCACAAGTGTGGTGCTTTACCCCCTAACAATACCAAACTACATAGATTTTAGCATTAGAGAGGCATCTTGCAAAAGTGAGTGGGAAACCCAGTCGCACTGCAAGGCACAGTTCACCCATATTAAAAAGCATCTGAAGTGAGAGGAGCATGGAAGTGGGAGAAAACGCGGAAAAGCCGCAGCGAGTACTCAAGGTAAGGCGGCTGATTCCGCGTTCAACAAGGCGGCGGATTCCGCGTCCGACACGGCGGTTTGCACGCATAGGCCTACATCTGTCCGCATGGCGGAACGCAGAGAAAACGCCGTGTGCTCGGATAGCGGTGCGGCTGGTTCCGTGTCCTGCACAGCGGATACATTGCAAAACAGGTCTGGTGTGGCTGGGACTGATAGTCCACACAGGTTCAGAAGGACGCACGCGTGCGTTGAGAGGCAGAGCTTTTATGACAGCCAGAAGGGTGTCAGCTTACCAAGCCGGTCAGCTGACAATTTTACCACTTCCTATTGGTCCAGCACTTGGGGAGGCGCTGGAGAGCGCTAGGGTATTTATACTAGGTGCTGGTCATTTCTCTGGTGTCTGCCGTTGCGATCACTACGTGGTAGCACTCAGACCTTTTGCTAAAATCTGTGTTGTTATTTTTCTGTTATACTTCAGACTAGTTCCAGGGTGTTGATGATCAAGGAACTCACACCCAAGACTAGGGAACTGTGTTGTCATTCTGTTGTACTTCAGACTAGTTCCAGGGTGTTGATGATCAAGGAACTCACACCCAAGACTAGGGAACTGTATTATCATTCTGTTATACTCCAGACTAGTTCCAGGGTGTTCATGATCACGGAGCTCACACCTAAAGTATAGGCATTGTTATTATTTGTTATGACTTCCTGCTTTCCTGACCACTCTCTTGATCTCTGAATTGGTACTTCGCTATATCTGATACTCTGTTGCCGAACTCTGCTTGTCCTTGGATTCCGATTCTGTCTCCTGTCTTTGTACCTGATCTGTCTGTCTATTGCCGACCTGGCCTGTCCGACCTCGAGAACTATTTCCCCTGTTGGGAGATAGTTCACAGACCTGTCAGTGACACTTCACCCCTGGTGTCACTCACACTCTGGTCCTTCCCACTCTCAGCCTGGCTCCGCCCTTTGGGGAGCCTCAGGCCATTGGAAGGAATCTGTTCTTTAGGCAGTACCTCCTACTACCTTGCACCCTCTGTACGGGTGCTCTCCTCAAAGTATTACTGTTGCACCAAACACTCAGATATTACTCAGGTGTCCAGAGGTTAGAGATATATCTGATTATCGGTGATACTGCAGATCATCTATAATCGGGTATATATCTGTATTCTCGGTGATACTGCAGATCACCGGTAATTAGACCCTCTCTGTGTTACACCGATCGTTACAGGAAGCTGACATTTTATTTCCATTTAAACAAGATGCTAATAATCTACCTACATTACTTTTAGCCATAGACCCAGAACGAGTATGCAGATCAGGTGCTCTGACCCAAGTCTGACCAGATTAGCCACATACTTATTTCAGATGATTCAGATAATAATGTAGCCAAAGAGATCAGCAGGACTGCCAGGCAAGACTTCTAGCAACCTGAAGAACTGTGGTGACCGGAGCCCCCCCCCCCCCCCCCCATTTTTTGGGGGTGGGGGGATTTGCTTTGCTTCTAGCCTTTGCAAGGTATCCCCAATGATACAATGATTTAAGCCATGTGGTTTGGTACTGGCCAAAGGTGGAGCCCCATTCTCATAGGTTCAACTTCCTGGCCAATGCTGACTTGCATAGTGAATGAAGATGTTAATAAGGCATGGTTTCTCTTTTTTTTTAAGTCCCCTTTTTACACCACGCCCATGCATAAAGAATCATCAGGTACAGTATAACCATACATGACAATTTTTCCAAATGCATAATGGACACTGTGGGTGTTCAGGCACTTGGCAGCAGGATGCTTGTTGAGGAACAGAGAACTGTGCATGTAGGAATCCCTGTCCATTGTGGCTGAGTAGAGTGCAGCTGCAATGTGCAGAGTTGTGGTAAACCACAGTTCTCTGCACATTGGTACCACCGTGCTCTCCAAAAAATTGGATTGTAACTCTTTCCCTTAGGAAATCAGGGCCTAAGACATTGCGTTTTTTTAGTGGGGGCCAGACATGGACCTCTGGCACTAATTTACAAGAGGGGACAGGGCAGGTAATTATAACTTTACAGGAGAAAAGGATCTGTTGAATATGCATTCTACTCAGGATATCCGCTTCAAGGTTGTTTCTCTATTCTACTCACCTGCCTGTAACAAACTGTAAGAGCAAAACTCTCTCTTCTTGCGTTAATTCCTGTACAATCTCCCAGAACCACTGAAAGAAGAATCAGAGAAGTTTTAACAACACGTTAAGAAAACTAAGACAATTTCTGCAAACATTGCCGAATATGCATTCAAAATGATTTACTTTTGCCTTTTTCCAAAGCTGAAATCTGGCGTAATGTAAATCACTGTTAATCCTCCTCTTATTTATATATGATTCTATGATTAATCTGTTCACTCGTTTTGATTATTCATGTCAACTTTGGAAAATTAAATAATAATGATAATATATAAGAAACAACAACAAAAACAACAACAAAAAAAACAAAGCTGAAATCTGCATTGATGGGTACTCATTTTCAGACTGGATAAGGTAAATAAGATAAAGGCAGCTCTATTGATACAGATAACAACAATGACCTTTTTATGCAATATTGTCTACATAGAGGAGAGGATTATACTAAAGGGGATAACAATTAAAGCAGAACTGAAGATATTATTAAAACAAATATTTTCACTTACCTGGGGCTTCTACAGGCCCCTTGCAGCCGTCCTCTCCCACAGCGCTCAACGATCCTCCTTTTTCCCCGCCGCCAACTTGTTTCGTTCCTCGACTTGTCGAGGGGCCACTGCGCCTGCACAGCCCTGCCAAGTGTATCCTTTTTCCGCGTTCCCATCTGCAATAGCACTATGCTATTGCGGACTGGAACGTGAAGAAGGATACGTTTGGCCAGAGCCTTGCAGGCGCAGTGGCCCATCTGCGAAACTGAAACTAGCTGGCGGTGTGAGAATGGAGGATTGTGGAGGACTGGCGTGGAACAGGACGGCTGCAAGGGGCTTGCAGAAGCCCCATGTATGTGAAACTGTTAGTTTTAATAATATCTTCAGTTACGCTTTAAGCAAAATATTGGCCACAGTTTGTAAATCTATATATACCATATTTTTGGAATATATGACGGAGCGCACGTACGCTGCTGGTGTCACAGTGACTGCAGTGTACAGCTATATCGGATGATGCTGGAAGAGAAGAGGAATGCATGGCGAAACAAGACAGGAGCAAGGTGGGAGAGGAGGGAGGTGCTGGATGAGGTAAGAGTTTCCCTACGCACTCTGTACAACATTTTACCATATATTAAGACTATAAGGCGCACCCAATATTTCCTCCCCCCCAAGTTTTGAGGAAGAAAAAGTGCGTCTTATATTCAGAAAAATATGGTACAATATTGCCAAAAGCCTTGGAAAGCACCTCCAAATCTTCAGTGACTTCAGGTGTTCCAATAATTCCCGGAGCACAAGTGAATAACATTAAGCACACAACGACTCAATAATCTGTCAGCACTATTGGGTGATAGTGCACAGTCCCCTCTTGAAGCCATAGAGTATGAGAAGTCCATATATGTTAGTACAGACCAGCATCTTTAAGATTGATTATCTTTATTATTGCATCCTCTAAAATCAGTAACACATCCTAAAAGCTGTACTGAAACAGAGCAATCAGTATGCCAGGTCAGAGTGACGAACTGTGTTTCAGAGCTCGATCGATTAAAGGTGCTGGTCCATAGTAATATATACTAATGTATATTAACATTAACATAGGCACGTAGGCATGCAGACAACTTCTACAAACATTAATGAAAAAGAATGCACTGCTTCCAGGAGCTCAGTGAATATCATCATGTGATAGGATTCTATCTGCATAATGAGTGCATTTGTGTAATGTCCTCATTACTAAATATTTCTTGGTTCTATATTGTAAAAAAAAAAAAATCCTGGTCAACTCACTGTTAGGCTGTAGACACACTATGAACGCTTTCTGAAAGCTTTTCTGACCATCAGCACTTTCTGAGTGGTTTTTATAAAATGCTCCCATTGACTTGCATTAAACTTGCAGTAAAATAATGGAAAAATTGCATTTGATTGCAATTTTTCAGAGAATCGCAATTGCAGCAATTTTACCGTGATTTTAATGCAAGCCAATGCAAGCAATTAAAAAAACTGCTTAGAAGGTGCTGATGGTCAGTAAAGCTCTGAGAAAGTGCTCATGGTGTGTCTACAGCCCTTGTGACAAAATAATGGAAGCCATTGTGAACAAGAGCAACTCAGCCACGAAGTCGTAGGCCACATAAAACAAGGCTAGCGCATACCAAGGCGCACATTGCACAGAGGTCACCAACCTGAATGCCAATTCATTTGGCCTTCAGATTAGCTTAAGAACAGTATGTAGAGAGCTTCATGGAATGGGTTTCTAGTATTGAGAAGCTGCATCCAAGCCTAATATCACCACATGCAATGCATCATGCGGTGGAGATTAGGTTCTGTGGGGTATATTATATATATATATATATATATATATATATATATATATATATATATATATATATATATATATATATATATATATATATATATATATCATTCATACACAATACATATATTAGATAGGTGCCTGGCAGTGGGAAGAGGGTAAACTCTCCACTCCATTAGGTGGAAGGGGGGATAGTTGCAGCACTATACTACAAATTAGCCAGCACTGGCTCTGCTGTTCATTTATTTAACATTTGGTCAGGCTTTTAAAGCTGTCAAGCTCCTATTGAGACTGCCCCTCCCTTCCCTGCCCAGTAATAGCTGGAATTGGGTCAAATATGACATGAATTCAAAAACAGAACAGCTGTCACCAAAATTAATTAGGGATACATTTCCCAATGGGGACCTTTCTACTTGTGACAGTTGTAATAGATGAGATTTGCTCTACCTTGCTTTCCTAAAAAATCTCTGCTGCTTGTGTGTTCTAGGAAATAAGAGAATATATACTCAAAGGGGATACAGACAGCAATCACAATTAAAAAAACCTCATCTTTCCCCCACACTTTAAATTAAAGTTTTTCCTGAGGATCCAGGTTAAATATGAGAAAATAATGCATTGTATCTTACAGTGTATAGACTTAACAACATAGCTAATGCAAATTTTATTAAGAATTTGAATTTACCTGAATTACTGGGTCATCTCTCTCATAGCCACTAGTATACTCTGTGTTCTTCATCCAATCATTCACATCAATTTCAGGCATGCCAGACAGAAGAAGCTCCTTCAATGACAAATGGGGCAATCTGCCATTAGCACTGACAAATGTACTTAAAGAAAGCAAACGCCACATAATTATAATATTTTATTCCCAAATTATTAGTATACAGACAGCTGTGAAAGGTTTCCTTGTAAACACTGAATACCTTACTACACCAACTAAAAGAAGTGAAACACCAACAGAATGATGTTCTGTATATCTGAACAGAATGGTAAGGCTGATCCATACTGCTGTCTATGCTGTGCTTGAGGAGATTTCCCCAAACAGAGTCAGCAAAAGCAGAAGACAAGATAAAAGCTCTGTAATGGTGGCTAAAATCTCTAAGTTAGCCAATAAATGGTATCATCCTGATTCAAAACGTCTTGCTTTTACTCATGGCTAACACGGTACAACACTCTACTGCTCCTAATGGTGGCTAAGACTGCAATAAATGAACACTTTTTCACATTTCTAAAACTATTTTTGATTGTCTGTGTGGTATTTATTGCTGCCTATACCATCACAAGTTCTTCTTATTTTCTGTCTAAATGATAGGACTTACAAGAACCACAAACTACAGCAACTCCAGTCCTCAAGGCATGAGGGCCTCACACATTTTTTGCACAGCCCAAATGAATAGCTGTTGACAAAATCAGGAAGGGCGTGGTTCATCAAGTAGAACACCTCTTCATTTTTCAGTCCATCCTAAACTCAAGAACTGGAGCTGGACAGCCTTGAGCTATAGCAAAGTGCCCCAAAAATGACATCAATAAGAACACAACTTTTCTATATTAAAGTGGTCCTGCTGTTGTTACAAACCTACATGCCTTATGGAACCAGTGACAAGCTCTTTAATGGCAAAGCTTCCTTAAAGAGACTCCGTAACAAAAATTGCATCCTGTTTTTTATCATCCTACAAGTTCCAAAAGCTATTCTAATGTGTTCTGGCTTACTGCAGCACGTTCTACTATCACCATCTCTGTAATAAATCAACTTATCTCTCTCTTGTCAGACTTGTCAGCCTGTGTCTGGAAGGCTGCCAAGTTCTTCAGTGTTGTGGTTCTGTGATGCATCTCCCCCCTCCAGGCCCCTCTCTGCACACTGCCTGTGTATTATTTAGATTAGGACAGCTTCTCTCTTCTCTCTTATCTTTTACAAGCTGAATAAATCGTCCTCTGAGCTGGCTGGGCTTTCACATACTGAGTCATTACATACAGGCAGAGCTGTCTGCACTCTGCAGGAAGAAACAGCCTGATACTTCAGTGGAAGATAGCTGCAGGGAGAAAGAAACACACAAATGATCTCTTGAGATTCAAAAGGAAGGCGGTATACAGCCTGCTTGTGTATGAATGTATTTTCCATGTGTGGACATACTGTACATCAACTTACTTCCTGTTTTGGTGGCCATTTTGTTTGTTTATAAACAAACTTTTAAAAACTGTTTTTAACCACTTTTAATGCGGCGGGGAGCGGCGAAATTGTGACAACATGTTGTTGATCACGTTGCCTAGCAACTGGGAGTGGTGATCAGCACACAGGACAGTTGGAACTGTGCCTCATGCTCCCTGTCACCTCCTTCCATCCAAAAAGATGGCTGCCCTCATGAAATCAAACATTTGCCAGTTCTTTTAAAACAGGGTGGGTAAGAGATTATATTACCTATCTATTTTAATTAACATAACGAATGTAACTTAATGACAGTATGTTTGTTTAGGCTGAAGTTCCTCTTTAACCACTTCAGCATTCAGTTGTTTTCACTTTAGTCATTAGCCTATAACTTTATCACTACTTATCACAATGAACTGATCTATATCTTGTTTTTTCCGCCACCAATTAGGCTTTCTTTGGGTGGTACATTTTTGCTAAGAGCTACTTTACTGTAAATGCGTTTTAACAGGAAGCATAAGAAAAAAAACGGAAAAATTCATTATTTCTCAGTTTTCGGCCATTATAGTTTTAAAATAACACATGCCTCCATAATTAAATCCCACGTATTGTATTTGCCTAATAGTCCTGGGTATTACACCATTTAAATGATGTCCCTATCACAAGGTATGGCGACAATATTTTATTTGGAAATAAAAGTGCATTTTTCCGTTTTGCATCCTTCACGATTTACAAGCTTATAATAATAAAAAAAAAAATAGAAATATTTCATCTTTACATGGCTATTTAAAAAGTGTAGACCCTTAGGCAAATATTTAAGTTTTTTTTTTTATTGTAATTTTTTGGGGTTTTTTTTATTAAACATTTTATTTGGGTATTTTTGGGAGGATGGAGTGTAAATAGTAATTTTTTTATGTAAATGTGTTTATTTTATTTTTTTTACATGTAGATGTAGTTTTACTTTTTGTTTAAATGACGTCACTCTAAGCGTAACATGTACACTTAGAGGGACATAGGGGGACGTACGAGGCTTTTTCTGCCGGGGAAAGGAATCAATGATCGGGCACCATGTCCCGATTCATTGATTCCTGGGCTAATGATCCACGGCCGGGAGCCCGTGTGCACACACGCAATAGGCCGCGGGAGCCCACATGGCCTTCTCGACGTAGAGGCTACGTCCAGAAGGCTTAAACTAAGTCCATAAGGCTTAAATGGTTAAAGAGGAACTGTCGCAAACATCTTAAAATTTTAAACACATACAAATAAGAAGTACATTTCTTCCAGAGTAAAATGAGCCATAAATTACTATTCTCCTATGTTGCTGGCACTTTACTGTAGGTAGTAGGAATCTGACAGAAGCGACAGGTTTTGGGTTAGTCCATCTCTTCATGGGGGATTCTCAGCATGGCCTTTTATACAAAGATGCTGGCTGGCCTCCCTGTTCATTATACACTTTTTTGGCAGTTGGATGGAGCAACTGCCATTCACTAAGTGCTTTTAAAAATAAAGAAAATCCTAAGAACAACCTATGAGAAGATGGGCTAGTCCAAAATCTGTCAGTAATATCCAATTTCTACTACTTACTGTAAGTGACAGCAACATAGGAGAAAAGTAATTTATGGCTCATTTAACTCCAGAAGAAACGTACTTCTTATTTGTATATGTTTACATGTATTTTAAATTTTACGATTTTCATGACAGAGGTCCTTTAAGGTTGCCAGCAGTACTTCAGCACCATGGAGAGCCCCTGGTGCTGCAATAGCAGGGTACACTCAGACAAGCACATCAGATAAGCAGTGCTTGTCATGGCTTCTTGCAAGTGAGAAAAGATTTGCTAGCAAATAGTGAACAATGTGAAAGGAAACAAGCGATACCAGACACTGGAAAACTCCAGGTCTTGCAGCCTTTACAAATGCTATTCAATTAGCCTCAATGCCATAAAAAAAGAGACAGGAATGGCAATCAGAAACACTGCAGCTCTTACTCTATAGGAATGATTCCAAAGTTAAAAAGCACAATAACTTTTCAGTATAAAATAAAAAGTATACCCTTCTTTAGATAAATTCAGTCTGAAAATGTAAAGCCTAAATTATATGCATTGTACTTTTGTGGAACGCAGAGATACTTTTCTGGAAAATTGATACCCCCCTCTTTATAATTACATTTCTACTGGCTGGAAACTGCTGAGCATCACTGGTGACCCAAAAAAAGAGCTTACGGGTGCAGAACAACACAGCATACTTGCTTGCTTAATAATTCAAATGTTTTATACTTAAAATAAACACCTGGTGCTAGCACTGCTTTTGTTCATTTCAAAATCTTTGAAACTATACAGAAAAGAAATAAGAAGCTCTATTTCACAACATCCAAGTAACAAGGCTTTCATATTTACAAAAATATATTCTGTGAACTCAAACCCAAAACACATATTTGAAGATTTTATGTAAAATATGTTAGTGGGAATGAAAAGGCAAACTACAATTAGACTTTCGGTTAAGATTCGGGCTTGAAAGGTGAATTCCAGAGTCAGTGCCATTTTGTAGGTTTATTCCAAAATGGCCAGTTATTGGGTTCATATCATAGTTGCCTTTGTGCCAGTAATGAATATAATCCTGCAGCTTACAAATAGCTATCAGTCACACAGGCATTATCTAACAGACCATAAGCTTGCCACGAACCATTACAAATATTTTTAGACAATTAAGTAATTATTGTAAGGGGTCAGGAAACTATCCAAAATAATTGTACAGAGAAATGAAAACAAAACTATAAAATAGGATTTCAGAATAAAAAAAAAATTAAATAAAAGACAATGATGCTGTTTTTTGGGTTTTTTTTAAAGGGGAACTTTAGCCTCAACAAACATTAAGTTACATTAGTTATGTTAATTAAAATAGATAGGTAATATAATCTCTTACCCACCCTGTTTTTAAAGAACAGACAAATGTTTGGGATTTCAAGGGGGCAGACATCTTTTTGGTTGAAAGGAGGTGACAGGGAGCATGAGACACAGTTCCAACTGCCCTGTGTCTTGATCAACCCTCCCAGCTTTGCACGCGCTAGGCTTCAAATCTCAAATTTAAAAAAAAAAAATGCACCAAAACAGCAGAAGGAGAACAACAACATCAGAAATCCCATCATACTTTGCACAGCATCAGGGGAAAATTCCCGGGCAGTTTTCTTATGTGCAGCTAAAAATGAGGCTTGGGTAAGAAAAACAAAGTTCTGATGCTGTGAAACTGTTAAAGAAATACTAAGCCTTTTCAGTGCTGCTGAGTAGATTTTTTAGTCTGGAGGATCACTTTAACCTTAGTGATTCCTGACACGTTCTTGTACCAATTGCTGTCCGTCACTGTGATTCAAGAAAGTGTTTATAAGAACTTACTGAGGCAAACTTGTGACAGATATTGAAGATACTGGTGATTCAATGGACGTTATTGTGGAGTATTAATGGCATTTCCTCCTTTTAATTTCCTCCTATTTCCTCTAATAGTTTTTTTATTTGATTGCACTTGTAAAAGTCAAGTATACACCAAGTGCAGCACGCCAGGGGTAGTCTTAGATTGCAATGTTATGTTATATCTCATGTTACAGTATACTACAAGTTTTTATTACATAGTGAACTATCTGCACTCCAGTCTGGGATTAGTCGCAGTTTCTCTGCATGCAACAGCTCCCTCCCCCCTCAGCCTCACAAACTGTCTGCGAGGAAAACACAAAGCACACACACAGAGCCTGGAGGGGGCGTGGAGGGGGCATGCATAACTTGTCCCTATCACAGCAGAGGCAGCCCCTTCCTCCCTGGGTCGACAAAGCTTGACAAAGAAAAGTAGATTAGATATATTACAGAGACAGTGCAACAAGAAAAGGCTGCAGTAATCCAGATCACATTAGAACAGGTATAGGAACTTATAGGATAGAAGAAATAAAGCTGAAAATGTTGTTACAGAGTCTCTTTAATTACACGATGCATCAAGCCTTCTTGCAATATTCTGTGGGAGAGGATGGGCATTGGGATCTTGCCTGGAATATTGGACTGACAAGGAGAAGAACATAAGGTATTTTTACCTGATTATTACCTTCACCAGCCCAGAAACTAATCAGTGTCTGGGCAATGGGACCTGTGATCTATTTTCCTGGACATCTACAGATCCTTTAATTTGAATTGAAATCATCAATATTTTCAGATCTACAATCAATATTCAAATATCAGTTGGCGGAGTATAAGTGGACCTTGATGTTTGTGATTTGGCAATTGTAAAGACTCAAGTATATCCTAACACTACAAATATTATAACCCAAACCTTCACATATTGCATACTTGTATGCACAGCATAAAGTTATTAGACCAGTGTCTTCTTTGTATTTAAAAATTGTTTTATTAGTTATATCATCAAATTGGAGTACTTTTACAAAACTTGGAATTATACTGTGAGCACTAATCAGTGGTGCTATATTGTGGATTCTACTTGCTCTTGAGGATATACAAAATTGTTCTCAAAACACCGTACAGTTGCCAAGGTCACAGAGAACTGCAGTTAACACTTACTGCTAGTTTTGGACATTTTTAGCTGACTATAAACTAAAAATAATTGTTAATAACACTAAATTATATATATATATATATATAAAAAAATAAAAAAAACTTGTGCATCACCAATGTTTATTTTAAGGTAATTTTTATAATGAAAGTGAAATGTCTATTTAAGGTCAAATAGAAACTTTTTTTTCAGCGTACAAGTATATGAAAACAGAGGAGTGTGGGAAACACATCGCCAGGTTCTCCCGTGAGGTAACAACCCTCCAGGTTGTACCACAAATAGAATCAGGAACTGTTGAACTCATTAAGCAGTCAGATAGTATCCCCTAGAGGTACTAAGCTGTCCAAAAGTCTCTATATTAAAAACAAACCAAAGTAAATAATTTAGAATAAGTTAAAACACATGGGAGAAATTATAGAGCCAGAACTTTGCCCATCACCAGTTAAGGGAATAGACTCCCCACAATCTTCAGAAGAAATTGAGGTAGCTATTAATACTTTTCTCTTATCTAAAGTACTAGGTGCTGGGAGGATTCCACAGAACAATTATAAGCATATATTTTCTTAAAATCTCTCTAATTTACTGTCACAGCCAGAGTTTCTTTCCACACAGCAGCTACGTTTCTGTATTAATAAAAACATTCACACATTATATACGGGAAGCACAGAGCTATATACTCAGTATCTTATTTACATTTTTTTTAAGTTTTGTAAATTATATCAGCAGACATTTTTACAATATTGGGGGCGATGGTCTAATTGGCTGGCTCCTGCCAATAAGGGGGACTGCAGCAAGTCTTATGGCTACCTTTACTCAGGGGATACCTATATTGGGCTGCTACCTATACTAGGGACCAATTTGGCTATGTATACTGGGCGCCATTCTTGCTACCTGTACTGGTGGCTATGTCAGACTACCTACACTGGGAATACCATCTAGCTATGTAATCTGCCCCCCCCCCTTTTGTTACCTATACTTGGAAGCTACCTAATACTGAGGGGTGCCTCTGGCTACATATACAGCAGGGGGTGGGGGCTACTCCTGGCTACATTCATTGGGAGCACATCTGGCTACCAATAGTAGGGTCCATCTTGCTACCTATGCTGAATTGCAAATTCTGGCTGCTTACATAGTAGAGCAGATCTGTCTACCTATATTAGAGGCTTCTCTGGCTACCCATAGGTATAGGTACCTCTAACTATACTGGGGCAGCCTAATACTGAAGGTTACCTCTGGCACAAAGGCACTTCATGATTTTTGGGGGTAATTAACATTTTGCTATGGTTCCGATGGATTTCTAGCTATGCACCGTCTAAATCAGAACCAACAGCAGGTGATTGCAGAACCTGTAACGTTGAAATACCCTCAGCCATTATCTGGATTTTGTTTTGTGCATATTTGTACTTTTTGCTATAAATATATTGAAGGTTCATGCCTGTCAGCCAGTAAATGGCACATGTACCTCACATCACTCTGCCCTACTTGCAAAAAAAGACCATTTCTCGCTGCTCTTTAAACTTTTTTTTAAAACACACTGGGCAAGGCGTGGCAAGAGTAAATGCTTTATACACAGAGCAGGGAGAAGCTAGACTGGAACTGATGATAAGACTGCTAAGCTTTACATGCAGTGCTAACAATAACAAAAATAATTTCAGCTGCAGCAGCAAAAAGGAGGTAGGTGGTGTCAGCTCTGTTTTCACAAAAAAAGACTGGTTGATGCCTCCTCCTACCACATCCCTTCAACCAAGCTGACTTTGACATTGCCAGAGGAAGTCAGTTTTGCAAACCCAGTAAGCCAGGTAACAAGAAAAATAAATAATGCAAACATGGTTTTAGAGCTACGTACAAAAGGTATTGTAAACCATGACATATTCAGCACAATAAGCATTAAAATAAACAAGCATGTACTAGGGCTTTAAATAACCTTACTTGCCCTGTCTCGAAAAAATAAACCTCCTTTTTTATTTTACAATATTATTTAACTTAGGGTTACTAACTGGCTGAAAGCACCAAAAGGCTGCTGACTCCCCTCATTTCATAGAACAGCTACATTATTAATGCTGCACAGAGCATGTTTCACACCAATCCAGACTTGAAAATATAATTTGAACCATACCCATCACTGCCAAAAATGTCAGCCACAACATAGTACTTTCTTCTACCTCTTATGGACATGTGAAGTCATACATGGACACTGGTGTATACATGTACACAAGTTCCTGTTTGCGACTACCTATTTAATGCAACTAAAAAACTGCAGAATAGAGCTCTAGGCCCACTGCGGTCACATGACAGTAAGCGCCAGTGGCCAGTTCAGAAGCAGCACAGGACACTCCTAAGTACAATTTAAGGCCAGGCATGGAGATACTCCTAAATCCTGATATAAACTGTTTCGAAACAGGAATTGATGTATGACATGATTTAAAACCTGGAATTCTACTTTAAATATACAAACAGCTCTAGTCTTAAAAGAGCCAGTGTGAATATATATCAGGCTCAGAAGTCCAATGCAGCTACTAAAAGCAGGTTTGTAGTGATCTTTGCATTTGCAACATGTTTTCTCAATGACAATAATACAGTAAAAACTGGAAGGAGAGCAGTGAAACAGCACAAGCTGCGATAGAGCGAAAAGCTTGTCAGAAGAACATTTTTACACTCCCTCGTAATATTCAATTCCGAATGCAATTGCTTTGTTAATGATCGCTATAAAGTTCTACAAAAATGCATGCCAGAAACAAAAGACAAATGCTCATATGAATAAGTCCTAAAGACTTTAGAAAGATTTTCAAGCTAAGCAAGTCAAGAAAAAGTTAGGATTAAATTCTGACTAGAGACAGAGCAACCATAGTCATGTTGTAAAAACCTTTATGCTAGATACACACCATCAATTTTGTGGCAGATTTACCTGCCAGATCAATTTTTTCCGACATGTCCGATCTGAATTTCGATCACTTTTCCAATCGATTTCCATAGAAGTGAACAGAAATTTATCGAAAAATCAATTGAAATTCAGATCAGACATGTTGGAAAAAAAATTGATCTGGCAGGTAATCTGCCAGAAAATTGTATGGTGTGTATCTAGCATTAGACTCATTACAGTTCAAAGAAACAGAAAAAACATCTTATCCTGTGATAGCCAGACAATTTATAATGGAAACTCAGATTAATGCACTCACTTCCTGCCTCTTTCAGCTTACTGTGCTCACCTTCTGTCTCGTTTACATTACTGCACTCACTTACCTGTCTCATTCAGTTTACTGAGGTCACTTCCTGCTTTAGTCAGTTTACTGAATTCACTTTCTGACTCATTCAGTATACAGTGTTTATTTCCTGCCTCATTCAATTTATTGAGCTCACTTCCTACCTTGTTTAATTTACTGTGCCCACATCCTGACTCATTTAACTTACTGCACTCACTGCTCAACTCACTCAGTTTATGGCGATAACATCCTGCTTTATTCAGTTTATTGAGCTCACGTCCTCTCTCATTCAGTTTACTGCAATTATTGCCTGCTTCATACAGTTTCTGTGCTTAATTCTTGCATGTTTTCCTGATTTGTTACAGCCTCATCTTAATCAGTTGTATGTTCTCTTGGCACCTTGTTTGTAAGCAGCTATTCATGGTTAATGCAGCAATAGATTGCTGCTGCCAGTAGTTGAACCATTCTCATATAAACTCTTAGGTCTTTCATCCTAATAGTCATGAACGTCAGCCCTGTCAATACTACGGAAAACCCAAATTATAGTTACATAGTTTGGTTGAAAAGAAGACATCTGTCCATCAAATCAAATCAGGAGAAGACAAATAAATAAGTAAACATTGAGTTAATTTCTGTCCTGCACCCTTGCATATCCCAAACGATCCAGAGGAATGCAAAATACCCTTACAAGACTTCGGTCAATTCACGTATTGAGGGAAAACATTCCTTCCCTTCTCCGGGTGCCAGTCAGATAAAATCTCTGGAACAACTCTGCTGGGAATTACTTAGTAAAAACCTGTGGATGTCCTTACATGCAAAGAAAGCAGCCAAGCCAGGATACAGAATGTGCCCTAAAATCCAGTGTTGCTGTAAAGGACCCCTTCCTAAATAGCTGGTAAAACCTTTTTTCCTCAATAAGCAGATTATGACCCCTTGTCCTTTATACAAGCCTAGGGATTATAGAGCTCTGTCGAGGCTTTGTATTCCCCTCTGATGTATTTATACATGTTAATGAGGTTACCCCTTCGTTATCTTTTTTTTTTTCTTTTTTAAGAGAACCTGAGGTAGGTTTGAAGAATCCTATTAGGACACAGAGGCTGGTGCTGCATACAATAACCAGTCTTTGTGTCTATACAGTGTCCCCCCAGGGGGGGCCTGGAGGGACACTGTACAGACACAGAGGCTGGTGATTGTATGCAGAACCAGCCTCTGTGTCCTAATAGGATTCTTCAAACCTACCTCAGGTTCTCTTTAAAGTGAACCTCCGGACTAAAAATCTACTCAGCAGCACTAAAAAGGCTTGGTGTTTCTTTAACAGTTTCACAGCATCAGAACTTTGTTTTTCTTACCAAAGCATCATTTTTAGCTGCATTTTTAGCTAAGCTCCACCCATCAAAGAAAAAAAGCCCTGGCTTTTTCTCCCTGATGCTGTGCAGGGCATGATGGGATTTCCTATGTTGTTATTCACGTTGCCTAGCAACTGGGAGAGGTGCTCAGGACAGTTGGAACTGTGTCTCATGCTCCCTGTCACCTCCTTTCAACCAAAAAGATGGCTGCCAACATCAAACCAAACATTTGCCTGTTCTTTTAAAACAGTGTGGGTAAGAGATTATATTACCTATCTATTTTATTTAACATAACTAATGTAACTTAATGACAGTATGTTTGTTTAGGCTGGAGTTCCTCATTAAGCTAAATAAACTGCAGCAGTGATTGGCCAAAGCAAAGGGATCATGTGATCCCTTGACCAATGTGGCAGCTGTGATTGGCCCAAGGAGTTCCTTAATGATCACTATTACTGCCAGTAATAGTTATCATTAATTTAAAAAAAGGTTTTAAAAATGTGTAAAATACAGAATAAAAAAGTTGTTCACATCTACCCCGATGCCCCCCCCCCCCCCCCGTTCCCCAAGGATTGGTGCAAAGGATCATGGGTCCCTGAATTAATTGGGTCCACTCCCATAATGTGATTTTTGCACTGTCTTTTTGTGACAGGCAACTTTTTTTTACGTAACACAGTGTAAATTGGTTTAATGAAAATTAGTTATATGGTGTTTAGCTTTGTCCGGCAATCGCAACCATCATGACGGATCACTAAGTGACCGATTGCTCAGACCCCCATTGCTCACCATGAACATTTTGCCGTGATCATTTAAAAAAATTGTTCATGCCGTCATTACCGTGTCAGTGAAGATGGATCAGGACACTATTGCTGGTCGCTGCTGATCCCCGATCCATCTTCTTGTGGGTACTTATCTTGTACTTGAATGATTGCTGTTACAGCTAATAACAGTAATCATTCATAAAGACAAGTAATAATGTTAGGTAAATAGTAAGGCTTTGTTGAAGTTTTCGTGCAATTCTTTGCAATGTGAAATCGCACATAATGCTTTTCAACAGCGATGTGCACCCTTGTTTGTTTCTTGGCCGCGATTCACAGGTGTAATGAAAACTGATTCCCTGACGCATTAAATCACAATGCATGTACGATTCCCATAGACTGGTAGCAGATGCCAAAAACTCGCAAAGGATGCAAGCAATTGTCCATGGGAAAACGTCAGTATTTTCAGCGTACACAAGTGTGGCCTCTCCCTAGCTGTGCCTCTCTCACAGCAGTTCTGTGTTACATCAGATCCATGTTCAGAGGTGACAAGAGCTAATGTGTGAAGTCATGTAAATTTGGGCGTAGTATGCGCAATAAATTTAGGTGCCGCAATAGGTGCCCAAGTAAAGCACCCCTTATTTCGTCTATAACAGTAAATTTGAGCACCGAAGTCACCCCATAAAATAGCGGGCATTTGGACTACCCACTACAGAAACTATAAATACTGCGGCTACAAATATAAATAATAACAGGCGCCACGGCACCTGTTATATATAGCCACAATTTCTATAGTGGCCAGTCCTGATGCCCGTTATTTTATCAGCTGACTCTGGCACCAAAATTTACTGTTATAGCTGCTATTAGTGTCGTTTAACACAGGCGCCTATGGTGGTGTCCATCAGAGTTAGGTATAGATTGGGGAGGATTAGGGTTAGGAGTCTTTGTGAGAATTAGAATTAAGCATAGATAGGTCAGAGTTAGTGTTAGGCATAGATAGGGTGTATCTATAATAGTGCCACAAGGAAAAATGGGCGCAAAAATAATGGTAATAGGCATGAAATAATGATAGAACATCGGTCATTTTACCAATATTCTATTATCCACAATATTAGAATATCAGTAATTTAACAGATGTTCTACTATTACCCACTGTGCCCTCTCATCTGAACCCTCCACTAACTTTGCCTAACCCTAACCATCACTTAACTACTCCTAACCCTAAACACCCACCACCTACGGTACTCCTAACACTAACCAGCCCCTATTTGAATGAACTGCAAAAAGCTATATGTGCACCTTAAGAATATGACGTAAACAGTATGGGATCTCATTTTAATCAGAATGAGTTGTAGAATACATTTTGATGTGTGTTATAGCTTGCACGGTCTGAACAGAGCCACTTGCACACTTTGGAGTTAATGGTCAGCTAATGTACGGTCTGTACAGAGCCACTTGCACACTTTGGAGTTAATGGCCAGCTAGATGCCCAACTAGCCATAAAACAGAGATATGTGGTAATATTTTAACCATGGGAAGTTGTAGAATAGATTTTAGGGTGTTTTAGTGCTGAGGCCTATGTCTTGTAAATTCTTTTTAGTGACAAACTGAATCAAAAGCAATAAAATGTTTATTTTCTTATATTCTGTACCAAATCAAAAAGCTTGTAAAAGTAAACAAAGTGGCAGAATTTAAAATAGAATACATGACCTGCTTACTTAGGGACTCAGATTTTTAAATACAGTTGTGTTCAAAATTATTCAACCCCCACTGAAATTGAGTGTTTTGGCCAGTTTGACATTGATTTTGATCATTTCAGTCATCTTATACAATTAAATCTAAGAGGCACTTGTAAGTCAGACAAATATAAAATAACATTTATAATGAAATAACCACAAATGTCTTTTCTGTGCTCACATCATTATCAGTTGTATTCAACCACCAAGTGACATTCATTCTTAGTACTTAGTACAACATCCTTTTCCAGTTATAACAGCTTTTAAACGTGAGGCATAGCTTGGCACAAGTGTCTTGCAGCGATCTACGGGTATCTTAGCCCATTCTTCATGGGCAAGAGCCTCCAGTTCAGTCACATTCTTAGGCTTGCGCACTGCAACTGCTTTCTTTAAGTCCCACCAGAGGTTCTCAATTGGATTTAAGTCTGGTGACTGCAATGGCCACTCCAAAATGTTCCAGCCTTTTTCTGCAACCATGCTCTAGTGGACTTGGAGGTATGCTTGGGATCATTGTCCTGTTGAAAGGTCCAACCTCTCCCAAGACTCAGGTTTGTGATGGACAGCATCACATTTTCATTCAATATCTCCTGGTACTGAAGAGAATTCATGGTACCTTGCACACGCTGAAGCTTCCCTGTACCTGCAGAAGCAAAACAGCCCCAAAGCATGATTGACCCCCGCCATGCTTCACAGTAGGCAAGGGGTTCTTTTCTTCATAGGCCTTGTTTTTCCTCCTCCAAACATAGCGTTGATCCATGAGCCCAAACAGTTCTAATTTTGTTTCATCAGTCCACAGAACACTACCACAAAAGTTTTTGAATAGTGTTCTGTAGACTGATGAAACAAAATTAGAACTGGCTACATGTTTACTATAGGTTTGACTCATAAATGATTTAATCCAAAATAACAGAATGACAAACAGGTAACAGTCTGACATTTTGTAAAAGGGAACAAAGAGTCAGAATCTGTATTCCTTGCACAGGATGTTTCCTTGAGGTACCACATGAAGAATTTTAAAAAGCATGAATGTACCCAAAACAACACAGTCTAAAAATGTGTGGAAGTTCCAGGTGAACGAAATAAACACAAATTAATCAGAAATACAGACTCTCCTCTGCCATGCATATTCTACTACCTGGCCTGCAATAAATTATGTTTGCGAAAACAACTCCTATGATAACAGTGTCACACTCGCATTTAAAGAAAGCAGTTGCAGTGCGCAAGCCTAAGAATGTGACTGAACTGGAGGCTTTTGTCCATGAAGAATAGGCTAAGATACCCGTAGATCGCTGCAAGACACTTGTGTCAAGCAATGCTTCACGTTTAAAAGCTGTTATAACTGGAAAAGGATGTTGTACTAAGTACTAAGAATGAATGTCACTTGGGGGTTGAATAAAACTGATAATGATGTAAGCACAGAAAAGACATTTGTGGTTATTTCATTATAAATGTTATGTTATATTTGTCTGACTGAGGGTGGCCACACATGGTACAATTTTTCATTTTTTTTCCGATTAGATAATTTAGTTCGATTCTTCCGTTAGATCGAATATATAGATTTTTCCAGCATGTCCGATCTGATTTTTCTTGAAAAAACGGGATAATCGTTCGAATTTCTTGATTAAAAAAAAATATTTTCAACTTTCAGTCGATTCGATCATTTAGATTGAATAAACGGGATAATCGAACATTTTTATTGTACCATGTATGACCACCATTACAAGTGCCTCTTTGATTTAATTGTAGGCAAGATGAATGAAATGATCAAAATCAATGTCAAACTGGCCAAAACACTCAATTTCAGTGGGGGTTGAATAATTTTTAACACAACTGTATGTATGCAGTGACGGTCTATTACTGTTAATTTTCCATATACGGGCTTGCGGTTATTGCTAGGGCAAAATGAGAAAGCAAAAATAACAATATTGAAAAAATATGTAATTTCCAATAAAATATTATCCCCATACATTGCACTTGGGACATCATTTTAATGCCGGGATAACCAAGATAAATGGGAAAATAACATTTATGGGTTTTATCTTTGGTAGAAATGTTTATTTTAAAACTATAGTGGATGATGATGGAGAAATAGTGTGGCCAAAAAAAAAATAATGTGTGGCGAAAAAAAGCAAGATCTAGATCATTTAGGTGTGATAAGTAGTGATAAATTTATTGGCGAATGAATGTAAGTAGCTCTGAACCCTTGTATCATCATAGTACACTTCTGCTCTCTCTAAAACATGTGAAACTTGAGATGAGCAAAACAGAATAATCATATCTGGAAGGCAATACTGTGGTAAGGCACTCCTGTTTGTAAATATTCTGAGCTAACCTTACTGCTAGGCGTTTCATTGAGTAAAGCTAGTGACGAATCAAGGGGATCCTTTAACTCCCAAACACATCACTAACAATGCTGTATACCATATAATGCAGTGCAGAGGGATGCCATATTTACTGCTGGAAGGATCATGTAAAACAGTACTGGACAGTCCTTCCCCTACAGAATTGGACTTTTAAGACCATGACACAATAATTGTTGCCTGGAACAACTGTTGGTGACTGCTCTAGGAGACAGATTTATAAATTAATGCTGTAGAGACATGCTGTTCAACTACAATCAAGCTGCCTGTTCTATCAGCAGCAAGATGGATGGAGCCAGGAAGCATTGCATGACTGAAAGACAAGTAATGGACTAGGTGTCAAAAAATAGCACTCATTTTAGTAATCCAGCAATGTGGATTGCTTAACCAGTTAATGGCATCCTGACTTATTAAAACATCCTGTTTGAGCCTGTTAACAGCAACAGGATGTTTTAATAAGTCGCTCGTTCCCGCCGCCGCTCCGCACATGTGCGTGCCACTCCCACCGCCGTTTCTGTTAGGATTCCGTATTCAGTGATTGGGGAAGAGGACCGACAGTCCTCTACCCAATCGCAATGCCTGGAATGAATGGACGTGACCGCGATCAGCGCCCACGTCCAGTCACAAAACAGGAAGCTGTCACAGTGTAGTTAAATGTAAAAACACTTCCTATCAAACAGGAAAGTGTTCACTAGCGCCATCTAGTTTAATGTGATTTTAATGGTCAAATTGTATAGAAAATTCGCCATTTATGAAGGCAATCAATAAGAAACAATACTTTGGTTGATTGCTAAATAAGATAAAAATCGATCCAAAAGTTGGATTTTATGATCGAATTTGAAGAATCATTTCGTAAACGTGAACAATTAATAATTACCTTTCATTATTTTCAATTATAAAAATCGCATAACAAAATTGCATGTGGTGGAAAATTTGTACCGTTAATGGGAACCTTTAGGGCCCGTTCTCACTTGAGCGGGAATCACGCGATTCCCGCTCAAGGCAAACCGCTAGCGGTTTTGTAGAAACCGCTACAGCATGTAACACATGGCAGTGTTCCCACTGCCACGTTTGCGGTTAGCGTTAACCGCAAACATGTTACATGTAGCGGTTTGCCGGCGATTCGCGATTAGCATGCATAGTACGCTAATCGCGATCGCTCCAAAACTGTCGCAGTGTCCAGTGATTTTTCCGTGTTAATCGTGGGAAAATCACTCCCGCAAGGCGTTTTGCGATTTTAGATGTGAACGGGCCCTTAGACTTACTGGTAGCTATTGCCATTCAGGAAATTCTTTTAAAACAAAGAAAACTTTGAGACTCCACCATGAGGAGATGGAGTGGTCAAAAACCTGTCAGTTCTGTCAGATTTTAAAGCGGACCCAAACCAAACATTTTTTTTATTAAAAATATTTAGTTGCACCACTCTGACACATACAAAGAAAAATAAACACTCCTTCAAGCCTATGAGCATTTCAGTGCATGCTTTTCACCCTTCTCTTTTCATAACTAGGGTTATACAGGTGGCAGCCATTAGCAATTCCTCCATTGCCGGACACCACCTACTCCAGCATTTTGCCAGATTCTGTCCTGGCAATATGAAAGGAAGGGAGGGGTTCCTCCAATAAAAGCAAAATATTTTAGATTTGTCGTCATGCAGATAAAAAAGGCTGCTATTTTTTTTATAATTTAGAAAATAGATTTTATTTCAGAAATCTTGTATTTTTAATTTGGGTCCACTTTAAATGCTTACTTTTTTTTTGCTGTAGTGGTTCTTTAAAAGCAGCCTTATGTACGAATAAGGATAACCCGAAATGCACTTAGAGAAACACTGCCAGCGGACTTTTCCAAAGCACTAATACTTAAAGTCAAAAAGTAAAAAAAACAGAGGGAGAGAGGGGGAAAGAAAGTCTCAGAGGTCCTATCTAGTCACCATTTTACCTCTGCCACTCACTGTCAGATAAAATTGCAAGTTATAATTATGCATTTATCTTGTCACAAGCCAATTTTATAAGTAAATTTTAACACCAGGAAAATGACAAATTCCTTTAAAGGCTGCATATTAATTTACATAACTGTACAGTGAACCTCTAGCCTTTCAATTGCAGAGTAATTTCAAAATAAAATGAGATATAATCCTGATAATAAATGTAAACAATTAATAAGTGTCTTATTTGTCCCCCTGTGAGTGTCATGATGTGTTCGGGAATTGCATTAGGAAATGATGAGGACTGACTGTGCATATTTATCTTTAGCTAGTTAATAATGTGTATCTTTGCTAAGCGCAATGTGCAGTAATGTTGGCTCCCTATCTTGCAATTACAGAAAAGCTTATTTGCATTGCGGCTCTTCACAGCACATTGGATTTATTTACTCAGTAGATTACATTTAGGAGACAATACAAAATATGCATAGAAAGATAATTGCAGATAATACATTATTAGTCACATTGTATATATAAAGGCAAGACTTGGGAGCAGAATATCGAGAATACAGCTCTGTACTAACCACCACACAACCCAGAAGGGAAAATATAGGGTTTGTAGCAAAACACATGGCTTGGGCAATTTGTGGACTGATTATAGCAATTTACAAAAAGGAAATAACCAACATTTATTCTTTCAATGCATTCATGTTTATATTTCCTCTTGCTGTAGGTTGTTTCCCACTGCAGCGTCATACAGGTAAACAGCAAGTGTAGGAAAATTCTCAACTAAGCATCAATCAATCACAAATTTCTGTACGCACAGTGGGGGAGTATTGGTAAATCTCAGCAATAATCTACAATGTGCAGTGTATGGGAAGGGTGAAAACACAGAGGCTCATTAGGTTGCATTGTTCATCTTCCATAGGCAGTGATGAGAGAAACAAATCTAAAGGAGAGAGAGTGTAAAGAGCCTCTTTGGGTTTATATTTCCTTGGTAAGCCATCTAAATAAAAACAGGCCAAGGCAATAAAGCAGTGCAAAAAGCAATTGCCATGTGCAAAAGACCATAATCTATAACAACCAATGAGATATAATCTCTTAGCTGAAGACACTCCAATAAAATGAAACTGGACCAGTTGCAGTGAGTTACGGATACCTAACATTTCTTGATTGTGCTATCATTATGCTGATATTGAGGTTGATTTATTAAGGCAGTCACAAGAGTGGATTTATACTTTTACCTACCTAGAGGTTCCTGTTTCATAAGCAGCTCCCCCTTCCATGTACAGCAGTTACCCCTTGTGTGTCCAACAGCCCTCTGCAGGGGTGTAGCTACAACTCACTGGGCCCCATAGAATTTTTTTGGCCAGGCCCCCCTCCCCCCAGCCAAACAAACCCCTCCTTGCCAGTGGCCTCCCTTTGGTGGTGCTAACAGCCTACTAAAAGCCTTCTAATAATGATGTCTATAATGTGATTAGTCTTTTTCTAGCATAATGTGGCTAGAATGTGTGGGCAGCATGGTGCCATAGTGGATAGCACTCTTGTATTGAAGCACTGGGTCCTCGGTTCAAATCCCAACTGGGCACTATCTACATGGAGTTTGTATGTTATCTCCATGTCTTCATGGGTTTCCACCAGGCACTGTAGTTCCTCCCACATCCTAAAAACATGCAGATAACTTAATTGGCTTTCCCCTAAAATTGGCCCTAGACTGCGATGGGCATAGCCGGCCTTTGACCTGAGCGACTGGAGTGGTCGCTCAGAGTGCCAGCTTCCAAGGGGGCGCCTATAGCTGGTTAACTATACTGAGGGCACCTACACCTGATTTCCTATACTGGGGGCACATATAGCTGGCTACCTTTACTGAGGGCACCAACACCTGGCTACCTATTCTGGAGGCCATTATGCCTGGCTACCTATGGGGGGGGGGGGGGAGGGAGACCTTCAACTGACTTCCTATACTGGGGCACCTATGCTTAATGGCAACCTATATTGAGGGCACATACACAAGATCCTATACTGGGGGCACCTATACCTGGCTACCTACCTATACTGAGTCTGAGAGCGTTTTTTTTTTTGGGGGGGGGGGGGGCGCACTGCGGCTATAAATATGTAAATTGTCGGTGCTGTGGTATCATTCTGGGTGGGGGGGGGGAGCGGCTAACTGTCCCACTGATTTTGTTAAGATTCCTGAAAGATTCTAGCCATTTTTAAGTATATTCAGGATAATTCACTATTTCCATCCATTTGTGGTTATTAATAGTGATTTTTCTATTATACATATGTGACATGTCACAGAGATCTGAGCATTTGGCGTGATGTGTCACAATGTCAAAAAGGTTGGGAACCACTGTCCTATGAGATATCTCAGGAGAAATGGCGAATTGCATATGGGCATGTATTTGTGTGTGCGCACGTGGGAAGGGGATGAGGGGGCACAACAATCAGGTTTCGCTCAGGGCGCTGTGAAACCTAAGGCTGGCCCTGGCAATGGGCATATGACTATGGTAGGATTAGATTTTGAGCTTCTCTGAGGACAGTCAGTGACATGACTATATACTCTGTACAGTGCTGCAGAAGATGTCAGAGCTATATAAATACATAATAAGAATATGCTAGGACATTAGACTATGACTGAATTAGATTGTGAGATCCACTAAGGACAGTCAGTGACATGAATATGTACTCTGTAAAGTGCTGCAGAAGATGTCAGAGCTATATAAATACATAATAATAATATGGTAGGACATTAGACTATGACTATGGTAGTATTAGATTGTGAGCTTCTCTGAGCACAGCCAGTGAAATGACTATGTACTCTGTAATGTGCTGCAGAAGATGTCAGACCTATATATACATACTAATAATAATATGGTAGGGCATTAGACTATGACTACGGCAGGATTAGATTGTGAGATCCTCTGAGAACAGTCAGGAACATGACTATGTACTCTGTAAAGTGCTGCAGAAGATGTCAGAGCTATATAAATACATAATAATAATATGGTAGAACATTAGACTATGACTATGATAGGATTAGATTGTGAGCTTCTCTGAGCACAGTCAGTGAAATTACTATGTACTCTGTAACGTGCTGCAGAAGATGTCAGTCCTATATATACATATACATAATAATAATAGTAATAATAATAATAATAATATGGTAGGACATTAGACTAGGACTATGGTAGGATAAGATTGTGAGCTCCTCTGAGGACAGTCAGTTAATATGACTGTACTCTATAATGTGCTGCAGAACATTGTCTACACGCAATTGTGGTGAACTTATAATAATGCTAACACGCGCTAAAATGAACACAAGTTTATTTTTAGTTTAATTTAATTTAAAATCAGTAGATAATCTTCCTCAATCAATCAGTCCAATCTACATCACATACACACATACAATCCCTAACAGAAGGGCCCTTCTGGCTAATTATGCCCCTAAATGTGCACAAAAAATGTAAAATTCATCTGAAAAAACTAAAATCATAAAAAACTGGTGGATATAATTTATAAGTGAAGGAGATTCTCTACTTGGTAGGGAATCCACTCCAATAGTGTCCTCCAATAGTTCCTTACTGTGGTTTGTAGTCAGTATCAACTCACAGCATCAATCCGGGATTTATCCCATTAATAAACACAGTTCACATGGTTTGGGTGTATAAATAGATCAGGTATGTTTACACACTTTAATTTCGGCAGCTCCTGGTCTCCCCAGCTTCACCACCGCGAGCCCGGGTTCTCCTCGTAACAGCTGATGTGCACCGCTCTCTGCACTGGTAACCCGATGCAGCCTGCGTCACTTCCGGTTGTTAGACTATGAGGTCCGCTCGCTGCACTTCCGCCCAGCTTGCTCCGGTGTGCACTATTCTCTATGGGTGACGTCACCACTAAGGTCTCCTGGATCTTTGTTCAAAGGCGGCCGCTGCGCGCTCCTGCACATTTGAAAACCTGTTTGGATGCGGGTCTCACTGCAGGGAGCTTTCTCTTGAAAAGTATGTCCTGTGTTTAACTGTTTGAATGCTGTTCTGATTCAATATGGACAGCAGAGAATAAAGCCAGCGCTCACCACATGGGCTGCATTTATTTTCTTATGCAGCCATCTTCAGCATTAAATTCTAAGCCGATTTGCCGCATTCCTGCTGCAGAATGAGTTATTTATGGCCCAGAAATAGCCCAGCAAAGTTCCACGACTTTGCAAGTCGCAGATTTTGCTGCCTGGAAGAGGCAGAGCTGTGCGCAATAGCCCTGCCTCTTCTCCAGTCAATCTCCACCTCTCCCGCCCCTCTCAGTGACAGAAGCATGAGATGGGTGGGGAGAGGCGGAGATCGGTGGTGATTGACTGGAGAAGAGGCAGAGCTACTGCGCACATCTCTGCCTCTTCCAAGAAGAAAAAATATGCGATCCCTGGAACTTTGCTGGGCTATTTCTGGGACATAACTCTTTCTGCTGCTGGGATGCAGTGAATCAGCTTAGAATGGAGTGCTGAATATGATACTAAGGTAAAAAAAAAAAAAAAAGAGAGAGACTTCAGTGTATCTTTAATAACAGTTTATTTACCGGTATATTATGTCTTAATGTATGTATTTTATCTGCTGCTAAAATGTATAAAATGGTTAATAGTTGAACATAGAGAGAACCTCTCGATGCAGCCCCCCTTCTTTTGTGTGCCTCCCCCCCTCCCCTGGATTGTAAGCCTTTGACAGGACCCTCCCTCCTTGTGTATCATATCTGATTGTGCACTCAACCCATGGAATAATATGAAATTGTACTATTGGTGGTACTACTCCAGTGTATGATCTGGCATTCTGTATCTTGATTATTACCTGTATTGTGTTGTGTTGTCGGTCACCCCATTATCATAATCTGTAATCGTATTTATTGTACAGCGCTGCGTAATATGTTAGCACTATATAAATTCAATAAATAAGAATAATGATGACAGCACAGGTTGGTTGGCTGGTATGAGGAGAGGTAGCTAAATCAGTTCTCCTTCATGATGCTGCATAGGTGCTCTCTTCTTTAAGAGGAAAAGCAGGGGTGTAGGGATAAGTGGGGTGGCAGGTGGAGTGTGGCAGGTCAAAAAACAGCTGGGGCACCAAAATAGGTCCAACAGAGGAACTACTACACTGGCAGGACCGAGGGAGAGGAGTTAAAGATCCCCGAGGTCCTACGTAGGTGAACTATTTTACCTGTTCCATCAGGTAAAAGTGGGGATCTTGATTTATATGTGAAACAATTTATATTAAAGTAAAAAGCCAGCACAGTTCTGCAAAAACATTCTGTGGACAGATGAAACCAAGATCAACCTCTGAGAGAATTATAGCAAGAAAATAAAAGAAAAGGAGAAGGCTCATTATCCAAAGCATACCACATCATCAGTAAAACATGGTGGAGGCAGTGTGATGGCTTGTTCGTGCATGGCTGCCAGTGGCGCCAACCGAATTCTGAGGTGTTCAGAAACATACTGTATCATTTCATGGCAAAGATGGACAGGGTCGGACTGGGGCACTAAGGGCCCAACAGGAAAGCTTTAGCCCGGGCTTTGGTAGGACATTAGATTATGGTAAGTAATAGATTGTGAGCTCTTCTGAGGACAGTCCCCAACAGGGAGATGTCCACATGTGGCGCACGCAGCGTGCCGTAGCAAAAATAAGTGGGTGTCACCACGCACTGGAACATGGGCGCAGTCATGATTGGTCATGGGCAGACTTAAAAATACACAAAATAACAAAAAAAAAGTAGCGGTGTTATTCACAGAGATTGGGTCCGACCAGATACATTTTAGATAAAATCATCAAGTAGTTACATGCCTCATGATAATTCATCAAGTAGTCAAATGTAGTGTTTTGGGCGAACACCTAGATGTTCGGGTTCGCGAACGTTCGCCGAACATCGCCGCGATGTTCGGGTGTTCGCGCTGAACTCCGAACATAATGGAAGTCAATGGGGACCCGAACTTTCGTGCTTTGTAAAGCTTCCTTCACATGCTACATACCCCAAATTTGCAGGGTATGTGCACCTTGGGAGTGGGTACAAGAGGAAAAAAAATATTTGAAAAAGAGCTTATAGTTTTTGAGAAAATTGATTGTAAAGTTTCAAAGGAAAAACTGTCTTTTAAATGTGGAAAATGTAAGGTTTCTTTACACAGGTAACATGCTTTTTTCCCAGCAGACACAGAGTGGCAGTAAACACAATGCTATATAGTGTGGCTGAGCGAGGTACACAGAGTGGCAGTAAACAGAATGCTATATAGTGTGGCTGAGCGAGCGGTGTGCTACTATTCCCAGCAGACACAAAGTGGCAGTAAACACAATGCTATATAGTGTGGCTGAGCGAGGTACACAGAGTGGCAGTAAACAGAATGCTATATAGTGTGGCTGAGCGAGCGGTGTACTACTATTCCCAGCAGACACAGAGTGGCAGTAAACAGAATGCTATATAGTGTGGCTGAGCGAGGTACACAGAGTGGCAGTAAACACAATGCTATATAGTGTGGCTGAGCGAGCGGTGTACTACTATTCCCAGCAGCGACACAATGACTGGGGGGACCCTGGCTAGCGTGGCTGGAGCGCGAACTACCCTGCCTGCCTACCCAAAGCTAAACCCACAGACAAATGGCGGAGATATGACATGGTTCGGGTATTTATTTACCTGAACCACGTGACAGTTCGGCCAATCAGAGCGCGTTCGGGTCCGAACCACGTGACCCGTTCGGCCAATCACAGCGCTAGCCGAACGTTCGGGGAACGTTCGGCCATGCGCTCTTAGTTCGGCCATGTGGCCGAACGGTTTGGCCGAACACCATCAGGTGTTCGGCCGAACTCGAACATCACCCGAACAGGGTGATGTTCTGCAGAACCCGAACAGTGGCGAACACTGTTCGCCCAACACTAGTCAAATGGCGCAAAATAAAAATATTAAGTAGTCCAGTGCTGTCCAACTTTGCCCCTGGATAGCCTCTGGATATTCCTGTGCTGTGTAGAGACCATCTGAACAATCTTCAACATTAAAGTCAAAGATGCTTTTGGCCACGCTTTCCTTTCGTGAACAAGTGCGGCCGCACTGTGTAAATGAAAAGTATGGCCCGTGCCTGCGCAGTAGCATGCAACCACTAGTGCAAAGCTTTTTTCTCTGTACTCAAGTGGCTCCTAGCTACAGTGCAGGCACAAACCCACTGGCGCCTGTGCAGTGCGACTGTGCTCCCTTCCCCCTCCTGAGGTAAGTATATAACTTTTCACAGGTTTACTTTGAGGAAATCCTCCACCTAGAATCATTTCATAAAGTTAAAGTTACCTGGAGTGCCAACCACTTCACTTACTACTCTTATAGGTTTGTCCAAAAAACAAAGTTTGAGCAGTAAATTGCTGCATAGGCCATACCATATGGAGTGCATCACCCTTTAACATCCTTTGGTTAGAGTCATTTAATCCACAAGACAAACTGGACAAAGCAACACAATTTTGGAAAGCGATACATTTCATCCAATAATACTGTGTGCATGTCTTGCTGTTAGACTGGAGTTCAACAATAAGGTTAACAAAAATGAAGCAGATTATTCTCAACGGTTTAGAATGAAAGACATATTAGAAATAAACTACAGATCAGTGTGTTCAGGAAAATAAATTATAATGAGAGCTCACCAGTTCGTACTCATCAAACAGCTGTATGAGAGATGGCGGTATGAACATGTGAAATCCCTGTAAAAATCCATTGATCTGTGGTTGAATGGCTCTTGTCATGCGAAGTTCAGTAACAAGCTGTACATATTCTTCCTGAAAGAGAAATCACAAAATTTCGCATTTGTTACACTGGCTTTGTGATTACCATGGTAACTTGTCATCTAACGCCTAAAACACAGCTTTACTCTTCACTCCAAAAACAATAAGGTAAATTCTAACAGCAGCACATTCATCATGAGAATGGCTCTATCACCTCACATCATTTCCTATTGCCAGCAACCAGGCTTCAAGAACTGCTGCATATTAGGCAGAGCATTAATGTGTACAACAAATTATTATTTTTTTAATCATTTTTAAACCGCATCGCAAATTACAAAACATACACATAAATGCATCCTAAATATCGTGTAATAAGATTAGTCTTGTGAAATAAGCAGATAAGAAAACCTGTAGAGATATGGTGCCACCTAGTGGACAGTTCCAGGTGATTATCGTTCACTTTCAATGATATCAGAAGGGGAAATTTCACATAATCCAAACATTGCATTTTGCTCTAAAAACAATAATGATCCTTAGAAGAGAGTGAAACTAGGGCAATATTCTTGCATCCTATCATGATTTATGTTCATGCCTCATGTAAGTTCTTGTGCTTCTTTTGCTGCTTAAAGTGCAGCAACAGTTACAACAAAAGCTCTGGTAAAAACTTTAAGGGTGCCAGTTTTAAGAATAGGTTTTGCCTTCTAAAAATATGTGCTTTTCTTTACGGTAGTTATCATTTAAAAAAAAAAAAGAACAGGAAACAACAGTAGGTAGTAGCTGTTACACCGCCAATCACACCAGTTGTTGCTGTAGTCATATCTTCTACTGTGCTAGTAGATTGAAAAAAGCATGGTTACAGAGCTTGTACACAAGTATAAGTAATTCCGTAAAAGGTTGGCAAGAACTGCTATATTCATTCTGGGGTTTTGTTACACTGTCAAGCGCTTGATTAAAATTTAGCATGTATGTAGTAAAGCACAACATGCTTCCAATAAAGGCCCATTCACACTTGGAAAAGCAAGTGATAAGGTTTTGCGTGGGTGATTTTACCACAATTAGCGCAGTAAAATCACTGAACACTCTCGCGATTCCTAGCAATCACGATCAGCACTTTAAGCACTGTATCGGCACAATGCTGCATGCAACAGAGTTGCCGATTGCCGCTAATCACAAATCACCCGGGATCGGCGGCAACTGCGCCAGTGAGATCAGTGCCAAAGGGTTAATATTGCGCTAGCGCTTTAAAAAATGCTAGCACTTCGGCGATTAGCGGGAATCACCAGCCAATTGCTCTAGTGTGAACGGGCCCTTGAGGTTTGAATAAAAGGAAGTGTGCTAACTGGTGTAAGGTAGTGTAGGAGCCAGCTCAGCACAGGAAACCGGAACGCTTCTGAACTGGCGTGGTACAAACACTGCAGCCTTTTGTAAAACAAAACAAAAAAAAACAACAACAACAAAAAAGATTCTCATACTTAAAGTGGAATAAAACTCTTGGCATAACATTCAATAATAATGTTTTCCTACTTTTTATTACCCATTAAATTACCATATTTGCTTGTGTAACCAAGTAATATTGTCTGTCTACAAATTCCCAAAGTACAGTTTACTTGCTCTCAAAGCTGCCATTACATAGCTGTTATATTTATATATTAAAATCTATCTAGTGATCACTTCTCAGCTCTTACTGCTTCTCCACGCAGCACAGGTCTGAGTGGAGAAGCAGTAAGAGCTGCAGTTTGCTAATGTTTACTAAATATATCTGACAAAGGAATGTAAACAAAAGATAATGTTATCACCACTTCAGATGTGGCCAGAAGCAGCTCATTGAAGCAGGGAGCTTTTCACTGAAGCACAAAGTGCTGTTAATTTTAACTGTTTGAATGCTGTTCTGCTACAATTTTTTGTGGTAGTAAATGTTATGCTGTAAATAATCTTTTAGAGCAAATAGGAAATGCTGAGTTTCATAAAACTTTAACAGTAGCCATTTTGTATTAAGGTGTGTGTTGCAGATTGCCGTTCTTATAAAATTCTGAAGGTTAATATTCATAAGTGTTGTTTGATTTGGCCTAATCCCTTTTTCACCTGCTCTTTTCTATTTGAAGTCCCTGCAAAATTAGTGCAGGTTCATTTCTGCATGCTTGTTTTAAAGCCACATGACCAGGCAGTTCATTTCCTATTTTCATGCCTTTACATATTTCCATACATGTTATGACTATGGGATTTCTTTTCTCACTTGCAAAATTGGTTGATGCATGATGTGTGTCTTCCCTTTGTGAAGGTTTCAGAAACACAGTGGCCCCAATTCACTAAGCTTTATCAAAATTCACTAGGCTTTATCAAACGTTTGATAATTTACCTCATGGGTAAAATCTAATTTTGAGTTCACTGAGGTGTTAAATATTTATTGAATGTTTTTATCGATAAAACGTTCAATAAATCTATAACACCTTAGTGAATTCAAAATGAGATTTTACCCATGAGGTAAATTATCTAACGTTTGATAAAGTGTTTGATAAATTTTAGTGAATTGAGGCCAATATGTTCTGGGTTTAGATGTGATGCATGAAGTATCTGTGTGCTGGCACCAATCGTTGTGGGACAGTGTAGGCAATAGTCCAGTGGAGAAAATTATAATCTTGGCCAACTGGCTTGGCTAAACAGCCTTCATTTAAAAAAAAAACAAAAAAAAGAGGTTTTCTGTCTGTTACGGGTTGATGCTTGCAAAGTAAAACTGTATTAAATATCACTGCATAGGAAACCCTAATCTAACAGAAAAAATGCAATAGTGGAGTGGCAAATCCCATTACTGCATGGGAAGCAGTGCTCTAACAGAAAAATACAATAATTCAGTAGCCTTTCCTATCACTGCATGGGAAGCACAGATCTAAGAAAAAACAATAATGCAGTGAAAGTTCCTATGACTGCATGGAAAGCACTGATCTAACAGAAAAATACAAAAATGTAATGGCAATACCTCTTACTGTATGGAAAGCACTGATCTAAGAAAAATACAATAATACAGTGGCTGTACATATCACTGCATGGGAAGCATGTATCTAAGAAAAATGCAATAATGCAGTGGCAGTACCTATTACTGTATGGGAAGCATTGATCTAAGAAAAATACAATAATGCAGTGGCAGCACCTATTACTGCATGGATCTAAGAAAAATACAATAATGCAGTGGCAGTTCCTATTACTGCATGGATCTAAAAAAAATACAATAATGCAGTGGCAGTTCCTATTACTGCATGGATCTAAGAAAAACACAATAATGCAGTGGCAGTTCCTATTAATGGATGGGAAGCATAGATCTAAGAAAAATACAAGAAGGCAGTGGAAGTTGCTACCGCTGCATGGGAAACACTGATCTAAAAGAAAAATACAATAATGGAGTGGCAAAACCTATTACCGTACTTGCATGTGGCTGTTCCTATCACTACAATAATGTAGTGGCTGTTCCCATCTCTGATTGGAAAACACTGAATTAAGAGCAATACAATAATGCAGTGAATGATTTAACAGAAAAACACAATAGGGTACTGGCAGTTCCACGGAAAGCATGCATCTAAGAAAAATAAATAATGCAATGAAATTTCCTACCGCTGCATGGGAAGCACTGATCTAACAGAAAAATACAAAAATGCAGTGGCAGTTCCTATCACTGCATGGAAAGCACAGATCTAAAAATATAAAATAATGCAGTGGCAGTTCTCATCACTGCACAGGAAGCATGCATCTAAGAAAAATAAATAATGCAATTAAATTTCCTATCACTGCATTGGAAGCACTGATCTAACAGAAAAATGCAATAATACACAGGTAGTTCCTATCACTGCATGGAAAGCACAGATCTAAAAATATACAATAATGCAGTGAAACTTCTTATCACTGCACAGGAAGCATTGATCTAAAAAAATACAATGAAATACAAATACAATGAAAGCGCCTATCGCTGCATGGGATGCACTGGTCAAAAATACAATAATGCAATGGGCAGTTCCTATCACTGCGTGGGAAGCACGGATCGAACAGAAATATACAATAGTGCAGAGGTAGTTCCTATCACTGCACAGGAAGCATAGGTCTAAGAAAAATTCAATAATGCAGTAGCAGTACCTATCGATGCATGGGAAGCGCTTATCTAACAGAAATATACAATAATGCAGTGGCCGTTCCTATTACTGTATGGGAAGTACAGAGCGAAGAAAAATATAACAATGCAGGGACAGTTCCTATCACTGCATGAAAAGCACAGATCTCCAAAAAATACAGTAATGCAGAGGCAGTTCTTATCATTGCATGGGAAGCACTGATCTAACAGAAAACAATACAATAACGCAGCGGCAGTACCAATTGATGCATGGGAAGCACTGATCAAACAGAAAAATACAGTAATGCAGAGGGAGTCCCATCAATGTACAGGAAGCAGTGATCTAACAGAAAAATACAATAATGCAGTGGCAGTTCCTATCACTGCATGGGATGTACTGATCTAACATCTTACTTATCCTATTTATCACAAAAGCAGAAATCAAGGGAAAATAGTAAAAGTTAACATATCCTAAAAAAAATCCTATTAGGAAAAAAAATCCAAACAAGAAGTAGATCCCCACTCTCAAAAAAAAAAAAAAAATACTTTCTCTGTTCCTTTTATCAGAAAATAATGGATTTCACTTGGTTTGAGATGTTGTAAGTTAGCAGCAAACAATAACTAGCAAATTACACAGTGACATTTGTAAAATATATTTTGTTGCCTTCTTCTCCCCTCAGTTGGGATTTGGAAAAACTTCTTATAGAAGATTTGCAAATAAGTTTTTCTTTCTGAAATGGTATTTCCCACTTTCTAAAGTACCACATAGCTGAAGCATTCATCTAATAATCTAATCCAAAAGATCATAAAGCTCAACAATTCAGTGTGAACAAATGACATCACTAGAACTTATGCTTAGACACAAACTCTACATTTGGCTGTAAAGGCACGGACATAAGGCTACATTCGCAGTGGGCGTCATCCCTAAGGGCCTGTTTCTACTACATGCGGATTCTGGATGCAGAAAAACTGACTCCAATGAATGGCTATGGGCTTGTTTCCACTAAACGCAATTTTTCTAATGCAGATTTCCCATAGGCATTAATTGGAGTCAGTTTTCTGCATCCAGAAACTGCGTGTAGTGGAAATAGCCCCTAAAGCTACATTCAAGGTGCATATACAGTATATTTAAATAATACGTACACATTGAAACATAAAAGGTGCAGTGCGATGAATCCGTCGGGTATATCGCGATGTGCGGTACCACGTGGCGCATGCGTTAGCAGTTGCAGTGAAGCATACTTTCTATGTACTGTATGCTTCACTGCATGCTGAGCACATAATGTGACTCTGTTGTGTTCCTGTTTTAACAGGGGATGCAATGCAATTCCCCACTGTGAACGCAGCCTTATTCAAACAAATAAACTAGATAGCAATAGAGAATAGCCATGTTCACCTCAACTGAACAAATCCCAGATCAAGTTTGCTGTTGGCACACCAGCCAGTTAAATTATGGTAGCAGAAGTACAGTACAATGGTGGCCACTAACGATCCAATCTTTTTTGTCCAATCTGACCAATTCTATGTACTATAAGGGACTGCCTAAAGTATTAATGCAATATATTCACTCAGTTTTCTCTTCTACTACATAGATTTAGTAAGATTTGACAAAAAAAAGATTGGATCATCAGTGGTCACCATCAGCTTTATGTGGGTGATTGTCAAGCTAACATCACAGCTACTAGCAAAAAATATTTTCTCATCACATAGATTGTACAACTGACATATAGGAAGGCCAGCACTGGTGTAATATGTTACTCTATAACTACCCAAAGTACTGCTAGTATTCAACCACCAGCAAGGGAGCATTTCAAGCAACATTGGGGAGGGGGGCAACTACACAGTACACAGTAGTATTTAATCCTATTTCTTTGAATTGAGCAAATTAAAGTGTGCATTTATATGTCAAGAATATATTGCCTATCCTACTGCTTCATTCCCTAGGTACTGTCACCCATTCAGGACAAAAAGTATAAAGTAATGACTAAGTCCAGTATAATATGTTGCAGAATAACGTCTGTGCTTCTAGAATTCAGAATGCAGCTCTTGCCGCACATTGCAGAATATGGTCAGTTGGTTTGCTTACTATGTGCAACTAAATGTTCAAATAGATGCCATAGGTGAATTTTTATACACAGCTAACTAAAGACATAAGTGCCAAAATATATAGAGCAAATAACAATAAACAATGGTTTGATTTATCAAGACAGAAAACTGGAGCAGAAGTAAAATAGTGGCTCAGAGCAGCCAATCAGGTTTCAGTTTTCAGATTTTCAATGATCGCTTTGCGCTGTTGCTCCACTTTTGCTCTCGGTTTATTTTCACTGTTTTTAATAAACCCACCTAGCGTGCAGTAGCTCCTAGCAGATAAAAGAAAATGCTCAGCCAGTGCTATGTCTACTAATTTACGTATTCACTTAACGGCAGAAAACAGATGAGCAGAATATTCAATATTAGCCTTACCGCGATGCAATTACACAGCAAGTAATATGTAGTGAAATGATGCTGCTAGTATTAAATGCTGCACTTAGGAATGTAGCAGCAGCCTACATTCTGTATGTCAAATGCTTTGGCATTCCCAAAGTCAGTGATCCAGAAGCTGCACTGCATGCCTTTTCATATTGCTCTGCAGTGTACTTTGAATATATTCTATAGAATGTGCACATTTTTTGTTGCTGTATAAAGCAGGAAGAAAAAAAACCCTGACAATCCCAATCTAAAGTGTAAATGATTTCTTAAAATGCCTCTAAGCGAATACAGGAAACAATAACATATGGGCATACTTTTTTATATTTATTAATGGGCATTGGCTCATTGCCAACAATGTGCTTAAATACCCAACAGCTTTGTCACGCTGTCAGCTGGGGCTTTCTGTGCCTTGCCAAATAGGAAGAAATCCATAGTTCATCAAACAACAGTTCTCACAGCTCACTGGACCACTCATGGGTCAGGGTTAATGGGTATGCATGCTGAGCTGCAGGTGGATTGGTGACTCCATCAAATGTAATAACCTGTGACTAAACAGGGGCATTCTTGCACTTTAGACTGTGACAGATTGCGTAGACGCAGCTAACCCCTACAGCTGCTTTATATTAGCCACATTTACAAATACCCACTTGTTCAGCAGATTAATTGTGTACAAATAACATTTCCTATTACAAAAGGGCACTGGGCAACCACTCTCTCAGTACACACACTGTGAGCGCCTCAATATAATGTATCTACCAGTCTGTTTTACATTAAATAACAGGATAAACTAAAATGTAAACCAATACTGTATTCTCCTTAAAAAAAAAAAATCTAAATGCTGTTTCATCATACCATGAGCAAGAAGGTATAATATTAATAATAATAATAATAATAACAGGTAAACAACTGCATTTAGCTAATCCTGCAATGTGCAGTGAACTGTGGACTCCTATGGCTCTACTTCATTTCATAGGGGTTTCTGTACATATGCACTTGCACGGTGTGAAAAAATCTTGGAAAAAATAATTAACAATTGCGTGGTCCCTTCTCCACCCTGTCCCAACACCAAGCCGTATGGCCTTCAACATTGGGGGGTACACTGAAAGGGTGGGGTGAAATATTCTTGCAAGCAACACTATCGTAATGATGCAAAGCAAGGAACTTGTGTTGCCCCCCCAAAAAGAATACAAAGAGGGCTAAAAGTAGTAGTAAACGCCTCTACAAAATAAATGAGTAGAATTAGTAAATGGCATCATTTTATGAGCCCTTATTTATTCATATAAATGTGTAACATTTTAAAAACATCAAAGTCGTGAAAAATATTAACTATATTTTATGGTCATCCAGCATTGTAAGCCATGTCTACTTTCCAAACAAATTCTTCATCAACTTTTCTTCATCTGTGTTTTGTTCTTCATTTGTACTCTTCCTCTTGTCTGAAGAACTGGCAACCACCATGTTCTCTCACTGCTTCCCCAATAAAAAGTGACTAGGAGCCCTACAACTGGCATAATTGAATTTCCTTTCATGGGTTTCTATTGGTCCAGACAATGCAAAGTCTTGGTGCCATATTTATATACAGTACAATACAACTGGCCTTTAACTTTGGGAAATCACAGAGTATGGAGTCGCACACCACTGGTTAGGTGCTGAACCAATATGTAATCCACAACAAATTCCAGAGGGTCTGCACACTCTTGAGTACCAAGTCCTGTTTATTAAAGGGAACCAGAGAGGAACGTAAAAAAAAAAAAAAAAGCTTTTACCTGGGGCTTCTTCCAGCCCCATAAGCCTGGATCACTCCCACGCCGCCATCCTCGGCCAATTGTCCGCATCACAGGGGCTCCCTCCATACCCGTACGCATGCGGATGCGCAGTGAGCAGCCTGACGCATACGTAAATAGAGGGAGCCCCGTGTGATGCGGACAATTGGCCACGTCTGCCGGCCGACTGGCGGCCATGACGGGACCCGGTACCGGCAGATTCAGGCAGCAAAGGACGGCGGCGTGAGAGTGATCCGTGCGTATGGGGCTGGAGGAAGCCCCAGGTATGTATAGAATCTTTTTCCTGGGGCCTCTGGTTCCCTTTAAACACAATCATTCCAAAAACCAATGAGTCGTTTCGGGGCCCCAGGGGGTCCCCTTTGTCAAGGCTACAGTACAGAATGGTAACAGCGTGTAACATCAACAGGGTGATATATAACTGATTCCATGTCATTAAGCAACACCTCAGAAACATTCAAAATTGCCGCCAAAATTAACATAATTAGCATATGTAAACATTGCCATTGTACATAACAATCTCAGGTACATAGATAGTGGATGACAATAGGTGCTTTACCATTACTGTAAATCTGTTGGCTGACCACTATGCCGTCCTGCATGCATGGCTATTGTCATGTTTTAATGCACGCTGCTCTGCAGTAACACTAACATCTCCTGGCCGTTAGGGCGGAAGTCCCGCCTCGCTCATGCCATTGTCAGCACCGGGACCCAGCGAGACGATTCTCACTGGACTTTGGCGCTGTCACTCACCGCCTGCTCTCTCGCCCCCCCCCGGGACTGGACCTTCCAATCAGCATAGGGAGGCTGGGCATCAAACTCTGTGGTGGGTGGCTCTAACCGGGGGGATGGCGGATAGTTTGGCTGCGAATCCCAGCGTAAACACATAGAAATAAGTAGTACGTTTCTTCCAGAGTAAAATGAGCCATAAATTACTTTTCTCCTATGTTGCTGTCACTTCCCATTTTCAGCAATTTACCCAGTGGTGACATTTTCTTGATAAAAGGAAATACCAAGAAAACACAGGTCTGAAAGTCCTGGCCACATCAATTAACAAGGAAGGGGGGGGGGGGTACTGGGCTGCAGGAGAGGGAGTAAATAATTGCTGCACTTGGGAGCCTGGAGGATTTATTGGCTGCACTTAAGGGACAGAAGGAGTTAATGGCTGCAATACTGTATGCAGTGCAGTCATCAACCCCTCCTGAACTATACTTGAGTCGATATTCCTATGTATGGAGTAGCACTCTCTGGTAAACCATCCAGTAAGGAATGGTAGGTGTGCTGGAGAAAGATCCCGGACACCACAGGATCCAATAGTATCCAATCGTAATAATCCGCACCACCTTCAAGTATGTATCTTCATTTATTGGTAGAAAAAGACAAACAAATTAAAAAGAACTGCATGGCAAGACAGTCCGCTGTTTCGGGCTACCTGCCCATCTTCAAGTTGCCCAGTTCTGATTAAAACACATATCAAAAGCACACATATATACAAGTATCATCCAATCACAGAAGGTATACAAATTAGAGGACCTGATGGGGAACTGATCATTTACATATTCCGGCCACACCTACAAGGCCACACAATAAGCTGATTGGCTGGAAAAGAATTTCAAATTCCCAGCACTAAAAACACAATAATGATCATTATTACCATGCCCCATCGATATATGAATATAAGCATATATAAGCATATATAAGCATGAACGGGTGTCAAAAATTAAGAGTAAATACTCACATGGGGAAAAAAACCTATAAATAAACCCCCACTGATAAGGATTGATAGGAAAGGTCTGCCGTCCAATAGAAACAACAAGGAGCGTGTACTACACACTATATATGGAAAGAATGCCAATCTCTTAGCATGCCGCCGGAAAGAACGCCATAAAACGCCAAGAGAACGCCTTGCTGTACGCAGCGGTGTTCCACCTTATACGGAGTACAGGGTCTGCGGGGTAAGGTGATTCCGCCTTGTTACGTAATTTCGCCAAGCTGGTATGAAATTCCTCCTTATTACGGAATTCCTCCTATTTACGTGATTCCGTTTTATACGGAAGTTTTTAGGCGTTCTCTTGGCGTTTTATGGCGTTCTTTCCGGCGGCATGCTAAGAGATTGGCATTCTTTCCATATATAGTGTGTAGTACACGCTCCTTGTTGTTTCTATTGGACGGCAGACCTTTCCTATCAATCCTTATCAGTGGGGGTTTATTTATAGGTTTTTTTTCCCCATGTGAGTATTTACTCTTAATTTTTGACACCCGTTCGTGCTTATATATGCTTATATTCATATATCGATGGGGCATGTTAATAATGATCATTATTGTGTTTTTAGTGCTGGGAATTTGAAATTCTTTTCCAGCCAATCAGCTTATTGTGTGGCCTTGTAGGTGTGGCCGGAATATGTAAATGATCAGTTCCCCATCAGGTCCTCTAATTTGTATACCTTCTGTGATTGGATGATACTTGTATATATGTGTGCTTTTGATATGTGTTTTAATCAGAACTGGGCAACTTGAAGATGGGCAGGTAGCCCGAAACAGCGGACTGTCTTGCCATGCAGTTCTTTTTAATTTGTTTGTCTTTTTCTACCAATAAATGAAGATACATACTTGAAGGTGGTGCGGATTATTACGATTGGATACTATACTTGAGTCGATAAAATATTCCAGCTGAAGAGGGTCAAATATTGGGAGTCGACATATGCACGAGGTTGACTTATATCCGAGGGTGTTATATATATATATATAGTGTATAAAGGAGAGTTTGTTGATAATTAGCTCATCTATGGAACTGGGATGATAGTAAAAATACTGTCCATACAACTTAACTGAAATTTTTTTCAAAATAGTGTAGCAAAATACATACATGAATTCTGTATTTAATGCAGGCACGTGTATGTGCATATTATCCATAAGCTTATGACAGAAATTTTGGGAATCATGCAAACGCTTACAGCATACAGCCAGATTAGCGCAGTTGTGCCTAGAATTACAGGAGCATACTCTGCATATTTAAAACAGTCTGCAAGTGCCACTCATAAAAGAATGACAAGCACATCAAGTACTCTGTGTGTTCCTGTGAATACTCTCCACATAGAGACACAGACACATAACTGAGTGCAGCAATGGAGAATCGTGTTAAACAGAGAATGTGCCAGTTCCTTGTGCTGTGCCTTTCTGTAGTGTGTCTGTGTTGCAGATGTATACGTTTCACAAGGTAAAAAGAAATTGCCTGCACCTCCCTACAGCAATTGTTAAGAGGTCAGCACTCCACAGAATAAAGAAAAACATGCAGCAAGGATGTTTACACTACATTCTGGAAGGAACCAAACCTTTGCTCTGTGAAATCCATTTTTTCCCAGATTTTCTTATAAAAACTGTTGCTTTAGAAATGTGTTAGCAGGTACAGAATACAGGATGATGAAAAAGGACTTCACATTATTTATCGTTAATTAAATGGTTGTTTGAACCACAAGCACAGCAATTAAAGATGTATTTTTATCTTAAAAGGATACTGTAGGGGGGGGGTCGGGGGAAAATGAGCTGAACTTACCCGGGGCTTCTAATGGTCCCTCGCAGACATCCTGTGTTGGCGCAGCCACTCACTGATGCTCCGGCCCCGCCTCCAGTTCACTTCTGGAATTTCTGACTTTAAAGTCAGAAAACCACTGCGCCTGCACGCCCGTGTCCTTGCTCCCGCTGATGTCACCAGGAGTGTACTGCGCAGACACAGACCATACTGGGCCTGCGCTGTGCGCTCTTGATGACATCAGCGGGATCGAGGATACGGCAACGCAGGCGCAGTGGTTTTCAGACTTTAAAGTCTGAAATTCCAGAAGTGAACCGGAGGCGGGGCCGGGGCATCGGTGAGTGGCTGCGCCAACACAGGATGTCTGCGGGGGACCGTTAGAAGCCCCGGGTAAGTTCAACTGATTTTCCCCTGACCCCCCTACAGTATCCCTTTAAGTGATATCCTAGGAATAAAGCATGTATTGAGGAGCCGTATACATTTTGTTATCTTTGCAGGGCTTTGGGTAATACATAGTTACATAGTTATTTTGGTTGAAAAAAAGACATACGTCCATCGAGTTCAACCAGTACAAAGTACAACTCCAGCCCGTCCCCCACATACCCCTGTTGATCCTGAGGAAGGCGAAAAACCCCCCACAAGGCATGGTCCAATTAGCCCCAAAAGGGAAAAATTCCTTCCTGACTCCAGATGGCAATCAGATAAAAACCCTGGATCAACATCATTAGGCATAACCTAGTAATTGTAGCCATGGATGTCTTTCAACGCAAGGAAAGCATCTAAGCCCCCTTTAAATGCAGGTATAGAGTTTGCCATAACGACTTCCTGTGGCAATGCATTCCACATCTTAATCACTCTTACTGTAAAGAACCCTTTCCTAAATAAATGGCTAAAACGTTTTTCCTCCATGCGCAGCTCATGTCCTCTAGTCCTTTGAGAAGGCCTAGGGACAAAAAGCTCATCCGCCAAGCTATTATATTGCCCTCTGATGTATTTATACATGTTAATTAAATCTCCTCTAAGGCGTCTTTTCTCTAGACTAAATAAACCCAGTTTATCTAAACTTTCTTGGTAAGCGAGACCTTCCATCCCACGTATCAATTTTGTAGCTCGTCTCTGCACCTGCTTTAAACTGCAATATCTTTTTTGTAATGTGGTGCCCAGAACTGAATTCCATATTCCAGATGTGGCCTTACTAGAGAGTTAAACAGGGGCAATATTATGCTAGCATCTCGAGTTTTTATTTCCCTTTTAATGCATCTCCAAAATTTTGTTCGCTTTAGCTGCAGCGGCTTGGCATTGAGTACGATTATTTAACTTGTTGTCGATGAGTACTCCTAAGTCCTTCTCCAAGTTTGATGTTCCCAACTGTATCCCATTTATTTTGTATGGTGCTAGACCATTCGTACGACCAAAATGCATGACTTTACATTTGTCAAAATTGAATTTCATCTGCCATGTATGTGCCCATTTAGCCATCCTATCCAGATCCTGTTGCAATATGACACTATCTTCCTGAGAGTTGATGATTCTGCACAATTTTGTATCATCTGTAAAAATAGCAACATTACTCACTACTGCATCTACTAGGTCATTAATAAATAAATTGAAGAGCACTGGACCCAGTACAGACCCCTGTGGGACCCCACTGCTAACAGTCTCCCATTTTGAGTACGATCCATTGACCACAACTCTTTGTTTTCTGTCCATTAGCCAGTTCCCTATCCATGCACACAAACTCTTCCCCAGTCCTTGCATCCTCAACTTTTGCACCAGACTTCTGTGGGGAACAGTGTCGAAGGCCTTTGCAAAGTCCAAGTATATCACATCTACAGCATTCCCAATATCCATATTAGCATTCACATATCCATATTAGCATTCACATTTTACCAGAATGTTAGAAATCCTTAATATGTGAAATAAAACTATTTTTTTATTGTAATACTTTGCAAATGTTTTTTTCTGTTGGTTATAATAAAAGAAGGAGCCTTGAGGCAATGCTGACGCACTGCTCGAGCGAGGAGGGCAATGGCACGGTTGTGGCAGGCCGGATTCTGTGGCACAGCCGCTCAGCCCCAAGTGTAATGGTTGCCTGTACTTTTGTACAATAAAGATACTTATAAGTGGATCTTTCCCTGTCTGGACATTCTTTCCAGAAGCTGGAACCGGGCGTTCTAGTTCCAAGAGGACGTCATAATTATCTCACATGCAAAGTATCGAGTCATTTTCCGGCAGAGTGCATTCGCGAGGGGGGAGAGCAAGTGTTGTTTTTTTCCCTGGTGGCTGGCACATGCCGTGGGGTGCTAAGAGTGGACTGCAGTGTTATTTTTATAAACAGTACACAGCACCATGTGCAGTTTTTAATGATCTTTTCCAGGGTTTCCAACCATACCTCTGTAATTGGGGTACACTGGATACAGAGTGCGGTTTTAATGGTTACGGCTTTTTATAATAAAGGTTGGAAGAGTGTTTTAAAGTTTTACTGTTCCCATCTTGAACAATTGACCTTTTTATCTATTCTCTGAACTCAGAAGTTGTTCTGCACCAGACAAGAGTTTAATGGCTTATAACTTGTTTTTAGGGAGAGTAACGCTATAATCTGACTAGGTGTGATTAGAGAGTCATTTCAGTACCTTGATTCTTAACCCTTAGTGAAAAAAAGAAAAAAAAAAACAGCCTAGTTGTATGTTTTTTGAGCACGTGAAACGCATGGCCTTTTTAAAAGTCGTGCTTGAGTAAAAACCTCACCTAATCAAAACCCTCCTTTTTGTCTGGGTTTTACATCTAGAGGTAAAACACCTCATTCATTTATTTATCATTTTTTATTTTTCATATAAAATACCTCATGCAAACATTCTTGGGCGCCTGCACCTACTAGTAGTTCTATTCAGGAATGGTGCTGCAAACACACATATTTATCTCATGTCACATCGGTTCAGGAACCCCTTTAAAGTGAGCCTGAACACTGGAGGTTTTTTTTCAAATAAAAGTTTTTCCCAAGATTATATACCTGTTATTAAATCGTGTACATCATACCACATGCTTCAGTTTTTCTCACTTCTTGCCTTGTCAACTCACTTTCATTTGGCAGCAGTATCCATGCTCCAGCATGCCCTCCTACCATGTAAGCAAGTATCTCAGGGAAGCTCAGAGGCATAATTTAGAGTCAGAAAAAGAGTTCTGAATACAGGTAATGGCATTTTCAGAATTTTCAACAAAGAAGATGGCTGCCAACATGACACAGAGAAAATACACTCCACAGCTCTGTCTCCCTAGGTTCAGTGGCAATGTGCATTAGTAAAACAATGATATAAGGTATGCCAAACATGGCAGAGATGCAATCATGTGATGTAAAGTGTATTAGCGTAATTCAGGTTTGCTGTAACAGTTAAAAATAGTGAGTGAAGACTGGCTGTACCATAAAGGAATTAAAGAACTGTAGTAAGAGTTAGATGAATCACCTTATAAGTAAAATGCTATGAAAATGTCATACTAAGTCCCTAGAGCTTTATGGTGTCAGATCCAACTGTGCCTTCAAGTGGGTTGGAAGTCTATATTAAGTGAAAAAAAATATATAATTCAATAGGAAATTAAAATTGAATGGCTGTTGCGCTTTGTAACAGTAATAATGTGGGCTGCAGAGAAAACTATGGGGTTTGCTCAAAACCTCATCCAATTGGGAACATAAGTGAATGGTAATTGTTTCACTGCGCCTCAATGATAATACATCCAATGCTTCAATAAAAAGTTTTTATTAAAACTATTCAAGATATTGGTAAATAATAGAGAAATGTCTCCCAAGCTATTACTGAGATCAGCTGACCTCACCACACTGCATACCTTCATGCACACTATTCCATTCACAACCCGGATTGGTCAGTACTCCCCACAAAAAGCCAGCTAATATAGAGGTCAATTTTTTAGATCTAAAAGTATACATAGAAGGGGGTAAGATTAAAACCACCACTTTCCTTAAGAAAGTTGACACAAATAGTTTCATATACCTAGACAGTTGTCATATGATGAAGTGGCTAGCCAACATCCCAAAAAGTCAGTTCTTGCGAATCCGTAGGAACTGTACAGAGCTGACAGACTATAACAAACATGCCATGACGCTCAAACAAAGATTTATAGAGAGGAATTACAATGGACTGACATTAGAAAAAGTAGAGGAAGAAGTGCGTAATTACAATAGAGGGGATTTATTGAAATCGAAGAGTAGACAACCAACTTCACCACCACTGAGCATCACAATGAAATATACACAACAGGCCAGTAGAGTAAGGAAGATTGTTGGGAAATACTGGCATATACTACAGCAAGACAAGACACTAAATGGGATTTTATCAGACAAACCCAGATTTACTTTCAGTAGAGCTGCCAATCTAAGTAGTATTATTGCACCTACTGTACCTCTAAGAGGGGGGAGAAATAATGGGGGGAGGGGGGGTTATTTCAAAAGGTGTAGTTTTTGCAATTCGTGTAGAACCACCAGACACATGGACCCCATTACTAAGTTTAAATCATGTGTAACCAATGAGGAGTTTAGCATTAGGGAGAAACTAGATTGCACGAGTATGGGAGTAGTGTATGTTATAGAATGTGGTTGTCCCAAACAGTATGTGGGTAGAACAAAAAGAAAATGATTATACAGGATTGGGGAGCATATCAATAACATTAAAGGGGGGAATGATAAATTTCCTTTGAGTAAACACTTCAAGGAAAAACATGGTGGCAGCTTGACTTCACATAAATTCTATGCCATAAAGCAGGTAGAAAAAGACTGGAGGGGCGGTGATTTAATCAAAAAAATGTCAAGAGAAGAAACGAAATGGATATATGTTTTAAATAGCCTGGCCCCACAAGGACTGAATAATGATGCGGAACTCTTCGCCTTTTAACCTCCTGAGCGGTATGGACGAGCTCAGCTCGTCCATCACCGCCGGAGGCTGCCGCTCAGGCCCTGCTGGGCCGATTTTCTTCAAATAAAGTGCAGCACACGCAGCCGGCACTTTGCCAGCCGCGTGTGCTGCCTGATCGCCGCCGCTCTGCGGCGATCCGCCGCGAGCAGCGGCGAAAGAGGGTCCCCCCAGCCGCCTGAGCCCAGCGTAGCCGGAACAAAAAGTTCCGGCCAGTGCTAAGGGCTGGATCGGAGGTGGCTGACGTCAGGACGTCGGCTGACGTCCATGACGTCACTCCGCTCGTCGCTATGGCGACGATCTAAGCAAAACAAGGAAGGCCGCTCATTGCGGCCTTCCTTGTTTATTCTGGGCGCCGGAGGCGATCGGAAGAACGCCTCCGGAGCGCCCTCTAGTGGGCTTTCATGCAGCCAACTTTCAGTTGGCTGCATGAAATAGTTTTTTTTTTATTAAAAAAAAACCCTCCCGCAGCCTCCCTGGCGATCTCAATAGAACGCCGGGGAGGTTAAGAATCTTTTGTGACAGAATGTACACAGACCGATCACGGAGGTGTAACTCACGTAAATGGAAGAAGCTTTGTAATTATTAGTCACCATGACGATGAGTGGAGGCGGAGGAGACGCAGCGATAAAGGACGGAGAAGGAGAACCAATCGGGAAGGCCCTGATGAAGGTAGGTGTTCCCTACCGAAACGCGTAGGCCCCGATTGGTAGATACAGAGTGGTGACGTCACCTGAAACTTCCGAGTACCACCGCAAAGCAACAAGCGGCTCCGAGCTCTTGGTGTCCTCGGCCGGGACAAGGGAGCGCGTTGAGCTGCCGAAAAGAGACCAATATAGTCCAGCTGCCATCCTCGAACCTCATAACCGCTGGGTGAAGGTTACGTGAGTTATCACACAAACGCTATATGCGGAGCAGTGGAACTGCTATGAACTGGTTTGAACTATACCTACAATCCTTATCTAATTGATTGCCTACAACAACACGCTATACGCGGAGCATGTGAATGCTATGAAATACAATGCAAATGATCAATTAAGTTTTTTCTATATTTTATATTTTTATGTTTTTTAACCATTTTGGGTGCACTAAGTCCTTTTGGGGTCTTAACCAAGCTGCCACGCCCAAGGGATATTTTTTGCAGCCTATATCCAGACGCAATTGGGTTACAGTTTCCTTACACGATCACGGGCAGCACCAGCTGGCTTTTCGTGGGGAGTACTGACCAATCCGGGTTGTGAATGGAATAGTGTGCATGAAGGTATGCAGTGTGGTGAGGTCAGCTGATCTCAGTAATAGCTTGGGAGACATTTCTCTATTATTTACCAATATCTTCAATAGTTTTAATAAAAACTTTTTATTGAAGCATTGGATGTATTATCATTGAGGCGCAGTGAAACAATTACCATTCAATAGGAAATTACTTGTTCGGCCTACCTTTCCCATTGATTTTAGTGTTCACTGGCAGAATTTAGTAAAAAACTAATATGAAAAAAGAAACATTTTTATGCTTTTTTCCGTCTTGACTGCTTCTCTGTGATGCCTAAAGTGACATCACTTCTGCCCTTTTCTTTTTTTCTTTGTCAACCCAGCCCAGTGTTTTATTTTCCCCACCCTGCTGTCCCTTCCACAGCACACATCACCTTGACAACAAGCTTACATCAATGTGTAAACCTCCCTATGGCCTTGTTCACATTAGGCGACGTGTATGGCTGTGTGTTCGGGACGCAAACGCACCCGAACGCAAGCCATATGCATTGTTCTGCTGATCCCATTCATTGCAGTGAATAGGATCAGCGATGTGCTTTTGCAAAAATGCGTGCAGCAGTGCGATAGCATATAGCACTGCTGCACAGTGTGCATAGTATGAACATCAGAAGTGCTCTCTGTGCACTTCTGATGTTTTTGCTGATCGCATACTATACGCGCTGCTGAAATGTGCACAGCAGTGCGTATAGTGTGAATGAGAGATTAGGGCCCTTTTCCACTAGAAAGTTGCTTTTTCCACTGTCCACAATGTCCTGTACCGCCGCCGGGAATGTATCGCGATTGCAACGAGAATTGCGCTGCCCAGCGATCGCAATTCGTAAAAAAAGATTAGAGAATGAAGCATCGTAGTGGAAAAGTAGTGTTGTCCAGTTCATGAACGATTTGTTCATTTGAAATGGTTCTTCCTTGTGAGCCCAGTGATCCGATTCATCACACTGAACGATCCATTTGTAACAGTTCAGTGGATGAAACAGGAACTGCATCACTATGTGCAAGACTTTCAAATGGCAAAGGAGGGGAGGAGGAGGAAAAAAAAAAACTTCCCCACAATCCAGCAGGCTTACCCACAACCCTCCAGTCCAGTGATTCGGCAACGGCACAGGCATGGGTACGTTGGGGGGAAAGATGAGGGGGAGACATATTCGTACCCCATTTCAAAAATTAAAGGTGTATACATAGTATTGACAAAAAATATTTTTTAGACTTGTTTTTATTGTTGGTGCTGCAACCCCTTTTAAAGCCACTCTATACAATCATTCTATTTGTTGTCGTTTTAAGGCTCACAAATATCTGTAGGTCGGGTCCAGAAATATTGCTTTATTCACTTAACATTGCTACTAAAGGGTGCCTGGCATGGAGCAGAGCTTTCCGTTTCCCAGTGAGGATTAGGCCTTCAAACCCTGACTCCAGGAGGAGAGCCTCGAGGAACAGGCTACAGACCAGATCTATTATAGATAGCCTAGAGGCCATATGACACAGTGACTTGTAAGCAGTTTCATAAGCTTTTACACCAGAAGAAAGTGAGGCATATTTGTCTAAACTAGTGCCGGGAGAACTGTAGCAAAACAAGGTGGAGCAGTTCCTCAGAGTAACCCATCAGAATCCTTGACATCTGCTCCATTTTAGATCTGCTCCTTTTTATATCCAGCTCAACCCCAGTTTTTCTTGGATGTAATATACATTGGGCCCAAAACATGAGGTATGACTTGTTTTCTATAGCACAGTCACCCTTTAGCTGTGGGCACAGGCATTAAAGAGTTTAGCCCATTTACCCACTGCTCTGTGTTTATTATGCAACCTGAAACCTAACCCTGCATTGCAAGTATCCCAATCTAATCATAATTGTTTCTGCTGTAATAAATCTTATCTTTTGGGCGGGTGCACACCAGAGCGGTTCTGGCAAGTTTTTTAAAACGCTTGCAGGGGGAAAACCGCTTGGCTAATTGAAGTGAATGGGATGGTGCACACCAGAGCGGATCGTTTTTTCCACAAACGCAAATTTGGGGGCTGCAGCATTTTTTAGATTTTTGAGGCGTTTCTGCCTCAATGTTAAAGTATAGGAAAGTGGAAAACGCTCTGAAAAATGCTAGATCTGAGCGGTTTTCCAGGCGTTTTTGTTACAGAAGCTGATCTGTAACAGTTTTACTGTAACAATATTTGACATCTGCTACACAAAAACGCTCCAAAAAAACGCTAGAATCGCTCTGAAATTGGCTTCAAAAAAATCTAGCATTTTGCAGATCTGCTAGAGGTTTTTGGTGTGCACTGACCCTTAGTCAGCATGGCTCTATTTGATACAATGCAGATGAGAAGGAGCCCATCATCTCCTCTCCCACATTCCTGCTCCTCACTGATTGGCGGAGGGCAGTTCAGTATGACACGAGGCTGAGAAAGGAGAAGCTGCTGAAATATGATCTATGCTGTGCTCACATGCGTTTACAAAGCACGCTAGATAGAACCGTGCAGTTTCTAGGAGAAAAAAAAAAAGAGTAAGGGAGGAAATTACATCAGGATTGGCTTCAGTCAAAGGAAGTAGAAATGGAAAATGCCAGGAAGAGTTTTCTCTTTATTTACTATATAAAACTCACTGAAATCAAAATATGGACAGTACAATGCATATGTTAAGTGGATCAAGTATTTATTTACTTATATATGTGTTTTTTCCCCCTGGTATAGTATGATTGTCCTTGCTGCTTTGAAGTAAAGATATAGCTCAAACTTTCACACACCTCTGGCACAAGTGGCACTCTGTTCAGCACTGTCACTCCCACATTTCTTACATGAAACAGTAAGATTTAAATTTTATTTGAATGGATAAATTGTGATACTAGCTTTTACCTGTAGCAGCACTGCAATGAGGTCTGCTTTCCCTCATTCCAAAACAGAACGCGAAGAGGAAGAAATGTGAGCTTGGGACTGTCACAAACAAGGTTTTGATTTTAAATGACAATGAAAGAACCTCTTTATTACCAGTTTAAAATAAAATGCATCACTCGGTTACAACAGCATTATGAACACTTCAGGCTTTTACGAGTAAATGAATCAGCGAATGCATTTTAAAGAAAGCACACAATGTGTGAACAATCTTTCAATCATTAGAAAGAGCTCTACAATCTTTAAGGGCGTGTGTGCAGGAATACAATCTAATAGTTTATCCAGCTGTCTGTATTGCAATTACCGTATCCACTCACACTTGGAAGCTGTTTGCAGCTAATGAAATGCACTTCACTGTGACTCTCACTGCGAATGAAGAATTGTGCCAGCAGAGGCAAGAAACAAACTTGTATGTGTGCTGCTGAACAGCAATATTCCCTAATACCTACAGGAGGAGAGCTGAGGGGGATAATGCTGGCAAACATCTGAAGTGAACAGAGCAAACATCAAGGCTAAGAGCAGAATTACAGCAACATAGCAGATGTAGGTAAAATGTAGTGAAGTTTTATTAGAGAAAAAAAAAATCAAAAGGAAAATATATGTGTGTGAGGTGACTGCAGTACATGTCCTAATCTAAATAGTACAAGAAACAGTAATAGAATAAAGGAAGAATACACTCAGGAGAAAAAAAGCCGCTAATTGGCAGTTCTAAATATAAACAAAGATATAAACTATTAAGAAGACGTGATGGCTACATCCATTTGTGTGCCACTGACGTTTTTGTCTGGGTTAATAGTTGCTACGAGAAACATTTCAAATCATTACTCTCGTGCTTTTTCTTAATCAGCGATGCCATTAAAACTGGGCCAGGCGGAAAGATGGATAGATGTAGCTTCCTAGCGCAAGCTTCCAGGGGATTATAAAAAAAAAAAATCTGCTCTTACATTTTTTATAATTTAGTTACAAGGACAGTAATGGTGCCATTTGCTGCCTAGAAAGTGCTGTTCGCTAAATTGTATATCCAGCATAAAAAAAAAAAAATACATGACATTTTGTACAGCGACAATTTAAAATGGTGATCCTTCAACCAGATATGTTTTTTGCTTTGCAGGAAAACCTCTACTCTCCCTATAAAGCACCTATATTTTACCATCCCTCCTTCCAGCGTGCTTCTGTTCGCTGAAAAGATTGTGTGTGCTTTGTTAAATATTCATTACATTCCTTTTCCCAGAACGACTCTGGCCTGACCTGTAACTGGCAGAATTTCTTTAATCTGTGTCAGACAATGCAATAATCACTCTGTCTCAGAAGAAGGCAGCCGAAAATTTTGCTTAACATAACCCATGTTTTATATATGACACATAATTTATGACAGCACATTCCCGGCATTGGCACACAAGCAAGAAAAATAGCATATACACCATAAGCTAGTCTGTAGTGCTAAATCAAGCGGCGCTTCAATCACATATCATTATTCTCCTTTTTTTTTCCTCCCCTTTAGACAAAAACAATGTGGCGACATTTACTGAAACATAAGGCTGAATTCCTACTAGAAGTACATCTGTGTATATGTCACAGTAAAATGGATGTTCATAATTAAAACTGTGTCAGGAACCCAAATCCAAACATTTTTCTGCTCTGACACTTTTGTGACAAATTGATGGATAAGAGCATCCTCATACGGAATGCATATGATTTCTGTTAAACGCAGCTAATAAGTGAGGAGGCTGTCATACATTTCAGCGGCTGTTCGCGCTGTAGGGATAGCACGCAGCTGATTAAAAGGAAATATTAATGGCCAAAGATATTTTGCCGAAAATCATAAAGATACCAAGAGTGTCATGTGTTCCAATGTCACGCTGATGTGCGGCACTGACAGATAAGAGGCTGTCCTTATGATTTATTAGTGTGTGAGCACTTCAAGCAGTTATAATCAAACTAAACCCGAATGCACTAAAACTACAGTCCTGCCGACACATGTCAATGGACGGAACAGTTTAGCACTGCTAATAATGTGATGGATTAGTAATGTCACCGAAAAATGCAGCAGAAACTCCAAAAGCATTGGATTTCCTATACAGACTCCATACCCCAGAGGAGTATATGTTGTCACTTCTGCCTCATGTCAGAGTGTGAAGTGTATCTCTCTAGTTTGCAAGCACACCTCATCATCACTTACCTTGTTCTCTTGTGTAACAAGTATACTGGCCCCCCCTGGCTTTAGGGGCACCTCTTCCATAGCTCCAAACACATCGGTCTCCACAGAGAAAGTCAGTTCCAGTCCCAGGTCACTAATGTCATTATCTAAAATCCACTGCAAGTTCTTTGCGTATTCTGGGTCAATGGAGGCCACGTCCTGATAATTTACTGGGATACCTGCAGTATTAAAGCATGCAGATAGTTAGGAAGAGATTTCTCGCTGTCTAATTTACTTGGAGACATTTCTTGCATGAGACTGCCCTCTGCAGGGCATGTTGTAACACTTTCATTCAAACAAAGTATTTTTTTCTTTGGCTAAAAGCAAAACAACAGCTAAGTATGCTGCAATAAAAAAAATGTATATACTATGACTTTAGTCTAGATTTATAAAACAAGCCAACCAACTACCTTTGCAACTGAACACTCAAGATTCCCTTTTGTTGGGTATGTTAAAGTGCAGTTTCTTACGTAATATTAAGTAAATTCAGTTTCTAAAAAAAGAACACACATTAAATTTAGTTTCCCTGTTTTTGTTTTTTCGTTGTTTTTTTAATCAAAACTGACCGTTCAGCACTTTGCTAAATAAAATGAGTTAATCTGTCTCTCCAGTCACAGAACTGAGACAGCTTTCTGTAAGGACAGGCTGACATTCAATAGCCTGGTATTAAATGTAATTGTTTTAATTAGATCCTGGAGTTGTTGTCTTAAAACTGCTGCAGACATTATGTTTTCTAACATCAACTGCAGATTACACAGCTAATGAAAGAGCAAGTCATAGAATCCCTCTGCCTCCTCACTCTGAAGAACCCACATAGGTGAGGCAAAAGAGCAGCTCAGAGCACATAGGGATGTGAACAAGGAAACTCATAGAGAGTGCATTCAAATATATTTTTAAAAGATGAGCAAAGGCCATGTGACCATCTTAAGGCCTGACAAAAGGTATTCATTTAATTCTGTGGATATGTGCTCTTTAACGTTTGCAGGTAAAGAGGAGTAGATGTGAAAATAACTCCACAAAGCAATAAATACAAAATATCCAATTAGAGCTGGGAATGCCATTCATTTCGAAACACCGTTTTCCTCACTTATACTCTGCTTCAAATGATTACTTAAAAACCCTGAAGCAAGAAAAGAACATATGAGATAAGCCCATGGTGGTCTACATCAGGACTTCCCAACCCTGTCATCAAGTACCACCAACAGTGCATGTTATGAGGAAATCCACAGAGTTAGTTAGTCAGCTCTGCTGAGACATAAATATGCTTCACCTGTGAATGTTTGCGTTTTCTGCTAAACATGCACTGTTGGTGGTACTTAAGGACAGGGTTGGGAAGCCCTTTTCTAGATAACCTAATCCCGAGTTTCCTTATGCTGCTTGTTGGCCTAGGGCTACCTCCTGTTCCCGGTACTATCCTCCCCACAGACTTCTGGAAGTTCCCCAAAGGCCTAACTTTTGTTGTACACACTTGGTTCTGAACTTACGCATGTTGCGCATGCGCAGTTCGGAATTGCTTGTCACTGCTCGGGGGAACCTTCGGGAGGCTATTCGATGGAGAGCGCCAGTTTTATCTAGAGGAACGTGAACGACCCTGAAGACAACAAGCAGTGTGGAAAGTCTCAGGATTAGGTAATTTAATCCACCATGGGCTTAAAGCAACTCTGAGCTCTCTCTCAAAAAATGTTAAATACTTATCCAAGTAGAGGGAAGCCTCTTGATAGTCCAAAGGCTTCAGATCTCCTTCTCAATCACACCATTGCCACACCGGGCACCTCTAAACATATCGACAAGAAATTGTCAGATATCTTCTCATGGCCATGCTCCCCTTTGTACGGCCATGCCTGTACAGTAATCCTAACCTGCTCGTTCTTGAGCAGCTTCCTGCTACTGCACAGGTGCAGTCATATGCATGCTTGCTGCTCCTTTCATGCATGAGGGGGAGAGTGGCCTCAAACTAAAAAGGAGTCTTGGCCGGGGGGATTGAGGAAAACATGGAAAGCCTCTGGAGCATCCAGAAGTCTCCCTCTACTTACCGTAGGTCACTGTCTAATTTTTTCTAGGGAGCTCATGTTTGCTTTATATCAATTCTTTTACCCCCAGGTCAGCTGTACTTTAAATATGCTTTTGCTTCAGCAGAGAATTTAGAGTGTAATGGCCTCAGGTTAAATAACCTGCCAAATTTATCTATCATTGTAAGTGTAGCAAATGATACATGGTACAACCGTACCATATACCATATATCATTTACTACACTTACAATGATAAATACATTGTCCCAGGTGCAGTTTATTGTTCCTCGGGCGATCACTTTCTCATCTCATGCTAGGTACAAAAGATGCATTTTTTCGGTCGATTTTCGGTTCAATCGATTTTTGATTCGTTTTTCTGCTTGATTTCCCGCTCGATTCTCTTATCTTTTCTTATCAATTTCCAATCACTTCTTTGAGAAATCGACCAGAAAAACGATCAAAAACAATATCGACATGACGGAAATTATCTATTCAACCATCTAACACAAAATCGTATGGTGTGTACCTAGCACAATTCACAGACATGAATCAGGTTTCTGAGTAAAGACAGAGTCAGAACAATATTCAGCAGTTTTGCTGCTCTTAACTTTTGAGGAACAAAAAAAAAAAAAAGTACGAGATTACAAATGATATTACTATTTAATCCTCAGTACAAGAACACTTTGTGAAATTAACCTTTAAAAGGTTTCTCACCGCTTCTCTCAGAAATTATTCAGTTTGCTACTTAACGGACAAACATTTTTACTGCTTTAACGTTTAAAGTGTTTTGTGAGAAGGCAAATAAGAATAATTACAAATAATTAGAGAAGTGTGAAGAAAGCTACTTCTGAGTGCCATCCAAGTTTGTCAGCTAAGGGTCATAACTCATTGGTTTAAAAACAAAACTGCAGCTTCACTAAAAGTAAAAATATTCTGCACAACAAAATAAACTGAAAAGTCCCACTAGCGCAAAATATATATATTTATTTAAAATATACACATACTAGCTGATGGCCTGGCGTTGCCTGGGTATGTATTTGGCTGGTGTTGGCTCCGCCCACTTTTTCTAGCCCTAATACACAATTACTCAATGACCAAGTTTGTGAGCTTTGCGGTCTTTGGCATCAATAATTTGCATTGAAATGAAACAAATCTGAAGGGCTGTTTGTGGCTCCACCCCTTTTTCTGAATTTAAACCCCAGTCACCCAATGACCAACTGTTCCAGGTTTGAGGTTTGTGCCATGAACCTGCCTGGCGTTTTTTTTTTTTACCCATTTTTTTTATCATGTAGCTAGCCTAGCGTTAGCTACATGATATTCCCTACCGGCGGCATCCCCCCAGCGTCTCTGATCACCGCCAGCGATCATGCCCAACAGGAAACGGGATTTCCCGGGTTCTGAACGGGATTTCCTGTATGGGCTTTCCCATCGCCATGGCGATGATCGTAATGACGTCATCGACATCATGACATCAGGGGGAGTCCCGATCCACCCCACAGCGCAGCCTGGCGGCGATTGGCCACGCTGCGCAAGGGGTCTGCGGGGGTGATACTTTCGCGGCGGGTAGCGGCGCATCGGCAGCGATCGGGTAGGACACGCAGCTAGCAATGCGCTAGCTGCGTGTTTAAAATTTTTTTTTGTAAAAATCGGCCCACCAGGGCCTGAGCAATCCAGCGCGGCGTTACTGGACGAGCTGAGCTTGTCCGTAACGCCCAGCTGGTTAACAGTCCAAGAACGGCAGTAATTAAATATTTCCCTTGAAAATCAATAGGTGAATTCGGATTGGCTTATGTAGGCTCAGTCACCCAGTGACCAACTGTGCAAAGTTTGAGAACCCCACCATTAACAATGTAAGAATGGCTGCAGTTTACATTTTCCCAGTGAAATTTGTATTTATCTCCACCCACTTTTTGGTTATGGGGATAAAAGGTATCCTGTATGTTATTCCAGGTAATGTACTATGTGTGTGCCAAATTTCATTCAAATCCGTTCAGCCATTGTTGCGTGATTGAGAAGCAAACATCCAAACTTTTGCATTTATAATATTAGTGAGATAAGATGTACATTTCTATAAATTAATTTTTTTCCCTATTTTCCTACATTTTGGACTAATCTATCGTCTCATGGGGGATTTTCAAGGTTTTCTTCCATTTCAAATGCACTTACTGAACGTCAGTTGCTCTGTCCAGCTGTAAAATAGTGTGCAAACGAGTAGGGAAAACTGGACGGGAGGAGATGCCCCAGAGTGTGATACAATAGTGTAGTGAGTGGAGGTAAGTAATAGAAGTAGTCTTACCTCATAATAGGAGGTTAAGAATTTTATTAGACACAAACAAACAGATGAGTTTCGCTGGACCTGCCCGCTTCTTCAGGTCAATACAATACATTGGGCTCTATTCACAAAACTTCTCAAACATGACTTATTTATCACTCATTTGATAAAAATAACCTTTCAGCACATTTACAAGCAAAATAATCACTCAAAGTAAGTTGTTCCTGATTGACTTAATTTCAATATGAATTTTCTTACCTTAATTATATTATATTTTTTCTCTTTCGAAGCTTAAAAAAGTAACATAGATAAGGTAAAAACAGGTGAAAAAGCTTTGTGAATAGAGCCCATTATCTGTGCTATGAACCTCCGTGCTTAGTGTGCTAAATTACCTAATGAGACGGGAGGTTGTCTGGCATTTTTGTATAAATAATTTCCAGGTAGTGCCTTTGTAAAGAATAAGGCTAGGTTCACAGTGGTCAGTTACATAACACACGCGTTATAATGACTGTGAGCTGCAATGGAGACTGGCCATAGACTTTAATACAAAGCCTGCATGCAGCAAGTTAGAATAATGCAATCAGTCACAACGCAGAACTATGAACAGGTCCAAATTGTATGGGCAGTGAGTTGACATGCAGAATTATTCAACAACACTACTGACCACTGTGAACAGGGCCCCAAGGAAGTAATGAGAAATAGACTAGTCAGACTTGTCAAATTTTTACTAACTACTGTAAGGGACTTTACAACATAGGAAAAAAAGTTATTTAAAGTGCATTTTACTTTGTGAGAAATGAATGTTTTGTATGTAAATGTTTACGGTACATGTATTTTACATTTTTTGTGATAGTGGAACCAACATTGTACAGATATGTTAACTACATATGACATCAAACATATTGCAGCCTCTAAAGACCAGCTGCAGTAATCTGAAACACCAGTAGAGTCGCTATACGACGTGACTCAAACAGCTAAAACACATGGATAATTTAAATCTTGAGCTTCTGGGTGATTTGCTTGTTGGCATTATCCTATGCTGTAGCGTAATGAAATCAAAGTGTATCAAACAAGGAGACTACCAACAAATATTAAACATTTTCATCAGCTTGAGATGGCTACATGATAAGAAGACTGATGTTCCAGCCTTATGCTGGGCATACATGGTGCATTTTTTTTTATCAATAGCGTCGCTGATGGCTCGATTGATAATATCCGACGTGTCCAATACCCCGCCGATTCCCCGCTCAATACCGGCGGGCAGGACAAAAGAAAAAACGAACAGATAATAAGGAAGTCCCTGTGGGGACGAGTGGGAATCGATCCGGGCAGCCGCTGGGACGAGCGGGGACGCGCTGGCATCGAGCCAGCGGCTCGATTCCGGCGCATAAACAAGCCGTGTATGCCCGGCATTGGGGTTCTGGATTTGATCTCTGATAAATTATACTCATGAGGTTTGTATGTAAAGTACTCTCTTGTACTGGTGCATTACCTTAAAGGACCACTGTTGCGAAAATCTTGTAAGAAGTAGGTTTCTTCCTTAGTAAAATGAGCCATGGATTACTTTTCTCCTATGTTTCTGTCACATACAGTAAGTAGTAGAAATCTGACATTACCGACAGGTTTTGGGCTTGTCCATCTCTCCATAGGGGATCCTCAGTATGGCCTTTATTCTTCATAAAAGACATTGGCCTCAATTCACTAAGATCATGCTGGAGATAAGGCAAGAGACAACTTAACTCACACAGTGAGAGAGTTATCTTATCTCTTCATTCCTTACGTTACCTCCTCTGTGGTTAATTTACCTCCTCTGTAGTTAATTTACCCCCTCTGTAGTTAATTTACCTCCTCTGTAGTTAATTTACCTCCTCTGTAGTTATTTTCACACGCAGTTAATTATGAGCCTGTCTTTAACTCTGGAGTTATTTTAAGGATTGGAGAGTTAACTTAAAGACAGAAGAGTTAACTTAAGGTTTGCCTGAGGTAAAAGGTTTCCTGAATACTACATGCCTTATCACCATGGTAACAACTCTAGAAGAGTTATTAAAGACAGGAGATAAGCTTAGTGAATTGAGGCCATTGGCCTTAATTCACTAAGCTTATCTCCTGTCTTTAATAACGTTTCTAGAGTTGTTACCATGGTGATAAGGCATGTAGTATTCAGGAAACATTTTACCTCAGGCAAATCTTAAGTTAACTCTTCTGTCTTTAAGTTAACTCTCCAATCCTTAAAATAACTCCAGAGTTAAAGACAGGCTCATAATTAACTGCGTGTGAAAATAACTACAGAGGAGGTAAATTAACTATAGAGGAGGTAAATTAACTACAGAGGAGGTAACGTAAGGAATGAAGAAATAAGATAACTCTCTCACTGTGTGGAGGTAAGTTTTCTTTTGCCTTATTATCTCCAGCATGATCTTAGTGAATTGAGGCCAATGGCCTGTAGTTATTTTCACACGCAGTTAATTAACCACCTTGGCGGTAATTATGCGGTAATGACGAGCTCAGCTCGTCCATTACCGCTGCGGTGGATTTCTCAGGCCCTGCTGTGCCGATTTTCGCAAAAAAATTTTAAACACGCAGCTAGCACTTTGCTAGCTGCGTGTTGGACGTGATCGCTACCCGACACGTAACAGGCCGTCCGATCCCCCCGACCCCTCCCCCCCCCCCCCGAGACCCCTGCGCAGCCTGGCCAATCAGTGCCAGGCAGCGCTGAGGGGTGGATCGGTACTCCCTCTGCCGTCGATGACGCCGGTGACGTCATCACGATCGTCGCCATAGTGATGGGGAAGCCAAACAGGAAATCCCATTCTGAAAGGGATTTCTTGTTTGCTCTGATCGTCGGAGACGATCGGAAGGGGCCGGGGGATGCCGCTGCTCAGCTAGAAACGTTATTAAAGACAGGAGATAAGCATAGTGAATTGAGGCCAATGGCCTCAATTCACTAAGCTTATCTCCCGTCTTTAATAAGGTTTCTGGAGTTATTACCATGGTGATGAGGCATGTAGTATTTAGGAAACATTTTACCTCAGGCAAACCTAAAGTTAACTCTTCTGTCTTTAAGTTAAAGTGAACCAGAGACGAAGCACCCTCATGTATTTTACCATATAGATCAGTGGGTACATTAGAGAAAACACCTACCTTGCTTTCTGTTTCATTCTGCACTGCACAGCTTGCTTTTAATCAGCCCTGATAAAATCCCCGACTGAGCATTCAGTCTGGCTTTGCTATAATGACTCAGCTATAATGATTCCTGAGCAGAGCCAGCAGGGGGCAGAGATGAGAGGATACAGATTGAGCTATAAATATTCCTGAACAAAGCCAGACTGAATGCTCAGTCGGGGATTTTATCAGGGCTGGTTAGAATCAAGCTGTGCTGTGCAGAATGAAGCAGAAAGCAAGGTAGGTGTTTTCTCTAATGTTCCCACTGCTATATATGGTAAAATACATGAGGGTGCTTTGTCTCTAGTTCCCTTTAACTCTTCAATCCTTAAAATAACGCCAGAATTCTAAAGTTAAAGACAGGCTGTTAATTAACTGCATGTGAAAATAACTACAGAGGAGGTAACTTAAGGAATGAAGAGATAAGATAACTCTCTCACTTTGCCTTATTATCTCCAGCATGATCTTAGTGAATTGAGGACAATGGCGTCAATTCACCAGAGAGGATTTACTAAGAGAAAAAAGGTAGGTAGTTTATCTCATGAGGTATTTTAACACTCTGGAGTCAATTCACCAGTGTGAGAGGACAGAGAGAAAAATGTTCGATAGCAGGGGATAATGGAGAGATATGCATGAGGAAAGTGTGAGAAAGCAGAGAGTTAGGTAATCGGTATTAATGATTTACATGGGATACTTTTTCTCTCTGTAAGCTTGAAAGTGAAGCATTGTGGGTAGGAGGCGGAGTTTTACCACTACGTGACCAGAGTATTCCTGCCTTTTACTGCCGGATCATATCATAAATCATATCACGAGTGAGTCTGAACTTCTACACCACCTCTGTCTCAGTAAAATTATCAAGAACTGTTCTCTCATGAAAAATACGAGGGGCGATTAAACAGACCCTCCTCCTGCGCCTTCATCTCCTCATAATAGAAGCAAGCTCTAAGGCCTAGTGCACACCAGAGCGGTTCAGCTGCTTTTGCGATCCGCTTGCGGCTGCGGATACGCTTGGGTAATGCATTTCAATGGGCTGGTGCACACCAGAGCGGGAGGCGTTTTGCAGAAACGCATACTTCCGGGCTGCTGCAGATTTTGGATTGCGGAGGCGTTTCTGCCTCAATGTTAAGTATAGGAAAGACGCAAACCGCTCTGAAAAGCGGCACTTCAGAGCGGTTTGCCAGTCGGTTTTTGTTACAGTAGCTGTTCAGTAACAGCTTTAATGTAACAATACATGAAATCTACTACACCAAAAACGCTTCCCAAAACCGCAAAATGCTAGCTGAAACGCTGCAGAAAAAGAAGAAAAAGCGTTTCAAAATCTGCTAGCATTTTGCGGATCTGCTAGCAGTTTTTGGTGTGCACCAGGCCTAACAGAGTAAGCTCAAAAGGCTCCATCTTCCACAGCAGCAGCTGCTGTGTGAAAACCACGATATCTCCAGGTTCATTCAGGGGATAAAGAGATGAAAAAATAACGAATGGCCACACCCCCTTTCTTCCCTGGTGAATTGTGATTTGGAGAAAAACTAACTACTAACTATCACTTATTTATCTCATACTTCTCTCACATTTATCTCTTGCATTTCTCTCTGTCGATATTTTCCCCTATACTTTTGGAGAATTGCTATTTGGAGATATCACAGGAGGTAAATTACCTCCCAAGAGATAAATAGGTTGGTAACCTCTGGTGAGTTGACGCCAATGTCTGAAAAGGATTTATAGAAAAGATGGTGGGCCAGCCTCCCTGCTCACTGTGCCCTTTTTTTGGAAGTTGGACAGAGCAACTGCCATTCACTAAGTGCTTTTGAAAATAAAGAAAACCCTGAGAACTCCCCAATGAGGAGATGGGCTAGTCCAAAACCTGTCAGTTCTGTCAGATTTCTACTACTTACTGTAAGTGACAGCAGCATATGAGAAGTAATGTATTGCTCATTTTACTCTGGAAGAAATGTGCTTCTTTTATGTATATACTGTATAATCATTTTACATTTTATGATTTTTGCGACAGTGGTCCTTTAAGTACCTGCATTTTATCCACAACCCAAAAACATACTGCCAGGTAAACCATGTGTGTGCAGGTGGGAAAGGGCAGAAGACTATGCGCTCTTTCAGGGCAGGTCAGATGTTTCTCAGCACTCCTCCAAAAGCTGTGTAATATGTCAGTACTAAGTCAAAGCAGTAAATAATACACAATCTTTCTTTGCTATTTTATGCTATTCATAGGGTTATGCTATTATGCGTTCATTCTATTCAGAGGGTTTGGTCCATCTGAAATTATTGTTAAAGGCGTAATGCCTTTTGTGAACAGCATCCAACTACAATGGTTGATTCCTTTATAAAGTTAGATTATAGAAATGGCAGTTGGGAGTGCACTGGTTTTGTAAGAGCACACATAATTTTTCCCTTAGTGCACCCTTTATACACTCTTTATACACCTGGACCTTTGTGCAGGGTGAGCAGAGAAAGAGCTAGATGACAATCAGAATTAGCACTCATAATATTCCAAGTGAAGACAAATAAAATCTTGCCTCCAGTATGGCCATTTAATATAGATCTTTAATAGGCAATAACGACTTGCAGTTTCTTGTACATGTGTAAATAACTGCTCAGTGCAGAAAGTAGTTAGCAGTTATAAGGTGCTTGCTTGTTGGCTACAGAACTCTTCGAACTTGTCTTGCTGAAATCACCCAGAGCAAGTCATGCTACATTAATTAGTACTCCTCACTGTCTAAGCATTTTGTGACTGCTTGTCAGCTGTCTGACAGCTATCACAGACTAGCATGAAAGGGGTATTCTGACAACTGCACCATTCTGATCAACACTCTGCTATGACAAGCTGTGTTTTTGCACACAACTGTGTCTGAATCCAGAGATTCTACAGCTAGATACAAAGCCTCTACAAGTAAAATTCCAAGATGTGGATTATACTTTTTAGCAATCCCCTATTTATATTTCATTTTCCTGTATTCATACCAAGGATGTGCTTGTAAAATGACCTGGTGAAGTAAATGTTGACCAGCTGCCGGTGATAAAGTGCGAGGCCTAGAATCTCGCCAGCAAATCGAAAGTAGTTTAAGTGGTCTGGATTCACTGAGGAATTACTGTTTGGCTGGAAAGTTGTTCCTATTGACAGAAAGAAAAAACAGTTACTTTTAAACTTTGAATGCGGAAGTCCAATTTTAAATTAAAAAAAAAATAAAAAAAAATGACCCTATGGGGAAAAAATATTTTCGCTATGAATAGCATAAATAAACAGAACCACTGTTGGGTATTTGTTGTTGGCTGTGGAGTATTAGGGAGACTTTCTCTTGCTTCTAATGCTGGGGATACACGGTAATTTTCTGTACCGTGTATCGACCAGCTGATCCGGCCAGCTGATAATATTCAGCTGGCCCGATCAAGCCGTTCGACTCCCGCCCGCTCGATCCCCGCCGGCAGACAATGGCAGGCAATCGAGCGCTGATGAGGAAGCACCGGCGGGGACGAGCGGTAATCGATCCGTGGACTTGCGGCTGGGGTTGATCTGGCGGCTAATCGGCCGCCGGATCGACCCGGGTATTCCCAGCATAATACCATGGAATTCCTTGGGTTTAACCACTTTGTTACTGATTACTTTGGCAAAACTTTATCACTACATTAATGATCTATGTATTGGGTTTTTTTCCAGGACAAATTAGGCTTTTTGTCTGTGACTTTTTTTTAGTAGTTAGCTTATTTTCTATGCATTTTAAAGGGAAAATAAGGGAAAGTAATAAAAAAATATATACAATTTATCCATTTTCATCCATAACAGCTTTAATGTAAAAAGTTCTATTGCACATTAAACCTACACATTTTATTTGTCTATCTCTCCTGTTTATTAAAACAGGTAATTTGTGTTCATTGTGTATCAGGCACAGACTACTTTAATCAGTGTTGACTGTAAAGCGCTTTTCTCCTACATTAGACTCAAACCGCATAAGCATTTCTCACACCAGTAATTGTTTGCATGGTAAATTGTGGCATACGGAGAAAAATTCTATATGTCCAAAAATGTCAGGCTAAACAGATGGCCTTTAAAGTGGACCCAAACTAAAAATACAAGATTTCAGAAATAAAATCTATTTTCTAAGTTATAATGATAAATAGCAGCCTTTTTTCAGCTGCATGATGACAAATATAAAATATTTTACATTTATTGGAGAAACCCCTCCCTTCCTTTCATATTGCCGGCAAATAATCCGGCAAACTGGTGGAGTAGATGGTGTCCAGCAAAGGATGAATTGCTAATGGCTGCCACCTGTATAACCCTAGTTATGCAAAGAGAAGGGTTAAAAGCATGCACTGAAATGCTTATAGGCTTAAAGGTGTGTTTATTTATCTTTGTATGTGTCAGAGTGGTGCAACTAAATATTTTGAATTAAAAAAATGTTTGGTTTGGGTCCGCTTTAAGTCAGGATTTGAATCCTTTCAGGGAAGAGGCTGTCTTTACTGAGTGTGTTAGAGAGTACCAAATGGCAGGATCAACATGACAGAAGGCTCTGCCTTATTTGTAAAATCAAAGTACACGTTAAGATTCAATTCAACATTAAAGCAGGAGGATCAGCCATACTATGCCAGGGACAAAAAACACACATATATAGGTAGCAGGGCTGGCCCTAGACTTTTTGCCGCCTGAGGCAAACTTAGAAAAAATTGCCGCCCCCCAAGCCGTGGGTGCGGTGGGGCCGGCCGCTGAGCTGGAGGGGTAGCAGTAGGGCTGCACGATTTTAGGGGAAATTTGAAATTGCGATTTTTCTCTTAGAAATTGCGATTTCGATTTTTCCACGATTTTTCATGACAGAAGGAGGAAGTGCACTGTAGACGCAGCTAACACGACACAGTTAAAGGGAGGGTCAAAGCAGATGTATTTTTGTCACGTCATACCTTTCTTAAATCCTTATCTTCAGCCTGTCATGCCTGTGTAATTCATATCCCCCTCCACAGCAGCGGGCAGTTGCCGCCCCCCTAGAAGTGCCGCCTGAGGCAAAAGTTTCACCCCACCTCATGAGCGGGCCGGCCCTGATAGGTAGATAGATACTTGATCTACTTACATAACACATGTATTGTACTGTCCACGTTTTGATTTCAGTGAATTTCATATAGTAAATTAAGAGAATTCTGTTTCTGGTGGGGACCATGTTTTTTGCCCACAGCTGAGGCTAAATAATGAGGTAATTCTTCCCTTGACTTTTTTTTTCTTTTCTCCTCCAATCGCTGAGTCACCTCAGCCTTGCTTGTAAACACAAGCGAGTAGGGGATCAGGTTTCAGTAAGGCAGCTAGCAGGGAAATAAAGGAAAGCGGAGTAATATATTATAGATAAAAAGAACCCCCAGCATGCAACTGTTTGGCACTGACTACTAAAGGGCCAGTGCTCCTAAAGTATGTGATAACTCCAAACCATGACAGCAGAAAAAGTTTTGAATGCAGGGTTAGCATCCTTATCACTTAATACACTCAGACCAGTTGTTGTTGAAATTTGATTTTTATGGTGACAATACCACTTTAAAGCAATCATGAACTGACATTCAACAAGATGAGATAAACATGGGTACTAGTCCTATTAACAACTTGTCTGAGGCTCCTTTTTGTTTTTTACATTGCAAGGGTTAAAAACTGTGAAAAAAAGTGTTAAAAACATAGATTAAATGTTATTACCAAATACAGTACACTTGAATATATACCAGAGTATAAACAGAGGTAGTTCTGTTTTCCTTCAGACAACAGAAAAACAGTTTGACTCATTTATAAACCTGGGGTAAAAACCCAGGTCACTACTTTTAAAGAGACTCTGTAACAAAATTTTGAGCCTTATTTCTTCTGTCCTATAAGTTCCTATTACTGTTCTAATGTGGTCTGTCTTCCTGCAGCCTTTCCTACTTGCACTGTTTCTGTAATAATTCTTATCTTCTTTCCTCTGTCGTGTCTGTCGGGCTGAGGCTGGAATGTGTGGAATGTGCAGCACTGCTCGTCATTGGCAGAAGCTTTACACACCCCTTCCAAGCTCTGCATGAGTCACACAGTAAGCTGTTCTCAGCCTATCATACTCTGGTTAGAAGCCAGTCTTTTGATTGTAAACACTGCCTAAAACTGTTAATTAAAACCCAGGATTGCAGCAGGGAGTGGCAGAAACAGCACAGAGGGGCACAGAAGAACATAAGGAATAGAATGGTATGCTTTTTATTGTAAGAATTTTAGAGTACAGATTCTCTTTAACATTCATATATTGCTTCTCTGGTGGTCTATTGGCCCCTTATCCCCACATATAGCATTCATGTAGTCTAGTGGTACCTCCCCTTCCTCATACAGCATTCTATGATGTCTAGTGGCCCTCCCCCCCCCCTCCATTGTACCTGGTGTCTAGTGAACCCCCCCCCCCCCCCTTCCTCATACAGCATACCTGGGTCCCTATGCAATTCACTTTTTCTCCTAGGTGTATTTTCACACCAATGCCTTTTAAACCAACAGCAAGCAAAAAAATATTTAAAATATTTTTGATAGTACTTTTTTGTACTCTAATGTGGAGAACACTGATACACCTGACAGGCAAAGCATTTCATTTTGAAGCAGTTTTTTTGAGTAGTGTTTAGCTATAACATAGTCAATGCTGTAATCCATTGGAAGGAACATTATTGCAAGCCTGCCTCTTCCTGTCAAAAAAATTGAGTTTCTCCTAGAGTCAAAATTTCAAAGGAGTGATTACGGAGACCAGGGAAACAAGGAGAGAAATGGACAACGCACAAAGGTATGTGAATCTAGCATGAACATACCTCTGTCATTACCTTAGGCAGCTTTGCCTTGGGTCAAGTATACTTTAGATAGTGATTACACACAAAATTTAGATGATGCGGTTTAAAGCTCGTTTACAAATACACATGGAAGCACTTCAAAAGTGCCTCTTTGCACAAAACTTTAAACTTCACTTGAGTGCTACAAGCTGGCAAGTGAAAATCTTCACGCTAGTATAGAGACAGGTGCCAGCAGGCTGTCCCAGAGGCACCTGTCACTAGGTGTGTGCTCCTCGGGTTTATTGATTTATTGTTGAAGCCGGTGATGCCTGCATTTGCAGCTGAATAAGAAAAGTACCCAAACAGCAGCAAATACTGGTAACACAGGCTTCAAAAAAACCCAGGGAACACATACACATTAACAGACGCTAAAGGGCAGGCCGGTATCTGTCTGTTTACTAGCGTGCATGGCAAGCAGACTGGCCGGTCTTCCGTGAGCCACCCTGTACTTAATAGATCACACTACTGTGGAGAGCACACAGGTTAGGTGTCCTGACACTTCATTGGATGCATGTCTGTCTCCAAACAATGAGCACTACGCTTTCAAACAAAAAGAATGACAGTGATGGAGCTTCCACCTTTAAAATTATCAGTAATAGCTCAATAAGTTCTATTCTGATCAAGTCTTTCAAATACGTGCTAAGAGGATTTTAATGTCTGATCCAAAGACCCATCATACATACCTGAGTATGACACAAAATATAAGGAGAAAATAATGTTTCAGCCTATTTTTTCCCAACTTTCTGAGCTGCAAAGATAAACTTACATATTTAAGCCTCTGAAATAAAGCATGCAACGCATGTGTATCTCCATGGAATGATTTTAGTTCATTTCAATGCACGTGCAAAATGACTTCTGATTACCTACCATCTGCTGATTGTGTGAAAAGGGCATAATCAGGATTGATAATTTCTGAAGAAAGTATATCAAACCACTCTCGTACAACCCCTTGTCCCTATGATAAAAATGTAAACAAAATCAGTCAATAATCTCTACTAAAAGGTTAATCATTACCATTTTTGATAAGCTAATTTTTGAGAGTAATTGCCTTCAATAAAAATGTGGCTTATATTACAAAGAAACATCCACACCATTCAGCATACATACATACATGATTTTTCAATGCTTATTCAGAGAAAAAAGATCAGTGTAGTCCTTTACCATTAGTAAAAAGTACTGCATTACAGATTTTACTCCTAAAAGGAGATATAAGACAAGTAATTGCCTTTATTTCCTATATTGCTTTGTCCATTGGACCCAACACAACCCTATCTGTGTGATGACATACTAGAAGTATGTCGGTATAGCATTTCCTGAAATGCAAAATTATACTTTATCTGACAGGTGAGAAATTTGGGAGTGACTAGAGCAGTGTTTTTCAAACCTGTCCTTATGACTACCCAGCGGTGCATGCTTTGCAGTCAAACTCACCAATGCACAGGTGGGGTAATTATTGTCTCAGCTAGGTGGATGCCATGTAGCTGGGACACTTATTACCCCGCCTGTGCATAGGTGAGGTTGCTTGAAAAACATGCATCGTTAGGGAGTCACGAGGACAGCTTTGAGAAACACTGGACTGGAGCAGTGTTTCTCAACTCGGTCCTCATGACTCCCAACAGTGCATGTTTTGCAGAAATCCACAAACATCCACAGGTGAGGTAATTAGTGTCTCAGCAGAACTCATTAACTACCTCAATGGTTTTCTGCAAAACATGTACTGTAGGGGGTACTTGAGGACTGAGTTGAGAAACACTGGACTAAAGGCTATAAATTTAACACCAATATAAGAACTTTTGTATACGTGTTTCCCTGAAAATAAGACAGCCCCTGTGAATAAGCCATAGCTGAAATTTCCAGCATGCTCGGAACGTAAGCCCTCCCCTGAAAATAATCCCTAGCAGCAGCCCACATGGCAAAAGCAATTCACGCTCAATACAAAGACTGCATACAGGAAAGCAGAACCTGCAGCAATAAATTGTGAGTTCTATGGTCCAGTATGTGTGCCAGGCAATTTGTGTTTCTATTGAAGCCAGTCTTCCTGATCTGTGTTGTTAAGAAGTATAAGCATCAGCAGCCCTGCACCTCCTCCCAGGAGGGCTGCTGCAATATAACCTTGCCAGGATCCCTCTATGGGATCCAGGGCCACTCTGTGACCACTCTGCTCCAGGGCCACTCTCTGGGCTGTGGTATGCTTGGCTTGCTGAAAGGACTTCCCCACAGAAGTAGAATCAGTTTCTTGGAAGTAAGAGCTAATATCTGCAAACCACAAGCTCTGTGTATGCTGCTTGTGCTTCTGCCCTGGCTCTGCTCAGCATGCAGTATATACATTTTGTATAAGAAAACTACCCGTGTTTCCCCAAAAATAAGACATCCCCTGAAAAGAAGCCATAGCACATATTTTCAAGAAAAAATTACTATAAGACACTCTTATTTTCAGGGAAACATGGTAGTATTAAGCCATAGTAATATTTTGTCATGGCTAGAATGTAGCATGACTGTAATGATGATGGACTGCTACATAAAGTACATTATGTCCTCAGGTTTTATTTTCTTCTAAATCATCACATTTACTGCTAACAAAACATTACAATCAAAGCATCCATGGTGACCATGATTAAAGAATACATTTGGGCTTACCATGCCTTCCTCTCCATGGAAACGCACTGCAATCCCTTGCTTAAGTTTTTCACAGTTTGATTTAAACACCACTTCACAACTGCTCCTAAAAAGAGAATCTAAATATGTAATAAGAATTACTTGTATTCAACTTTGCAACAAAAAAAAATGTTTGAACTAAATGCCAATAAAAGTCCATACCTCGGTGAACTAATAAAATGTCATTTTCATTTACAGGTCTATGAACCATATCAGAATCCGGCTGCCCGGCATGCAGGTGTTCATAAAACCACTCACACCGTTCCTTAAAGGACTGCACAGAAAAACAGAAAGAGAAACAAATCTCATTACACACCAGTGGATATTTTTCTCTTCAGGAGCTACCCCCTTCTGCATGGTTAAAGTGACAAAGCACAAAGATTTCAGTTGGTTGTAAGCAGAGTGGTAGGGCTCATTCACACTGCACAACACATGCACATATGCAGTTTCGTTCATGTGTTTCCATGCATGGAATGCAAGTCGCAGCATGTTACAATACAGAGATTGTGGCCTCGATACAATCAGAGGCGTAGCAATAGGGGGTGCAGAGGTAGCGACCGCATCGGGGCCCTTGGGCCAGAGGGGCCCTCCCTCAACGGCAGCATTAGCTCTCTATTGGTCCTGTGCTCATAATATTCACTTCTGTAGATACTTTGATTAGTGGTAATCATTAACAAACTGTTCCCCATCCCCTTCTTGCACCTCTGACACTGTAGTTGCCATTGGAAGGTTTTGGTGTGCTGTATCAATTGTTATGTATAGAGTGCTTGGGGGGGCCCCATTGTAAAACTTGTATCGAGGCCCACAGCTCCTTAGCTACGCCACTGGATACAATTGAACCAGACAATAAAAAGTGATGAGATGTTCCCCACGTGTTACAAAGCAAGGATACTATACTGTACTGGTCACACTAGTACAGGTACCAGTCTTCTGCGGACTCAATCAAACAGGATTGAGTCTGACGAAGGCCGCACCGCCGAAAGCTTACTCTCATTCTTTTAAGTTATTCCATGAATGGTATCATCCTGATTCAAAACTTTTCCCCATCAGTCTAATATCCAAGAATATATCTAGTATTTCCCCTAAAAAAGTGGATGCAAGCAGCTGCTCAACTAATTTGAACCATAAATAAAAGTATTTGCCACCTATTTTGAACAACCCTTGCTTTGTTTTCTCCTACCATTTTAGGGGTAGGGAGACAATCTGTCACATTACAGGTGCCTGGCTTCTGCGCGTTCGCACCAGCAGTGCCCATTGCAGCGCTTTTGTACACGCATGTATTCCCCATATACACAAAAGTTTGCTAGTTTGAAATTTAGTTATTATTTTAATTTGTCTCTTTTCTTATTAAAATTTCCTTGGACTACAAAATGTCCTAGTTGTCTGTGTTCCTCAAGTGAACTTATCAAGATCATGCCAGAAGCTAAGTATTAAGTGTACTGTAGCGTTGTTCTCTTGAAAATCTGCATGGTGCTATTCGCACTTGTCACAACCTATTCTTATTAAATAAAAAGCATCATTAAAATAAAGTTAGTTAGACAGACAATTGCATCCCACTAAATCAGGGGTAGGGAACCTATGGCTCAATAGCCAGACGTGGCTCTTTTGATGGCTACATCTGGGTCACAGTTAGGGATTGATTCATTAAGCTACACTGTTCAAGCAGCGCAGCTTAGTGTGACAGTGCAAGTAAAATTTTTGCGTTACCCCCAAAACTAATGGCTGCTCCAATTGTCCCACCCTGGATCCTGTCAGGTCCAGTGACTTTGTAGGATGAGATCCCTGCACTTTGATTGGTCACTTGACAGGCAGCCTATTGGGCCAAAGTGCGGGGATCTCATCCTACAAAGTGAATCAACCCCCAAGTCAGCTAGCCAATTGTACAAGCTGTTAGTTGGTATTTCTCCTGTGTGGCTCTCAGGGAAATAGCTGATGTTGCTGAAACCCAAGAGAAGCTGAAGACGTGTCTGACACTTTTCACTGCTCGAGGATCAACTGTGTACACATCACCATAGATGTCTCTTATAACTAGAACAACTCAAGTTACTTTAATAACATGTACAATAAAGTTTAGAAATTAAAATCACCTGTGCTTTTATTATGTGCATAAATCTTGACATCAGCTCAGGACACTCCAAAAGAAAGTGAAAGTGGTCAAATATGATTTTTGGAGTTCTAGAAACAAAAGAAAAATATTTTAAAGACATCATAATTATTTTTCTTTTACATGATTAGGTTGACGTTTTGTTGTAAAAATGAGTGAATAAAACAAAACTACCAAAAAAACCTTTTCCACTATAGATGTACTGCACATTTTTCGCTGAGCCACAGTCCCAGATTTCTTTACATGCATTTATCAGATCATTATTTTACATTAACCATACTTAAAAGTTTTGAAAAAATCTTTGTAGTCTATATAAAGAAAATATCTTCCGCACCAGTTCATAGGTCCTCAGTGACCCTACAGCTGGCTGCTCAATTCCAATTAGTGTAAATCTCTCTCTGTTTAATCACATGAACAGGAAGAGGAAAAGTATACATTTACTGAGGGGAACCCGATTTCTCTGTTAACTAAAGCTATATCTCCATACTGACTGGTAGTCTATCATGAGTGAGGAGCAGCTGAAGGTCGAGGAGGATTTCTGAACTGTTGCAGCAGGAATTTCCCTTTTTTTATTTTGCAAATACTGCAAATTAATATAGTGGTCTATTAAATGCATGTTATGAAAATATAGTATATCTGTACTTGGGCTTTAAAGAGGAACTCCAGTGAAAATAATGTAATAAAAAAGTGCTTCATTTTTACAATAGTTCTGTATAAATGATTTAGTCAGTGTTTGCCCATTGTAAAATCTTTTAAATCCCTGATTTAAATTCTGACATTTATTACATGGTGACATTTTTACTGCTGGCAGGTGATGTAGCTGCTACATGTTTTTTTTTTGGCAGTTGGAAACAGCTGTAAACAGCTATTTCCCACAATGCAACAAGGTTCACAGACAGGAAACTGCCAGGAGTACCACGGTACTCAGAGTTTCTTGTGGGAGGGGTTTCACCACATTATCAGCCATACAGCGCCCCCTGATGGTCTGTTTGGGAAAAGGAATAGATTTCTCATGTAAAAAGGGGTATAAGCTACTGAATGGGATAAAGTTCAACTCTTGGTCTGAGTTTCTCTTTAAGAATTTGGGAAATAAATCAGTATTTCTTTAATTTCAAATATTTTTATATTATAAAGCCACTCTTCTTCACTCCAATCCATATTTCACTAAGTAAAAGCCATAACTTCTTCTGGTAGGACCACCTGAAAGTGGATTTATTTTTGATTCCTGATCTTTCAGATACAATAGTGCTCTAAAAGTGTAGCTATATCCCTAGAACTTACTTTACTTTAAAAATGGTAAGTATACAGCAGTGAGGAAAGCAGGTGAAGTAGTTTTCATCCTTTGTGGAAACGCTTCTTATGGAACATTGTGGGAGATTCATTCATTAATGCCGGTACTGCAGTGCACACATAGCGCATAGTATTACAATCACTTGCAGCACCATGAGTTACACCAGAATCACGCCTCGCAGTACTATAGCAGCGTTGCTACAGTAACAGGTGTTACTAATGAGCGTTATCATTCGTAACTTGCGTTACTGTAGCAACAGCCACGCTACTCTAGTACCGCAAGTCACGGTACTGGCGTAACTTGCAGTGCTTATGTCACTCTCAGTGAAGCAGGTAATTCTTGGGGGGGGGGGGGGGGTAAGGGGGGTTAGTGTTAGGCTTTACATGGGTTGTTAGGCTTAAAGAGAACCTGAGGCAGGGTTCTGTGAATGAAATCCCCATACAGAGGCTGGGTCTGTCTATAGAGCCCAGCCTCTGTTGCTATATAGATCGCCCCTAATCGCCCCCTGCACTCTACAAAATCCCATAAATCACAGCAGCGCTGTGCGCGCTGTGTTTACCTTGCTCCTGTCACTCTCGCCGCTCCCCCCACCTCCTGCATCGCTCCGGTCCCGACTGTGTCCTTTCCCTCCAATCAGCGGCAAGGGAAGGGACGTGGTCAGGAACCGGAGCGACGCAGGAGGTGGGGGAATGGTGAAACTGACAAGAGAAAGGAAAACACATCGGACTCTGACAAGCTGCGTGTCAGCAGCGCGGCTGTGTTTAGGGGGGTATTGTAGAGCGCAGGGGGGGCTTAGGGGCGATCTATATTGCAATAGAGGCTGGGCTCTATAGACAGACCCAGCCTCTGTATGGGGATTTTATTCTCAGAACCCCGCCTCGAGTTCTGTTTAAGGTGCGTACACACGCACTACGGCCAGCGACGGGTCTGTCAGTACCTCCCGCTGTGCGGACTTTCAGGCGACAGTAGTGCGTGTTTACGCACTGTCGGCGGACTGATAAGGCTGTTTCTGAGCGATATGCTCAGTGAATCATTCAGAAAAAACCTTATCAGTCTGCCGACAGTGCGTACACACGCGCTACTGTCGCCTGAAAGTCCGCCCAGCGAAAGGGTCTGATGGACCAGTCGCTGGCAGCCGTAGTGCGTGTGTACGCACCTTAAGGCACTAGGAGGGGAGGTGAATAAATTAAACTACAGGGGAGTGGGGGTTCAGTAAACATGGACTCTCACCACAATATGATAAAACATGACTGGATGCTCTGTGCAACTTGAGAATTTTATGCACCAGCCTTGAAAAGTCTACCCCAGTATGTTTCGCTAGTAAAAGGCTGCCACAGAGGTTCCACCGGTAACATTATGCTAGGTACACATCATGCAATTTTCAGACAGATTTACTGTCAGATCGACTATTTTCAACATGTCTGATCTGATTTCCAATCAATTTTCGAATCGTTTTCCATTCACTTCTATGGGAAATTGATCGGAAATAAGATCGGACATGTTGGAAATAGTCAATCTGACAATAAATCTTAATTATAAAATTGTATTGTGTGTACCTAGCATTAGGCAGCATTCATTAAAGATTATTGTTATTGTGTTGGCCAGTCAGGGTCTTGGCGCTAGTGATACAGTATATTATCTCTGCATTGTTCATTTATGAGGTTACTGCATTTTGACTGTATTTTTGTGTTCTGGTAGCATATTTACCTAATACATGTAGTAATTTAAGAAGCCGCCATGGTGGCACTTGTTATGTGGGCCGATTAGAACTGCACTTATTATGAGATATATTAACGGCAGCTAAAAGCTAGTGGTAAAAATCCAGCATGAGGTAAAAGATTTGGTAACATTTTAATGAAATGACTAAGAGACATGTACCACATCCTAGAGGACATTTACTAAAAATACTGAAAGTAATGTTTCCACCCTAACACCTCTAATGAATGTACAGAGCCAGAATCAGTGAAACTAAGGCTGCATTCATACTTGCCGCATTTGTGTACACATTGTTGTGCATATTTTTCAAATATAACTTGGATGTGTTAAAAGGCTCCATAAAATGCATTAAATATAAAGACGTGCACGGTGTCTGGAAAGAGGCAGTAAGCTGTTAGTTTCAATGCAAAGGTCGAAATGGATTATATGTGAACAGGCCCACTGATTAACATGGGCTGTCAGTATAAATGGGTTTCTGCATTGCAGAAAAACACGATAAACTGCACATGGTGTGAAGGGGCCTAAGAGGTAATTACCACAGAAAACTGTAAATACTTCATGCAGCACAGTTTAATAAATGCTGCCCATTGCCAGTGCAGTGAAGTTCTAAAAGTCTGGCTTACAGATAACAACCCAGCAGGAGAGAACAGCGGATACACAGAACATGTCATCGTGAAAAAGATTCTAGCCCAGGCCCAGAAATAAAAATTTATATCTGTCTACATTGTGTTGTAGCCCCCCCCCCCCCCCCCCCCCTTCCCCCCCCAAAAAAAAAGTAAGCAGTTTACTGTGGTTTCAGCAGTCCTCATTTAGTGTTTTGTTTTTTTAATAATGTTTCTTTTTAACAAGTATTGCTTTTAACAGTATCCTTTTTAAACTGATCTAGTAAATATGGCATACGTACATAAATTCTACCAATCTGAACCCATCTCTTCCACACCATAGAAATGTCTATTGAAGCTTCTGATGACATTGATATTTGCAGGCCACTTGTGAAAGGGGCACAGATTTTCTATGAGAAGCTAGTATTTCCATTTTTCCAAGTCCTTCATCAGGTAACAAACAGTACTTTAACTGCATCTCTTAACACAGTTTCATTTGTAGGAATAAGCTGCAGCCTAAAGCTAGGTCCATTGTTGAAATTTGTGGTGAATCACAATATTTTCCTGATATTAATCATTTACCTGGTCCATCGCCTTTCACCAGTAGACATTAGATAAGATTTCACACAAAATCTAGTCTAATGTGGATCAAACCACTACTACTGCCTGACAGAACTGCATCTACCCACCGATTTTGTTTAAATCAAATCACGCACCTATGATGATAAAAGAATATCTAGCATATGTCTAGCATGACTTTAAGCTTGGGAGGGGAGAAGAATTGACTTCCATTAGGCATCAAAGTCCCTGTTGTGGAGACTTTCCCTCACTTCTTGTATCCTGGCTGCCAGCTGGAGAAGAGTCACCCTATAATCCTCTACAGAATCCACTAACAACTGCTGACTTTCTTTCTCTGGCATTCTAGCAGAGTTTTCAAAACAAATATAAAATACTCTCTGTGGCATTGGTTACACTTAAAGAGTACTTCCAGTGTAAAATAGAGCAATGTAAGGCTCTCTGTTATTGCTGCAAGGTTCGGTGGGTGGTAATATTAATCACTCACTCGCTTGTAATACATGAATGATAGAAACTCCCCCTCCCGTCATCTGTACGACTACCGTAACCATGTTTACCAAAGTCTTCTGAAGGTCTGGTGTAATCCCCAACTGCTTGCCGCAGGCCGCCCCATCTCGGCAGTCACCAATTAGGCTGCAGCTGCTCAGCTGGGATGGGCTGTAGTAAATAGGTGGGAGTAGCCACAGAGCTTCAGAAGACTTTAGAAAAAAAAAAGCAACGACGGCTTTGCTGAGGAGGGAACATCATTCCTGGCATTAATTAATTAGGGTAAGCAGATGAGTTAAGCTTAAGGATGATAATAACCATACTACCAGCTTCTCCTTGCAGCAATAATAGAGAGCCTTACATTGCGGGGGGGGGGGGGGGAGTCAGAGGAACAACGAGTACGTGACGTCACGGGGTAGACAGGGGAGCGGTGAGCACAAAGGAGTTGGCAGTCGCTCATCCAAGTTGATCCGCTGGGTGGATTTTTTGCGGGGTGGTGGTCGGTTGCTGCTGTACACACACCTATTGGCTTAGGCAGTCGTTATCGGCCACCTCAGCCGACTTTAGTCATGCGTGTGTACGATGCCTCAGGGTCAGATGCATGCAACCGTAACCTAGAAGCATCAGGCCTAATGCATATTATGCTTCAGCACCCAGTCAATAAAATCACTGTGGCAAACTCAGTAGACGTGAATACAATATACTGTATGTATTATAACCTAGCCTCAGCATACCAACTCTAAACATATTAAAATAGAGCCTGGCACAAAGTAATTAGAAGATCTACAAAGCATTTATTTTTCTATCACTAGAAACATTACAAAAAAAAAATCTGTCAGCAGATTCTGCTCCGGATGAAACTTGCCATGCCCTGCAAGATTGAGGAAAATCAAGAAAACATGGAGAACACTGAGGGAAGAGGGGGAGAAGTACTTCTATCACAACGTGCAGCATTTGATTTGTTAGTAATGTTTAAAGCGAACCCGAGGCAGCCTGAGGAAAAAAAGATAACTACTTCCCTCTGGATCCTCCAGAAGCTTCCCATGTCCACCTTAAGACCAGTGGTACTGCCTGGGACCCTCTCAAAGTTTGTGGCCCCGCTCCTCTTTTTGCAGGAGCGGGGCAGTACTGCACCTGCATGAGTATGTCCATGCCTGCACAATGGCAGAGAGCCGCTCATGGACAAGTGGCTAACAGTGCAGACATACTTGCACAGGCACAGCATCATTACGCTCACACACAAAAGGGAGTCTGGCCATGAGAATATATCCAATATGCTCTTTTCGTATATGTTCAGTGGGCCCATGCACAGCAATGGTGGGGTGAGGAGGACGCAGAAAGCCTCTGGACTGTCCAGACACTTCCCTATACCTGGGTAAGTATATACATCTTTTTATTCAGGCTGCCTCAGGTTCACACTAAGCCACACATGGTTAAAAGATTAGACCTTACATTAGATAAAAAACATACAAATGTATGGAAAATCTATCAAAAAGTTGGCCATTTCCTGATTGATATTTGATTAAAATATCAATCAAGCATTTATTGGGAATGTCCATCTCTACTAGAATGATGCCAACAGGAGCGTAGGGGATCATGCATGAGAGTGGTATGTGAGTGACAGCATCAAAGCTTTGTATTGCATCTAAACTACTGAAATTACAGTAGATTAGATTGTTGCCGTAATATCTAATGGTGCAATGTGGTAGACTAGATAAACAATCAGTGTCAAGAAGACATTAATCTATTACTTGATCTACCACAATTTTTATGCTGAATGTCTAGTATTAGAATAACTTCATGGACTCATTTCTAAACTACAAATATGTAGGCACTGATTTCTTGCATTGGAACATGAAACACATCTACAGCATATAGCAAGCAAACTCTGTGTAGTGTAGAGTGCAGATCTTTCATTATTACATTGAAGGAAGTAGCACAATTACATTACTATTACGGAGCACTGGTGAAATTGTGTGAACAATTATATCATTTTTCCACGTCTACAAAGGTTTCTTTTACAACTGAAATACTAGAAACAGATTTTAATTAGCTACTGTTGGCTGGCCAAAGACGGACCTTTTTTTAATGTGTTTGGGATTTTTGTTTTGTTTTTTCTCACCCATTTGTAGTACCATTTTCTCCAACTAAGCAACTTTCTACATAATCAAGGGTTTATATCCCAATTTAAGGGAACTTTGCAGATATATGTGAGTAAACTGAGGAAATATTAGACAGAAGTTTCAATTAACTTTATTTATCTGGGAAAACTGAGCTTATATTGCTGGGATTTTTCATATTTCTGCTCAGATCAGTCAGTGCTAGAGATGTTGTTCCTCTCTCCCTCCTCCATAATCATAAACATACATTTGGGTGAATTAAGCATTCGAGTTTACAGCTTGATACTTTATAGTCTGACAGAAGCTGTACAACCAAGCACCATGTTATATTTCCCATGAGCTATAGGTTTTACTATTACAGTACACTTTGCCTTTTATGCATCAAGCTTTTTACCCTGAAAACAACTGGAGAAAGCACACATAAAGAATAGAAGTGTGAAAATGTGAGTGAAAGTAATTTTACGTCTTGTTAAAATATGCAATGATATAAACCTACCTCGTAACAAAACATTTCAAAACTTCATCATGCTTGCAAACAAACTCAATGAAATGTGGTGAAGTCATACTGAAAGTTAAATTATAAAAAAAAAACTAAATTATTCAAAGGTTCTTCAATTTCAGGCCAACCTTATCTATGCTTTAGTGTACATTAACAGAAAGTCACAAAACAGAAGTCTTAACTTAGCAATGCAGTGCAGAGATCAAAGCTGTCCTGCAAGCTGCATTAACACACCATGTCAATCAGATCTCAGATTACAGAAACAGGATTTCATCCAGCAGACAACAGAAATCTGATTCATAGAACACTGGGCATGTTCATTAGTCTTATGGCCCATACACACGGGGCACAACTGTCGCCACAAACACATGGCACGCGCACGTTGCGGCGACAGGTCCCCCATGTGTATGAGGCGCGTGCCATGAACCGTCGCCAGGCGATTGACGTGGCCAATCGCCGGCAACAGCTATCGCCGCAACTGTCACTAGTCCGCCACGCGTACTGTGTGTGTATGCGGACTAGCGACAGCAACCCACACACCATGCACGGAGCTTCCAGTGGGGGGGGGGGGTGGAACCTTCGGCGACAGCTTCCGCTGCATCTCCGTCCCTCTGTGCGCCGTACAGCTGCTGCACAGAGGGACCTGGTGACGAGCTGTCGCTACCTTTTTTTTTTTTTTTTTTTTTTTTTTGTCTCTTGCCCGCAGTTTTGTGCCTCGTGTGTATGAGGCTTTATGGGGGGGGGGGGGGGGAAGGAAACCCCCACCTCTCCAGAAGGACTCTCACAGTCTCACAGGCCTTCTCTTCTTAATTTTGCAATTGTCTTGGAACTATTGTGACAACTGTGAAGATTATCCAGAAACTACATCCCATTACTTCTGGTAATCAGTTTGATGGAAAGGTTAAAGAGAGTGGCTTTGATTGAACATGCCACTTACATCTATCATGACAAGAAGCAGCAAGGTGGACAACCTTAAAGATACAGTGGACATGTGCTGAAGAGCCAGGAGCATGCCATGGGTTGAAAACAAAGAAGAGGAGGATCATAGATCTCCAGGAACCTTTTTAGGAATGTGAGTTTGTGCTCATCTCCCTAGAGGTTTTCTTTCATTTGACTTATTTACTATATTGTCACTATTGTCAGTACTATATTGCTCTTAATGAACCTGAGGTTGTTTTTTATTTTTGATTATTTTTTCCTCCATGGTAGAGGGTACATTTGGATTTTTTTCTAATCTTTTCCAAAATGCTCCCTAAAAATGAAGGCATATATAGTGCATTAGTCATTTTGCTTACCAGCTTTGTAGTGTACACTACACCATCCAAAAATGGCACAGACTTCCAAGTTGACAGTGGCTTGAAATCTTTATAATCAAACACTTATAGGTCATGCATGGCACATTTATGGGAGTAGCAGAGAATGCATCTCAGGGCACACAGTATCTTTTTATATGTGTATGAGATGTCAAGCAACAACTAGTGACTGGCCAAAGATGAACAACAGGAACAGAACTGGTTAGATTACCACAAGGTTGCAAAATCAGTAATGCATTACGGCCCATCTGCAATTTACTTTTTCTCTTGACTTTTCTCCTAGGTGATATTTTAACCACTTCACCACTGAGGGGTTTTACCCCTTGAACACCAGAGCAATTTTCACCTTTCAGCGCTCCTTCCATTAATTCGTCTATAACTTTATTATTACTTATCCCAATGAAATGAACTATATCTTGTTTTTTTCGCCACCAATTAGGCTTTCTTTAGGTGGGACATTATGCCAAGAATTATTTTATTCTAAATGTGTTTTAATGGGAAAATAGGAAAAAATTATTACTTTTCAGTTTTCGGCCATTATAGTTTTTAAATAAAGCATGCTACTGTAATTAAAACCGATGAAATGTATTTAACCATTTGTCCCGGTTATAAAACGATTTAAATTATGTCCCTATCACAATGTTTGGCGACAATATTTTATTTGGAAATAAAGGTGCATTTTTTTCAGTTTTGCATCCATCCCTAATTACAAGCCCGCAGTTTATAAAGTAACAGTGTTATACCCTCTTGACATAAATATTTAAAAAGTTCAGTCCCTAAGGTAACTATTTATGTTTTTTTTTTTATTGTATTTTTTTTTTTAATTACAAAAAAAAAATAAAAAAATTGGGGAGTGTGGGAGGTAATGAGTTAATTTATTGTGTAAATGTAATGTTTGTTTATGTAAAATGCTTTTAGGGTGTAGTTTACTATTTGGCCACAAGATGGCCACAGTGTGTTTGTTTACATGCGACCTGTAAGCGTCCTTCCGGACGCTTACAGGAAGCAGTAGGAGGCTGGGAGAATCACTATGATCGCGCTGTTTCTAATAGAAGCAGCGCGATCATTGCGGGGGCTAGATCAACGAACGGGAATGGATTTTCCCGTTCATTGATCTCCGTGCGAGCAGGCGGCGGCGTGCACGAGCGGCGGGTGCGCGCGCACGAGCGTCGGGAGCGCGGACAGAGGCGGTAGCGCGGAAGGTACGGATTTCTCCGTCCCTGGTTTTTTAGGGGGGAAAAAAGGGACGGAGAAATTCGTACCGCGGGGGTTTAAGTGGTTAATCTGCCTTTCAAAATGCATTTTTAAACCACCAGTAAACAAGAAAATATTCAAAATAATTTTGTTAGTACATTTTCACCTACTTTTTGGTACTTTATCAAATGCAAAGTGCTGAAAAGTTATTTTAAAGAGAAGATGAAAAATGTATCTACTAGGAGAAAAAGTTAATTGAATAAGAGCCTGCATCTGCTTTGATGATCAGGGGGCTGCTTAAAGGTCATTTAGAAAAAAAACTAATTCAAGTAGGTCTTTCATTTTTCAAATGCAACAATAAAAACAAAATATTTTGGACTGAACAATTTACTAAACACACCATAAACCATACATAATTTTTTAACAATTAAAATATAGTATTTGCAAAACAAAGTCTTATAAAGTTCTAAATAATAAAAGCATCACTGTTTCCAAAATGTCTCAACTGTTACTTGGCTCAAACCTCTAGAGTTCGTACACCTGTAATTGATGGCTTTGGAGTTTCTCCAGTATCACATTTGCTATTATTACACTGCAAGTCAAAATGGGAGCTAAGTATGTAGAAACCTGTGGAGAACTCCTTATGAGCCAGAGCTGGTTAACTTTACTTAACTTCAGTAACTGCTGCTCTGACTGACAAAATACACTAGCCTGAAAACCCCACCCTGTTCCCAAACTGAAAAGATTCAGGGTGCTTTGCTGGCAATGCACACAGTCTCTCCTTCGAGGTGTCAATATCAGAAATAAGAGTTCTAACAGAATTTGATTAATGTGACCAATTTGATAATTAATGTAAGTACCTCAACAGATCAGGAAAGTGATAGGGTGTTTGTTTGTTTGTTGTTGCCTGGACATCAGCTTTAAATGTGTATTTCCTTTTTTCCACAACCTATTAAACTTCAACCTTAACAGCTGCAGACACTGGGAGGGTAAACCATACATTATGAAAATGTAGGAGCTATATGTCTAAATTATATGTATTCCTCAAATACATTAAAGAATGCCTTTATCTCTGCTGCAAATTACAGACAATTAAAAGGTTCTATTTATACCACTGGCTGGATGATAGAAATGTTCTTTATTACAGATGCTTGATGTCCTTTGTGAGGATATACAGAAAGTTTAAATATGGTCCTACCTGCTAGATTCCATAATCATCATTTATTTAAAAACATTTAAAAGAGTTTTAAAAAAAATTAAATACCTACACATTTTATAGGACCAAACAGCCTTCTTTTTTAAAGTATATTAATGTGAAGTACTCACCCAGGAGGCATCTGGCAAGAGCAGCACATATAGAAGGCTTGAATGACAGCACTGAGCCTATTTGCTGTCATTGAGATAACATCCTGACCATCTGCAACAGCTTCTGACTTCCCAGCAACTTCATAGGTCTGGAAGTCTCCTGAGCTTGGTGAAAGTGAAAGATGTGCTGGGCTCCCATCTTCTCCAATAGCTGCCTGATAAGCTAGTGATATATCTTGTTGATCCAGAGGCTTCTGCTTCAGCAAAATGCAAGCAATATTTGTGGATGTTTTCTTATTTTTGGTCAGTTCTGCGGCTATAAGCACTAACCATTCATCTAAGGAATGCCAAAGTAATTCTAAAGGCTGTAAAAACAAGAATAAAAAGGACATAAAGCAATCTGCCACTTGCAGTCATTTTATGGAGGGTGAGGAAGCAAAACTACTATAAATATGTATGTGTTAGTATGTTTATTCAAAGCATCCTTAAGCAGTAGAAGAGAAATGATTTAGAAGACATAGCAAATGATTTACCAACAGAGAAAGGCAGTGAGGAGCTCTGAAGTTTCACTGTGTTAAGTTCAGACATCGAGTTATGTGCACGGAAGTTAAATGACTTGGACCTGACAGAATGTTTGAAACTTAAAGTAAAGCTTATCCTAGTCATTTTGTATCGGAGCATATTTTGCTGCTCTCCCCTCAGAGTCTCCCCCCACCCCAATGTCTTGACACACCCTAGTATGCAACAAAGGATTGACGGAAAATGCAATAATCACACGCAGCACACACTGACAACCACTTTTGCCTGAGCTTTACACAAAAACAGTGAGATGTGTGCATGGTCACATGGGCATTATGGACTGTTAAGTAGGGGTAGTGGGTGTAGCCAAGCAGTATTTCTGGATTGGCTACTACTGAAGCAATAGTCTTTATTATTATTGCTAGTCTGAATTTATATATTATGTGCAAGGAAACTGGGCTGCCCAGATGAAACTCAAGCAAACATGGTGAGAGCATACAACCTTCAGTAAGTGCCAGTGGCGGACATACGGCCGTGCAGCCGCACGAGGGCCCCTGAAGTTCCGCTGCTTCAGGGGCCCATTAAGTATTGCAGGTTTTTTTTTTTAATTTTACGGTTTATTTTTTTTTAACCTGGGGGGCCCCGACTCCTGTCCTCCCCCCTCACCTCGGGCCCCCCCCTCATGCGGCGGGAGAGCAGAAAATACAGGAAGTCTCCGGCCGGGGCTGCAGCAGACGCTAGAGGCAGCTGCCGCTTGGTCTCCCCTGTCTTCAACTCTGTATACTGCTCGCTACTAAACCAGGAAGTAGCGAGCAGTATACAAAGTTGGAGACGTATCGGAGACTAAGCGGCAGATGCCTCTAGCGTCTGCTGCAGCCCCGGCCGGAGACTTCCTGTATTTTCTGCTCTCCCGCCGGCCGCCGCGCATACCGGGAGGGGGGCCCCGAGGTGAGTGAGGGAGGATAGGAGTCTGGGCCCCCCACTCGGATAGCTACCCACCCATCCACCGGCTACCTTACCCACCCGGCTACCTTACCCACCCGGCTACCTACCCCGCTACCTAACCACCCACCCGGCTACCTAACCACCCTGCTGGCTACCTACCCACCCGGCTACCTATACACCCACCCGGCTACCTACCCACCCGGATACCTACACACCCACCCGGCTACCTACCCACCCACCCGGCTACCTAACCACCCTGCCGGCTACCTAACCACCCACCCGGCTACCTACCTGGCTACCTAACCACCCACCCGGCTACCTACACACCCAACTGGCTACCTACCCACCCACCCACCAGGCTACCTACCTACCTACCCACCCGGCTACATACCCACCCAGATACCTACCAACCCACCAGGCTACCTACCTAAAGACCCACCAGGCTACCTACCCACCCAGCTACCTAACCACCCACCTACCCACCCACCAGGCTACCTAGCCACCCACCAGGCTACTTACCCACCCGGCTAAGGGCTACCTACCTTACCCACCCGGCTGCCTACCTACCTACCTACCCACCAGGCTACCTATCCACCCAACCACCCATGGGAGCTGCGCGCCGGATGGAGGCTGGGACAGGAGGTCTGCTGCTGCAGGTGAGTAAATGGTTTTTTTTATTATTTATTTTAGTAGGTGTATGTTCTGGGCAGGTCTGCCACATGATTGCGTGTATGTTCTGGGCAGGTCTGCCACATGATTGCTTGTATGTTCTGGGCAAATTTGCTACATGATTGCATGTGTTTTCTGGGCAAATCTGCCGACATGATTGCACGTATTTTCTGGGCATATCTGCCAACATGATTGCACGTATTTTTTGGGCATATCTGCTGACATGATTGCACGTATTTTCTGGGCATATCTGCCGACATCATTGCACGTATTTTCTGGGCATATCTGCCGACATCATTGCACGTATTTTCTGGGCATATCTGCAGACATCATTGCACGTATTTTCTGGGCATATCTGCCGACATCATTGCACGTATTTTCTGGGCATATCTGCCGACATCATTGCACGTATTTTCTGGGCATATCTGCCGACATGATTGAATATATTTTCTGGGCATATCTGCCGACATCATTAAATGTATTTTCTGGGCAAATCTGCCGACATGATTGAATGTATTTTCTGGGCAAATCTGCTCACATTATGTGTATTTTCTTGAGAAAACCTGCACAATTATGTGAATTTTCTGGGGAAAGGGTCACCAAAACTTGGGCCCACTGTCTTTGCGTTGCACTTTTCAAGGGAACCTGAGGTGAGAATAATATTGAGGCTGCCATATTTCTCTCCTTTTAAGCAATACCAGTTGCCTGGTTGCCGTTCTGGTCCTCTGCCTCTTATTCTTTCAACCATAGACCCTGAACAAGCATGCAGCAGGTCAGGGGTTTCTGACAATATTGTCAGAACTGAGAAGATTAAGCTGCATGCTTGTTGCTGGTGTAATTCAGTTTATTACTGCAGCCAAATAGATCAGCAGGGCCGCCAGGCAACTAGTATTGTTTAAAAGGAAATAAATATGGCAGCCTCCATATCATTCTCACCCCGGGATCACTTTAAATTACAGTTAGCTCCGCCCTTATCCGGTCATTGCCACGCCCATTTTTTTGCCACGGCGCATATCTATCCACACCCATGTTTTGCCGCAGTGCACACAGCGCCGCAGGTTATAGTCACGCCCATTTTTTGTGCCGCAGGTCAGGGGGGCCCACAATTGATATTTTGCACAGGGGCCCACTGCTGCCTGTGTCTGCCACTGGGCAGTGCAATGTCCTAAGTTGGAACCAGGGACTCGAGTGCTGCAAGGAGAGAGTGCTTTTTTATTACACCACCATGCTGCAAAGTTGAAGCAGTGAAGATTTATTTCAGATCAGCAGGTATTTTTTAGGTAATTATCCCATCATCATTAGTACCCTGGCCATGGATCTATAAGTACATTGTAAACAAAGTAGATGAGGGTCCCCTTTCTGATAATCTTTACTATACTTCTCCTTTGATATTTATCGCTACATAAATATTTTAAACCAGTAAGAAACAACTGATTTCTTATACTTGGTTAGATTAGCTGTCCAAATCCAGCGCTTGAGGGCCATATCCAGGCCAGCGTTTAGGATGGACTGAGAAATAGAGAAATGTGTTCTCCTTGATGAACCACATCTTTCCTGATTCAGTCCCATCAATTAATTTGAGCTGTGCCAAAAATGTGCGAGTGAGGACCTTAGCCCATGAGGACTAACCTAAGGAAAGTCAGCAGGTAGTTTTGCTGTAGGTTTAGTAAAAATAAGGCCTACAACATATATGCATCAAAAGGCATACGCGTATGCATTTCAAGCTGCTTCTAATGCTGAAGGCAGTTTATAAACATTGCTTTCCTAATGTAATCAAAAGAAAACAGCCGGAAACCACAAAGGTACCGGAGGAGGCATGGTTGTTGATATGGATAGCAGCCCTATAGTCCCGGGTTTGAATCTCAGCCAAGACACTATCTTTATAGAAATATGTTCTAACTGGCATAGCTATGAAATCACCGCCGGGAGACTTGGGCGCAGGATACAGCCGCTATATGGCTAACCCTGCTCCTGCACAAGCCCCAGCGGCATTAATTACTATTCCCCTCTATGTCCCCATGGATGGTGGGGAATGATGGAATTACAGTGTTTTAAAAGTAACTTCAGCTCCATCTCCTGACGGCTCCGAAGTTACTCACTGTGCACCACTGTAGCTGTAATTCCTATTATGGTCTATGGTGGCGCTGGCTGCCTCTAAATCTCCTGCGCGGTTATTACAGTGCTCGTTCTTACTGTGCTCTCATGGGCTTCTTCTGGGAACACCATTTTTTCCCACACCAAGAAACAGGATCTCCTGTATATTGGCAGAGCAAAAATTAGTAATTGCTGAAATATCATATGATCATCTAACATTCACTGAAAATAGGACAGTGCCAATGCCAATGGAAGGCACAATAAGGAGCTTTAGCAATAACAAAGTATCCTTACAGATGGCGATGACTGTGCACATGGATATCTTTGCATCAGAACTCCTCCTCTGCTACAGTTATTAGTGAGGATGAAACAATCCTCCCAACATGCAAATTTCCACTGTCTCAAGTAGAAATAAAATCTAACCATTCAAAGCTTGCAGCTGATAATTATTTGATCAGTTGCCTGTTAATTAATACCAGGTGCTTGATTTAACTTGTTCAGTTTTGTTCTCTTTTTGGTTTTGTGGAAATTTGCATGTTATCAGAATTTTTTTGCTAATCTTTAAAGTGGACCTGAACTTAGAATGTCCTCTCTGCTCTAAAAGATAGAGCAGCATAATAACCTTTAAACTAAAAACTTTTCTTTGTTACAGCTGATACAAATCCCAAAATAAATCGACACTATTTTTACTTCCTGATTCATGGAAGAATTTTTAACAGCCTGTGCTTTCAAATGAGCTTATTTGCCATCACTGATGTGGCAGTCATGTGACACAGGGGAGAGATCTAATTACAACTTGTGATTATACACAAATGAGGGGGAATTAAACAGGCTAAACTCTCTAAATACATACAAGGAGCAGGTCTCTATGTTTTCCTTCTCTGCTATGCAAGAGTTCAGGTCCACTTTAACAGTTATTATACATAGTGAAGGAAGCAAATAAACTTTCACTAGGAACATTTGTTTAGTGATAGACTACCTGACTCTGACCATTGAGAAACATGTCTGAAGAAATGCTATAAAAAAAAAACAACAACATCTACTTCTCTTCACCCATTTGTTATTTTCTATTTTATTCATGGGCTGTAGAACCAGATTTTGCTGTTGCACTAACAAATATTGTGTAGGATTTTAAAATTTGAACTCCTGTATCTCATTTCTTTGTTGTATCTCCTGCCAAAAAGTAAAGGAAAGATTCCTGAATGTATAATTTAGCCTTAGAAGGTGAGCCCTGCTTAGCAACCATAACCAAATAACTTCTGTCCAGTAAATCAAGGATGAAAACCATTCTATACTCAGACATGCTACAGAATATTCACTTATGTGTATTAGGGGATATAAACTGGCCACCTGATCTGCTAGATTTCTAAATGAAAAAATTAAGAGAAAAAAGAAAAACGGAATGCTGTGTATCAAAGAAAACAACATAAAAAATATCAGTGAGAAAATTAAGGAAATATTTGCAACCCACTGGGCCAGTAGTACAATTAAATTAGTTTGGTTAAAATAAGTAAAAAAAAATAAGTTAACAAGTACTACGGTACATATAAATAAGTAAACATATAAAATAAAATCAGTAATGCTGTACCATCAATGAGCCGATGCCAATAATTTATGCAGTTACAAAGGAGGTTTAAAATGTTCATAGAAGAGTGGGGGCCAGCTTCACTAGGAGGCATGGCCATTTCCGATTCAGCCGCAGCCCCGTTCTACTGCGTGGGAATCACTGAGGCACGCCATGCACTGCTATAGGGATTCAGGAGTGAACTACATACATTTGCAGCACGCCGTGCAGATTCGCACTGCAGTATGATCTGGACAGCAAGCTATTAATTAGACAGGCAGGGTTTTCCCGTCCCTCTTGTATATGGGGAAACGCTGCAGATTTGGTCCAGATTTGGGCGTAGTGGAAATAGGCCCTGAAAGACAAAGCTTTGGGGAAAAGATATCAAAAATGTAATCTTCTATAATAAAATCCTACTGTCTCTGCATCCCGTGTCCCTGTGTGTGTCCCACATGCGCTCTGTGCATATGCAGGGACACAGAGACATTGAGGGAGAGTGATGCGTGGCGGGCGAAGGGGCCGGCGAGCGGGCACATCGTGCTCGCACGGCGGGCGCATGCACAGTGACAGACCTAGCCTGTTTTTAAACGGGCTTAAGTCCACTAGTAATAAATAATTTAATACATTTAAACAATACTAAAGCTGGAGTTCCAAATCGCTATATGTGACTTAAAAGACTTGTCTTTTATTCCTTCTGACACTTAAGTTTTATATTGCATAGGTCCACTTGTTTTATGCATACAACAAGTCCACTGCGCTCAAATCAAAAAGAACCGCCCAGCACTGTTCCAACAGAGTGCTGCTCCTATCTTACTTTTGGGGAGTAAGTGAATACACTGTAGAAAACCGAAAAAGAAAAGAAAAAAAAGAGCGCTCTCTAGTGCATTAATCTTTTTAATATGCCTCTTCTCAAAGCGAAAGAATAAAACGTACAATGTTCAATAAAAACCAGCACATATCACACTCTATGGTGTACATCACCGCTCTTTCAGATCTTTACACCGCCCTGCGCGTCTCCTCACTGTGGTCAATAGTGCGGGGAACCGTCAGAATTCCAGCGCCGGCGGGGACAGGAAAGCGGTGGAGACTCGGCAGCTGCCCTGCGCCTATTGCGTTACGACGCGTTTCGGCGTTCCACGCCTTGGTCAGATGTACGTTTTATTCTTTCACTTTGAGAAGAGGCATATTAAAAAGATTAATGCACGAGAGAGCGTTCTTTTTTTCTTTCCTTTTCCACTTGTTTTATGCATTGCAATCAATTTATTTTACTGTGGGTGCATCTTTATAACATTCTATAGTATTTACATCTGTTTTTTTTTTGTTTGTTTGTTTTTTATTATTTGCAAAATTTACCTTCTGCCTAGGGGAGGGGAATACAAATACCAAAAGAAAAAAAAATAGAAAACTCTCCATATATTTTAATACATTCCAAAAGCCGTCCCTGTATGCTGCAGTGAGAGGCACTGTATTACATTAGTTTACTGTATATTATACCTGTAAAGCTCCTGAGTTATATTTGACCTACATCTTTTCATAGATCATGGGTTATTATGATCTAGCTATAAGTCCAAAAATAAAAACAAATAAACAGCTAGCAGATGTGTGCACCAGGTGGCATCACTGGTAAAAAAAAAGCTCTCACTAGTAAATGGGTTAGTGCATGTGTAGTGAGCATGTCAGATGTTTGTGAACAGGAAGAAAGACAGTTGAGTGTGTGTATGAGTATCTATGAATAGAGACAGAAGTAGTGCTGTCTATGTAGTGATATGGGCAGACTTGCATGTTGGGAGAGGGTAATCATGCGTGTAGGGAAGGGGGTGATTGCATGTGCTTGGTGATACACCATCATGCGATATACCATTGTGTGTGCAGGGAAAAAAAAAAGTTAACTGTGCAAGGTAAAAGGCAGCTATCAGTACAGGGTAAAAGACAGGCAATATGTGCAGGCCAAAATACACCAACCCCTGGTACATTTGTAAAGGCACTATTATTTCACATGGCCTTGCATATAGCCACTAACATACAAGGATTTCATATTCCCACTAATCTTTTTGTCTTGCAGGACAAACGACAATAATAAACACGATCCGCAATGAGGTTTGGTAAAAACACCCCATGGTAAAATAATTTCATTCAAAAGTTCTGGCCACTATTGAGTTCAGACATTGAGTTAAGATGTATATTTCAAGACGATTCCATATTTTACATCAGATGAGAAAAAAAAAAGATACAAGGCACTGCCAGAAAGATGGACACTGCCCAAAAGAAAGGCATGGCAAACACCGGCAGAAATTTAACTTTTCCCTGTTTGAAATGCAATGTTTACAATGCCATCATCAAAGGCGACAGCATCAGACACCCCCACGACGTTCAATAAAAAGTAACCGGATACATTATTGTTGAAGTGCAGTAGTACATGGTTTCAAATGTTCTTGCGGGCGCATAGAGGAGCACAAAAGGGCAATCACGAAGTACAGCAATGGCGATAGGAATTATTATACTCCTGTTTCCAGGCATTTTAATGATGCCAGCCACAGTGCAGCACAGTTAAGATAGTGTGTGCTTGATGCGATGGACATACCAAATAATGGTGGTGACCTTGATATATTATTAAAACAGAGAGAATCCAGATGGATCTACCAAATGGATGGTGTGTCCGCAGGAGTTATGCATGAGAGATTACAGTTTACACTTAATCTTGTTGCAAAGTACATGCTGCATTTATGCACTTTAAAGAGACACTGAAGCGAAAAAAAATTATGATATTATGATTTGTATGTGTAGTACAGCTAAGAAATAAAACATTAAGATCCGATAGATCAGTCTAATTGTTTCCAGTACAGGAAGAGTTAAGAAACTCCAGTTGTTATCTCTATGCAAAAAAGCAATTAAGCTCTGCGACTTTCAAAGTCGTGGAGAGAGCTGTTATCTGACTTTTATTATCTCAAGTGTTATTGAACTATTTACTTTTTCTCTGCCAGAGGAGAGGTCATTAGTTCACAGACTGCTCTGAAAGAATCATTTTGAATGCTGAGTGTTGTGTAATCTGCACATATTATACAATGATGCAATGTTAGAAAAAACACTATATACCTGAAAATAAAAATATGAGAATATTTTCTTTGCTGCTAAACTTCTAGTAATTATTTATAGTACACAACCAATTCATTATATCATATATTTTTTTTCGCTTCAGTGTCTCTTTAAGTAGATGGGTTATTGCAAACTATTATTATAACTTAAATTTTTATCCTTACAGGTCATTTTATGGGCAGGAAAAAAAAATTGGGATGGTAAGGAGTCATGAATGCATGGCAGAATGCAGTTGTGGGTGCAGTGGAGACGGCAGTTGTGAGTGCACGGGATAGATTAGTTGTGAATACAGGCGATAGGGCAGTGATTAGTGCGGGGGAGAAAGAAGTTGTGAGTGCAGGGAAAAAAGCAGTTGTGAATACAGGGGGAAGGCAGTGGTGAATGCAGGGGAGAAGGCAGTGGTGAGTGCAGGGGAGAAGCCAGTCATGAGTGCAGGGTAGGAGGCAGTCATGAGTGCAGGGTAGGAGGCAGTCATGAGTGCAGGGTAGAAGGCAGTCATGAGTGCAGGGGAGAAGGCAGTCGTGAGTGCAGGGGAGAAGGCAGTCGTGAGTGCAGGGGAGAAGGCAGTCGTGAGTGCAGGGGAGAAGGCAGTCGTGAGTGCAGGGGAGAAGGCAGTCGTGAGTGCAGGGGAGAAGGCAGTCGTGAGTGCAGGGGAGAAGGCAGTCGTGAGTGCAGGGGAGAAGGCAGTCGTAAATGCAGGGGAAAGAGCAATAATGAGTGCATGGGAAAGAGCAGTGGTGAGTGCAGGGGGAAGGCAGTTGAGAGTGCAGGGGGAAGGCAGTTGAGAGTGCAGGGGGAAGGCAGTTGAGAGGGCAGGGGGAAGGCAGTTGAGAGTGCAGGGGGAAGGCAGTCGAGAGTTCAGGGGAAAGAGCAATAATGAGTGCAGGGGAGAAGGCAAATGTGAGTGCAGGGGGGAGGCAGTTGAGAGTGCAGGGGGGAGGCAGTTGAAAGTATAGAGGGAAGGCAGTTGAGAGTACAGGGGGAAGGCAGTTGAGAGTACAGGGGGAAGGCAGTTGAGAGTACAGGGGGAAGGCAGTTGTACATTTGTAGAGGCACTATTATTTCACATGACCTTGCATTTAGCCACTAACATACAAGGATTTCATATTCCCACTAATCTTTTTGTCTTGCAGGACAAAAGACAGTAATTAACACGGTCCGCAATGAGGTTTGGTAAAAACACCCCATGGTAAAAAAAATGTCATTCAAAAGTTCTGGCCACTATTGAGTTCAGACATTGAGTTAAGATGACTATTTCAAGACGATTCCATATTTTGCATCAGATGAGAAAAAAAAAAAGATACAAGGCACTGCTAGGAAGATGGACACTGCCCAAAAGAAAGGCACGACAACCACCGGCAGAAATGGAACTTTTCCCTGTTCGAAATGCAATGTTTACAATGCCATCATCAAAGGCGACAGCATCAGACATCCCCAGGTCGTTCAATAAAAAGTAACCAGATACATTTTTGTTCAAGTGCAGGAGTATAACATGGTTTAAAATGTTCTTGCGGGCGCATAGAGAAGCACAAAAGGGCAATCACGAAGTACAGCAATGGTGATAGGAATTATTATACTCCTGTTTCCAGGCATTTTAATGATGCCAGCCACAGTGCAGCCCAGTTAAGATAGCGTGTGCTTGATGCGATGGACATACCAAATAATGGTGGTGACCTTGATATAATATTAAAACAGAGAGAATCCAGATGGATCTACCAAATGGATGTTGTGTCCGCAGGAGTTATGCATGAGAGATTACAGTTTACACTTACTCTTGTTGCAAAGTACATGCTGCATTTATGCACTTTAAGTAGATAGGCTATTGCAAACTATTATTTTAACTTCATTTTTATCCTTACAGGTCAATTTATGGGCAGGAAAAAAAATTGGGATGGTAAGGAGTCATGAGTGCATGGCAGAATGCAGTCGTGAGTGTAGTGTAGAAGGCAGTTGTGAGTGCACGGGAGAGAGTAGTTGTGAACACAGGCGAGAGGGCAGTGATCGTGCGGGAGAGAAAGAAGTTGTGAGTGCAGGGAAAAAGCAGTTGTGAATACAGGGGAAGGCAGTGGTGAATGCAGGGGAGAAGGCAGTTGTGAGCGCAGGTAGAAGGCAGTTGGGAGTGCAGGGATAATGTAGTCGTCAATGCAGGGGAGAAGGCAGTGGTGAGTGCAGGGAGAAGGCAGTCATGAGTGCAGGGGGAAGGCAGTTGAGAGTGCAGGGGAAAGGCAGTTGAGAGTGCAGGGGAAAGGCAGTTGAGAGTGCAGGGGAAAGGCAGTTGAGAGTGCAGGGGAAAGGCAGTTGAGAGTGCAGGGGAAAGGCAGTTGAGAGTGCAGGGGAAAGGCAGTTGAGAGTGCAGGGGGAAGGCAGTCATGAGTGCAGGGGGAAGGCAGTTGAGAGTGCAGGGGAAAGGCAGTTGAGAGTGCAGGGGAAAGGCAGTTGAGAGTGCAGGGGAAAGGCAGTTGAGAGTGCAGGGGAAAGGCAGTTGAGAGTGCAGGGGAAAGGCAGTTGAGAGTGCAGGGGGAAGGCAGTTGAGAGTGCAGGGGGAAGGCAGTTGAGAGTGCAGGGGGAAGGCAGTTGAGAGTGCAGGGGGAAGGCAGTTGAGAGTGCAGGGGGAAGGCAGTTGAGAATGCAGGGGGAAGGCAGTTGAGAGTGCAGGGGGAAGGCAGTTGAGTGCAGGGGGAAGGCAGTCGTGAGTGCAGGGGGAAGGCAGTCGTGAGTGCAGGGGGAAGGCAGTCGAGAGTGCAGGGGGAAGGCAGTCGAGAGTGCAGGGAGAAGGCAGTCGAGAGTGCAGGGGGAAGGCAGTCGAGAGTGCAGGGGGAAGGCAGTCGAGAGTGCAGGGGGAAGGCAGTCGAGAGTGCAGGGGGAAGGCAGTCGAGAGTGCAGGGGGAAGGCAGTCGAGAGTGCAGGGGGAAGGCAGTCGAGAGTGCAGGGGGAAGGCAGTCGTAAATGCCGGGGAAAGAGCAATAATGAGTGCATGGGAAAGAGCAGTGGTGAGTGCAGGGGAGAAGGCAGTTGAGAGTGCAGGGGGAAGGCAGTTGAGTGCAGGGGGAAGGCAGTTGTGAGTGCAGGGGGAAGACAGTTGAGAGTGCAGGGGGAAGACAGTTGAGAGTGCAGGGGGAAGACAGTTGAGAGTGCAGGGGGAAGGCAGTTGTGAGTGCAGGGGGAAGACAGTTGAGAGTGCAGGGGGAAGACAGTTGAGAGTGCAGGGGGAAGACAGTTGAGAGTGCAGGGGGAAGACAGTTGAGAGTGCAGGGGGAAGACAGTTGAGAGTGCAGGGGGAAGACAGTTGAGAGTGCAAGGGGGTAGGCAGTTGAGAGTGCAAGGGGGTAGGCAGTTGAGAGTGAAGGGGGAAGGCAGTTGAGAGTGCAAGGGGGAAGGCAGTTGAGAATGCAGGGGGAAGGCAGTTGAGGGTGCAGGGGGAAGGCAGTTGATAGGGAAGGCAGTTGAGGGTGCAGGGGGAAGGCAGTTGAGGGTGCAGGGGGAAGGCAGTTGAGAGTGCAGGGGGAAGGCAGTTGAGAGTGCAGGGGGAAGGCAGTTGAGAGTGCAGGGGGAAGGCAGTTGAGAGTGCAGGGGGAATGCAGTTGAGAGTGCAGGGGGAAGGCAGTTGAGAGTGCAGAGGGAAGGCAGTCGTGAGTGCAGGGGAAAGAGCAATAATGAGTGCATGGGAAAGAGCAGTGGTGAATGCAGGGGGAAGACAGATGTGAGCATGGGAAGAAGGCAGTCTTGAGCACAGCCCAAGGGCAATGAATGTGTGCTGGGAAAATTCATACCTTATGAAAGATAAACCATTATGTTTGTGTAGCAAATGTGTATATGTGCTGCTAAATCAGATAGTAATCTGATATTAAAGGATACCCGAACTGACATGTGACATGATGAGATAGACATGTGTATGTACAGTGCCTAGCACACAAATAACTATGCTGTGTTCTTTTTTTTTTCTTTCTCTGCCTGAAAGAGGTAAATATCAGGTATGCAAGTGGCTGACTCAGTCCTGACTCAGACAGGAAGTGACTACAGTGTGACCCTCACTGATAAGAAATTCCAACTATAAAACACTTTCCTAGCAGAAAATGGCTTCTGAGAGCAAGAAAGAGGTAAAAAAGTGGAATTTCTCATCAGTGAGGATCACACTGTAGTCACTTCCTGTCTGAGTCAGGACTGAGTCAGCCACTTACATACCTAATATTTAACTCTTTCAGGCAGAGAAAGAAAAAAAGGAACACAGCATAGTTATATGTGTGCTAGGCACTGTACATACACATGTCTATCTCATCATGTCACATGTCAGTTCGGGTATCCTTTAAGTGAATTTACATTTTCCTAATAAGGAAATAAGTAATTTCTTAAGAATATATTTCACCTTTCCACCCACTTCTGCTTCCTCCTTAACCTCATCATTATGAACTAGTTAGGGCACTCTGCAGCTATCCATCATTATCAGGCGTAAAAGAAAGAACCAGTGAGGAATGGGGGATTACATATCCATCAAAAAATGTGCTATTTATCACTATTATTTGTGGCCAAGTACCTGGCTACTGTAAACCTTCCATAAAAATAAATATATGTGTCTCTGTTATATGGTTTGCCCACACAAATTTTCCCATTCTCGTTTGAAAGTGCGTACATACATACAATTAGTGTCGTCCGTAACTCTTATTAAAGTGACACTGCGGGGAGCAAGGGGTGTACAGACATGGGGCCCCGGCTATAGCGGAGCAGTGTGGGCTGTATAATGGGGAGAGGAGGAAGGAAAAAGAAGTGGCACAAGATAGAGTGGATTCCAGTGGGCAGGGTACACACAAAAAGAATGTGCTCAGTTTTGGTCATTTATTGGTGTTGCTCAGAAATCTGGCATGCTGGATCTCTAAATAATTCCAGTATTTGTGTATCGCTAATGGCATTCGATTTCAAGCTGACCTACGCAACAGCGGTGCTGCTCTCAGCTATCCACTGGTGCTTCCTCCCATATCTTCTCTCCGCCGCCTGGGCTTCTCCCTATCTCTTCACATATAGCTGTGTATCATGTGACAAACACTAGAGGCCAAATACTAGAGGCTTTTATTGCGCACATAAGAGATGTGTTATGGTGCCCTAGCGTTTCGCCTCTAGCATTTAGTCACAGGACACAGGCTACCAGGGATTGAAGAGACAGGGAGAAGCCATGGTGGTGAAGACATGTAGAGAATGCACCGGCTGGCAGATGAGAGATGTGTGGGAGTCTTGAGGTGTAATCAGTACAAGATGTTCTGTTCTAACCCTAATAAATTACTGCTTGGATAAACAAGTAAATTATCTGCAGTCTGAACACACCTATAGATATGCATCAAGATAGAGGACCAGTGCAGAGGAGATATTAGTGCATCAGAAGGCAAGAAAAAGTACAGTTGTTCCATACATAAATAAAAAGCTACACTGTTTGTAAAACAAAGGCCCCTTTTACACATGCTCGGAAACCTCTGGTGCACCGCAATGAGCAATAAGTGTGAGTCTCCAAAGACTTTCATTGCTTTTGTGGCCCCTTTCGGCAAAATAAGGTAACGCGACGTTAACTTATTTTGCCGAAATGGGCCACAAAAGCAATGAATGTCTTTGGAGACTTTCACACTTATTGCTCATTGCGATGCACCAGAGGTTTCCGAGCATACGCAAGGGCAGGAGCGCGGTGCTTGGGATAATGGAAGTATACAGACAACGCATGTAGTGTAAACAACAGAGCGTGGCGCGGTGTGCATGCATGGACCGGAAGGAATACCAGTGACATACTTCCTGCCCAGCAGGGAGGAACGTCACTGAGCGGGGGGTGGCGCTATGCATTTGACCCTGTCGGCGTACTTTGCCACCGGGTCATATGGATAACGTTTTCGTGTTGTGGTGCGATGCATCACAAAAACAAAGTGTAAAGCCGGCCTAAAAAAAAAAAAATGAAGAAAGCGGAATGCAGAAACCACTGTTTGAAAAATTCTATTGCCTGGCTGCTGTGCTGATCCTTTGCCTTTAATACTTGGATTCACTAACCCCGATTGCAAATGCACATCAGCTATTCTGGCTGCACACTTGTTTCAGTTTTGTACAAGACACTACTGAAAAGCCAAATGATATGGACATCCCCCACCCATTGGGATTTTTTTAAAGTAATAAATATGGGAACCTTCATACTCCTCTTGCATGATGTTTCCTTTAATTAGAGTGTTTACATTAAGCTGTTGACATTTATTTATATCCGTATTTCTTTAAAATCTTAAACAAAAAACAACAACTGTACAACGTTAGATATGTAGAGACAGTAGGACAGGTACATTTTGTGCAATATGTGCGCATTAACAGGAATCAGAAACAGGTTCCAACTCTGCAATGCTTGAACGGACACCAGGCTAGCGCTAGCTAAGCCACTGTTCACTTCTGCCATAACAAGTAAATGAATGGTGATAAAATACGGTTATCAGCAATCACAGCTGCAGTATGTGAAAGGCTTACATTTTCCTCAGGCTTGTTTCTTACGTGCGGTTAGTTTAGATCACATAACTGTAAGTGACCAATTATAGACTTGGAGAATTCTCACCCTATTGTTACATGTTCTTTCCGCTCTAATGGCAAAAAATAACAGCATTTCCATGGTCTCAGAGCAGAGCTGTCATTTTGCCAAATAAACTACATGTTGGTTTACAGTCTTACCTTGTAAATTATAGTTTATAAAGTTTTTAGAAACTTTTACATGACTGTAATAGAAAGCTCTTTCTGGTTCCTGTTAATACATATATTTGTTAAAAAGAGTCTGAAGCGTTTTACATTACCTCTTTTTACTCAGCAGCCAGCTTCAGCATTAAAATCCAAAATGATTTGCTGCATCCATGCGGCAAAACGAGGTCTTAATCCCCCTGAAATCCCAGGCCACAATTCTGCAATCGCAGAATTATGCTTCCTGGAAGAGGCAGAGCTGTGAGCAGTAGCTCTGCCTCTGCTCGAGTCAAGCTCCGCCTCTCCTCAACCCCTTTCAGTTATTTTCACTGAGAGGGGTGGAGAGAGTTGGAGATTGGGGTAGATTGACTGAACAAGGGACAGAGATACAGCGCAAAGCTCTGCCTCCCCCGGGCAGCAAAATCTGCGACTTGAAAAGTCATGGAATTCTGCCCCGGGATTTCCGGGGGATAAACACTTCGTTCTGCTGCGGGGATGTGGTGAATCAGTTTGGATTTTAATGCTGAAGCTGGCTGCTGAATTAAAAGAGGTAATATAAAATGCTTCAGACTCTCTTTAAGTAAAATTCACAGTACAGAGGAATCTTGTATGTGAAATTGACTAATCATCTTTAATAGACAGATTCTATTAATGCATACACAATGTACAAAGATAAAATGAAAAATGCCTCCTTCTGCAGTATTTTAGCTTCCAATAGGGTGGCAGTCACATGACTACTATTCACATCCTCACAGACCTAACTTTCCTAGCATCTGCAGTGCCACCATTAATGTATGCAGAGCAGGCAAACTGGTGTGTCCCTGACCTGCAAAGGAGGTCCACTACTAGAAGAAAAAGACAGATACCATTACAGAGTGTAATGTAGTCCTGAAGTGAATTAAGCCCATGGTAGACTAGATTACCTGCTGCTGACATGCCTCATGAAGCTTGTTGTTTCCAGGGTCCCTCCCATTCCCCATCTTTCTAATATTCAACAAGCTTGTCAGTGGGAAGGAAGCCAGAGGAAGTACCCATGGGCATGCACAAGGGAAACTGACCTGGCCACACACAAGTTCTGAAACGCGCATACCCTATAAAAGGAAGCACTCTTGCATAACAGAAAGAAGAAGTGCAAGAGCACTTTCCTTCACTAGGCATGCCTGAACCTGAACTTGCCCACTTCAGAATCCCTTGTTTACTGATTAACATCTAAAGGGCAGCCTTCATATCTTTCTAACTCTTGAAATGAGTGCAGAGAGGCAATTTAACCTTGAAACTGCTATGAGAATGGATTCAGACACTATATAACAGCAGAAAACAGCAAGTACATTAGTATAAGCACAGTTTATACAGGAGTTGATGTGCCTGCATCTTAATTCAACCCATGTACTGTATATTATCCTATTGATAAAGACTTAATTTTCCTTTTTTATGAGTACACCAACACTTTAACCTGTTAGCAGTTTCAAACAAAATATTTTGTTTGAAATTGCTGTGCACTGTAAACCTCTGCCGGCAAATCTCATTTGGCTGCCTAGTGCAGCCGAATAAGCGGGCAGCAGGGAGCAGGTATAGTTAGCTGTATTGGACAGCTTCTTCTCTTCCTCCACCCACAGATCTGAACTTCCAACATGTCTTCTATGTCCCAATTACATCCGATTACATAATATGACGTGATGGGGATCCAGGGGACCATGTCAGCGCTACAGTTCCATCCGATGGGGGAAGAGGGAAGAGAATCTTCCAACACCGGGTGGAGCGGTAAAGCTAACACTGTCTTCTGGATTCATATCATGTAATCGGAACAGATAAGACATGTCGGGGTTACATCGCCGCCACAGTGGAGTAAAAAGCAGCTGATCCAGGCGTCCGGGCAGATAAATATAAAAGCTCCCTGCTGCCCACTGCATACCCTGCCAGGCTAGGGAAGGCACACTTCCCCACGACAGGAAAAATGTGTCCCTGCAGCCAAATTAAAAGTTTTAGTTTATTTGGCTGCTAAAAGGAAGGTAAAATATACATTTATTTTTATTGACACACTTTGGCCCAGTTAGCTCATGTGCACACATCCATTGGTATGAATGAGACCTTATTACATATGTAGGTGCACATAAAATAGCAGCAGCTATGACTTTTAGTTATACTTTAATGCGTCACACAAATCTCAGCTGCTACCACTGTCATAAATGTTCTTTTTCCGGTTCCTGCACTTCCCATGGCCAACATGGCCATACTGGTGGGGTTATTTGGAGTAAACTGTATTAGGATGAGCTCAGAGTATGAATATAATTACCGTATATTCCGGCGTATAAGACGACTGGGCGTATAAGACGACCCCCCAACTTTTCCAGTTAAAATATAGAGTTTGGGCTATACTCGCCGTATAAGACTACCCCTCTTCCAACGCACACCAAATTAAAATAAAAAAATCATGTACTGGTGCTGTGTATGAACAGATACTGGTGCTGTACCGTATGTGTTACCCAGTATATAACAGTATATAGTCAATAGACTTGTTGCATTGGTCAACTCTCCTTAAGTAGACTGGTTAGCTCTCCTTGTCTACCTGTTTATCAGAGCGGTATGGAAGAATAGATTGCACTCCCTCAGCAGGGAGATCTGAGAGGCGGTAACAGGATAGGGTGCATCACCCGGCATCAATGACACCCGGCGTATAAGACGACCCCCAACTTTTCAGAAGATTTTCAAGGGTTAAAAAGTAGTCTTATATGCAGGAATATACAGTATGCAAATAAATGATATATAAATGAATTGTGAAATGCAACAAAATAAACGTAGAGTACAGATTTAAATCAGCTGGGTAAAGGAGGTATGACAACACAGAAATATCATTCTGATAGGAAAGTCAATCAAACACCAGCGTGATTGTATGAAAGAAAAAGGAAGGTGATGAACTAAACTGAGAGTGACATGCATGATATGAACCAAACTTACGTCCTGTGGAGAAGGGTTCTGATAAATGATTGCATGCTTTGTCACATTCATCTCTTTAACGTCTATCTTCCTAAAAACGTCATATACTTTTCTGACCTTGAACACCTGGTTTCTTGGAGTTTTGTTCCCATTGTAGCCCATGTCATTTCCATTACTGGGAGAAGAGGGCCCGAGGCGAAAAACATGGCAAAATATTCGGACAATACGCAGTAGACTTTTCATCTGTGCTTCATAACTGCTGGAGAGGCTAAATGTAGAAGGTTCAATGTAAGTTTAATTTCAAGAGCTTTTATTACTTTAACAGAACTGGCATAGAAACTGTATTATTCAAAGGTTACATGAAGTGACATGTTACAGTTCAGTTAAAGCGCTTCAATCGATTTGGTTAAATAAATCTGGTTACACCAAGAAAGCATTTCAAAATACCGCATTTAAAAAAACAACAGATCCTAACATATCAACCTAGTAGGTTACCTTAAAGCCAAACACACACACTTAACATTTTCCTTGGCCGAAACAACTATTCATAATAGTCTATTCCAAACAATATACTATGCAAAGAAGTCTCCCAACATAATTGGGACCTGGTGGGACAAGAAGATTGGCAACTGTGTTGAATATTTTCAACTTGAATGTGGCATGCTATGAAACGTAAAATTAAATGTTTGCTCATTAAACACAGAAAAACACAAATATAAAACAATATAAGACTGTTTTAAAAGGTAACTAAACACCAGGAACCTTATTTTAAAATGATCTGCCCCATAAGCAAGGTTCATAATGGAGTGTGCCATGGGTGGGGAGTAGGGTTTGGGGTGAGTGTCCTTACTTATCTATCGGATACTGCTCCCTGTGGCCCCCAGGTCTGGATGGAATCTGCCATGTTCTGCAGCTAGAGATCACAGCTGCTGAATTTTTAGCTTACCCACAGCCTCTGAATTTTCAGCATCCATGGACTACATCTCCAGGCATGCATCACAGAGCATTACACTGCTGGCAAGCTAAAAATTTAGCAGCTGCGGTCTCTCCCTGCAGAACATGGTGTATCTATGATTTGTTAGCTGTATTGTTCTGTCACCCCAGTTATCATTGTCTGTAATCCTATTTATTGTACAGTGCTGCGTAATATGTTGGCGCTATATAAAACTAATAAATAATAATAATAATCCCAAATGGACATCAGGTCAGATCAGCCTGTAGGTACGTAAAGATGCTCACCCCAACCTCTGCCCACCCAACAGCACACTCCATTACAACCCATCTTTATGGAGAGGTTAATTGTTTTAACAAAATGACACTGGTGCTTAGTTCTCTTTAGGACATTGTAGACTATATTAGGTAACAAAATTTACACTGTCACGTCTAGGAGGTTTAGGAGGTCCATCCCACAATCTGTCTCTGGCACTCATGAGGGTATGCTGATTGGCATTTGAGGATGGCGCAAAGGGTTGTGAGTGCCGGAGGCAAAACGGATCTCCAGAGGGATGGACCTCCTAAACCTCCTAGAGGTGACAGTGTGAATTTTGTCACAGTGTGTCCCAGTTTGTCACATACAGTCTACAATATCTTAAAGTTGTGTCCATCATCAGAAGATTTTTGCCAGTCCTCTCCTCCGACCTCAAAATAGATCAGGTTTTATCTAAGGAAGTCTCTTTTACATCTCGCAAACCTGCTACTCTAAGGTCTATCCTCTCACCTAGTTTATTTAGATCATCACGGTCTGCATCTTCAAGTATTTGGATCTCCACTGTGGGCTACTACAAATGTGGGGTGTCCACGTGTCAGTATTGTATTGTCCACTCTCGGGGCAGACAGGTTCAGATCTTTTGAGTTACAACAATTTATTAATTGTAATACTAGCAATGTCATTCATGTGATTCCCTGCAAACTATATCAGCTCCAATACACTGATTGCACCACTAGCCCATAGCATCAGCAAACACCAGGACATTATGATAGTACACAGTGGTTGTGTAATGATCCGCTCAGCTGGCTGCACAGGCAGACAGCTGTTTGACTATTCCTCTAGTCTGTGGGCTGCAGGTCTCTGGAGGAGAGACCTGTCTTTTCTTTGCAAGTTCCAGATCTGCTCTGCTGCTGAGGAATTTGCATACATTGGTTATGCAAATCACCCAGCTGCCTCCTTTGTAGGCTGGCAGTATAAAAAGCTATGTTTTCCCAGAGTCCTTTGCTGGTCATCCCATCATGGTTTCTTGAAACACTCCTAGAGTGTCAGCCATGCTATTTCTTGTCAAAGTTATCTTAGAGTAATTCTTGGGACTGCACTAGGCAGCTTCCCTAGTGCAGTTAGGTTATTATCTGTTTGTCTGTATTGCCTCTCTGTTGCGATTGTCCTGTCGCCAACGGTGGTCGTCAGGAAATCGTTCTGTCTGTCTGGGGGTGCTAACCAGAGCAGCGGTTGCTACTGGTAGCCCCTTCTGTTCATCTGTATTGTTTGGATCGCACTAGCCCAGGCATGGGCAAACTCGGCCCTCCAGCTGTTACGGAACTACAAGTCCCACAATGCATTTGCCTTTATGAGTCATGACTGTGGCTGTCAGACTCCTGCAATGCATTGTGGGACTTGTAGTTCCTTAACAGCTGGAGGGCCAAGTTTGCCCATGCCTGCACTAGCCTCTAGCGGTAGTGGCTGTGGATCCTTCTGATCTGCTTTCTTGGAGTATAGCTGGAGCAGTGGTTGCTACCGGCTATTTCATCTGTCTGTCTTGCTTGGATCGCACTAGCCTCTAGCAGTAGCGGCTGTGGATCCTTCTGATCTGCTTTCTTGGAGTATAGCTGGAGCAGCGGTTGCTACAGGCTATCTCATCGGCCTGTGTTGCTTGGATCGCACTAGCCCCTGGCGGTAGCGGCTGTGGATCCTTCTGATCTGCAATCCTGTTTCTGTACCTGGATCGCACTCGCTCTGGCGGAAAGAGCAGTGGATCTTCCCTTTCCTGTTCCTGAACCCGGATCGCACTCGCTCTGGCAGTAAGAGCAGTGGATCTTTCCTAGCCTGTTCCTGAACCCGGATCACACTCGCTCTGACGGAAAGAGCAGTGGATCTCTCCTCTCTTATTCCTGTTTTCCGTTTGTCTGTTTTGTCTGATACGAACACTTGCTGTAGGCTCGGTGAGGTAACCGTTAAGCAAGCGCTCACGTCCTCTGTTTCGTGTTTGTCTGTCGCTGGGTTAGTTAGGCGTGCTTGTCTCTGTTGCGCTTAACGTGCGGAGATCGCGCTGTAAACGCGTTCGCTGTTGCGAATGAGTGCGGTGTTCGCGTTTAGTTAGCCTTTGTTGTTTTCTCATTGTTGTTTGCTGTGCCTTTGCTCCTCTCGTGTTCTGTTCTGATCTGTCTTGTGTCACTTCTGGCGATCGCCTTCCTCGCAATCGCGTTCTTGCTTTTGTTTCTGCTGATGTGTGTTCACCGTCGCAGGGTCGCGACTAGATTGGTGAACACACATTCATCCTGTATCTGTGCTCTTTCTCTTTAAGGGCTGTTCAGCCCCGCATTGTTTTAGAACTGTACAATTCCCATCTGGCATTTGTGGCTGTGCAGAGGCTGTGCTTGTCTGCACTCCACAGCACCATCTGCCGGTGGGAATTGCCCTCTGCTGGTGCATTGCACCTAGCCTGGGTTCACCTAAATTATACGCTTGTGGAGGGTTTTCGTTGTGTCAGTGCGCGTCTTGTGCGCTGACCGTGAAAACGATTATGCAAACGTTACAGGTTGGTAACCAATGTTTCAGCAGTAGCAAAACATTTACGCAACACTCATGCAGGGCATACAAGGTTACAGTTTCGAAGGCATGGAGAAGAGAAGGTGGCCAATTGGAGGAGAGTGGGGGTTTTCAGTCTCCCATGGGTCTGAAAACCAAGTAGGATGTCTGTTTTACGACCTATGATTGTGATTTGAACCTTCTGACACAATATACTCCCATGCTAAGATTGTTCTGCTTTAATTTTATATATTGCTTTGTCAATGTTGTTCTTATATAAACATCAGTGTGGATGTTCATGTATAGAAAAAAATCTTCATACAAATGTACTATTTATGTAAGGAAGAGTTCCCCTTTAGGCTATGGTTGCACACCTCGGGGCGGAACCTCTCCCACTACTTAATGAGCACACCTGATTGTGATGTCGAGCTATGACTAAGGGCTGATCTTCTGCCCGATATGTGTGAGCTTTTTGTATGGTGTCTGGATTTTGAAATAAAGAAACCAAAGATGTTTTACCCTTCTTGTGAGCAGTTCATTTAATTGATGTTTAATTGTCTTTATAATCCTTCTCTAATGTATTTTATCCTTGGTACTATGTTAACACACACCTGAATAATTCCTACTAGCAAAACCCCCCACACATTTTAGAGATGGTCACACTTGCTGACAATTAAACAATTATATTTAATTTAATTAGCAGCATATGTTGTTTTTTTTACTATGTTCTAGGTTGAAGTATCTGTATTTGTTTTTAACAAGTTTGCTCTAGTTGTGAAGGAGATGTGTGCGGCTATACTTTTTAATAAATATGAGAAAAGGGGTTAGAAATGAGGAAAATTGTTAATATCTTTGAACTATTAGAGAAACTGTAACGATTGGTGTCAGCACACAGAGAGTATCTGATTACTGATGATCTGCAGAATCATCAACAATACAGATGTATACCTGATTATGGATGATCTGCAGAATCACCAATAATACAAGTATGACTAACCTCTGGACACCTAATGAAGTGTAAGTGCTTGGTGCAACTGTAAGGCTATCTCCCATGGAAAGAGAGACACATATACTACTGCAGCCAGGAACCACCTGAGGGGCAGGCGGCCTCTGGCTGTGCAGGGGCTATCTCTTTAAGAGAAGGAGATGGAGATAATCTTGCAGCCAGTGATTCCATGGTGGACTGGAAATCAGACTGTACTGCAGCCAATGATTCCCAGATGGATTGGGAATCAGACTGTACTGCAGCCAGTGGACTCCTATGGGGTAGAGGGCACTGGCTGAACTGCAGGAAGGACTCTCTGATGAGCAGGAGATCCTTGCAGCTAACTGACACCTGGTGGATTAGTGTCACGGGCAGTACAGATAGACTGATCACTCGAGGGATGAGTGACAGTCAGAAGGGTCAGACAGGCCAGGTCGGCAACACACGAGCAGATAAGGTACAGAGACAGAAGGCTGATTCGGTAACCGGGTACAGGCAAGGTTGGCAACTGGTAGACAGATAGGCAGAGGTACCGAATCAGAAAGCAAGAGAGAGGTCAACAGAGCCAAAGGTCATAACAGATATCAAGCTCAATCCTAGTCTGAGGTGTGAGGTCCTTGGTCTCGATACCCGGGAACTAGTCTATAGAATAACACAGTATCCTATGCTTGGGTGTGAGGTCCTTGGTCTCAACACCCTGGAACTGGTCTAAAGTATAACACAGTAATGACACAGCAATCCTATGCTTGGGTGTGAGGTCCTTGGTCTCAACACCCTAGAACTGGTCTAAAGTATAACACAGTAAATGACAAGAGCGAAATCTGGCTAAGTGTGAATTCCCAGTTCCAACTGGTTCTAACACACTGAAGGATCTGACTGAGGTCTGAGTGCTCACACGTAAGTATTCGCAACGGCAGACAACCAGCAACTGACAAGCAAGATCTATATATACTACAGCGCTCCGCAGCGCCGCCCCCAGCCACTCAGCCAATCAGGAGTTCCGCTGGGATCAGCTGATCGTCCTGATCAGCTGATACCTCTCCTGCTGGCATAAAGGTCCTGTCTTCCAGCGCGCGCGCGTAGCTCTCCATCAGTGTGCACTAGAAGGCCCAGGCAAACCAGACACATGTTGCTGTGCGGAAACCGCCGGTCTGAATGCGGAGACTATTCATTACAGTACCCCCCCTCCCCTGAGGAGTGGACTCTGGACACTTCCCACCCGGCTTCCCAGGATGTGAGTCATGAAATTCTCTCTTTAATTCTTCCGCATGCATGCGACCATCTGGCACCCAAGTTCTTTCCTCCACACCATATCCCTTCCAGTGGACCAGATACTGCACAGAATTTTGCACTAAGCGAGAGTCCAGAATCTTTTCGATCTCATGTTCAGGTTGGTTATCAACCATCACGGGGGGGGAGGGAGGAATCCACGTGCACTGCCGGCTTCAACAGAGACACATGGAATGATCTCACACCTCTCATGCTGGCTGGGAGATCGATCACATAAGTGACATTATTAATATTTCTGGTCACTGGAAATGGTCCTATGAATCTAGGACCCAGTTTGGGTGACGGTTGCTTCAAGGCCAAATGCCGAGTGGATACCCATACCATGTCTCCTGGAGAAAACTTCCATTCTACAGACCGCCTTTTATCAGCCGGTTTCTTCTGGGTCTGGAAAGCTTTCCCCAAGTTCCTCTTAACCATTCCCCAAATCTCCCTCAAGGCTCTCTGCCAATCCTCCAAGGCTGGGAATGGTGTAGATGCCACGGGTAACGGGGCAAACTTGGTTGATCTTCCGGAAACTACCTGAAATGGGGAAAATCCGGACGAGGAACTCTTCAGATTGTTGTGCGCAAATTCCGCAAATGGTAAAAATTTTACCCAATCGGATTGAGCATCTGCGACATAACATCTGAGAAATTGTTCCAGGGACTGGTTAACTCTCTCGGTCTGGCCATTGGTCTGTGGGTGGTAGCCTGATGAAAATGCAAGGTCCATATCCAGCTGATGGCAAAAAGCTTTCCAAAATCTTGATACAAATTGGACTCCCCGATCTGACACTACATTTTCCGGAATGCCATGCACCCGGAAAACGTGCTGGATGAAGAGATCAGCCAACTCCTGGGCCGAGGGGAGTCCTTTTAATGGAACAAAATGGGCCATCTTACTGAATCAATCCACTACCACCCAAATGACTGTCTTGCCCTCAGACCTGGGGAGTTCTCCTACAAAATCCATGGACAGATAAGTCCATGGTTCACTTGGCACTGGTAAAGATTGTAACGTACGCACAGGTGCCTGGCAAGAAGGTTTACTCCTAGCACATACTGCACATTCCCTCACAAACTCCTTACAATCTGTTGCTAATGTAGGCCACCAAGCGCATCTGGCCAGCAAATCCTGAGTTCTGGTGGCCCCGGGATGACCTGCATTCTTATGGGAATGAAACAGATGTAAGAGTTGCAGACGAAAAGGTAGTGGTACAAACATCACCCCCTCGGGCTTCCCCTCTGGAACATCCTGTTGGTAGGGACTCAGAATGACTGTCTAATCTTTCCAGGTCTCGGTAGCTGCCAGGACTACCCTCTGAGGTAGAATGGTTTCAGGGGCTGAGGGCTGTACTGTCTCGGGCTCGAAACACCTGGACAAGGCGTCCGCCTTGATGTTTTTCTACCTGGGGTATACGTTATAACAAATCTGAATCTTGAAAAGAACAAAGACCACCGGGCCTGACGAGGGCTAAGTCTCTTGGCGCCCTCTATGTACTCCAGGTTTTTATGATCTGTATAAACTGTGATAGTATGCTCTGCACATTCTAGCCAATGTCGCCATTTTTCAAAAGCTAATTTAATAGCTAAAAGCTCCCGATTGCCAATATCGTAGTTTTTCTCTGGGTGAAAACCTACGAGAAAAGTAAGCGCACGGGTGAAGTTTGCCCTGCAAACCAGAGCGCTGAGACAATACAGCCCCCACCCTAACCTCTGAGGCATCGACCTCCACAATAAAGGGGAAGGTGACATCTACATGTCTCAAAATGGGTGCAGAACAGAACAGTTTTTTCAGTGTAGAGAAAGCAGAATGTGCCTCTGCTGACCAGTGGTAAGTATCAGCTCCCTTCTTGGTGAGACTTGTGAGAGGTGAGACCACTGAGGAGTATCCCTTTATAAATCTCCTGTAGTAGTTGGCAAAGCCCAAGAATCTTTGGTGTGCTTTTAATCCCACAGGCTGAGGCCACTCCAAAACAGCAGAAACTTTTCCTGGATACATGGAGAGGTCAGATGTAGAGATAATGTATCCCAGGAAAGCAACGGAGGTTACCTCGAAGAGGCATTTCTCCAGTTTAGCGTAAAGTGAATTCTGTCTTAATTTCGTTAACACAAACTTGACATGTCTGCGGTGTTCCAACAGACTGGAAGAGAAGATCAGTATGTCGTCCAGATATACTAAGACGAACTTCCCCAACACCTCCCTGAATACCTCATTTATCAACTCCTGGAAGACGGCCGGAGCGTTACACAACCCGAAGGGCATCACCAGATACTCATAGTGCCCGTCAGGTGTGTTGAAGGCCGTCTTCCATTCGTCACCATCTCTAATTCGAACTAGGTTGTATGCGCCTCTTAAATCTAGTTTAGAGAAAATCTTGGCGTTGGTAACCTGAGTGATCAAATCATCAATCAAGGGCAATGGATAACGATTTTTCACTGTAATCTTGTTCAAACCTCGATAATCAATGCAGGGACGAAGGCCTCCATCTTTTTTTTTTTACAAAAAAGAATCCTGCCCCTGCTGGTGAACGAGAAGGATGAATGAAACCCTTGGCCAAGTTTTCTCTGATGTATTCCTGCATTGCCACTTTCTCAGGCCCCGATAGATTATAGAGGTGACCCCTTGGAGGCATACAACCAGATCTTAAGTCGATGGGACAGTCGAAGTTACGGTGAGGGGGAAGTTTATCTGCCGATTTAGGACAGAATACATCAGCAAATTCTGCGTACTGAGTTGGCACACCCTATGGTTACTTTCGCTAAACAGTGATGATGACAATGGGTAGACCAGCTCGTTAGCTGATCTGAAGCCCAGTCAATCTGAGGGGAGTGAAGATATAATCATGGCATGCCAAGAATAATGGTGAAGGTTGTCATATGCAGGACCAGAAACTGTAAACTCTCTTTGTGTAGCACCCCAACATTACATATCAGCTCCGGGGTTCGAGAAAGGGGTTGTCTACTTTGCAGAGGAGAGTCATCTACAGCAGTGACCAAAAGCTGTTGGTCTAACGGGAGTAAGGGAATCCCCATATTTTTAGCAAACTTGTAGTCTATAAAGTTAGCCTCTGAACCAGAGTCTAAAAAAGCTTCAGTTGGAACAGTCTGACCCTCCCATGTGATAGAGCAGGGAAGGAGCAGACGATTACAGACGATTGTTGCTGTGCGGAAACCGCCGGTCTGAACGCGGAGACAGCGCCCCGCCGCCAGACCGCGCAGCGGCATCTCCGCTATTTATTACAGTAACTAGACATGAGTAGGAGTATTGCTGCAACCTGCTTTTAGCTCCATATCTTCTACTTATAGAAATTTCTCTGACTGGTTTTCTTAAAAAAAAAATAAAAAAAAAATGAAAAGGAACCTGAGGTGAGAGATATATGGAGGCTGCCATATGCATTTTCTTTTAAACTAAACCAGTTGCCTAATGGTATTGATCTTCAAATGGAAAAGTAGTTTCCCCTGAGAGAGAGATTAAACTGCAGCCCAGAATTTAAAAAGTGTTCCAGAGCTGGAATAAAGTAAACGTTTTATACATACCTGGGGCTTCCTCCAGCCCCATCCGCTCGGATCGCTCCAACGCCGCCGTCCTCAGTCTTCTCTGTCTTCTGTACTGGGTCCAGTTACTTCCTCCAGTCGTGGCCAGTCTACACAACAGAAATGCGCCCTCTACGTATTTCTTCGGCGGCTGCTGGAGAGATATGTTAATAGCGCACTTCACTTGCGTCAGACTGGCCGCGACTGGAGGAAGTAACGGGAACCGGTACAGAACATTGAGAAGCCTGAGGATGGCGGCGTGGAAGCCATCCGTGCTCATGGGGCTGGAGGAAGCCCCAGGTACATATAAAATGTTTACTTTATTCCAGCTCTGGTTTCCTTTAACCAGAGGACACTATTTGTGTTTGTTGCCCATAGCCATCAGTCAGATTCTGGTTTTATTTGCAAATCAGCACTGTAGATCAGGCTTCCCAACCCTGTCCTCAAGTACCACCAACAGTGCATGTTTTGTGGGAATCAACAGAGGTAATAATTCAGCTCTGCTGAGAGCCTGAGACACTAATTACCTCACCTGTGAATGTTTGTGGTTTTCTGCAAAACTTCCACTATTGGTGGTACTTGAGGACAGGGTTGGGAAGCTTGGCTGTAGATGAAAGGCAGGACAAGTGATTCTAGGGAACCAACAAAGGTAAATTAAGGGGACTGACTTCCTGTGCCCATATAAACTAAAAAGAGTTTTAAAAACACAAAACACAGCATCCACAGGCTACAAAAAAGAAAAAAATACACAGTAGAAAACTCCTAATTACCATTAATGACATCTGTAAATTAATTTAGTTTATAACAGATTTACTTTAACCACTTGCCGACCGCATGCTTATACCGTGCGTCGGCAAAGTGGCAGCTGCAGGACCAGCGACGCAGTACTGCGTCGCCGGCTGCAGCCTAATTAACGAGCGATCGCGCGGCTACAGCCGCGCGATCGCTACGTCACACTCTTCGGCCCCCATGTGACTTCAGCCCGCCGGCCAATCAGCAGCGCCGGCGGGCTGTAAAAATTCAAATTGGCCAATAGAACAGGTATAATACAGTTTGTTTACGTAACAAACTGTATTATACTGCCTGCCTCCCGCTGGTGGTCACACTTAGCGATCGACCACCAGCGAGGAGAGCAGGCACAGTAAGCAAACACACACACACACACACACACACATTAGGAGCCCCACAGACCCCCCGATCACCCATCAGACACCCCCCTGTACCCCCCTGCAGCACGCAGATCAGACCTAACCAACCCCCATATCACCCATCAATCAATCCCTGTCACCACCTGTCACTCCTATTGATCAGATCAGACCCCTAACTACCCCTTAGGGTTATCTGATCACCCCCCACCCCTTCAGATCTCCCCCCCGACCCCCCCCCCCCCCCCCCCTGTATACTGAACCTATCTATCTCCCCTGCATCTGTCTATCTCCCCAGTGATCAGCTGCCAATCACCTATCAGTCACCTGTCAATCATCCCTTGTCACCACCTGTCACTGCCCCCCATTAGATCAGACCCCCAACTGCCCCTTAGGGGTATCTGATCACCCCCCACCCCTTCAGATCCCCCCCCCCCCCCCGAATACTGCATCTATCTTCCCTGTAATTGCCCGCTGATCAGCTGTCAATCACCTATCCGTCACCTGTCAATCATCCCTTGTCACCACCTGCCACTGCCCCCCATCAGATCAGACCCCCAACTGCCCATTAGGGGCTTCTGATCACCCACCCACCCTTTCAGATCCCTCCGAGACACCCCCCCTGATCACATCAGCAGTCCATTGTTTACATCTGTTTTTCCCTGTAAACACCCACTTATCACCCGTCAATAACCCATCTATCACCACCTGTCACTCCTATCCATCAGATTAGACCCCCAACTACCCCTTAGGGGTATCTGATCACCCCCCACCCCTTCCGATCCTCCCCACACCGTCCTAGTTTATTGATTGCGTATATTCTCCCCCCTGCCATTGTGTATCTGATCTCCTGTCTGTTATGCTACGTACACACATGCGACAACGATCGTTCGTTAAGAACGACGAACGAACTTTTAATTGATGAAAGAACGACCTAAGTAAAGGTAGTTTTAAAATGTGTGTAACGATCTGATCGTTAGAACGAACGTTACATCACAGAAAGCAACTATTGCGCCTGCGCATAAAAATGAGAAGTTCCATGGAGAAATAGTGAAATGCGCATGTCAAGCCTAGTACGAACGATCGTTTCCAACGATGTACTACTTTTGCAAACGATCGTCGTTGGTTAAAATCCGCCGAGACAGAACTTTCTTTTGTAGCGATTTGGCTCGTTCGTCGTTTGCCTTAATAGTCGGTGGTTCGTTTTTTGTAACGATCGTCGTTGGTAAAGATCGGGGAACGTCGCATGTGTGTACGCACCTTTAGGCTTGATTGTGCTTTGTTTGGCTACAATTGTCTCATTTGCACTGTGATTGGCATCGATTGTCGTGTGATTGGCTTCGATTGTCACGTAATTGGGCTTCGATTGTCGCGTGATTGGCTTCAATTGCCCGTAATTGGTTTTGATTGTGCCAATTGCCCACTGATTGGCTGTTTTGCCCTGTGATTAGCATCGATTGTCGTGTGATTGGCTTCAATTGTCACGTAATTGGTTTTTGATTGTCACGTTATTGGATTCAATTGGTCCGTGATTGGCTTTGATTGCGCCGATTGCTGTAATTGTGTTGTAATTGTCTCGTGATTGTTTTTGATTATTTGTGATTGCTCTCTGATCCCCAACCCCCCCCCCCCCCTCACCATCACCATCACTATCCTAGTGATCTAAAAACTTTTTTAGTATCACTAGTGGTAACAAACAGTTAGGCCAGTTAGCTAAGCAAAAGGGTTGTTAGTGTCAGTTAGTGCTCAGCCCACTGCACCACAGTCACTAATTAGCGTCATCACTGTCGCTAATCAGCATTGGTACTATATAGTATCTGTAAGTGATTATTAGTGATCACAGTCAGATCTATATTAGGGTCACTAGGATCCACAAAAAAACGCAGTGTTTGCCCGATCAGACCTGATCGTTCCCCTGCACTGCGTTCAGCCTGCCCCACCGCAGTGACAGAAATTTTTTTTTTCTGATCACTGCAAAAAACACTGTGGCACTGTAAACATCAGTTTTGATTTTTTTTTTATCTAAACTCAGTGACCACAGCTTTCTACCTCTCAAGTACTCCCTTTCGCTAGGTAGGTGCTCTTTTCCTGGGTAGTCTCAGAGGAATACCTCCTAAATTTAGCAGGCCACCATGGCAAAAAAGAGGTTTTCCAATGAAGACATCTACAGGTACATGGACCAGTCGGATGAGGATGATTGGGTCGACTTATTCGACGAATCTTCGGGTTCAGAGTACGATCCTGTAGACAGCAGTGGCTCTCTGACCGATAGTTCCGATGACGAGGTTGAGGTCCCGGCTAGAGCCAGGCGTACCACACCCCATGTCACTGGACTGCAGGTGGCGGAAGATCAGTCTCAAGGGCAGCAGAGTGGCGCTGATCTGATTTTTCTTGGTGAGGCATGCACCAGCAGCGCAGCATCTCCTGGGCCAATCAACACCAGTACTTCCGCAGAAGACCCTGATGAAGTGGCGGACACCATCCTGGAAGTAGAAACTGGTTCGGTGGTACGTGAATTAAGATCCGATCCGCAGCCACCAAGTAGACGGGCCCGTACTCCCATTGGTTTTCCAGAGGTGCTGGCAAACCCTGATTGGCATTCCCCTGATCCCGCCGCACCCATACTGCCCCCTTTCACCGCCCAGTCTGGAGTCCAGGTGGAGACAGTTGAACTAGGATCGGCCCTAGACTTTTTTGAACTGTTCCTCACCCAGGATCTCCTTGACTTAATTGTGGCTGAGACCAACCTATATGCCACACAATTTATAACCGCCCATCCGAAAAGCTGCCACGCCCAGCCTTTTCGGTGGAAACCACTCCAAGTTTCAGAACTTAAAATTTTTTGGGGCCTTCTCCTCAACATGGGTATTACTAAAAAAAATGTATTGCGCTCTTATTGGTCTACACGCCAAATACATAACATGCCCGTGTTCTCTGCTGCCATGTCCAGGACGCGATTTGAGATCATCCTGCGCTTCCTGCATTTCAATGACAACGACACCTGTCATGAAAGAGACCACCCAGCTTATGACCGGCTCCACAAAATTCGGCCCCTCATAGACCACCTGTCATCCACATTTGCAGATGCTTATACCCCTGAACAGAACATCTGTGTAGATGAGTCCCTCGTACATTTTACCGGGCGCCTTGGCATCAAACAGTACATCCCAAGCAAGCGCGCCCGGTATGGGGTGAAACTGTATAAGCTCTGTGATAGGGCCACAGGCTATACATCTCGTTTTAGGGTCTATGAGGGAAAAGACTCAAAATTGGAGCCGGTCGGATGTCCTGACTACCTGGGGAGCAGTGGAAAGATTGTGTGGGACTTGGTGTCACCCTTGTTCCAGAAGGGGTACCATCTTTATGTGGACAACTTTTACACAAGTGTGGCCCTCTTTCAGCACTTAAAGTTAGAAGGAATCCGATGCTGTGGCACCGTGCGGCCTAGTCGCCGGGGCTTCCCCCAACAGCTCGTTAACACCAGACTTCAACGGGGGGAGAGGGCCGCCTTGTGTACCGATGACTTGCTCTCGGTGAAATGGAAGGACAAGAGGGACGTTTACCTTCTGTCTACCATTCACACAGACACGACAGTACAAATTACACGGGCAACAGAGGTCATTGAAAAGCCCCTCGCCGTCCACAGCTATAATGCCAACATGGGAGGGGTGGACTTCAATGACCAGATGTTAGGGCCCTATTTAATTTCCCGGAAAACCAGACGCTGGTATAAGAAAGTGTCTGTGTATTTAATTCAATTGGCGATGTACAACAGCTTTGTTCTCTACAGTAAGGCTGGGAGAACTGGATCTTTCCTTCAATTCTAGGAAGACATTGTTTCGGCACTCCTCTATCCAGAAGGTGCCAGAGCCCAACCCCCAAATGCAACTAGCCGGCTGCATGGAAGGCATTACGCCTACCCGATTCCCAGTACCCCAACTCAACGCAACCCCAGAAAAAGATGTCGTGTCTGCAGCAAGGCTGGAATAAGGCGTGACACCCCCGTTTACTGTCCCCGCTGTCCTGACCAGCCTGGCCTATGCCTAGGGGAGTGTTATGAGAGGTACCACGAGAAGGCACACTTTTAGAACCTAGGGAACTACAGACACAGCAGTAGGCACACAAGGGTCTCTCAGTGCTATTTCACACTGGCGCGATGCGTTAGGGCAAATTGCCTAGCAAAAGTCACACTTTGCGGTCCCCCCCCTACGCCGGAAGTGCTTGACTTAACGCTAGTGCATGCCTACGTTACTGCGTGGCTTCTGCGGCAATTTGGGTCGGCCAGGAAGTCATGTTAGTCTACGGCGACGCAGTTAATTACTAGGCCGAATGCTACTCTTGTGGTATTCCCTGAAGATCTATTTTGGGCGAGACGGTGCGGCGGGCTCGACCGACCGGATAGGCCAGTATGCAGTGTGAACCCAAACATCAGGTTTTGAGAGATCCAAATACACTGGCCTGCCAGAAACCTCTCCTTTCACTTGGGACAGAATGCATAATGTACTTCGCCACATATCTGTGCGATTTGCACTTTGCACATTGACCCATGGGGAGGAGAAGTTTATCCTCAGCTCGCAGGTAAAAAAAACAAAAAAAAAAAAAAACAGGTAAGCAAAAAAGTTAATATTTGGTTACCAATGTTATTGTTCGGTTTGAACATATTTAATAAAGTTTAAAAAGTTAATGTTATTGAAGTGCTTTGCTGCTTGCTTGCTTTTTTTTTTTTTTTTTTCTTATTCTTTCTTTTTTTCCAACCGACCAATCAGCTGCAGCACTGATGATGCATCCTGACAGAAGCATTGCGCTTCTGTCAGGTTACACAAAATCGGTGCATGCAGCGCTGTAGGACGAGATTTCTCCTCCACAGTAAAAAAGATACGTTTGCCGAGGCATATGGGCCAAGGTGTGGTGTTGGGGATTCATATGCTTTGGCAAGCACTTTGTATCAAAAAAGAACTCAAGCAATGATTTCTCCATTCACATCGATCAATGTGGATGAATAAATCAGGATTGCCTGGGCATACGAGCTGGTGGGTTTGGATTTTTGGGGTGGCAGCTCCTATGTCCAGGCGGACGCCTTCCCCTCCTTTTTGTTTTGTTTTTTTTCGTTTTTCTTCTCTCTTTTTTCTATCCAGACCGACCGACCGACTGACCGACCAATCAGCTGCAGCACTGATGGTGCATCCTGACAGAAGCATTGCGCTTCTGTCAGGTTACACAAAATCAGTGCATGCAGCGCTGTAGGACGAGATTTCTCCTCCACAGTAAAAAAGATACGTTTGCCGAGGCATATGGGCCAAGGTGTGGTGTTGGGGATTCATATGCTTTGGCAAGCACTTTGTATCAAAAAAGAACTCAAGCAATGATTTCTCCATTCACATCGATCAATGTGGATGAATAAATCAGGATTGCCTGGGCATACGAGCTGGTGGGTTTGGATTTTTGGGGTGGCAGCTCCTATGTCCAGGCGGACGCCTTCCCCTCCTTTTTGTTTTGTTTTTTTCGTTTTTCTTCTCTCTTTTTTCTATCCAGACCGACCGACCGACTGACCGACCAATCAGCTGCAGCACTGATGGTGCATCCTGACAGAAGCATTGCGCTTCTGTCAAGTTACACAAAATCAGTGCATGCAGCGCTGTAGGACGAGATTTCTCCTCCACAGTAAAAAAGATACGTTTGCCGAGGCATATGGGCCAAGGTGTGGTGTTGGGGATTCATATGCTTTGGCAAGCACTTTGTATCAAAAAAGAACTCAAGCAATGATTTCTCCATTCACATCGATCAATGTGGATGAATAAATCAGGATTGCCTGGGCATACGAGCTGGTGGGTTTGGATTTTTGGGGTGGCAGCTCCTATGTCCAGGCGGACGCCTTCCCCTCCTTTTTGTTTTGTTTTTTTCGTTTTTCTTCTCTCTTTTTTCTATCCAGACCGACCGACCGACTGACCGACCAATCAGCTGCAGCACTGATGGTGCATCCTGACAGAAGCATTGCGCTTCTGTCAGGTTACACAAAATCAGTGCATGCAGCGCTGTAGGACGAGATTTCTCCTCCACAGTAAAAAAGATACGTTTGCCGAGGCATATGGGCCAAGGTGTGGTGTTGGGGATTCATATGCTTTGGCAAGCACTTTGTATCAAAAAAGAACTCAAGCAATGATTTCTCCATTCACATCGATCAATGTGGATGAATAAATCAGGATTGCCTGGGCATACGAGCTGGTGGGTTTGGATTTTTGGGGTGGCAGCTCCTATGTCCAGGCGGACGCCTTCCCCTCCTTTTTGTTTTGTTTTTTTCGTTTTTCTTCTCTCTTTTTTCTATCCAGACCGACCGACCGACTGACTGACCGACCAATCAGCTGCAGCACTGATGGTGCATCCTGACAGAAGCATTGCGCTTCTGTCAGGTTACACAAAATCAGTGCATGCAGCGCTGTAGGACGAGATTTCTCCTCCACAGTAAAAAAGATACGTTTGCCGAGGCATATGGGCCAAGGTGTGGTGTTGGGGATTCATATGCTTTGGCAAGCACTTTGTATCAAAAAAGAACTCAAGCAATGATTTCTCCATTCACATCGATCAATGTGGATGAATAAATCAGGATTGCCTGGGCATACGAGCTGGTGGGTTTGGATTTTTGGGGTGGCAGCTCCTATGTCCCTCTTTCTTTTCCTTTTGTTTCACATTTTTTGGCAGATATTTGTTCATCCACATTGATCGAAGCGAATGAAGGGATGTTTGCCGTTCATTTTTCCTTTCAGCCCAGAATGCACTACCTGTATGCCCAATATAAGGAGTATAGCAGAAATACTGGCCATACATGTAATGATTGCAGAGGCCCTAAAATGCCAGGACAGACCCCACAAATGACCCCATTTTGGAAAGAGGACACCCCAAAGTATTCCGTGAGGTGCATGGTGAGTTCATAGAAGATTTTGTTTTTTGTCACAAGTTAGCATAAATTGTTGTTTTTTGTTTTTTTTCACAAAGTATCCTTTTCTGCTAACTTGTGACAAAAAATAATTTTTTTTATAAACTCACCATGCCCCTCATGGAATACTTTGTGGTGTCTTATGTTTAAAATGGGGTCATTTGTTGGGTTTGTTAACTGTCCTGTCATGTGGGGGGGGGGGGGGGCTAAATTGTGAGCACCCCTGTAAAGCCCAAAGGTAGTCATTGCAAGTTGGGCCCCTTAGCGCAGTTAGGCTGCAAAAAAGTGCCACACGTGCTATCGCCGTACCCGGGAGAAGTAGACCAATGTGTTTTAGGGTGTATTTTTACACATACCTATGATGGGTAGAAGAAATCACTCTGTAAATGACAATTTTTTGATTTTTTTTACACACATTTGTCCATTTACAGAGATATTTCTCCCACCCAATATGGGTATGTGTAAAAATACACCCCAAAACACATTGTACTACTTCTCCCGAGTACGGCAATACCACATGTGTGGCACTTTTTTGCACCCTAACTGCGCTAAGGGGCCCAGAGTCCAATGAGTACCGTTAGCATTTCACAGGTCATTTTGAGAAATTTGGTTTCAAGACTACTCCTCACGGTTTAGGGCCCCTAAAATGCCAGAGCAGTATAGGAACCCCACAAATGACCCCATTTTAGAAAGAAGACACCCCAAGGTACTCAATTAGGAGTATGGTGAGTTCATAGAAGATTTTACTTTTTGTCACAAGTTAGCGGAAAATGATTTTTATTGTTTTTTTTTTACCAAGTGTCATTTTCCGCTAACTTGTGACAAAAAAAAAAATCTTCTATGAACTCACCATACTCCTAACGGAATACCTTGAGATGTCCTCTTTGTAAAATGGGGTCATTTGTGGGGTTCCTATACTGCTCTGGCATTTTAGGGGCCCTAAACCGTGAGGAGTAGTCTTGAAACCAAATTTCTCAAAATGACCTGTGAAATGGTAACGGTACTCATTGGACTCTGGGCCCCTTAGCGCAGTTAGGGTGCAAAAAAGTGCCACATATGTGGTATTGCCGTACTCGGGAGAAGTAGTACAATGTGTTTTGGGGTGTATTTTTACACATACCCATATTGGGTGGGAGAAATATCTCTGTAAATGGACAATTGTGTGTAAAGAAATCAAAAAATTGTCATTTACAGAGACCCCAAAACACATTGTACTACTTCTCCCGAGTACGGCGATACCACATGTGTGGCCCTTTTTTGCACCCTTTCTGCGCTAAGGGGCCCAGAGTCCAATGAGTACCTTTAGCATTTCACAGGTCATTTTGAAACATTTGGTTTCAAGACTACTCCTCACGGTTTAGGGCCCCTAAAATGCCATAGCAGTATAGGAACCCCACAAATGACCCCATTTTAGAAAGAAGACACCCCAAGGTACTCAATTAGGAGTATGGTGAGTTCATAGAAGATTTAGCTTTTTGTCACAAGTTAGCGGAAAATGATTTTTATTGGGTTTTTTTTACCAAGTGTCATTTTCCACTAACTTGTGACAAAAAAAAAATCTTCTATGAACTCACCATACTCCTAACGGAATACCTTAGAATGTCCTCTTTGTAAAATGGGGTCATTTGTGGGGTTCCTATACTGTCCTGGCATTTTAGGGGCCCTAAACCGTGAGGAGTAGTCTTGAAACCAAATTTCTCAAAATGACCTGTGAAATGCTAACGGTACTCATTGGACTCTGGGCCCCTTAGCGCAGTTAGGGTGCAAAAAAAGTGTCACACATGTGGTACCGCCGTACTCAGGAGAAGTAGTATTATGTGTTTTGGGGTGTATTTTTACACATACCCATATTGGGTGGGAGAAATATCTCTGTAAATTGACAATTGTGTGTAAAGAAATCAAAAAATTGTCATTTACAGAGATATTTCTCCCACCCAATATGGGTATGTGTAAAAATACACCCCAAAACACATTGTACTACTTCTCCCGAGTACGGCGATACCACATGTGTGGCCCTTTTTTGCAGTCTAACTGCGCTAAGGGGCCCAGAGTCCAATGAGTACCTTTAGCATTTCACAGGTCATTTTGAAACATTTGGTTTCAAGACTACTCCTCACGGTTTAGGGCCCCTAAAATGCCAGAGCAGTATAGGAACCCCACAAATGACCCCATTTTAGAAAGAAGACACCCCAAGGTACTCAATTAGGAGTATGGTGAGTTCATAGAAGATTTAGCTTTTTGTCACAAGTTAGCGGAAAATGATTTTTATTGGTTTTTTTTTACCAAGTGTCATTTTCCACTAACTTGTGACAAAAAAAAAAATCTTCTATGAACTCACCATACTCCTAATGGAATACCTTAGGATGTCCTCTTTGTAAAATGGGGTCATTTGTGGGGTTCCTATACTGTCCTGGCATTTTAGGGGCCCTAAACCGTGAGGAGTAGTCTTGAAACCAAATTTCTCAAAATGACCTGTGAAATGCTAACGGTACTCATTGGACTCTGGGCCCCTTAGCGCAGTTAGGGTGCAAAAAAGTGCCACACATGTGGTACCGCCGTACTCAGGAGAAGTAGTATTATGTGTTTTGGGGTGTATTTATACACATACCCATATTGGGTGGGAGAAATATCTCTGTAAATTGACAATTGTGTGTAAAGAAATCAAAAAATTGTCATTTACAGAGATATTTCTCCCACCCAATATGGGTATGTGTAAAAATACACCCCAAAACACATAATACTACTTCTCCTGAGTACGGCGGTACCACATGTGTGGCACTTTTTTGCACCCTAACTGCGCTAAGGGGCCCAGAGTCCAATGAGTACCTTTAGCATTTCACAGGTCATTTTGAAACATTTGGTTTCAAGACTACTCCTCACGGTTTAGGGCCCCTAAAATGCCAGAGCAGTATAGGAACCCCACAAATGACCCCATTTTACAAAGAGGACATCCCAAGGTATTCCGTTAGGAGTATGGTGAGTTCATAGAAGATTTTATTTTTTGTCACAAGTTAGCGGAAAATGACACTTGGTAAAAAAAACCAATAACAATCATTTTCCGCTAACTTGTGACAAAAAGTAAAATCTTCTATGAACTCACCATACTCCTAATTGAGTACCTTGGGGTGTCTTCTTTGTAAAATGGGGTCATTTGTGGGGTTCCTATACTGCCCTGGCATTTTAGGGGCCCTAAACCGTGAGGAGTAGTCTTGAAACCAAATTTCTCAAAATGACCTGTGAAATCCTAAAGGTACTCATTGGACTTTGGGCCCCTTAGCGCAGTTAGGGTGCAAAAAAGTGCCACACATGTGGTATCGCTGTACTCAGGAGAAGTAGTACAATGTGTTTTGGGGTGTATTTTTATACATACCCATGCTGAGTGGGAGAAATAACGCTGTAAATGGACAATTGTGTGTAAAAAAAATCAAAAAATTGTCATTTGCAGAGATATTTCTCCCACCCAGCATGGGTATGTGTAAAAATACACCCCAAAACACATTGTACTACTTCTCCCGAGTATGGCGATACCATATGTGTGACACTTTTTTGCAGCCAAACTGCGCTAAGGGGCCCACAGTGCAATGACTACTTTTAGGCTTTACAGGGGTGCTTACAATTCCGCACCCCCCAAAATGCCAGGACAGTAAACACACCCCATAAATGACCCCATTTTGAAAAATAGACACTTCAAGGTATTCATTGAGGGGCATGTTGAGTCCATGGCAGATTTCATTTTTTTTGTTACAAGTTAGCAGAAATGGAAACCTTTTTTTTTTTTTTTTTTTTTTTTGTGACAAACTGTCATTTTCCGCTAACTTGTGACAAAAAATAAAATCTTCTATGAACTCAGTATGCCTCTCAGTGAATACTTTGGGATGTCTTCTTTCCAAAATGGGGTTATTTGTGGGGTATTTATACTATCCTGGAATTTTAGCACCTCATGAAACATGACAGGTAGTCAGGAAAGTCAGAGATGCTTAAAAATGGGAAAATTCACTTTTTGCACCATAGTTTGTAAACGCTATAACTTTTACTCAAACCAATAAATATACACTGAATGGGTTTTTTTTCATCAAAAACATGTTTGTCCACATTTTTCACGCTGCATGTATACAGAAATTTTACTTTATTTGAAAAATGTCAGCACAGAAAGTTAAAAAAATCATTTTTTTGCCAAAATTCATGTATTTTTTGATGAATATAATAAAAAGTAAAACTCGCAGCAGCAATCAAATAGCATCAAAAGAAAGCTGTATTAGTGAGAAGAAAAGGAGCCAAAATTCATTTAGGTGGTAGGTTGTATGACCGAGCAATAAACCGTTAAATCTGCAGTGGTCTGAATGGAAAAAACAGCGCTGGTCCTTAAGGGGGGGGTAAAGGCTGAGTCCTCAAGTGGTTAAAGATATTGCATATTGATTTTAAAGAAATCGGATTATCTTTAGTAGTAAACATAAAATAGACTTTTTAAACATGTACAGTATATCATCTAAAATGAGGGAAATAGATGATTCTGAAATATTACCTTAAGAGTTTGTGGCCATTGGTAGTCGCAACTTCTGCAAGACTTGTAAGCATCTTAAGGTACTGACTTTCATTTTGTTGTGATAAGTGTTCAAGAACTTGCCGCAACTATTTCAGAAACAAAAATGAAATATATCGTTTGCCTAAATAGACTCATGCATCATATAATTATTGTTCTGATTTTAATAGCAATCCTAATTTAAATGAAATAAACAGTACTGAGAGATGTCTTTAGATTACAAGCATAGAAAATTCCATTACCGGAGACTTTGTGACTGGTAAGAACAAAGAACTTTAAAAAGCAGTTGTAAAAATAAATCATTTAAATGTGATGCAATCGTTTTTGACTGCCTTTTAATGTGAATATAAGACTCTAAAAAATAAAACTGACACATTAAATGAGAAAAAGATTGTTTGGAGCCTGAAATCAAATAATTAATACACAGATCAATAAAACACTAACATGGCACAGTTAACTTAACCAGGCAGTGCTCAGAGCAATAATATACAAAATGTATTGACCCATAGCAAGAAAAATACATTAACCTCAAGCAATTTTTCAAACAGCAAGAAAATTGCCATTTGAAAGACTCATAAGCCAACATTTGTGTATTGAACATACTAATTGTAAATACCACTATAACATTATATTAGTAATAATATAACATTATGACACAACAAAATAGAAAATTACCGTATAATAATTTTCATTAGGAATAAATACTGCTAAAACTGCAGAAATACTAGACAATAAACATACAAGAAGTGTTTTTTTTTCTTTGTGAATACCCCACATGGCAGCAAAATAACAAACTGTAATTTCCAGGAATATGTGCAGGAATGTCTAAATAAAATCAAGATAGATAAGTCACCTAGCCCAAAAGGCATTCATCTCAGGTATTATGGTGGATACACACCATGCATTTCCGCGTTAGATGCGTCCGTCGATACGCATCGATTCGATTATTTCCGACATGTCCGATTCAAGCTTCGATGGATCGTTAGGTCGATTTGCCATACTTTACATGGCAATCGACCTAAAAATCATGGAAATTCGTTCGGAAATGCTCGGAGATAATCGAATCAACGCATATCGACAGACGCATTCGACGCAGAAACGCATGGTGTGTATCCAGCATTAGGGAAGTCAAGCTCAATTATTGATAGGCCACTCTATCTTGTTTTCTTTACAGTGAAGAATGCAAAGCTAAATGTTGAAAACTATGAAAAAAGGCCTTTGAAATCCTTCCCCACAATACCTCCTGGCTCCTGCAGAAGCTCAAGATGCAAGGACTAGGCAGGTATATGTGAATGTACCGTATATACATAGATAGAGAACTGACTAAAAGACAGCATGCAAGGCGTAGTAGTAAATATATCATACTCAAAACCGGGAACTGTAAGGCGTGGTGTTAAACAATGGTCAGTACTATTTCCCTTTCCTTTCATTTTTACATCTTATCAAAAATCTTATATAAGAATAAATATAAATACATGAAAGGATAGTGACAAACTACAAAAGGATCTTGATAGGGTGACTATATATGTGGGAAAATGTCAGATCAAGTTAAATACAAATGTAAGTTCCTGGGCATGAAAATATAAACCATATAAACTAAATGGGACAAAGTTAGGAATGTTGGACTAGGAAACGGGGTATTGGTTAATAATCAGTTAAAGATCCATAATTAGTGCCAGTCAGCAGCTAAAGCAAATAGAATTCTGGTATGCTTAATATGAAAAATAAAAACAATGGGTTATTATTGTTTCTGTATAAACCTCTGGTTAGGTCACATCTGAAATATAAACCACTTTTTTGTACCCTATTGCAGGAGGGACATTGAATTTTTAGAATTTGTATAAGAACAGACAAATAAAATAATGGTGGGATAGAAGACCAAAAAGAAGGGTTAAAAAACTGAGCCAATTTAGCTTAGAAAAGAGATAAATCCATTGGATCCCTAAAATATTAATAAAGTATATAATTTATCGTCCCACCCATTGATCAAGCCAACCCTAAAATCACTGTTTTGGATAATTAAAAAATGGCAAAAGAATACAGGGTTCTCCCCCTTAATAACCTTACGAGATAATCCAGACTTCCCCCCAGGTCTTGACCCAGCTTGGTTTGGCAAACATTATATGTCGCAAAACACGTGTTGTTGATATTAGGGGAAATCCCGCTTTGGGAATCAAATCGATTTTTGATGAGAACAACCAGATTAGCTTATGGGGTTCTTCCCAGATACACATTTTTTTCTTCAAAGATTGATTTTGCGGTTTGCCTAGAGGATGGAACTGAATAATTTTGAGAAACATCTTTATTTGGGAAGAAAAATGAAAAAAAGCAGTCTCTAGTCTATACTCAGATGTCTGTGCTGCAGAGTATGGCCTGGATTTTCCTACGTACTGTAAGAAATGGGAAAATGAGCTTGGCTCCAGTCTGGAAGGGTTATGGCCACAAATATGGGCAAATACCTTTAAAATTCGGGATCCAAGGTTGCAATTGGTACAATTTAAAACAAATGGTAGATGGTATGTTACACCACTTCGTGTTAGCAAGTTTGCAGGACGCAGGGTGATGTGTTGGAGATGTGGACAGGGGGACGGAGGTACTCTACATATGTGGTGGTGGTGCCAGATAGTTTTGGGATGGTATCACCCTCTTGGCTGAGAAATTGCTAAAAGAAAAATTTGATCTTACACCGAAAGAAGCAATTCTTAGTTATTGTAACGATTGTGGAACTTTCTCCGTGATCAGCGCACAACGCGTGCGCTGACACGGCGGAAATCCTCCACAAGCGTATATTTGCAGGCACCCAGCAAAAGATGCTACGCACCTGTAGAGGGAAATTTCTGTCTGCAGATGGCGCTGGGGAGTGCAGAGGAACCAATCCTCTGTACCTCCACAAGTGCCAGACAGGAATTGTACGAAGCGCAGAACGCAATCGCAAGAGAGGCGATTGCGAATGAGATTGAGCAAAGGGACAGGTTGTATGTGTGTGCGCCAATCCAGTCGCCACTCCGCGACCGCGCACACACAACAGCAGATATGAAATAGGAACGCGATCGCGAGAGGTGCGATCGCCAGACGTGACACAAGGCAGATCAGAATAGAATACGAGGGTAGCAAAGGCACAGCAAATAATACAATAAGGAGATACGGAAAATCATAAACGCTAGCTAACCGCGAACACCGCACTCATTCGCAACAGTGCACGCGGTTATGCGCGGTCTCCACGTGATAAGCACAATAGAGACAAGCACGCCTAACTAACCATCGACAGACAAACATGAAACAGAGGACGCGAGCGCTTGCTTAACGGTTACCTCACCGAGCCTCCAGCAAGCGTAGCAGACAAGACAGACACACGAAAACAGGGACAAGCGAGAGATAGGATCCACAGCACTAGCGAAAAGTGGCTAGCGCGATCCAGGTACAGAGTAGCAGAACAGAAGGATCCCCAGCGCTAGCGAAAAGTAGCTAGCGCGATCCCAGGAGACAGAACAGAAGAGATAGCTGGTAGCAACCGCTGCACCAGCTATACTCCAAGAACAGAGATCAGAACCATTTCCTGTCGACCACCGTTGGGGCAGGACAATGGCAACAGGCAAGACAAGACAGAACAGGGAATACAGATAATACAACCTGACTGGGCTAGAAGGGGAGCCTAAAGCAACTCCCAGGAATTTACTATACTAGATAGCAATGGCTGACACTCCAGCAGTGTCCATCAGGAACAGACCATGGAAAGGAAATGACCAGCAAAGCCTTCTGGGAAACATAAAGCTCTTATAGTGCCAGTCATCAAAGAAGGCAGGTAGGGGATTTGCATAACGAATGTATGCAAATTCCCCAGCAAGAGAACAGACCAGAAACTTGCAATGGAAAGACAGGTCTCTGTTCCAGAGACCTGCAGCCCACAGACTAGAGGAATGGACAAACAGCTGTCTGCCTGTGCAGTCAGCTGAGCGGATCATCACAGTAATACAGATAAAAAAGAAAGTCCCGGATGTTCACTGATTAAAAAATATGGCACGATAGTGGCTAAAAGTATCATCGCTAATAATTGGAAAAATCCGGCTACTCTGGATGTCAGGGAATGGTTTTGTAAGGATACAACCTGATCCGCGTTCCAGCGAGGTCTCAGACTCTTCCGGCTTGCGCTCCACTGTCTCCTCTTCCGGCAGAGGCATGCGTCTCAAGCGACGCATAGACGGTACGCGTCCATCCCGCTCCAGCAGGCAGAGCGTGTCCCCGCTCGTGACATCATCCGCTCTTCATAAGGCTTCCGGGAACGCCGCGCCACGCCAGTTATAGCGTGAGCGAGACTAGCTAGGTGCTTTATCTGTCAGTAACTTGTAGTTGAGCTATTTTGTCTGATCTGATCTCTTATATTGATAACCTGTGTACCGACCTGATCTGCCTATTTGACTATCCGCTTGCCTGAACCTTATACTTATATTGATAACCTGTGTACCGACCTGATCTGCCTATTTGACTATCCGCTTGCCTGAACCTTATACTTATATTGATAACCTGTGTACCGACCTGATCTGCCTATTTGACTATCCGCTTGCCTGAACCTTGTACTTATATTGATAACCTGTGTACCGACCTGATCTGCCTATTTGACTATCCGCTTGCCTGAACCTTATACTCATATTGATAACCCGTGTACCGACCTGATCTGCCTATTTGACTATCCGCTTGCCTGAACCTTATATTTGTATCGATAACCCGTGTACCGACCTGATCTGCCTAACTGACCACCCGCTTGCCTGATCCTTATACCTGCACTAGTACTTAGTTCTGAGCGCCTTATTGACTATCTGTGTGCCTAGTCCTCATATTACTGTATTCCTGCCTATTGCTGAAGTTACTGTGAACAAACACTACTCTTGGCCTACACAAATTACCAATAAAACTTGCACATTTCTGTACTCATCCACCTGTACCTCCAGGTGCCAAAAAGCACTCCTGAGTCACATGGCCTGCCAGCCATAACAGGTTTGTTAAGATGGATGAATTGTGTAAGAATGAGGACTTGGGATGTACAGTCAGGTCCGAAGAAGTATGGAGAAGCCTTACAACCAACCTCAGTTAGGTCACCTTAAAGAGAGCGGCTGGAGAAGGGAAAGATGTATGTGTAGGATGGTGTGGTTGCATATGTGAATGAGTGTGTTATGAGAAGAATTAATAAATAACAGGCTCAGCAACAGTCGTTTATTGGTAAGGGAGGGAAAGAAAAGAAAAGCGTAAATGATTATATTCTGTTTCTACCAAACTATGATGATCACACAATTCAGTTCAGGGGTATGGCAATACAAAAGTACTGCTAATGCCTCCTGTAACTGATCACTCACAAATTTGGGTCTGTGAGCTGAGTTTGAAAAAAAAAAAAAAGAGATTAATTTACATGTATAAACAGATCCAAAAGCAAAACAGATGCTAGGCAGAAGAGCTTTCTCCTCTCCTCCTCATTCAGTTAACTATTTGTGACCATATGTACTTCTGCGTGCCAAATGTCTCTGTCAATGACGGCTACTTTCAGCTGTTGCATAGGCATGTTCATCACTTCAAATATGCTGTCTATCCATCTTAGCCCCTCTCATCCTCTTCTTCTTTAGCCCTCAATTTTTCCAAGCATCAAGGATCTCTCCAAAGTATCCAGTCTTCTAATTATGTAACCAAAGTATTTGAGTTTTAATAATAGCACCAGTCCTTCTAGTGAACACTCTGGCCTTATTTCTTCAAGTATTGACAGGTTAGATCTTCTAGCAGTCCAGGGAACTCTCTGTAGCTTTGTCCATGCCTACTGTTCAAAATCATCAATTTTTCTATACAGGACCTTATTTATAGTCCAACTTTCACAGCCATGTTACTAATGAGAAGACCATGGTTCTAACTATCCTGATCTTTGTTGGTTAAGTTAAGAAGAAGTGCTTTCATTATTCCTAAATTTGTACAAAGGATAAGGGAATATTAACTGTCCATGCGGAAAAAGAGGTTTATGTACCCGTTTAGAAAGTAGTAAGAATGGTTAAAGGACAGCTGAAGTGAGAGAGTGATATGGAGGCTGCCATATTTATTTCCTTGTAAACAATGACAGTTGCCTAGAAGTCCTGTTGATATTCTGGCATATGTAGTGTCTGAGTCAAAACCCTGGAACAAGCATATGGCTAATCCAATAAAACCTGAATCAGCTGATTCAGACTGCATTTGCTTGTTCAGGGTCTATGGCTAAAAGTGTTAGAGGCATAGGATCAGGAGTAGAGATGTTGCGAACTGTTCGCCGGCGAACGGTTCCAGGTGAACTTCGGGGGTTCACGTTCGCCTACCAAACGCGAACTTTTTCCGGAAGTTCGATTCGCCCCATAAAGCTCTATTGGACAAAACTTTGACTCTTTATATTACAGCCAGCAGATACATTATTGCCATACACACTGCTCTTAATGCTGGAGGCCCACCCCCCCTCCCTCCTCCTCGTAAGGTCCTTATACTGCCTACACTAATTAGTTAAGGGACAGCTGCTACACACTCTGCTAGGGAGATTTTAATTAGCCTGTTTGTGGGTTCCCTCCTCCCACCTCCCTCCTCCCTTCTACCCTTCTACCTATTCCCTCCTCCCTCCTACCCTCTCATCTGCCAGGGAATTCCAGTATTTCAAAAACCAGCTTATATACCATGATAGGGATTTGAACCCAGGCCTCAGAGTATGGTAGGCAACTAACATATCCATTGTACCACCAACACTACTAGCTGAAAGTAGCTGAAAGTAGCTGAAAGTAGCCTAGCATGTACCATTTATGCTTAATGCAAGAGAAAAATTAGACAAGACAAATAACATTTATATCACACTTTTCTCCTGGCAGACTCAAAGCACCAGAGCTGCAGCCACTAGGGCACACTCTATAGGCGGTAGCACAGATATGTAGCCAGACATGGCCTTGTATTTTGTGTTCAACAGTTGTCACGAGAAAAATTAGACAAAATAGCAGTGTTAGGAAGACTTGCCTAAGGTCTCCTACTGAATAGGTGCTGGCTTACTGAACAGACAGAGACGAGATTCGAACTCTGGTCTCCTGTGTCAGAGGCAGAGCCATTCACCATTACACCATGCAGCCACTGCTTACCGACATATAGCCAGACATGGCCTTGTATTTTGTGTTCAACAGTTGTCACGAGAAAAATTAGACAAGATAGCAGTGTTCGCGATCCGAAAATCGGAGGTTCACGACATCTCTAATCAGGAGGACTGCCAAGCAACCAATATTGTTTAAAAGGAAATAAAGAATGGCAGCCTCTATATCACTTTCACCTTGGGTTACCTTTAAGATGTGGAATTTCCTACCACAGGAAGTTGCTATGGCAAATTATATATCTGCCCTTTTAAAGGGGTTTGGATGCTTTCCTTACCTTCACTGGGAACCAGAGCTATAATTACTAGGTATAGGATCAGGATACCTTTATCTATTCAGCGAGATACTTATTTCCCTTATGGATTTTCCTTACTCTAAATTAGAGTACAGTAAGCGCCTTTTTCCACTACACGCAGATTGGATGCAGAATGGATGCAGAAAAACTGACTCCAATGAATGCCTATGGGAAAATCTGCATCAGAAAAATCGCATTTAGTGGAAACAGGCCCATAGGCATTCATTGGAGTCAGTTTTTCTGCATCCAATCTGCATGTAGTGGAAACAAGCTCTTAGGCTCAAAGGGCTATACCTGATGGGGAAGTGCCTTTTTTTCAACAGATATGATCATGTAACGACATTTTAAATTAACTACAGGAATGCAATGCAGAATGTTTCATTTGGTGAAGGAAGATAAAGGAAAACATTTTGATACATACCATGTTCTCTCGAATGTCCTCATTCTGAGTCATCTGAATTAGTGCCTGAAACAGTCTGGGATGATGCTGTATCAATATATCACAAGTTTCTCCATAGCCACCCTTGCAAGAGCAAAAAAACACAAAGCAATAAAATAATGTTACAAGTCAAAAACATTAAAGTATTATACTGCAATAACTGATAACGGTCAATATTTCAAGAACTGTCATGTATTCAGCCCTTGTCAACACAAAACACAGTGATTTTTGTATAGGTCAGTGTTTCTTAACATTATAATATCTAAGTAGAGGTCTGGAGAAGTCAGAGGGTCCTTTCCAAAAAAAAAAAGAAAACCAGTAAAAACATACGCAAGTTGCTTTCTTCATTTTGAGGTAAGCAAATTTACATTATTGTCAGCATGGCCCTACCTATTTTTTGGGGTGTCTATTCCCTTCCAGTATTATAATACCTAACCCTTACAAAATCTGATGTATGCCAAGTACCCCTAGCATAGCTAACAGATCACCCAGCAAGCTCATGGTGAACCAAAACTCATTGCAGTGTGTAAGGGGCTACAAAGGACCAAAAAGCCTCAAACGTTTGTTTTCCATAGCATTTTAGTAAGAGACCTTTTTGGTCCTTTTGTAGCCCCTTACACATGCCAATAAGTTCTGGTTCACAATGAGCTTGCTGGGTAGTCTGTAACTCTAGGTGTTTTAAAGAAAACCTTGGTGTAATTTGCCTTCTTAAAACCGAAGGAAATTTGCAATAATTCAGCTATAAGTGAACATTTGTGGTTACCCACAATGCACTACTACTGAATATGCAAATTATCCCTTTTCGTCCTTATAATTTGCATATTCAGTAGTGTTGCATTGTGGGTAACCACACATGTTCACTTGTAGCTGAATTATTGCAAAATTTCCTTCTGTTTTAAGAAGGCAAATTACACCAAGCTTTGCTTTTAATAGGAGGGCTTTTAGGTCCCTTTTATCCCCATATACATTCCTAATAGTTTGGGTCACCCTGAGCTGCTTGGTTACTCTGGTTTAAAGGAAACCTGTAATGAAGAAAAAGTCCCCTGGGGGGTACTTACCTTGTGAGGGGGAAGCCTCTGGAACCTAACAAGGCTTCCCCCATTCTTCTCTGTCCCTCCGTTGTCCAGCTGCAGCCCCCCGAAGTGTGGTGATGTAAATATTTACCTCCCGGGATCCAGCACAGGCGTACTAGTGGATCTTCCTTTGAGATCAGGCAGAAATAGCCGAACCCAATCGATCCGCTCTACTGCGCAAGCGCGAGTCATCTTGCACCTGCACAGTAGAGCGGATACGATCGGGTTTGGCTATTTCCACCTTACGCGAAGGAAGAGCTGCTACTGCGCCTGCGCTGGATCCCGGCAAGGTAAATACATTTGGAATTTGGACAGCAACCAGAAACTTTGTCTGTCAAATAAAAATTCCATTCTCAGCAGAAGCAGAAGCTACAGGACCAGCCTGCCAGGCTAACATTGAGCTATCATTAAATAAACGCGTTCAGACATCTTTTACAAGCAATAATTCTAGCTTTGGTCTGTAAGTCCAATTCCCAAACTTTTTTATTTCATGAGATCCAGTTGCATCTGCAAAGTGTAAAAGTACACAAAGATCTCTCCTCATTAGCCACATAATATTGGACTTTCTCATCAGCCAATATTATGTCTACTGCGGTTCCAAATATTCAGTATTGTGTAGTCCTGTTTGTGAACAAAAAAAAAGTAAAATGACTGCAAAACTGGATTAGATATCTGATTATATCAATACAAGCTATAAATATTTGCTATTATACCTAGGTGGAATGTAACATGAACATCTATCTGGTTTGTGCTTTAGATTGTTCATAATGAATGGATTGAAGAGAATTATAAGGGTTTTAGACAATGGAATGACCTTTCCAACAAGCTACTCTTTTTTTGAAAGTTTCTGAATTGTTTAATTATGGTGCTTTTACCAGTATATCCCTTAAAAGTCCCACTGATCTAGTATGCGATATGTTGTCATTTCTTGTCTAAACTTTTCTCTTTACTTCTTATTACCAGAGTCTGATAAATTATTCAATATCTGCTGAAGCATAATCTAAGCAATGTGTAGAGTTGTGTACAGTTGTGATGAGCAAACAAAACAATGGGGAAGGAGAGGAGAACTGAAAACAGCTCAGTACATGGCCGGTTTTACAAGCTGACTTGTGCCGAATTTGGGTGAGACCACGAAATAGTGATTTTCAGCAGCCGAAAAGGTTATTTTATATATAGTTTTTTGTGTTTTTTTTAACTCTTCATGACATATTGGAAAATACAGGGAAACTGCACATATACCTTAAAAGACCACTGTAGCAAGAAGAATATGGAAGCTGCCATATTTATTTCATTTTAGACAATACCAGTTGCCTGGCAGCCCTGCTGATCTATTTGGCTGCAGTAGTGTCTGAATAACACCAGAAACAAGCATGCAGCTAATTCAGTCAGATCTGATAATAATGTCAGAAACACCTGATCTGCATATGCTTGTTCAGGGTCTATGGCTAAAAGTATTAGAGGCTGAAGATCAGCAGGACAGGCAGGCAACTGGTATTGCTTAAAAGGAAATAAATATGGCAGCCTCCATATCCGTCTCACTTCAGTTGTCCTTTAAAGCACATGTATAGTCAAAATGGAAGGTCATGCCCTCCTGTTGTACTCACACTGCCACGGGTGTCGTACCTGCCAAATCATTCCATAACCATAATGAAGTTTAACCGATACCTACCAATATGCTGCATGCACATGTTAGGCTGCATGTGCGAATGTGCAAGAGGCACTGCCTAATGTTAGTGTACTGAAATTGATGCCGGTTAGATATAACAACACCTATACTATACTAGAACCTTAACCATGTTGAATGGATGAACGAAGTAGTCTAATTAATCTATTTTATTTTCAAACAGACTCCCGAGTGTTTCCTTTGCCATACTGAGAGGTCTTGTTTACTTCATATGTCAACATCACCTGTTTCACAAACTGGAATGAATACGAGACTAAAAACAGAGGGCTCCAAAGCCTCACCACACGATCCAAAACTTTGGGGAAAAAAACATAATCAAAAATTGGCCCCCATAGCACAACAAACATTGGCAGCCCCATGCAAAGCAATATTAATATTCCTAGATGTCTGAAAATTATACAGTATTAATTTTGGCCACTAGAGGGAGTGTATCACAAAAGATGCAGCCAGCTGTAGACATGGCAACTGACAAAACAACTATGTGATACATATGAACTCCTATCACCCAAGAAATATGTGATACAATGAACTCCTATCACCAGGAGAAAAATAATTATTAAACAGAACAGTGTCCCATGAGATATGTAGTATTTGATATACTACATTTTTCATCTATAAGGCTAATGCAAACTTATATCAAAATAAGCTTAATAAGTACAGATGTATTGTAAATAAAAATAATAATGAAATTATTTTGTAATTCAGGTCTTCATTCTCTCATGAGAGCGGGTACGTTTTTGGCTTTATGCCACGCACTTGCCTGGCATAACGCACTTCCTCAGCAGATCTGAAAATGATTTTTGATGTCCCTGAGGCCCCTTTTACACATAAGCGGTGCAGTGATCACGATGGCAGGAGAGTCTTCCGCCGCATCATAGAAATCTATATTCCTATGACAGGGTCATATGCACAGCACCGCCATCCGATCAGTGAAGTATTCCCTGCTGGGCAGGAAGTGCGTCGCTAGGATTCCCGTTGGTCCACGCATGTGTGCCACACTGAGCTTTTGTTGTTCACACTTGATGCGCCGCCCACTGACTTGCATTGCTGTTTAATTTGTACGGTAGGCACAGATCATGCGGCAACACACTACCGACTTTGCATCGGTAATGCAGCGATCTGGATACTTCTGGCGCACCGCGTCTCATCACGTGAAGCCTCTAGAGACTTGCACGGCCCTTGCAGCAGGGAAGTGTAATGCAGGGCGACACACCCCGCTAGTGTAAAAGGGGCCTGAGACTTTTACTTGCACAGTGCTGACAGGCAAATTAAACAAAAATATAACTCGTTTTTTTAAATGCTGGCAATTAGAAAAGCACTTAAAGTGTACCTGAGCCGAAGACACACCTATAAAAGAAGTGCTTATCTAAGAAGAGGTAAGGCTCTGGATCCTGTTGAAGCTTCCCGTGACATCCTCCAGTTCCTTAAATGCCATTCGCAGACTGTCCAAAGATTTCCAAAAAAGGCTTGACGGCAATCTGATCGAGGCCGCGTTCCTTGTCAAGAACGAGTGTGGCCATACTGTGCCTGCACAAGTACGGCCGCCCCAGCACAATAAGTTAGTGCCACCTGTGGTAGATCAGCTCTGAGCTATTGTACCGGTGTGGCCATGCTTGTGCACGGTGCAGCACAGCCGCACTTTTTCCAGAAGAGTAGAGTGGCCCCAATGTTCCAGAGGGTCACAGGCAGTGTCAGAGGTCCAGAGGACACAGTCAGAAGCCTCTGGAGGATCAGAGGCTTCCCTCTCCTTAGGCAAGTATTTTACTTTTCACCTGAGGTTCATTTCGTGTTTGCTTTAAAAGTGCTTTCCCTGTAAAACAGCCTTTAGTGGGATGGAAAGGGGGTCACAACTGCCAGTCTCTAACTCTAGCCGTGCTCTACATTAATAAGTAAAAAAAAGTGCAATTTGAGAGCCAACTTACACTGAAGTCAGACATGGCGTAGCCATAAGGTGGCAACTTCTATAGATTATTTTTCTCTATAAGTTCTACTGATTATTTTATAGAAGCTCAATTACAAATAAAACTGATCAAGGTAAATTCTAACAAAAATCAGAGGAACTAAATCATGCAAAAAAATCAAAGCGAGTGAGTGAAATGTACTGCAAGCTGCACTAAATCCCATTTCCTCTTCTGTCGTCAGCTAGTGGACTTGTTAATCAGGTCTGACCATGTGGCATCTAAAGCCAGACTACATTTCCCAGCATTCCTGTATTACAGTGAAAGTGGGAATTGTAGTTTGCAAATACAGAGGAGTAAAAGCCATGCAACTCCTACCACTCTGTGGAGTCCAATGTATAAGGAAAGAAATTAATATTTATTGATATTTTGTTCCCAAACAGAGTCATTGAAAAAAATGCAGACACAATCACAACACAAGAACAAATGATTGCATGAAAATTATGCCGCAGTGCATAGGGAATCACTGAAAAAAAACCTGAAAGAATCGTGATTGCATCATAATGCATCATGATTTTGCACTGGAAGAGGGCCCTTAGAAATTGAAAACAATGGGTATCCTATCAAGGTCTATTATGTTTCAGTTAGTGTAGTCATAGTCAAGTTATTTTATTATTGGTTTCTTAATGATGACATTTCAAAAAATATCTGTGTTTTAATATGCTACACATATTTGATGAGAAACACAGAATAAATAGTTGACACACACTATTCTTTTTTAAGATGCAAAGTCATATTCTGGTCTGCAATTTAATATTCTGGTCTGCAATTTAAAAATGGTCCTGGAACTAATAGTTCTACAGTGAACACTACATTAGTGTGCAAGTGAGTAGGGAAGCCAGCCAGCATCTTTCCTTTCCATAGAGTGATTTTACAAAGAATAAAATAAATCCTGATAATTCCACAGAAGAAGATGGGCAAGTCCAAAATCTGTCAGAATTTTACTACCTACTGTAAGTAACAGGAGCATAGTAGAAAAGTAATTTATAGTGCATTTTACTCCATGATAAATGGACTTCTTATAAGTATGTGTATAGATGTAATTTAAATGTTACAATTATTTGTAATAGTGGACCTTTAAAGAGACTTGTGATGATAAAACATACCTGCACACAGAGATCCAGTGGGGTAACGCCATTTTTATCAGGCAGGTACTTTGCACCACGGAGCAGAAGTATTTGTGCTGTATCTCTTTGCCCATGACTGTGGAAAACAAAGGAATTATTTGTGTTACAAACTATATGCCTTGTGGTATAGTAATTGTAATAAAAACAGAATCATATGAAATCTCTATCCATCTCTCATTTCTCTCGGGCAACAAACTATTGCTTATGGAGAAATTAATTTCAAGTTATCTTATCTCCCACAAAGACACATTTACTTTAATTTTCTTTCACAGGTGCAAAATGTAATATGAAAGAAGCAAAACATATGACTAAGGTCTATGACAATAGAAGAGAACACCAAGGGCCTCACTCACACAGCTGACAGAGATAGTAAAAATCTGCAATGCTGTTGTAACTCATATTGCATATTGTTATCATCAAGTAGGCAGATAACCAAGTATTACAGCTAAACTTTCCACTGAAATAAAAGAATACATTAACTAAGCATCTGAAATGCATTCAACTTAAACTACTTTAGGGGATTCTCAAAACGGGATAAACAAACGGTTTACATAATATAGTGTCATAGCACCCAAATGCATATACAGAAATAATCCTTCTCTCCTCACAGCGAAACTTTGAGTATTCATCCAACCCAACTCCAGTTCTTCTGTCCAGGTCCTCCATCACCACCTACTGCAAGCCCACTTTTCCCCAGGCACTGCCCCTCTTTCCCCAATACAGCCATTCACCCTCAAGTTGCTATAGACCATTTGCTGGAGGCATAGTGCCAATGCTTACCTTGAAACATGCTTCACAAAGTTGTAGCCATTAATAAAAATGCCCCCATTCAGATTCATCTCTCCTACTGCTGCATGAGGACCAGAATTCTCCTTTATGAGATCATATAAAGAGCACCAACCACTTTGTATCAGTGGGTGGAGGAGGGCCCTAACAAAACCATCAGAAGCATGTCTTAAGCACAATTTTGACTTTGCAACCCCAATTTTTACATTGTTCTGTACAGGCCATAAATCTATAAAGTCTTATTCCAGGAATTATTGTTTTTCTAATTAATCCCTCCTGGCCTGTTCTGTGAAAATACAAATGGCATGGTGCTGCCGTACTGATGCTTCATTTTTGGCTGAGAGGGCCCAAGCTGGAACAGTGTGGGACGAGAATGGCAAGGAGCCCAGGAGCGACCAAAGGTCACCAAAGTGTGAGTGAGACCTGCCTTAAATGGGGGTCTGATCTTGCGGTAAGTTATCACCAAAGGGTGTTGTAGTGGTGGCTGTCAATGCTAACTTGCTGACTTTCACACGGGAGGTGACTGACTATTGTTTCTTCTCTGTCTGATGACAAAAATAAATACGGTATGTACATGTAATTCTGTACCAAACAATTCATTAAAAAAAAACAAAAAAAAAACACAAAAAGTTTAGTATCTCATATTTCCAGCACTCTGAGACACAGGACAGGATGTTTCATTGAGCTGAGACAAAACAATCAATACTTTTTTTGTTTAAGTTTTTAAACATAACATAAAAAGGGATATCTAAAAGTCATTTATAGTCAGGGCCGGCGCTACCATTAAGGCAAAGGAGGCAGCTGCCCCAGGGCACCAGAGCTTGTAGGGGCCCCCAGTGGCTACAAGAGGAAAAAAAAAAGTTTTCAAATCGGCCTTATAGTTTTTGAGAAAATCGATTTTAAGGTTTCAAAGGGAAAAAAAACACATTTAAAAACCTGCCGACTTTAATGGTTAATAGCAAATCCACCTTAAATGCTAGAAATCCTAAATTTGCAGGATATGTTAAGGAGATCATTAGGAATAAGAGGAAAAAACAATTTTTCAAAAAGACCTTATAGTTTTTGAGAAAATCGATTTTAAATTTTAGAAGGAAAAAAGTATAGTTTTAAATGCGGTAAATGTCACTTTTAGTAGCAAACCTAACGATAGTGTAATTTTACATGCATCAAACGAAAGCGCGATAAATTTCCTGACGGGGTTTCCAGGGGGTCTATACGCAGCCACAGCGCTTTGGCCAGGGATCGCTATACAGCCGCCATATGGCTGTATGAAGATCCCTGGTATTTTTTTCCTATTTTCCCAATTTTTTTTTTATGTTTAGAGTGTGGGATTTTTTTTTTTTTAATTATGTGGGGTCCCCCCTCCTGAAACTTTTTAACCCTTCGTCCCCGATGCAGGCTGGGATAGCCAGAATGTGGAGCTCTGACCGATTGGGACTTCACACCCTGACTATACCAGCTGCAAAAAAGGTCCCCTAATGCCGATTTTTGTTCCGGGGTATATGTTGGGGGGGCCCCCCAGGTTTATTTTGCCCTGGGGCCCCATTGTTGCTTAAACTGGCCCTGTTTATAGTAGGAGGATAGATACCATTGTTTATCTCATCAGTGTAAGTTCACTTAAGTTTTACTTTAAAGGAATACTGTAAGGAAAAAAATAAAATAAAAAATAATTTAACTTACCTGGGGCCTCTGCCGACGTCCTGTGCCCACGCTGGAATAAAACGATCCTCTGGTCGCCTGTCACAGCTCACATCTAGTTTTTGTGACTTTAATGTTGTGGGCAACTGCCCCTCGCTCCCATCGCTGGGAGCACGCATCCTGCGCAGGAAGTGAGCTGCAGTAGGTGACTGGAGGATCGTTTTGTCCCGGGGGGGGAGCCACGATGCCTGCGGGGGTCCATTAGAAGGCCCAGGTAAGTTAAACTCTTTTTTTCCCCTTTACAGTACTCCTTCAAGTGGATCACAATAGTATGTAGTCCCTTGTACTGGTAAGTCAAATTAAATAAAAGGAATCAGTGTATTGAACTAAACAGAGCAACATGTGTTTACCTGCATGCAAAGTACAATGGAGTTGCACCTGAAACATTAGGTCTGTTAATATCTGCACCACTGTCTAGCAAACATAAGACAGTCTAGAAGAAAAAGGAGAAAAATAATTATTTAAAAAAAATACAAGTACTCACATATCATAAAATAGTATTGACAGTACAATTGATTATTCAGGTTGGAGTGAGCATATGAGGTGTCCCACAATACATTAATGCTGAATATGCAAATTATCCCTTTGTGGTCCATGAAAGCCAAACACCCAGAACCGCTGAAATGCGCTGAATGTGTCAGCTTGTTAATTTTACAGAGCCACACTAATCCAACACACATATAGACTGTTTCAGACTGGTTGGTCCTTATCAGTGCAAAGCATGGTTTAACATGGCACTATGGGGTAGGACTTGAAAGACCCAGAGTTACAGATTGCCCAGCAAGCTCATGGTTATCCAGGACTCCCAAGAGGGTGTAAGGCGCTAAATAGGACAAAACAAACATTTACTAAAAACTCTATGTAAAACAGAATTTGCCTTCTTAAATTAAACCTGGGATGGTAAAAACAGCAGCATTTATATTTACCTGGGGCTTCCTCCATCCCCATGTCAGCTGTGCGCTCCCTTGCCGCTCTTGCGAGCCGTTCCGTTGTCCCATGGTGAGCTCCGGTATATTAGCAAGTCATGGCAGTCGCCCTTCACTGTGCTCCGGATTGCTGGGAGTGTTCTGTTGGACGGGGGCACGCCCATGGCCAAGCACAAGCAGTGGAGCACAACGGGCCAATTTAGTGTTACTGTTTTGCATAGAAATGTTAGTAATAGGGCTTTTTGGTCCTTTTAAGCCTTCATAGTCCTGGGAGTTCTGGTTCGCCATGAGCTTGCTCCTTGCTGTGCAATCTGCAATTCCAGGATATGTTCAAAAAGGATTATCATAGTACATTACTTATAGACAGTGCATGAAGCCATGCAAACCATCCCACTATGTAAAGAAACGGGAAGGTAGAGATAAAGTTCTCTAAGGCACTGCTGGTAGTAATCTCTAGGAACAACTAATATATTAGATCCTAGAGTTTTCACAGCATGTATCTTCAGGCAAGTGGGTCCGACTAAGCGCGGCTAAGACTAATGGGCAGCTCACATCCCTAACACTTCTTGCAAGGCAACAAACATGCAGATACTTCCGGACATGCAGCATATACTGCTCAAATGCTTTGTAAATTACAGCATATATTTAACAGAATACAAGAATAGCTCACATTTTGCTGAACACTTTCAGTTCAACTATATACTAAGACACTGAGTTTGAAATATATATAAAAAAAAACCTCCCTCAAAACACTTCTAAAAAAGGGCTGTTTCACACTGGGGCGATTCTTCAGTGCTTTGCTGATCGCCGGTGATCAGCAAAGCGCTGCTACAATGTATCCCTATGGATACATTCACACTGCATCGGTTGTGATTTCGATTATTCACAAACGCGCTGCATGCAGCATTTCGGGGGAGATTGCTCTGCGATTCTCGTTCTATTGAACGGGAATCACAAGCGCAAATCGCACTGAATCGTGGCAAATCGCGAGATTTGGGTTGCCAATTCATGAATGCAAAAAGCAATCGCAGTAAAGCCCCCAATGTGAACCAGCCCTTAATGACTAGTCTGAGCTAGAAGTTAATCCCCTTCACATACTGAAGTTTTAGGTCTTATCACCATCTGTGTGTTGCTGATTGTGTTTTCAGCAGCACACAGATTACGTAATCTGCAAGACATAGTACATAGTCTGGACTTATGGTATGTGAACCAATTTTATCTTTACGATTTTTTGTACTGTACCCGTGCCTGCTTTTGGAATAAAGCACCTGCAGTGCCGATTGACCTCCTGTCTCTCCATTCCCTCAATAGTACATAGTCTGAGGTTTCCAGCAATGCGTTGCAATTTTTTGCTCAACACAGCGCAATCCCATTCATTATAAATGAATGGGATCACAACCACATTGGGAGAATCAGGTAGGAACAGTGTTGTACATTGTGATGGCCACCTGTGCTGCAGGCAGTGCGGAAGTGGGGAAGAGCTTAAGATCCCTACTGTAATCTGTGTCATTTAAGGCAAATGTGGGCAATAGAAACTGAGCCTATGATGAACAGTATCCCCACATAATGAAGTTGCCTTGTGTTGGGTAAAAGGCAGCACGCTGAACCTGGCAAATGGAGGTAGATCAGAAAGTGCAAAGTGCACACAGCACCACAGGCAATAATCAGCTGTCAGACTTTACAGCAGTGATAACTAGTGTAGCACTAACGTTGGGTGCCATAACAGCACAATGATATCTGCTATTAGAATGCAATCCTCATTTGTCAAGTTGCTAGTCTCTGGCAGTAAAATATGACAATAAAGCAACATTATTTTTAGTGTGCAGTATAAGACATGTTTCAAAGGCAACATCCTCTTCTTTAGGTCAAATAAAAATTGCCACTGTGTGAACACCAAACAAAAGCAATGCAAGTTATCAGCTGGTTCTCACTCTGCACTGACCTATGCGTTCATCCTTATGTTTACAGTATATATTTTAATGCTGGTTTCTGCCCGCCTTTATTCTGCTCTGAATTGCAGTCCTCTCTAAAGTACATACAACATGTGGACTACACGACATAGGATTTAACTGTTGGTGCATTCGGCGCATTTTATGATAAGAAACATTATTCTTCAACTTCTGCGTGAAGTCACAGATGCACCGCTCTGTCGACCCTCCCCCACACAGAAACCGAACACGCTAATGCCTCGTTCACATCAGGGCCGTTTCTGTGCGCTTTTCACAGCTCATTGCCCTGTGCATTCTGCGAGGTATTGATTTTCCCATGTAATTGAATGTGCCTGGTTCACATCTATGCGCTGCGCTGAGCTGCGTTACAGAAACGTAGTGTTGCATGCATTTCTGTGTGTTGAGCTGTAAGCACACATCAATGCAAATTAATGGGTGCCCTTTTTTAGCGCATAGATGCATATGCGTTTTTTTACCCCTAATTGAAAAAAAAACACATTTTCAAACTAAAACAAAGCTTTATTGACAACTGTTACAATAAGCAAAACAAGCTTAAAAAAAGCGCACCGCAACGCACTGAAGTGCGCACTAAAATTCACACCAATGCATTTGTTTTTATCACGCACTTTTACACATTTCTGAAGTGAATGCATGAGATGTGAACCAAGCCTAACAACAAGTCTGTACAATGTGGGCTCTGCAATGTTGTCCATGAGATCAGGTTCTGATCCCTTCCGGGCAACATGCATCTATCGTGTGCACAGATCTTTAGGCTCGTTGGGTAGGGAGGTGCTTTTCCATGGATTGTGTCAATCTGGTGTTCAGACAGCAAGGAAGTTTCCAACCCACAGCTTCTGGAATCCTGAAACAGATATTAAAGTGGGCCTGAACTCTTGCACAAGACAGAAGGAAAACAGAGATAAATGCACCATGTATGTATTTAGAGAGTTAAAGGGAAGATTTTATACATACCTGGGGCTTCTTCCAGCCCCATAAGCCTAGATCGCTCCCACGCCGCCGTCCTCCGCTTCCTCTTTTGGCGGTACCGGGTCCTGTTATTTCCGGTGGACGCGGCCAAATGTCCGCATGCACAGGGGCTACCTCCATACCCTTACGCATGCAGCTGTGCAGTATGGCGCCGCACGCGTACGGGTATGGAGGGAGCCCCTGTGATGCGGACAATTGGCCGCGTGCTGCCGCTGACTGGCCGAAACTACGGGACCCGGTACCGGCAGAAACAGGAAGCGGTGGACGGCGGCGTGGGAGCGATCCGTGCGTATGGGGCTGGAGGAAGCCCCAGGTATGTATAATAGCTTTACTTACGTCCTCTCTGGTTCTCTTTAAGCCTGTCTAAGGCTCCCTACACACTGCAAATCCATTTTGCGATTCCGATTCTGATTTGCAATTCCAATTTTCCCTGAATGTAATCAACAGAAAAACGGAGGGAAAAACACAACATGCAGTAACGATTAAAAATCGGAATCGGATGTAAAAAATAAATAAATAAATAAAAAAACAGAATCACATCAGAATCAGAATCGCATTTATTTCGCCAAGCACGACTGGGTCGTGTCCGGAATTGGGCTTGGCACATGAATACAGGGCATATGCATAGAAACATAAAAGACAAACAGAGCATAGAACATAGTAGACAACACTTCATCTCAAAAACATACATAATACTTTTCCAAATACATCTGCCATGTGGTTTGCAGGCAGAAAGTCAACATGGGGGGCCTACGGGGGCAGAGCATGTGCAGAGTTTATAGAGTTTAGTAAAGTTACAGCTGAGGGGAAGAAGCTGTTTTTGTGTCTCGTGGTCTTTGTGGAGATGGACCGGTACCTCCGACCCAAGGGGAGCTGGTTGAAAAACTGGTGGCCAGGGTGCCACATGCAGTGTGCAGGGAGCCTAATTCTGTCTCATATGTGACTAATCACAAGTGTAATTTGATCTCTCATCAGTGTCACCTTAGGAATCTTGGCAGTCCTTGGCAGAGCAGCTATTTGTAATTAAAAGATGTTAACCCTATGTCTGCTCCCATGAAAGCAGGAAGTAGACACACTGCAGATTTATTGCAGGATTTGTATCAGCTGTAATAAAGAAATTATTTTCTTTAAACATCATTATGCTGTTGCCTATCTTTCAGAGCAGGGAGGAAGTTCTGAGTTATTTTTTTGTTTTATATCAGCTTATCAAGGCAATTCTAAATAAAACAATGTATGTAGATAAGAATGAGTTACACAAATCTAGATAACAGTGAATGGTACTTTAACCACTTAATGACCCACCCTTTACCCCCCCTTAAGGACCAGCGCTGTTTTTAGTGATCTGTGCTGGGTGGGCTCTGCAGCCCCCAGCACAGATCAGGGTGCAGGCAGAGCGACCAGATCGCCCCCCCCCCCCCCCCCCATGGGGATGATGTGCAGGGGGGGGTCTGATCGCTCCTGCCTACCTGAGGTTTGCGGGGGGGGGCACCTCAAAGCCCCCCTCCGCAGCGAAATTCCCCCCTCCCTCTCCTACCTTTCCCCCCTGGTGATCCGGGCTGCACAGGACGCTATCCGTCCTGTGCAGCCAGTGACAGGCTGTCCCCTGTCACATGGCGGCGATCCCCGGCCGCTGATTGGCCGGGGATCGCCGATCTGCCTTACGGCGCTGCTGCGCAGCAGCGCCTTACAATGTAAACAAAGGAGACATATGTCTCCTACGTTTACATTTAGTCTGCGAGCCGCGATCAGCGGCTCGCAGGCTATTCACGGAGACCCGCTCCGTGATCTAACAGGAAACGGCCGCTCGCGCGAGCGGCCTTTCCTGATTAATTAGAGAGGCACCTGGCGACGCAGATCTGCGTCGCTGGTCCTCCAGCTACCACTTTGCCGCCGCACGGTATGAGTGTGCGGTCGGCAAGTGGTTAAGGCTGCTTTCACAGTGGGACTTTGAAGTCCCACGTTACAGCAGCCAGTAACGCAGCCCAACTCACAGCACTGATAAATCAATGGGCTGTTCACAGTGCTCACGTTACGTTAGAGTAGAACGCTGCACGTTTAATGAAGTTCAGCATGCTGTGCATTATACTCGTACTTTGCTGCATTACACTGCTTGCACATGCTCAGTAATGTCTGTTTTTTGGGGTTTTTTTCTGAAGCATGCACCGTTTTCATTGTATTTGCTATTGAGATTGTGATTATATATAGCTGACATGGCTCTGTGTCCTCTGCCGGCCCTATGCTGTGATATTCAGTGCAGGAGAGGAGGAGGGGAGAGTCCGCTATTGTGACTAGCCACATGGCTAATTAATATTCACTGCACTGTGCTGACGTAACGTGTTTACTTCCTGGAGCGGCCGCTTTGTGGGACGATTGACTGGTGGGACCACGGGATGCGGAGTGTTCCGATCATGTGGTCTCCACAGTCTTTTGACGCATGCGCCATTTTCGTTCTATCAGTATTGAACGAAAACGTATAGAACGAAAACGGCGAAACGGGAGTGAATAACGCGGCTCAATCTGACGTCTAACTTCAACACCACCAGGGGCACGTTATGCGACCTTAACGTCCCCCTAAAACGCAAAACGCCTTGGTGTGAAAGAGCCCTAAATCTTGTAAGCAGTGATTTTAAAATAACATAAGCCTGAACACATTTCAAATACCTTATAAAAGCACACTAAATGATTTTCTATAAAAATGGACTGATGTAGCTGAAATAAAAATAACCGGTTATGGCTATAAAACATTATAGACCCAATCCAGGTAATGGAAAACACTTACAGTTTTGTGCCCATTCTGGCAAGCCACGTGCAGTGCTGTCTGACCCATAGCATCTTCCACATCTACATTATTGACATGCTGCACAAGGTCATGAAGAAGTTCTGTCCGTCCATTTACTGCTAACCAGTGAATCTTTACAGGATACAACAAACTTTCAGTCAAAATGGAAAAAAAAATCAGCTTTTCAACAAGACTTCCTGCCCCCATCCTCCCGGTTACCTCCCACTTCACATGCTCTGTAGAAAAGAAAAAAGAAGGAGCGCTCACAGGTTCTGTGTAAATGAGGGGAAATATACCACCTTAGTATGTGCTAACTTGGAAGCAGTAACTGCAGCGTGACAGGAAGTGATCGCAAACAAGCATCACTTCCTGTTTGGATCTCAGCCAGACAGGGATTATCACATACTAACAGGTATCTTACTAAACTAGGGTAGCTTACTGGATGCCCATCAGCTGTTCTTACACCCCCAATCACTGAATATTGGATGCCCCGTCGAGAGCTGGATCAGTTCTATTGTCGAGGAGCTTGGTCCCCAGGCTGCAAAGTGTGTGATGCTGCACTTACTGTCCAGGTGGATATTTCCCCTCATTTACACAGAACCTGTGCGCACCTCTTTGTATGCAGAGCAGCCCGGGTTTTAAAGTTACCACCAGACCGCTTCCCTACAACTAATTTCCTATGCCAAAAAAGAACATATTGTAAATATGAAGCAATTGTGAAATCTATAAAAAAAAAAAAAATCAATAGCAGCCCCCCTCCCCAACCCCATGTACGTATTACCCCATCCTTGTTCAGTTGGGAGGAGGGTAAGCCGAAAGATGGTTCACCCTGCTAGCACTAAAACCTGGGAGGTAATGTTAAAAACTATTACCCCCTCCAAGAAGTAGCAACTCAGGAGAAACGCGTAATTTGGGTCCGGCTATTGCTGGCACCTGAATTACAGGGATTTCTTGAGAAATCCCCCTATGGTGCCACAGACATAACTGAGGCAGAACGCGGATCAGACGCCAAGATGGCCTGATACACCCTCAGGCTATACTGCTCCCCTCGGGACCCCTGCAGAATATTAGCACCCTGAACGCACATCACCTGTCCAGCCAGCACTCTCCTTCCTGTTTGCTTCTGTTATCTCCCAGTGCCTGACCCAGCAATGTTACGTGAGTATGCAACATGCCGCTAATACTCTGCAGTGGCCCTGGGGAGCAGTACAACTGGGGAGGCGCAGTCACTGGCTCTAGACCCCCCGCATCAATACCGCTGCACATCTGCCCTGTCCTTTTTTTTGACCGCAGAAAAAAAAAGTCTTGTCTAATATGTAATGTCAATCGATTTTGGAGGGAAATCAAACTAAATTACAATTGGGTTACATGTTGGGGCATTGACCTTTGGCAGATTTAATCACTGTCATTTATTCTGCAGGGCAAATCTCAGTGTATGGGCACCTTTATATAATTGGTTGTGGAAATAAACTTTAAATAGTAGATGCAAAAAAAAAATAATCCTCAGACAACACCCAAATGCCTTTATTTATACACAAGTAGAAAAAAAAAGTCTTAAATTCCTGTATTAAGTCAAAGATAAGAAGCACTTACAGCTGTGAGACCCTCGTTGTTGCAAATGTTGACATCTGCATTATATTCAAGGAGTTTGCTCATGCATTTCTTCTGCCTGTAAATATAAGTAGGTTAAAATGTGATACCGATTATTAACTTCAGGATTTCTTATTTAAGGTTTTTATTACTATTACTGCTCTGAAGTCAACTGATCATATCATTAATTACACATGCAGCTCTGCACAAAAAGATTACACATACTAAAAAACGACATGCTGATGTGATTCAGTATTGCGAGTACCATAAAACATTTAATAGTCCTCAACTGTACAATAAAATCAGCAAGTATTGCACATTATCCACTACTGAATTATCATAAACTACAGAATGCCTTCCTTTGCAGAAATCATAAAAACATACCCATTGCGAGCTGCCAAATGAAGAGGTGTGCATCCTGAAATATCTTGGTAATTTGGATTGGCTCCTCTCTTTAAAAGCAGCACCAAGCATTCTACAGATCCACAGCTGAAGAGAAAAACAAGAACACCACAGTAAAATGCAGGAAGATTAAACAAAACAATATGAGCCATTCCTCATCTTCAAGTCATGTCAGACCCAGATAGGAATAAACAGAGGGCACTTGAGCAGCCCACATTTTCACTTGTGATGAAGCTAATTTCACAAAGTCAGAATACATTAATTTTAATTAACCATGAATACTTACCTTTAAAAAAATTGGTCCCATGCCAATATCCTCGGAAATGTCCCACATCAATATCCTCTGTTACCTTGATTGAAGATCTCCGCACACCCGTCGTCACACAATCACCTCTCTGCCACAGCTAATAAGTATAGCTAGAGCAAAAGCATCTTTAAATTTGGCTCCAAGGCACCCCATTGGTCTATTAACAGACCAATGGGAATCTTGAGGATTCCCGTTGGTCTGTTAATAGACCAATATGGAGCCTTGGAGCCAAATTTAAAGAGGCGAAGAAGAGCCCCTTGTCCATGAATTGGACAAGGGCTCTGGGGAAGAGGGGGAGGCTTGGCTGCCATTCTCCCCCAGAGCCCCTCCATACCGTGGACCATGCGGGCTGGTATAGTTCAGGATGTGAAGCCCCACTGGGGGGGGGGGGGGCAACGCATTCTAGCTATCCCAGGATGCATGGGGGGCAAGGGTTTAAGAGGCTTAGGATGGGGGACCCCATGTCTTTTTTTTTGTTTGTTTAATTTCCCACACTCTGAACAAAAACTTTTTTTTAAAATACCGTATATACTCAAGTACAAGTCTAGAAATTTAGATCTAATTGACTTAATAAAAGTATAGGGGTAGACTTATATACGAGTCACGGACAACACTAAGCACACTGAGTAATGTGTGTACTAATAGTGACATTCCCATTTGCAGCAATTTACTCTTTGGTAAGTGACACTTTGAGGAAAGGAAATGCCAAGAAAACACAGGCCTGAAAGTCCTGGCTACAACAATTAACAAGGAAAGGGGCAGGCGGGGAAATATTAGGCTGCATAAAAGGGAGTGAATAATTGCAGCACTTGGGGGCCTGGAGGAGGTATTGGCTGCACATAGGGACAGGAGCGGTTATTGGCTGCAATACTGTATGCAGTGCAGTCATTAACCCCTCCTGAACCCCAAGTGCAGCCAATAACATTGCTTGGTAGACATATACTTGAGTCAATAAAAAATTCCAGCTTAAGAGGGTTGAATATTGGAGTCCACTTATACACAAGGTCGACTTGTATTCGAGTATATATGGTAAGTAAAGTTGTCAGGGATCCTTATACAGCCATATTTCGGCTGTTTTGCAATCCCTGGCCAAAACGCTGCCACTTCCACAGGGTTTCCAGGGTGACCGTACGCACCCCTGGAAACCCCGTCATGAAATTCACTGCTCTTTATTTTGATGAATGCAAAATTACACTACCGTTAGGTCTGCTACATTATCTGTCATTTACCGCATTTAAATGTATACTTTTTTCTTATCGTAGCTTTAAACTAAATTTTCTCCAAAACCATAAGGCAGGGGTTCTCAAACTGGGTGCCGCGGCACCCTGGTGTGCCTCAAGCACTTGCCAGGGGTGCCTCAGAAGTCATCTCCATCCGTTGGGGGTGATGCTAAATAAAGCCACCAAGGGTGCCCTCACACCCAAAAAACTTTGAGAACCACTGCCAAAAGGTCTTTTTGAAAAATGTTTCCTCTTGTTCCCACTGTCCTCCCTAACATACACTGCACATTAGGCGTTTCTAGCACGTACAGTGTCTTTGCTATTAATCGCTAGATCGGCAGTCATTGACTTTAATATAAAAAAGTGCGAACGCAAACTTTTGACAAGAAAATGTGCGTTAAATGCAAATGGCGAACAGCCCAAGTTCACCAGGAACTGTCAGTACTGTTTGGGCCATCTCTACTACTGTATAAGGCAGACATATCAGTGTACTTCTAAACTAAAGAATATTCTGTATAATATGGTTGGCCACTGCCTGCTGTTTCATGTACAACTTTTTTCATGCTATCATCCCACTGAATGTTCTGATTCTGAAATTAATGAACTATAGATAATCACAGCCATGTTTGGGAGAAGAAGTACTGCATGTGTTTCACACCCTGAGGTCCATCAGTAAGGCCCTGTGCTGGCCTATCCAGATTTTAAAGGACAACTGACCTGAGAGGGATATAAAAGCTGCCATATTTTTTTCCATTTTAAAATTATACCAGTTGCCTGGCTTCCTGCTGATCTTTCATGCATCAGTGGTGTCTGAATCACACCTGAAACATGCATGCAGCAAATGCAGTAAAACTTAAAGGAACACCATAGCAAAAAAAGAAGTAAGCAGGAAAATCTGAAGGAACTGACATGTCCATCTCCTCATGGGGGATTCTCAGGGTTTTCTTTGTTTTCAGAAGCATTTCTTAAATGGTAGTTGCTAAGTCTAAATGCCAAAATAGTAAGATACCAGCCATCCTCCTTACTCACTTGCACACTATTGTGGCAGTTAGAATTTGCAACTGTCGTACAGGAAAGGCTTTTGAGAAAAGTAAAACCCTGAGAATCCCCATGAGGAGATGGACTAATCCAAAACATGTGAGTTGTGTCAAATTTTAACTGCTTACATTTTTTGCTGTAATGGTCCCTTAAGTCAAACATCTGCTCTGCATTCTTGTTCAGAGTCTATGACTAAAAGTATTAAAGGCAGAGGATCAACAGGACAGCCAGGCAATGTGCATTGTTTAAAAGGAAACAAATATGGCAGTCTTCATATCCCTCTCAGGTCAGTTATCCTTTAAATCCAGCGCTGCGTAATATGTTTGCGCTTTATAAATACAACAAATAAATAAATAAAATAGTTTCCCCATCAAGTGACCTTATAGACGAGACAATCCATGCATATGGATTTACTGTTATTCTCTGAAACAGAAGTGTTCAACTGTCACAAAGAAACTTCTCCACCAATTACAGGCTGGAGCTGCTAGTCTACATTTCAACCGGAAAAAAAAAGAAACATTTGCAGAGTGTTCGACTTGCCCAAATTCTGAAGTGATTATACTGACTAGTAATAGAACACTGGTGTCATCATTCATTTCATTATGTTTATAGGCGATAACAAAACAAGTTTTTGTCATACTTTCAAATGTAGTACAAGCTTTCACTAAATGCTATTCCTATGGTCACAGCACACATGCTACCCATTAATATAACTCTCTAATGCTGTTTCTAAAAATTAGAGTGCACTCTTCAAAATAAAGGGGAAGAAAATCTTGTTCTTGTCTACATTTCCATATAAGCACCTGGCGTCATAGCTGACACCTTATTCATAGTCTGAACAGCAGCTGACAACAGAGAATAGGCAAGCAGTGTAAACTAAAAATAAACCTCTCAGGTATGCGTCAAGCACAACCAGTTTTTCAAGAAAGCTGTACTGTTGTGTTCATGGATGGAATTTCACCCTAGATCTCTGCTTTTGTTGAGTAAAAGTTTCAGTTTGGCTCTATAAATTGCAAGGATTAAAGAGGACCATTGGTGAAAAAAAATAAGCCTGTGCAAGAGTCTGCAATGTAAGGCTTTCTATTACTGCTGCATGGAGTGTTAAGGCTCATACACACATCAGACTATAGTCTTTGGAAACTGAAAGATCACAGACCAATTTTACCACCCTTCATGTAGTATGAGAGCCATCCTCTACACAGTCTTTTCTATGGAGCTGAACTCCACATCAGAAAAAAATCTTTGCAAGATGCTGCACACACAGATGCTGTACAGACACAAAAGATCAGTATCTGCAAAAGATCTGTTCCTGCCAAAAATCCAATCCTGCAAATTGCAATGATAGTCTATGAGATATGCAGATCATCATACACACATGATTTAACTGACATTCATCTGCAGATCAAGCAATCATCCGCAGATCTGAAAATCCATCCTGGTGGATCTGATCTGCAGATGAATGTCAGTTAAATCATGTGTGTCTGATGCTGCAATTTTGGAGGGAGGGGGAGTGCGGAAGGGGGAGCGTGGAAGGGGGGCCCCTAGGTGAGGGAGGGGGGGGGAACATAGACCTGACTGCTGCCTACCTAACTGGGGACACCTGTGACCTGCCTACCTAAACGGGGGGGGGGGGGGGGGGGCTCCAGGTGAGGGATGGGGGTCCCTCTGTGCCCACTGCACCCCCTTTCAGCATTAGGGCCCCCACTAACTGGGGACCTGCCTGCCTTTGTGGGGATATCTGCCGCCAATTTAATTGTATTTTGTGGGGATATCTGCTACCAATCTAATTGCATTTTGTGGGGCTGCCACCAATCTGATTGTATTTTGTTTGGAAAAATGCCGCCAATTTGATTGCATTTTGTGGGAATATCTGCCGCCAATCTATTTGCATTTTGTGGGGATATCTGCCGCCAATCTAATTGCATTTTGTGGGGATATCTGCCGCCAATCTAATTGCATTTTGTGGGGATATCTGCCACCAATCTGATTGTATTTTGTTGAGAAATCTGCCGCCAATTTGATTGCATTTTGTGGGGATATCTGCCGCCAATCTAATTGTATTTTGTGGGCATATTTGCCGCCAATCTAATTGCGTTGTGGGGATATCTGCCACCAATCTATTTGCATTTTGTGGGGATATCTTCCACCAATCTGATTGTATTTTGTTGAGAAATCTGCCGCCAATTTGATTGCATTTTGTGGGGATATCTGCCGCCAATTAAATTGTATTTTGTGGGGATATCGGCTGCCAAACAGATTGTATTTTGTGGGGATATCTGCTACCAATCTGATTGCATTTTGTGGGGATATCTGCCACCAATCTGATTGTATTTTGTGGGGATATCTGCCACCAATCTGATTGTATTTTGTTGGGAAATCTGCCGCCAATTTGATTGCATTTTGTGGGGAATCTGCCGCCAATCTGATTGCATTTTGTCTGAAAATCTGCTGCCATTTGACTACTTGATAAGTTATCATGAGGCATGTAACTACTTGATTATTTTATCTAAAATGTATCTGGTCAGACCTAATCTCTGTGAATAACACCACTACTTATTTTGTGTGTTGTTTTTTTTAAAGTCTGCCCAAGACTCATTAGGATCACGCCGATGTTCCAGTGCGTGGTGACGCCCATTTATTTTTGCTGCGGCGCGCTGCATGTGGACATATCCCTATTGGAGACTGTCCTCAGAAGTGCTTACAATCTATTCCCTACCATAAAATCATGCAAAATTTCGGGAGTACATGTGTATGTGAGCCCAAAATGGGGGGGGGGGGGGGGGGGAGGGAGGGGGCCTTAGTGTCCCAGTCCGACCCTGCAAGCACTAAACACATTGCACTTCTGTGTGGCATGACACTTGGCACAAATGGCTCCACTCAGTTAAACTAAATGGAGACACAATCTCACTGCACAGGAAGGCATTTCAGGCCAAAGTAGGTAACTGGGGTACCTGCATGCAGCTGGTAAAAGGGGCACCGCATAGACAGCAATGTTAATTGTGGCTATAGGGGCGCCCCAGTGCATAATGTGGGTGCCGACAGGCTGTTAACTGCATAGTTTAAAGTAAAAAAAACTCAGCTGCATGACCACAACTTATCACAATGTTGATACACTTCCACCACTAACTGAAACACATTGGCCTCAATTTACTAAGACCATGCTGGAGATAATAAGGCAAGAGAAAACTTACCTCCACACAGTGAGAGAGTTATCTTATCTCTTCATTCCTTAAGTTACCTCCTCTGTAGTTAAGTTACCTCCTCTGTAGTTATTTTCACACGCAGTTAAAGAACAGCCTGTCTTTAACTTTAGAATTTGAGTTATTTTAAGGATCGAAGAGTTAACTTAACCACTTGAGGACCACAGTCTTTTCGCCCCTTAACCTCTCTGGCGTTCTGATTCCCCAGGATTTCCGTGCAAAAAGTGGTTCAATTAATTTCCAATAATTTTCAACCTTTTTTTTGCAATCAATTTTTTTAAAATATTGAATTCAATACAGGTATTGAATTAAAAAAAAAAAAAAAAGTGTTTGCAGTGAGATGTTGTTGATGCTGTGTGACCCTGGTGTCATCAACGCCGATCGGCGGGGGATATGTCATAGTTGAGGGAGAAGCAAAATCCGTACACGGACATGGAAGATGGCGCTGGGGAAGCTATCAGACGTACGCGACGAGGGATCAGCACGCCAATGGTGAGTATAAGACCCAGATGTGAAGCCAGGTGTATAGGGAGCCACATGTAGCCAGATGTCAGGGTAGCCAGGAGTGTAGCCAGATGTCAGGGTAGCCAGGAGTGATGTCACCAAGTCTCGTAATGTAACTGTAAAGAGACGGGACTTTGCGATGGAGGAAGAAGTGTTGCGCTGTAGAGGGCCCCCGGATGAGTAGTTCTATTTGCTCAAAGGGCTTAGACGGAAGTAGGGGGAAGCGAGGATGGGGGGGGGGGGGGGAGGGGTAGAGGCCACCCGCACGCCGCACAGAAGGGGGATCCCCCATCCAAAAATACTGCCGCACAGAAGGGGGATCCCCCCGCCCGCAGAGGGGGATCCCTCATCCAAAAATACCGCCGCACAGAAGGAGGATCCCTCCGCCCGCAGAGTGGGACCCCCAATCCAAAAATACCGCCGCACAGAAGGGGGATCCCCCCGCCCGCAGAGTGGGATCCCCCATCCAAAAATACTGTCGCACAGAAGGGGGATCCCCCCACCAGCTGAGCTCGTCCGGAACATTTCTAGCAAGTTTCCTTTGGACAATCTCAGATCGTCCAGAACACTAGGCAGGTTAAGGACCAGAGCCTTTTTTTCCATTCAGACCACTGCAGCTTTCACGGTTTATTGCTCGGTCATACAACCTACCACCTAAATGAATTTTACCTCCTTTTCTTGTCACTAATACAGCTGTCTTTTGGTGCTATTTGATTGCGAGTTTTAGTTTTTATTATATTTATCAAAAAACACATGAATTTTGTCAAAAAAATGATTTTTTTTTTTTATTTCTGTGCTGACATTTTTCAAATAAAGTAAAATTTCTGTATACATTTTTGTCCAAATTTATTGTGCTACATGTCTTTGATAAAAAAAAAAAATCCATTCAGTGTATATTTATTGGTTTGGGTAAAAGTTATAGTGTTTACAAACTATGGTGCCAAAAGTGAATTTTCCCATTTTGAAGCATCTCTGACTTTTCTGAGCACCTGTCAGGTTTCATGAGGTGCTAAAATTCGAGGATAGTATAAATACCCCCCAAATGACCCCATTTTGGAAACAAGATATCCCAAAGTATTCACTGAGAGGCATGGTGAGTTCATAGAAGATTTAATTTTTTGTCACAAGTTAGCGGAAAATGACACTTTATGACAACAAAAAAAAAAGTTTCCATTTCTTCTAACTTGCGACAAAAAAAATGACATCTGCCACGGACTCACTATGCTCCTCTCTGAATACCTTGAAGTGTCTACTTTCCAAAATGGGGTCATTTGTGGGGTGTGTTTACTGTCCTGGCATTTTGGGGGGTGCCTAATTGTAAGCACCCCTGTAAAGCCTAAAGGTGCTCATTGGACTTTGGGCCCCTTAGCGCAGTTAGGCTGCAAAACAATGCCACACATGTGGTATTGCCGTACTCAGGAGAAGTAGTATAAGGTGTTTTGGGGTGTATTTTTACACATACCCATGCTGAGTGGGAGAAATCTCTGTAAATGACAATTTATTTATTTTTTTTTGTTTACACACAATTGTCCATTTACAGAGATATTTCTCCCACTCAGCATGGTTATGTGTAAAAAATACACCCCAAAACACATTATACTACTTCTCCTGAGCACGGCGATACCACATGTGTGGCACTTTTTTGCACCCTAACTGTGCTAAGGGGCCCAAAGTCCAATGAGTACCTTTAAGATTTCACAGGTCATTTTGAGAAATTTAGTTTCAAGACTCCTCCTCACGGTTTAGGCCCCCTAAAATGCCAGGGCAGTATAGGAACCCCACTAATTACCCCATTTTAGAAAGAAGACACCCCAAGGTGTTCCGTTAGGAGTATGGTGAGTTCATAGAAGATTTTATTTTTTGTCACAAGTTAGCGGAAATTGATTTTAATTGTTTTTTTTCACAAAGTGTAATTTTCCTCTAATTTGTGACAAAAATAAAATCTTCTATGAACTCGTCATACACCTAACAGAATACCTTGGGGTGTCTTCTTTCTAAAATGGGGTCAATTGTGGGGTTCCTATACTGCCCTGGCATTTTAGGGGCCCTAAACCCTGAGGAGTAGTCTTGAAACCAAATGTCTCAAAATGCCCTGTGAAATCCTAAAGGTGCTCATTGAACTTTGGGCCCCTTAGCGCACTTAGGCTGCAAAAAAGTGCCACACATGTGGTACTGCCGTGCTCAGAAGAAGTAGTATAATGTGTTTTGTGGTGTATTTTTACATATACCCATGCTGGGTGGGAGAAATATCTCTGTAAATGACAAATTTTTGATATTTTTTTTTTTTTTTTACACACAATTGTCCATTTACAGAGAGATGTCTCCCACCCAGCATGTAAAAATACACCCCAAAACACATTATACTACTTCTCCTGAGTACGGCAATACCACATGTGTGACATTTTTTTTTGCAGCCTAGGTGCGCTAAGGGGTCCAACGTCCTATTCACAGGCCATTTTGAGGCATTTGTTTTCTAGACTACTCCTTACAGTTTGGGGCCCCTAAAATGCCAGGGCAGTATAGGAACCCCACAAGTGACCCCATTTTAGAAAGGAGACACCCTAAGGTATTCTGTTAGGTGTATGGTGAGTTCATAGAAGATTTTATTTTTTGTCACAAGTTAGTGAAAAATGACACTTTGTGAAAAAAACTATAAAAATCAATTTCCGCTAACTTTTGACAAAAAATAAAATCTTCTATGAACTCGTCATACACCTAACAGAACACCTTGGGGTGTCTTTTTTCTAAAATGGGGTCACTTGTGGGGTTCCTATACTGCCCTGGCATTTTAGGGGCCCTAAACCCTGAGGAGTAGTCTTGAAACCAAATGTCTCAAAATGCCCTGTGAAATCCTAAAGGTGCTCATTGAACTTTGGGCCCCTTAGCGCACTTAGGCTGCAAAAAAGTGCCACACATGTGGTACTGCCGTGCTCAGAAGAAGTAGTATAATGTGTTTTGTGGTGTATTTTTACATATACCCATGCTGGGTGGGAGAAATATCTCTGTAAATGACAAATTTTTGATATTTTTTTTTTTTTTTTTACACACAATTGTCCATTTACAGAGAGATGTCTCCCACCCAGCATGTAAAAATACACCCCAAAACACATTATACTACTTCTCCTGAGTACGGCAATACCACATGTGTGACATTTTTTTTTGCAGCCTAGGTGCGCTAAGGGGTCCAACGTCCTATTCACAGGCCATTTTGAGGCATTTGTTTTCTAGACTACTCCTTACAGTTTGGGGCCCCTAAAATGCCAGGGCAGTATAGGAACCCCACAAGTGACCCCATTTTAGAAAGGAGACACCCTAAGGTATTCTGTTAGGTGTATGGTGAGTTCATAGAAGATTTTATTTTTTGTCACAAGTTAGTGAAAAATGACACTTTGTGAAAAAAACTATAAAAATCAATTTCCGCTAACTTTTGACAAAAAATAAAATCTTCTATGAACTCGTCATACACCTAACAGAACACCTTGGGGTGTCTTTTTTCTAAAATGGGGTCACTTGTGGGGTTCCTATACTGCCCTGGCATTTTACGGGCCCAAAACCGTGAGTAGTCTGGAAACCAAATGCCTCAAAATGACTGTTCAGGGGTATAAGCATCTGCAAATTTTGATGACAGGTGGTCTATGAGGGGGCGAATTTTGTGGAACCGGTCATAAGCAAGGTGGCCTCTTAGATGACAGGTTGTATTGGGCCTGATCTGATGGATAGGAGTGCTAGGTGGGTGACAGGAGGTGATTGATGGGTGTCTCAGGGGGTGGTAAGAGGGGAAAATAGATGCAATCAATGCACTGGGGAGGTGATCGGAAGGGGGGGTCTGAGGGTTTGGCTGAGTGATCAGGAGCCCACACGGGGCAAATTAGGGCCTGATCTGATGGGTAGGTGTGCTAGGGGGTGACAGGAGGTGATTGATGGGTGTCTCAAGGTGTGATTAGAGGGGGGAATAGATGCAAGCAATGCACTGGCGAGGTGATCAGGGCTGGGGTCTGAGGGCGTTCTGAGGGTGTGGGCGGGTGATTGGGTGCCCCAGGGGCAGATAGGGGTCTAATCTGATGGGTAGCAGTGACAGGTGGTGACAGGGGGTGATTGATTGGTAATTAGTGGGCGTTTAGAGGAGAGAACAGATGTAAACAATGCACTTGGGAGGTGATCTGGCGTCGGGTCTGCGGGCGATCTGATGGTGTAGGTGGGTGATCAGATTGCCCGCAAGGGGCAGGTTAGGGGCTGATTGATGGGTGGCAGTGACAGGGGGTGATTGATGGGTGATTGACAGGTGATCAGTGGGTTATTACAGGGAAGAACAGATGTAAATAATGCACTGGCGAATTGATAAGGGGGGTCTGAGGGCAATCTAAGCGTGTGGGCGGGTGATTGGGTGCCCGCAAGGGGCAGATTAGGGTCTAATCTGATGGGTAACAGTGACAGGTGGTGATAGGGTGTGATTGATGGGTGATTGATAGGTAATTAGTGGGTGTTTAGAGGAGAGAACAGATGTAAACAATGCACTTGGGAGGTGATCTGACGTCGGATCTGCGGGCAATCTAATGGTGTGGGTGGGTGATCAGATTGCCCGCAAGGGGTAGGTTAGGGGCTGATTGATGGGTGGCAGTGACAGGGGGTGATTGATAGGTGATTGACAGGTGATCAGTGGGTTAATACAGGGAGGATAGATGCATACAGTACACGGGGGGGGGGGGTGTCTGGGGAGAATCTGAGGGGTGGGGGGGTGATCAGGAGTCCCCAGGGGGCAGTTTAAGGTATTAAAAAAAAAATAGCTTTGACAGATAGTGACAGGGAGTGATTGATGTGTGATTAGGGGGGTTATTGGGTTCAAACAGTGGTCTGGGGGGAGGGCGGGGGGGGGGGGGGTCTGAGGGGTGCTGTGGGCGATCAGGGGGCAGGGGGGGGCAGATCAGTGTGTTTGGGTGCAGACTAAGGTAGCTGCAGCCTGCCCTGGTGGTCCCTCGGACACTGGGACCACCAGGGCAGGAGGCAGCCTGTATAATACGCTTTGTATACATTACAAAGCATATTATACGCTTGGTGTGCGGCGATCTGTGAGCTAGTAACCCGCCGGCGCTTCCGAACGAATGACGCGATCACCACATAGCCACGCCCGCCGCTGCCGATGGGCGTATTGCGGTCGTTTGGGCCCAGCCCTTGCCGCCGCCCATCAGCTGGGGGAGGTCCTGAAGTGGTTAAAGACAGAAGAGTTAACTTTAGGTTTGCCTGAGGTAAAATGTTTCCTGAATACTACATGCCTCATCACCATGGGGATAACTATAGAAACGTTATTAAAGACAGGAGATAAGCTTAGTGAATTGAGGCCAATTTCTGTTAACCAAATAAATCTGAGTACGGTAGTTAGAGGGCCTCCTGCAATGTATAAATAAGAAAAAGATTAGCTTACTGAAGATTAAGATATTAAAATGACCAGAAACTTTCTGCTTGACATTTTGTTGTGAAAGAAAGAAAGAAAAAAAAAAAACAAAACAAAACAAAACAACAACTTACTTGGCAGCAATATGCAGCAAACTTCGCTTTACTCTCCCAAATGCATAGTTGACATCAAACTTAGAATTGGAAAGCAACTCCGAAACAGACCTTTAAAAAGGAATGATAATACATTTAAAAGATCTAATGGACCACACTTCTCATTCTAATACAGTTAAAAAAACATATACAGGTTAAAAGGGATACTTAAGTTAAAAAAAAAAAAAAAAAAAAAAAAAAAAAAAAAAGATGATGATTTTTCCTCACCTGGGGCATCCCTCAGCCCCCTGAAGCTGTATGGTGCCCTCGCAGCCTCGCTCCGATCCTCCTGTCCCCGGCTACTTCCGGGTTCGGCGACAGCTGCCGACAGGCTGGGAACGTGAGTGATTCTCCGCGTTCCCAGCCGCTCTATCACCCTCTATGCTGCTATAACGTATAACATAGCAGCATAGAGGGTGATAGAGCGGCTGGGAACGCGGAGAATCACTCGCACTCCCGGCCTGTCGGCGGCTGACGCCGAGCCCGGAAGTAGCCGCCGGCGGGGACAGGAGGATCGGAGCGAGGCTGCGAGGGCACCATACAGCTTCAGGGGGCTGAGATATGCCCCAGGTGACTAAAAATCATTTTTTTTTTACTTAAGCATCCCTTTAAGTGGGCCCTGATTTTAAAGGAAGTGGATGTTTTCAGTAACTGCCTATAGAGCGCGTCCTAGTGGCTGCAGCTCTGGCGCTTTGAGTCCGCCAGGAGAAAAGCACAATATTGTCTGTCTTTTTAACAGCTCCCCCACCTTCCTTCCAGCTTTTAACTGTAATATGTTGGTTGATTTTGTTACTACTCTTAACATGGTTATTACAAATAAGCCTGAGTCTGAGTACCTACAGTACATATACACTCTGAGAGGGTGCATCCTTTTAAGAGTAGCTCATGCAATTACACGGTGATGCTCCTGAACAGTGTATTCAGCAGAAATACATTATAGCTTTCAAAATGAATGATATATACGAACTTTATGACTATTTGGGGCACAGAACTGGTCAAAGAGTGTATGGTTAGTTTTGGAAGAGGAAAAATGTGTAAGATATAAAAAAGGGATGAGTGCTCAAAAAAATATATCTCTGTTCTGCCTAAATCGGGACAGAAACAGAGCATTTGAATATGCGGGGGTGCAGCAGACTGGGTTAACTTGCAAAGCAGGTCATTTTTGTGAACACTCTTCCGCGCACTGCACCTGACCTGGGCGCCACCATAGACATAATGTTATTATGTCTATGGCCGCGCAGCAGTGTAATTTGGGTGCCATCGATCACTGGACCCCAAATTACATCTCCCTTTGTGTTGCTACGACTTGGAGGTTGAATAGTAATTAACACCGGGCAGAATTTGTGCGACAGCAGGATGAACCGCCATACAGCTAACCCTGAGCCAAAGTGACCAGGCGGTGAGAATTCACATACGCTCCAGGTCATGTCCCATGTCTCCGATACTACCTCCATCACAGCCGGAGAGATGGAAGGTGACATGGGGTGCTGCGGCCAGAGACAAGGGTGAGGTAACCCCTCTGCTTTGGCCCACATATTCAAATGCTCTGTTCTGGATCAGGCATAACAGACATTTGCTTTTGAGCACTCATTACTAGACATAAAGAGAATTTTTAACCATGCATATAGGAGAATTAGGTAGATATGATACCTCAGACTGCATGGTTACATTATGTCACAGGGTGACAGGGTAACAATAAACCTCATCCAGAAGCATAATCCTAACCACAACGTTACCATCATTGGCATTGCTGTGATGATGGCCAACAGCTCTTATAGAGGAATGATCAAAAAGGTTGAATGTGGAAATGCAGTAAAAGGAGGTACAGAAAAGATTCAGGTGCAATAAGGTATGCAATAGGACTGAGAGCTGTTTTCTAAGCAACAGTGTCACCTGGTCTGTGCTGCTAGGCCGTTATCTAAGCAGCAGTGTCACCTGGTCTGTGCTGCTAGGCCGTTATCTAAGCAGCAGTGTCACCTGGTCTGTGCTGCTAGGTCGTTATCTAAGCAGCAGTGTCACCTGGTCTGTGCTGCCAGGCCAGTGTCTAAGCAGCAGTGTCACCTGGTCTGTGCTGCTAGGCCGTTATCTAAGCAGCAGTGTCACCTGGTCTGTGCTGCTAGGCCAGTGTCTAAGCAGCAGTGTCACCTGGTCTGTGCTGCTAGGCCAGTGTCTAAGCAGCAGTGTCACCTGGTCTGTGCTGCTAGGCCGGTGTCTAAGCAGCAGTGTCACCTGGTCTGTGCTGCTAGGCCGTTATCTAGGCAGCAGTGTCACCTGGTCTGTGCTGGTAGGCCGTTATCTAGGCAGCAGTGTCACCTGGTCTGTGCTGCTAGGCCGTTATCTAGGCAGCAGTGTCACCTGGTCTGTGCTGCTAGGCCGTTATCTAGGCAGCAGTGTCACCTGGTCTGTGCTGCTAGGCCGTTATCTAAGCAGCAGTGTCACCTGGTCTGTGCTGCTAGGCCATTATCTAGGCAGCAGTGTCACCTGGTCTGTGCTGCTAGGCCGTTATCTAAGCAGCAGTGTCACTTGGTCTGTGCTGCTAGGCCGTTATCTAAGCAGCAGTGTCACTTGGTCTGTGCTGCTAGGCCGTTATCTAAGCAGCAGTGTCACTTGGTCTGTGCTGCTAGGCCGTTTTCTAAGCAGCAGTGTCACTTGGTCTGTGCTGCTAGGCTGTTATCTAAGCAGACATGCCACCTGGTCTGTGCTTCTTGGCTGTAACCTAAGCAACAGTGTCACCCGGAATTCTGGAATGATACCATTGAATCAATAGCAGCAGTGCATGTGACAAAGTCTTTGTACTTCTCCTCTGCCATGAGAGATTTGTGGCCCAAATTTGATCTAAAGGGGCTGACTAGCTCTTAGCAGCAGCCATGTGTTGGACATTAGTGCTGAACTGGAAATTTGTCTGACATTGGTGCTAAACTGGAAAGTGCCGATGTTGGACATAGTCCAAAACAGGATTGCAAAGGGTTAAGACCTCACCTGAAAATGTTTTTTTCTTTGTAAAACTGTTCTCCACATGGAACATCTATCCAATTATTATTATACCTCTCCTTGTCTTTAACTATAATAGATTGATAATGTTAAAATACAATCTCTACCAGGGCTATGGAGTCGGAGTTGGAGTCGGAGTCGGGGCAATTTTGGGCACCCGGAGCCGGAGTTGGAGTCGGAGTCGTGGTTTCAGAAACTGAGGAGTCGGAGTCGGGAGTCGGAGTCGCATGATTTTTGTACAAAATCCACAGCTCTGTTAAGTATTAGACTAAGGAGTCGGAGTCGAGGAGTCAGAGTCTGAGCAATTTTGAGTACCCGGAGTCGGAGTTGGAGTCTGAGTCGTGGTTTCAGAAACTGAGGAGTCGGTGTCGGAAGATTTTTGTACCGACTCCACAGCCCTGATCTCTACACTCTGTCAGCATTTTAAAATTCTGAGGTACATCATCTCCTGTCTCAATCTTGAACTACAGAAACTGAGCATTTGATGAGAATAAACTTGGCTGCCTTGTCACACAGTTTGAAACTAGAAAAATGGTCTGTGTGAAATGAATATGAAATCACCAGGTGAATGAATATGCAATCACCAATTAGGTGATAAATAAGTCATGTATGTGAAGTTTTGTGAACACAGCCCAATGTTTTCATTTGGGATTGTTATTGTTGACACTAGGGATAATTACAGATGTGCAAATTGTTCCATGTTGATGCAAATTTATGCACATTTTTATGCAGATGTATACAGTTTGAAAATGGACCAATGAATTTAAACCCAGGTTTAAATTCATTGGTCCTTTTTCAAGCTGCATATATTTGCAATCTCATTGATCATCCCTAGTCACCATCCCAACTGAAGGGACTGCATGTCACTTCTCATCCCTGTGGCAAGTACCAACACAGTAAGTGAAACAAAAATTTCAAAATCGTCAACAAATGTGAAGTTAGGGATGAATTTCTAAAGAGGCTCACTTATTCCATTAACAACTGTCAAAATAGGATTTAGTCTCCTTTTAGGGACCCTTTTAACCTCTTTCCACGTATCCCCAGTTGAAAATGAATACAAGGTGACTTGTTAAAATAATACAACTACATACCGATGTTGGTCTGCCATCACCATAGGCATCAAGGTGTAAACAGCGGTTTCATTATCTAAAAACAATACAACAATTTATATGTAACAAAACATCTGTACAAGTACTACAGGAATTGTCAGCAAAGCAGATAAAGTAATGCTCATGCACACTGGATAGGATTAGGACATTTTCTGTTAACAAGACAAAACGCTTTTACTGGCTAAATTTGTATATTTATGGATGCAAGAGTTAGGAAATATTTACTTGCGCTCATGCACTGACCGGGGACCTACAAATAAGGATAAGCTCTTGCGAAAAGTGAGAATGTCCTGCACACTGCAGGAGGTGAAAGCGAGATCTGCAGGGATTAACTCACCTTACCCCACCTGCATTCTGATGCGGTCTATGGTGCATCCCATTGGCACTGAATGCAGAAGTGTAAGCCAATGCAAAGCACCATAGACTGCATCGGAATGCAGGTGACGGCCAGTTGCGTGAATTCCCGCAGGTCTTTCTCTCAACTCTTGCACAATGCAGGACAGTCTCGCTTTTTGCAAGAGCATTCTTGCTCATCCCAACCCTGCAAGCACTCAACATGGGCAGTGGAGAGTTGTCCATCTCAGGAAAATCTGAGCATAGCCACAGCAATACTCGCAAATGTTGAAAGTCAGTTTCTTGTAACCAGGTAACCACACTACATGTTTTAACCACTTCTCAACCGCAGGGTTTTTCACCTAAAAACCACAGCAATTTTAACATTTCAGGGAGGCAAAGGTTAATGGGCTTAATGGGGGTATAATTTATTAAAAAAAAACCTCACTGATGCTGATCACTCACTAATGCTGTGTTAGTTATGAGATCCTCTCACAAGATCTCAGTAACTGTAACAGCATAGTGACTGTTGCAATGTTTACACACATTCTGAATGAATGAGCACTGTCATTGGCTTTCGCAGTGCTTATTCAAACTTGCAAGCACTTTTATTGGCTTTGTGAACACATGTTCACATCAGCCAATCACGGACCAGCGGGTGCCCGACGCGTACGCGCATCCGCATGCACGCGAACACGGATGCGATCGCACACAGCAGGAAAATAAACAGGAGTTGCCTATCTACGCCCCTGTGACTCAGGTGAATTTTAAAGGGGCGTAGATAAGCGTGGCAGAGGTTGCTAAGTGGTTAAGCACTGACAGGTGTAAAATTACAAATGCTGCTATTTTGGTTGCATTAAATTGCAGCTAAAAGGTGTACAGTAAAGGCAATTTAAAGAGAATCAAAAGCATTAAAGGAAAAGAAAAATAACGACAACAGAACAACAGCCTCCTGGGATTACCGCGTTGATACTCGATAATTCCCGTCTGGCAGTAGGTCAAGCAGGAAATGATACTCGCTTTCTGTAGCTGAATCAATGACGTGCGCAGAAGTGTATTTCTAAAATACGCTACTGCGTATGCATATGCATGATGTTAATTGATCGCCATTTTTTTTTGGGGGGGGGGGGATTTTAAGTCACCACGTCATTAATTAGTGTTCCCCTTTAAAAAATAATGATGCTACATGCATCATTTACCCTAAAAAACGATTTAGAAGCAATTTAAAGGTCACTTCCGGTTTTCTATCCGGATAGCCGGATCCGCCGGATACTGAGGTCGGATATCCGATTCGGATCACAAAATTTTGAAATCGGATATCCGACCCGGATCGGATATCTAGGTATCCGGATTTGAATTTTGAAAAGGGGTATCCGAGCAGTACTGGTGAGGTGCGATAAAAACCCCTAACACACCGCACTAGTGTGAAAGGCCCCTTAGCAGACTTATAAACTGATACGACCTTCTTTCTGGAGGACTCAGACAGCTCTTTACATCTCACTGTGGTGTTCACTCTCACCTCAACTGTCAGGAGCACACCAAACTACATGTCTGAGGTTTAAATAGCGCAAACCTCCTTCCAAATGCTGAGTAATGATGTCCTAATCATGCACCAGATGTGATACACATGTAATAAATGGAAGGGCCCATTCACAGTTGGGTGATTACCGGGCGTTTACCGCTAATCGCCGGTGATCACTAGAGCTTTTTAAAGCGCAAGCGCAATGTTAACTATATGGCACTGATCTCACTGCCACAATCACAAGCGATCTCCAGTAATTCGCAATTAGCACTAGACGCAAAACACTGTTCATGCAGCATTTTTTAGAGCAATCACAATGTATTTCAATCATGAACACTCAAAAAACATGAAAATGTCCAGTGATTTTTATGCATTAAATGCGTAAAAACCACCGGCGCAAAACGCTATTGCTAATCACTAGCATTTTGCGTTTGTAAGTGTGAATGGGCCCAGATGGGTGAATAGGTCCAAATTTATTCCACACCAGACATTGCATTTTTGTAGATGTACTTTTTTTCATATGATTTTGAGAAGACTACTTCAGTTTACATTTTTAAGTTATGTTATTTGAATCTACCCGTATTGTTAAAATTGAGACTAAATATTCATATGCCCAAGAATGTTACAAAATCACACTGACTTTAATAGTGTGCCCTTATCTTTCCCATGACTCTATATGCGATTCATCTCCAAGCTTTTCCACAATATTCTGCAGCATGCAGTTTTTTGCACATTGTGGACCCAAAACAAACTAAATTTCCTGACAAAACATGTGTTAAAGTAATCCTAAAGGGAAAATAAATTGCACCTGGGGAGTGCTTACCTTGGGATGGAGAAGCCTCTGGATCCTAAAGAGGCTCACCCATCCTCCTCAGTAGAGGGGATCCAGTGCTGCTACCCTGAAAGTCCACTTGTCACAGCTTCTGCCCAGGCACACTAGCGGATTACCCTCAGCTATAGCCGCCAGAAAAGCCGCTAGTGTTTATGTCCGTTTGGGGGTCCCAGCACTGGAACAAGCTGCCCGAGGAGCATGTGGGAAGACTCATTAGGATCCAGTAGCAGATTTCTTAATTTTAAAAAGTTGCAGGCATATACTTTAAAGCCTGTACGTTAAACATGCATGTGTTAAAAGCGCATACATAAACATAGTTTTCAGTGTAAAGCCTGGAACCCACCAGCAGGGATTTTCTGAACACTAGTGATTTGAAAATCTCTTGCTAATGTAATGCTATGTCTGTGATTCCACTATAGGAATATGATTTTCTAAAAATCCCCATAGCATTGCATTAGCAAGAGCTTTACAAAACAATGCTAGTGGGTACCAGGCCATAAGAGGGATGCATAGTGACATTGATAGTGAAAGGGGGCTTCACTGTGACAATGACAGTGATAGAAGATGTACTGTACTGAGAGAGAGAGAGAGAGAGAGAGAGAGAGAGAGAGAGAGAGAGAGAGAGAGTGTGTGTGTGTGTGTGTGTGTGTGTACTGTGGCACTGATAGTGATTGGGAACTGCACTGTGACACTGATTTTGGGATGCACTGTGACACTAGCACGGATTACTGAAGCAAAGCATTTTCCTTATAGTCTCAAACAGGGGAGCTTGCAGAGGCAGTATCTAAAAAATGAAACAAATCTCTGCAAAGACCCGATATAATGAAACATTGTTACTAGTAAAGGATATGAACTTAACCTAGGCTCCCTTGTGACACTATGTAGCACAAATTATACCCCCACAGTGTGGAATTGCTATAAAAGCTTTTAGAACATACCCAGCCTGCATCTCATCTTGAGTAAACTGCACAGCATGAAGAAAAATTGAAAGTCCAGCAACAGGCTAAAATAAATGAACAGTGGGGATAGGGTTTACTAATTCAGCACGTCCCTGCATGTCTAAGGCCCAGTTCACATAAGGGTTTTTTACGGAATCGGACATACGGATCAGGCCAGCTGGATCCAGTGAAAACGGTTCGTTTTACATCCAGTGTGCTGCAAAACATCAGTTTTCATTGGTTCCTATATGGTGCAAAACCTTCCATTTCCTTTCCGCTGAGCGAAAAGGTCCGGAAAATTGGGTCCTGCAGCATTTTTTCGTCCGCTCTGCGGAACGGACCACGGAACCGTACAGCCGGTTCTGTTGGCAAATGCTAATGTGAATCGGGCCTAACCTGCCAATGAGGTTATTATTTATTAAGTTCTTCATCTGTGGCTTCCTCAAATCCCATTTTTCATGTAATATCATGGACAGAGGCTGTTGTCCTGCTTCTGGACAGTCCTAGCTTCCATGCACTAATGCCAGGCAGTACCTGCAGAAGCTTGTGCCACATTTTGTTAATCTATGGGTTACTAGGAGTAGCAGAAGCAAGAGCAGAGCTGCAGTCAGAGATCTAACATAAAAGGTGCCTAGGAAGTGCGGAGGCCACACACACTCTACAATACAGAAAATAGAGGCACTGGTTGGTGAGACATACAGGGCAGTGCTGAATTATTCATATTTTTCTTTTTTCCCCCTCCTTTAGTTGGACTTTATGTGACAAGAAACTGAAACAGAGAGCACTGAAACTGATGAACAGTACACACAGATCATGTGACCATTTCTTTCAATGCACATTTCAGGTACTTAAAAGCCTATTATCATAAAGAAACAGGACAAACCTGCTATTGGGATATATATAGTGGTAGTTTTACTCTTGATCCTGGAGTATAAATGTATTGTATGCCATGAATGTGATATTAGTATGCCATTCCCTAGCATTGCTGCAATGTCAAATTGATGCCAGAGGGGCCAGGGTACACAGCATGGACATCAGCATTTACTGGACACAGTACCCCATCACTGTCTCTCCATACTATAATGCCCTTATGGTGTCTATATTCCTGGATGTTTCCTAAAATTAATTGGCAAGGTGCTTGAGAATGAAGGCAGGGTTTGTGACAACCTGACCATTACTCATTATGACCCAGCTTTAAAAGACCAGACAAAGCACCAGAGGATAGCACCATGGAGCACCTGAGAATTTTCTTCAAAATACATAATCCCATAGAAATAAAGGTAAAGACTGTGATAAAACTCCCAAAGACAGTATTCTGCCCACCCACTGTTTCTTATTACAGTAATACTATATTTTTTTAAATTAGATAATTGTTGTTATAAAATAAGTCACATAACAGCAATCAGATAAAATGAAAATATATTCTAAGAATGTATAATCAGCATACTTTCTCATGACTCTTTCCTGTATGTTTGATGGGAATAGAGCATATGAACCTGTATGTGCCCCCCCAGCCCTTCATGCCCCTGAGATTGGCCAGATGATGATGATGATATTACCTTCAGGCAGCTCCACAGTTCGGGCTCTGCGCAGAGATCGGCTTAGACGATTCAGCTGCTCCATGGCTTTTTCCATACTATGGGAGCGTAGCCCCCACAAGCACAGGTCTCCGCCAGGGCTCCCAGCACTAGCACAGCCGGTGAGAACACGGGGAGGAAGTGCACAGTCCACTAGCAGGTCACACCCGGCCTATGGGTGCTGCACTGTCATCCAGCAACCACAGAGGGCGTCACAGATCCCAGTCCTGAGTCCTCTGCATGTCCATTCCCTGCACATTGTTCAGCTTGCTTCAGTGGTGTATTACATTACATTATTACATTATATTTACATTTTACACTGAATTCCGCATCCCCCGGATCCCCTACTTACGTGCGCGCTCCCGTATAGCATTACCTTCACTGCGCATGTGCAATGATGCGCTCTGGCTCTACAGGCTCTTGAACTGTCGTGGGTAGAGCTGGTGCTCCAACGAAGTAGACTTGTGCCCTGGTTATTCGAATCCTGCTCATCTGTATATTAGATAGTTCAACGTGCTCAGCTCTGTCTCCTGACAACCTAATGCCATAGTTCACTGCACTCACCTATCATAAAGTGTTAGTAATGTTAAAACTCGTACGAACGTTTGAAACGGAGGACCTAAATCTACATAAGCTGTGTACATCATGTGTTTGCAGAAGTTTTTGTTTCAGGGACTGGCTGCTTTACTACTCTTGCAGCCGGTACTCGATGTAACATTTCATCTGTGCGGATTAAAGAGACTTTAATTACCAGCAATGTCCATCTTCTTCCCCCAAGAGAACTCAATTTATGCAGCCCTACTGTAAAAAAAGGAACATGATCTGAGTTATATCATTTAAAATAAACATTTGAGGTACTTGCAAATAAATATTACATACTTACCTCGAAGTCAGTTCCTCTAAGAAGCTCACCATTTTTCTTTTTACAAGATTTCTTCCAGTTCTGACAAGATTGTGTCAGAACTAAAATATATCAGTTGCTATTAGTTATAACTGGAAGGCCAACTAATGAGCAAGGTAATGTCCTTGTTTCCCTATGGCTCACATAGGCAATATTACAGTTTAACAGTGCACTGACCTAGAATCTGTTATGGGGCAATGGCCATTTTCAAAATGGAGGATGGGGAATCTCATTGATCACAGTGGACAAACAGGATGCAGGAGAAGAGAAAGCAATTGATATGTAGACTACATGGGAGGCGAGTATGATGCGTGTATGTTTATCTTGACTTTCAATTTTTTAGTTCAGGCTCCAGCCCCCCACCCTCCCCAAAAAAATTAGCGACAAAGAGATTGTCGCTAGTTTTATCAGAAAAGGCTGTGCATTGCTGGAGAGGGTCTACTGTATGCTGCCCCCTCCAGCGTCAGGAACGCCCCCTCCAGCTTCTACCTGTCTGAGCTAAGAAAAAAAAAGTGCACAAGCACAAGCATGCTCAGCGCTCAGGCCCTCTCGTGCACTACTCTTCTTAGTACTTCCGGGGTCACGGCTATTCTTTATCAGCCGGCAGATGAACGGAGTGGCGGAGAATGGCGCGAATCAGTTCATTATGAATCCTGAAGACGAGCTGCATCAGGTAGTATGTTTTTGCTTTTTTGTTTTTTTTTACTTCAGTAAAATTACCTTGGGCCCTTAGGCTCTCTTTAAAGAGAATCTGTACTCTAATATTCTTACAATAAAAAGCATACCATTCTATTCCTTATTTTCTCCTGTGCCCCTCTGTGCTGTTTCTGCCACTCTCTGCTGTAATCCTGGCTTGTAATTAACAGTTTTAGGCAGTGTTTACAAACAAACTAACCAGCTTCTAATAGGCTCAGCTAAGCATAGTGTGTGAGTCATTCAGAGTATGCAGGGGGCCTGCAGAGGGTGTGTATCGCTTCTACCAATCTCAAGCAGTCCTGCACATTCCACACAATCAAGCTTTAGCCCCACAAACAGGACAGAGGAAAGATACATTGATTTATTACAGAGACAGTGCAGTTAGGAAAGACTGCAGTAAGCCAGAGCAGATTAGAACAGGCATAGGAACTTATAGGATAGAAGAACTAAGGCTGAAAAATTTGTTACAGAGTCTCTTTAACTACTTCTGGGCCGCAGGCTCTGGCCCTTTACGGACCGAAGCTTTTTTTTTTTTTTTTTACACTTCCTGATCACTGTGATTGTCTCACAGTGATCAGGAGTTCAGGAGCCAATAAAAACATTTCCTGACCCAGTTATGGATCTCAGCTGAGTTCCACTACTATTACGTCTAGTGTTCGGGTGGCGTAAAAACTACACCACACCAGGCTTGCATACATTTGAAATCAGCGCAGGAAGACTTGGGCGCAGGATACAGCCGGTATATGGCTGATTCTGCTTCTGCAAAAGTCCCGGCTGCGTTAATTACTATTCCCCCTCCAGGCCGCCATGGATGGTGGGGGGAATGATATAATTCGGCTTCCAGCTATTGCTGGAGGCCGAATTATTGTGTTTTAAGAGCAACTTCAGCTCCGTCTTCTGACGGCGCCGACGTTACTCACTGAGAGCCACTAAAGAAGTAATTCCTATTATAGTCTATGGTGGCTCCGGCTGCGCCCAAATCTTCCTGCGCTGAAAAGGACTGCTCCGCCAGGATTAGGCAGCCAGCCCAGGAGTGTGGTGTAGTTTTAACTACACATGGTTCTGAAACACTCAACAGGGACCCTGCATTTAAATGGTGTGCTACAGTTGAATCAGGTAAAAAGGGCACAGGAACCCTTATGAACCCTTATAAAAGCCATGATTAGCAGCAAACAACGAAATGTGGCCGCATGGCAGCAGCTGCTATCGAGCACCGAAATTAACCATTTCTGATGCAAATGGTGACTTTTAGAATGCGGCAAAGAAGTTACATTTCGCAGCACGGAGGCCGAAATGTATTTTTTTGCCACATATTGCGGCTTTGCGTTAGATGGGTGTTAAGGTTTGGGGAGGGAGTGGGATGGGGGGTTAGGTACCACCAGGAAGGGGGGGGGGGTCTAAGCTTTAGGGGGGAGGCTTAGGCACCACCAGGGAGGTCATAGGATTTAGGCATGGGGGGGGGATATTGTCTTAGGGTTAGGCACCACCATGGGGTTAGGAATCAGTTGAGAGAAAGTTATTTTTGAGAGTAGGGTTAGATTTAGTCATAATAAAACTTACCGATATTTTACTATTCTAACAGTAGAATATCGCACATTTTAGCAATATTCCACTAGCGGCAATCCCCTGCGCCCTTTTTGCAGTCGCCTTTATTTACAGTACCATCCAAGAAGCCTCTGGACTATTCAGAGGCTTCCCTCTACAGAGGCACATTTTCCCTTCCTTTTTTTTCTTTTGCAGATTTGGGTATGTGTTAATAATATTCAGTTTTCAAAATGACTAGTACTGTAATGGTACTTGTTATGTGATAATATAGCCTTCCATTCTAAAGTGTAGTAACGCTTTGGAGAAGAGATATGTTGTTTTCTACTACAGACCTTGGAAAGGAAGGGGGTTAGGTGATTTATATATTATTATGGGGAAGACAAATGGAGAAGTGCTGCGCTGAATACTTTCACTTTGTTACTAAATAAGCGAGAGGAGACGTTGTCAGCAGGGAATTCTCTGCAGTTATGACCTCACTTGCTTTCGCCTACATCGTGTGATCTGCCCTCTGCACAGAGGTTTTGAAACTGAACACATGCGCAGTGGGTACAGGTCCCTACAGGAGCGCGCACGCAGCTAGGGGGCTTCTAGGGATGCAGAATCAACTGTTAACCGTGATGCTGGAGCTTCCGCCCTCTGCTGCTGAGCGAGGTGCTGTGTATAGTTGCACGTGGTGCTGGGAAGGGTAGTTCACCAGAACTGCAGATGTGTAAGTATGTGTGACTGCCAGTAGGTGTTAAGACTGCTGTCCCAGAATGCACAGCACGGTTACTAAGGGGTACTTTTGACAGGCTTCAGTAAGGGTTTATAATGGCATGTCGTAAGTGACTATGTAAACCTCTATGGAATGACGTATTATCTGACTCATTCTCGAGTCTCTAGAAGTAAAATATCCTACTCAACTCTTCATCAGTCTGATTCTGTGACTTTGCGAAGAATGCGGGTTTTTTTGTTTGTTTATTTTTTTGCTGTTTTGTTTTTGTTAAACGGTGCAGTGTGTGTTTGTATTTTAATTACACATTTGTATAGCACAGACACATTTTTTTTCTTTTTCCTGTGCAGTGAACATCAAATAACTTATATAACTGACTGAGAGCAGAGCTTAAAGCATACCAGAGCTGAAAAAGTAAAAAGATTTATACATATCTGAGGCTTCCTTAAAGAGACTCTGAAGTCTCTAAAAAAAAAAATCATTTTTTGTATTACAAAATTCCCTTTAACTTAATAGCCCTACCTAAACCGCCGCTTTACGCTAACTAAATCCCCCAAACTTCCCGGGGGGCACTCTGGGCAGCGCTTCCGTGTGAGGCAGGGCTATGAGCCGCAGCCCTGCCTCACACGTGTCTGTCAGCGGCGAATTGCTGCCTCTCCCCCGCCCCTCTCAGTCTCAGACAGACGTTCGTGAGGCAGGGCTGCAGCTCATAGCCCTGCCTCACACGAAAGCTAATGCTGGCAGCAAAATCCACGACCAAGAAAGTCGTGGATTTTGCAGGGGAGAGGGAGGGCGCGTTAGGGGGGATTTAGATATCTTACAGCCACGGGGATGCGGCGGTTTAGTTAGGGCTAATATGTTAAACAGGATTTTGTTATAAAAAAACGGATTTTAAAGAGACTTCAGTGTCTCTTTCAGCCCGATCCGCTGGGATCGCTCCCACACCGCCGTCCTCAGCTGCCCGCAGCTTCGGGAACCGGGTCCAGTCACTTACGTCAGTTGGAGCCAGTCTATGCAGGAGAAGTGTGCCCTCAGCCGCTGGAGAGATACGCAAACAGCACACTTCTGCGTAGACTGGCCCCTACTGACGTAAATGAAGGGACCCGGTTCCTGAAGCTGCAGGCAGCGGAGGACGGCTGCGTGGGAGCGATCCGAGCTGATGGAACTGGAGGAAGCCCCAGGTATGTATAAATCTTTTTACTTTTTTCAGCTCTGAGTCCCTTTAAAGGAAACCTGAGATGAGCAAATTAAAAGATTTTATACTGGCCTGGGGCTTCCTCAAGCCCTATGAGCACTGATGCATCCCTCACCATCTTCTCGAGTGCCTTCGTACGTCTGGTATTGGTCCCGGTAACTGGCTCAGCTGCGACAGTCGAGCTGTTCTGCACATACGTGGAGGGGCTATGCATACGCAGAAGAGCCGACTGGCATGACTGAGCCAGATTACTGGGACTGATACCAGGCAAACGGAGGCACTTGGGAGGACGGTGAGGGATGCCTCAGTGCTCATGGGGCTGGAGGAAGCCCCAGGTAAGGATAAAATGTTTTAGTGTACTCGTCTCAGGTACACTTTAAGCCTCATACACAGGCTAGGTAAAACTTGGCGAAGTTGGCCGATAATGAATGCCTCCTTTGAGAATCTAGAATGTGTTCAGCAGTTCCTGATGCCTCAGCCAGCGATCCACCTTTTTTTCTTGTCCTGATTTTATGGACTCTGTGAGATCCTAAGGGACCTTTCACGCGGTCCATTGTGTTGCACAAAAATGCTGCATCCCAACGCAGAGGCAGTGATAGTCCTATGGGCTTTAAGTGGCTATCACATTGAACGCGGGGCGGCAGGTCCCATCGTAACAGCAAAAAAGTATCTGTGCATAGTGTGCATGATATCTATAATTTAGGCATTCGTTTATTGTCAGGGTCAGACTGGGACACTGCAGGCCCACCAGGGAGTTTTCAGCCTGGGGCCCACTTGTTTGAAGCTCACATACCTATGTAATCTGTGAAGTCCTGCTGAAGAGATGGAAGTGGTGCATAAAAATAATATTGTTGGTAGAACAGTAGACTATGGTAGGGATTAGATTGTAAACTCCTCTCACGATAGTCAGCAATATAAATATGCAGGGGCGGTTCCAGGAATGTGTTTTTGTGAGGGTAGTGTGCAGGTGCTGAATCCACTAGGTGGGGTGGCTGGTTAGTGAAAAAAAGGTGTGGCTATGCACTGGAAAATAGACGTGGTCATGGGCATGGCCAAATGTACATAAAATAAGTAGAGGTGTTATTCAAAGACAGTGGGCCTGCCTAGAAAAACTGTGGATGAAGCTCCCTCTCCTTTTACAAGAAGTAAGGCCAATGTTAGCGCACATATGGCAGGGGTTACATCAGTGCTGCACAAGAGGTCAGTGTTATATAAGTACATAATAAGAATCTGGTAGGACATTAGTCTATAACTATGGTGGAGATTAGACTGTGAGATCTTCTGAGGACAGTCAGTGACACGACTATGTATTCTGTAAAGTACTGCAGAAGATAAATAAAAATAATACTATGGTAGGACATTAAAGTGTACCTGAGATGAATAGGAAAAAAAAATCATACATACCTGGGGCTTCCTCCACCCCCCTCTGGCCTGATCGCTCCCTCGGGGTCATCCTCCGCCTCCTTGATCTTCCGTAAGGGGTCCTGGTATTTTGGGCCAGTCGGCGCAGTGCTCCTGCGCGCACTCCTCCCTCTTGCTCCAGTGGCCAGGAGAGTTTTGAGCCAGTGCGCACAAAGCTCACGGCAACGGGATCACGGCAGGGCGGGCACACGCGTAGTAAGCCCCGTCTGGCCAAGATATCGTGAGCCCTTACTGAGGATACAGAAGGTGGAGGAGGGCGCCAAGGGAGCAATCAGGCTGGAGGGGGCTGGAGGAAGCCCTAGGTATGTATGAATTTTTGTTTTTTTTAATTTATCTCAGGTTCCCTTTAAACTGTGACTATAGTAGGATTAGATTGTGAGCTCCTCTGAGGACAGTCAGTGGCATGACTATTTACTCTATGAAGTACTTCAGAGGATTTCAGCATATGGAGAGATGTCTGGCGCAGAGTGGAGAAGAATGCATTTTTATTTATTCATTTTTCCGCATTTCAGGCAGATTAAACATTTGTAAAGAGATTTGTGCAATAGTGCACCAGCCAGGCTTCTCTCCACATGCATGCAGCATGCATGATTCCATCATGTCAATATGGACCAAAATCTCTGAGGAAGAATTAAAGATAATCTGTACTCTCAAATTCTTACAATAAAAAGCATACAATTCTATTCATTATGTTCTTCTGGGTCCCTCTTTGCCATTTCCGCAGCTCCCCGCCACAATCCTGGCATTTAATTGCCAGTTTTTAGGAAGTGTTTACAAACAAAAAACATAGCTGCTAACCAGGAGGTGATGTATATGTGTATATAGATAGATAGATAGATAGATAGATAGATAGATAGATAGACACACATAGTGGCTTGCAAAACTATTCGCCCCCTTGAAGTTTTCCACATTTTGTCACATTACTGCCGCAAACATGAATCAATTGTAAAAATTCCACGTGAAAGACTAATACAAAGTGGTGTACACGTGAGAAGTGGAACGAAAATCATACATGATTCCAAACATTTTTTACAAATAAATAACTGCAAAGTGGCATGTGCGTAATTATTCAGCCCCCTTTGGTCTGAGTGCAGTCAGTTGCCCATAGGCATTACCTGATGAGTGCTAATGACTAAATAGAGTGCACCTGTGTGTAATCTAATGTCAGTACAAATACAGCTGATCTGTGACGGCCTAGGAGGTTGTCTAAGAGAATATTGGGAGCAACATAACCATGAAGTCCAAAGAACACACCAGACAGGTCAGGAATAAATTTATTGAGAAATTTAAAGCAGGCTTAGGCTACAAAAAGATTTCCAAAGTCTTGAACATCCCACGGAGCACTGTTCAAGCGATCATTCAGAAATGGAAGGCGTATGGCACAACTGTAAACTTACCAAGACAAGGCCATGTACCTAAACTCACAGGCCGAACAAGGAGAGCGCTGATCAGAAATGCAGTCAAGAGGCCCATGGTGACTCTGGATGAGCTGCAGAGATCTACAGCTCAGGTAGGGGAATCTGTCTATAGGACAACTATTAGTCGTGCACTGCACAATGTTGGCCTTTATGAAAGAATGGCAAGAAGAAAGCCATTGTTAACAGAAAAGCAGAAGAAATCCCGATTGCAGTTTGCCACAATCCATGTGGGGGACACAGCAAATATGTGGAAGAAGGTGCTCTGGTCAGATGAGACCAAAACAGAACTTTTTGGCCAAAATGCAAAACGCTATGTGTGGCAGAAAACTAACACTGCACATCACTCTGAACACACCATCCCCACTGTCAAATATGGTGGTGGCAGCATCATGCTCTGGGGGTGCTTCTCTTCAGCAGGGACAGGGAAGCTGGTCAGAGTTGATGGGAAGATGGATGGAGCCAAATACAGGGCAATTTTGGAAGAAAACCTCTTGGAGTCTGCAAAAGACTTGAGACTGGGGCGGAGGTTCACCTTACAGCAGGACAACGACTCTAAACATAAAGCCAGGTCAACAATGGAATGGTTTAAAACAAAACATATCCATGTGTTAGAATGGCCCAGTCAAAGTCCAGATCTAAATCCAATCGAGTATCTGTAAGAAGATCTGAAAACTGCTGTTCACAAACGCTGTCCATCTAATCTGACTGAGCTTGAGCTGTTTTGCAAAGAAGAATGGGCAAGGATTTCAGTCTCTAGATGCGCAAAGCTGGTAGAGACATACCCTAAAAGACTGGCAGCTGTAATTGCAGCAAAAGGTGGTTCTACAAAGTATTGACTCAGGGGGCTGAATAATTACGCACACCCCACTTTGCAGTTATTTATTTGTAAGAAATCTTTGGAATCATGTATGATTTTCGTTCCATTTCTCACGTGTACACCACTTTGTAGTGGTCTTTCACGTGGAACTTCAATACAATTGATCCATGTTTGTGGCAGTAATGCGACAAAATGTGGAAAACTTCAAGGGGGCCGAATACTTTTGCAAGCCACTGTGTATATAGTGTACACTGTGTGTGCTGCAAACCATTGTGGAACTTTGATATATATATATATATATATATATATATATATATATATATATATATATATATATATATATATATATATATATATATATATATATTATACACATACACTAATATGTGTGTATGGGCAGCTGTGACAGGCAGCTCCCTTCCCCCTCAGAGACGTTCTGTCTGTGAGGAATAAATAGCACACAGAGTCTGGAGGGGGCGTGCATAACTTCTCCCTATCACAGCAGACGCTGCACATTGCTCTCTGGCTCGACAAAGCTTAACAAAGAAAAAAAGATTAGATATATTACAGAGACATTGCAACTAGAAAAGGCTGCAGTAAGCCCGAGCACATTAGAACAGGTATAGGAATTTATAGGATAGAAGAAATAAGGCTGAACATTTTGTTACAGAGTCTCTTTAAGACAGTTCTGAAGGCAAAAAGGGAGCCAACTAAGTACTAGCAAGACGCACCTAATAAAGTGGCCAACAATAAATTTTTTGTCAATGTGTGTATTTTGGCTCATGCATTAGCCTACCCTTTAGTAATCATGAACCCCCAAAATGGCAAATGCTTGAACAATAACCTCAAAATACTTAATACAGCAATCATGACTATCAAATAATAAATGCAGCAATAATTGCTCCACATGAGAAATGCAGTAGGCATTACCCACATATGAAATGCAGCAAGCATTATCTCATATAAGAAATACAGCATACATTATTGGCCATGGGGCTAGTGGGGGGAGGGAGAAGGTCGCTGGTGCTATTTGGGGAAGGGAGGAGGCAATGGGGCTAGTGGGGGGAGGGAAAAGGTCGTTGCTACTTTTCCTAGGGAGAAGGTCACTGGAGCTCGATGGGAGAGGGAAAAGATCAGTGGAGCTATCGGTGGGTGGAAGAAGGTCACTAGGGCTAGTGGGAGATGGGAGAACGTTGCTCGGGCTAGTGGAAAAAAAAAAGAAGGTCACTGGGAGTAGTGAAAGGAAAGAGGTCACTTGGGCTAGTAAGGGCAGAGAGAAGGGTCACTGGAGCTAGTGGGGGAAGGGAGAAGGCCATGGGGCTAGTGGGGGAAGGAGAAGGTCGCTGGTGCTAGTTGAGGGAGGGAGAAGGCCATGGGGCTAGTGGGGGAGGGAGAAGGTCGCTGGTGTTAGTTAAGGGAGGGAGAAGGTCACTGGTGATAGTGAGGGAGGGGGGAGAGAGAAGGTTGCTGGTGCTATTACGGGGAGGGAGAAGGTTGCTGGTTTTAGTGGGGGGAGGAATAAGACTATAGGGCTGGTGGGGGAAGGGAGAAGGTTGCTGGTGCTAGTGGGTGAGAAAGAAAGCCATGGGGCTAGTGGGGGGAGGGAGAAGGTCGCTCGTACTATTGGGGGCAGGGAGAAGGCCATGGGGCTAGTGGGGGGAGGGAGAAGGTCGCTGGTGCTATTTGGGGGAGGGAGGTGGCCATGGGGCTAGTGGGGGGAGGGAGAAGGTCGCTGGTGCTATTCGGGGGAGGGAGAAGGCCATGGGGCTAGTGGGGGGAGGGAGAAGGTCGCTGGTGCTATTGGTGGGAGGGAGCAGGCCATAGAGTTAGTGAGGAAGGGAGAAGGTCGCTGGTGCTAGTGGGGGGAGGAAGAAGACTATGGGGCTAGGGGGGGAGGGAGAATGGAAGGATGGAGAAGGTCGCTTGTGCTAGTGGGGGGAAGGAGGAGGCCAGGGCCGGCCCGCCCATGAGGCGGGGTGAGGCAGGTTCCTCAGGCGGCAGGAAGTGGAGGGGCGGCACCAGGCATTAAGAGGAAGTGCCTGCGCCTTGTTTTTGCCGCCTTTCCGGAGAGACTGGACTGGTCACTTACTGGAGTGTGCTATCTAACCTACCGGCTACCGCCGCCGCCTGCTTGGCCGCACAGGGACGGCGCTTGCAGTAAGGCAAAGGGGGCAACTGCCCCCCCTAGGCCCCTGGCAGCCAAATGTCCGCGCAGCCTACCGCCCTGGCCCTGTGTCCGACTCCCACCAGGGTGAGCTGGTCTGCCTGCCTGGGTGCGGGTGCGTGGGGTGGCTGACTGCCTGTGTCTGTGTGCGGCGGCCGTGACGTCACCTGGCGGAGGGAGAGTCGGAGGGAGTGAATCGAATGATTCGAATCATATACATACCTCCTCCTCGGCTCCTCCAAGCGCCGCGGTTCGGTTCCAGCATCTGTCTCCTCCAAGCGGTTCGGTTCCAGTGTCTAGTCTGGAACCGAATCGCTTGGAGGAGACAGACGCTGGAAGAACCAAACCACTTCGGTTCCAGCGTTGTCTGAGTCTTCTTCCAACTCCTCTCGGCTCATCTCCAGTGGTTTGGCTCCTGACTCTGCCTCCACGCAGCGTCACCGACGTAGCTGCGCAGCGCTCCCAGGATCCTTGAGGAGACTGACGTCCTCCTGGTCACATGCTGCAGCGGGCCTGGAGGTAGTAACGTGCGCCTGACCCGGAGCCTGCCTCTGCCTGACACACTGACAGCTAATGGTAAGAGAAGACATCAGTGTGACAGGCAAATAGATGGATGTCATTCTTTGGAGGGGGAGGGGGGGGGTCTTAGGGCGAGGTTGGGGCAGGCTGCCTTTATGTTTTTGGGGGAGATGCTGCCTGGCAGCAGCTGCCACCCATATGTCTGGGGGGAACCTAGCTGGAGAAGAGGGGGGCCACCCATATGTGTTTGGGGAGATGATGGCTGCCAGTGCCACGGTGCCACCCATGTTTGGGGGGAAGAGGGGGCACCAATATGTTTGGGGCATGCTGGCTGCCACACATGTTTGGGGGGAAGAGGGGGGCCACCCATATGTTTGGGTCATCATGCTGGCTGCCACCCATATGTTTGGAGAGAAGAGGGGGGTCCCCCATATGTTTGGGGCATGCTGGCTACCACCCATATGTTTGGGGAAAAGAGGGGGGCCACCCATATGTTTGGGGCATTTTGGCTGCCACCCATATGTTTGGGGAGAAGAGGGGGGGCACCTATATGTTTGGGGCATGCTGGCTGCCACACATATGTCTGGGGGTAAGAGGGGGGCACCCATATAATGTCAGTGTCATCTAGGCGGCCCCTTGGTTTTTTTTGCCCCAGGGCCCCACTTCACCTAGAACTGGCCCTGTGGCCACCTCAAGTGCTGCAGTGAAGTCTCCCTGCCTGGCAGTGGCAGCACGCAGCACGCAGCACACCGAATCGGTGAGTGACCCTGGCCTGTGTGCATAATGACCCGGCGCCAGCCCTGCCACTTGCGTGACGTGCCGCCCACGCCCACCCACCATGCCGGACTTCTGAGTCTGAGGCGAGCTCTGCCGCTTACTAGGCCTCTGTGAGGCTGTCCTAGCTGCACCGCTGCGCTGCCTCCGCTCCGCCTGCAGAATCCGGGACGGAAGTGACTGGAGGAGTCACGCTGCCTGCCGCCCGCTGCCCACCATGATATTCACGGTCACTGAGTGCTGCCGTAACCGTGACAATGATGAGCCCGCCGTTGCCCCCCGGCTTTGCCCGGCAGCGAGAGATGGAGGAGCAAGCTTGCTGCCCTCTGCCCGCCGGCGCAAGATGGATGCTGGCTCGTGCCCGACGCCTGGCCTGCCCTCCGCCATCGTCGTCGCCGGACCTCACCATCCCCGGTGAGTCACTTTGCTGCGGCTGCTGCCCCAGGCTCTGGCTCTTCACGGTCGGGTCGGATTCCTTTTTTGTATTTTAATGTTATGTATGTACAGTAGTCAGACTGACTGGTGGAGGTGGTATATTTATTTGGAATGTGGTAGTGGTATGCAGGCCCAGTCCTGCATATACAGGCTGGGGTCCTGCATTGCAGGGGGGTATATATATATATATATAATCCTGTTGCTGGTAGTGTGGTATTGGTATGCAGGCCCAGCCCTGCATATACAGGCTGGGGCCCTGCATTGCAGGGGGGTATATATAACATCCTGTTGGCGTTGCTGGTAGTGTGGTATTGGTGTGCAGGCCCAGCCCTGCATATACAGGCTGGGGCACTGCATTGCAGGGGGGTATATATCATGTTGCTGGTAGTGTGGTATTGGTATATGCAGGCCCTGCATATACAGGCTGGGGCCCTGCATTGCAGGGGGTATATATCATCCTGTTGCTGTTATTTATTTTCTCTGTCTTATTGACTCATTGATTGACTGTGTGCTATAAGGGGGTTGGGTCTGGGACATGCAGGAGGGTGGCAGCCACTTTGCAGACAAGTTCACAACAGCACCATACAACCTAGGCCTAGCTATATTGCCAGTGCAGTGACTGACTGAAGCCCTAGTGGCTTGGGCCTAAGGTAAGGCGGTAGAAAGCATGGGCTGTGTGCTGTGCTCCAAGTATTCACATCTCTCTCATGCTTGCTGAATACACACGGTGCGTTCCCGCACTTTATTTCCCGCTCGATTCCCGTCAATTCGTTTTTTTCCAACATGTCTGATTTGCATTTCGATGGATCGTTAGGTCGATTCGCATGTAAAGTATGCCAAATCGACCTAACGATCCATGGAAATGCGAATCGGACATGTTGGAAATAAACTAATCGACTGAAGCGGTCTTCTTTAATTCTTTAGGACGGGGGGCGGGGTGGTGGCCGGGGTGGGGGGGGGGGGGTGGGGGCGCCTTCACAATCTTTGCCTCAGGCAGCAGAAAGTCCAGGACCGGCCCTGGAGGAGGCCATGGCGCTAGTGCGGGGAGGGAGAAGGTCTCTGGTGCTATTGGGGGGATGGAGAGGCCATGGAGCTAGTGGGGGGAGGGAAAAGGTCACTGGTGCTATTGTGGGGAGGAAGAAGACTATGGGGCTAGTAGGGAGAGGGAGAAGGTCACTGGTGCTAGTGGGGAGAGGGAGACTGATGCTAGCGTCTACTTACTGGCTACCTCCTGACATCCACACTTCTCCTTGTTTCTGTTTGCAGCTTCCTATTCCTCTACTGTTCCAGGCAGGGGGTGAGACTTCCTCTGAACAGGAGACGGGCTTCCTCCAGGTATGGCTTTCACCTTATAGCCACCAGCTCCTTAGTGTCCCAAGGTGGGAGCATTCACCAAGTTGAGGGCTTGCACTAGCCAGCCACCCTCTCCTCAGTGTCCCATGCGGGAGCAGGGTTTTTTGCCACCATGGGCAGGGCTATCGCCATCAGGAGCGAGGCTTATGCCAGCCAAATACCTTCTCTCCTCTTCCAAGATGGGTGGGGGTTCTTACTGCAAGGGGTGGTGCCTCCTCTGGGTAGCCCCTATCACAGATAGCTGAAGAGAGATACGCTGCCGCTGCAGGATTGTCTGTGACCTCTAAACAGTAAAAACTCCACACACCTGCTGCTCACAGGTATCCTTTTGGGACTGTTGCAGTGCGTTTAAATAACAATTGCACTGCAGCAGAGATTTCAAGTGTGGAAGATAATCTGGTAGATGCACACTTTTTTTGTTAGGGCCAAAACTGCCTGATTATAATAAACAGTTTTTGTTTACAAGAAGAACTATGTTTCAGTATGATCAACCTTTTTGAGACATGCAAGCTCTGCCCCCTTAAGGCCAGAGCCTTATTTTCAAGTATAGATTGTTATTGGCTCACAGTGATCACAGGGTCAGGAGGCCATAAATTTGAGCATGAACCTCAGCTTTCATTAAAGAGACCCAGAGACGAATATGATACTAAATTTATACATACCTGGGGCTTCCTCCAGCCCCATAAGCCTGGATCGCTCCCACGCCGCGGTTCTCCACTGCCTCTGTCCGCCGGTACAGGGTTCCGTAATTTTGGCCAGTCGAGCGAGTCGACGCAAGTGCAGTGCGCTCCCTCTGTACTGCGCAGGCGCATGCGTACAAAGCCGAAGGGAGCCCCTGTGCATGCGTGCAACTGGTCGCGTCCGGCGGAAGTGACGAGACCCAGTACCGGCGATAGAGGCAGCGGAGGATGGCAGCGTGGGAGCGATCCAGGCTTATGGGGCTGGAGGAAGCCCCAGGTATGTATAACATCTTTTTTCATTTTTCAACTAGCCTTCGTCTCTGGTTCCCTTTAAACTGCTGAGGTTAGTGGCAACGAATGTGGCAGAACGTGACGCAAACAGGTAAAATTTGTGTCCTGTCAAAGACTGGTCTGCACAACAGGACATATATTTCACCTTACGTGGTAGTGAAGGGGTTAAATGGTTCTAAAAGAATGACCCGTACAACCTGAAAATAAAGATTGAATTTGATTTCAATTGAGTTTAAACATTCCAGTCAATTTTCACGCTAACAAGCATTTTAGAAATGTAAACATTTATCTGGTAATAAAGGGTTTTTCTTTTGCTGGTACTGAAGTGGTTAGATAATAACCAAATTGGTGTTGTCAGGTAGGATTTTTTTATCAGTGCAATGGGTTAAAAAGGAGAGAGATGTTTGTTTCCATAGTAACGCCAACAGGCAGTCTCTTTTCTTGTGGTGATCCTTGCAGTCAATGCTTATATACCATGCTTACGGTATATACCGTACTCATGCAGAGAATTCAGATAAAGTAGACAAAACACTTGATATAATGCAACCTCTAAGGTATTGAATTTATGCAGTTATTTAAATACATGGGCGTAATATTTGAAACTGTAATAAATATCAATCTGTGCCCTCGTTCTCTATTTTGCTTTTACCAAGATAGTGTAATTGGGTGAAGACATCTCAGATACTTGTCCCAGTAAACCATTCAGAAATGCTAGCTTACTATTGCAGCTGTACTGGTCTTCATAATACAGCCCCAAAACATGTAAACAGAGGAGCTAAAAACTATTAAAAATCTAAGGAGCAACATGGCCTACTGGATGAATGAAACCAACAGATAATTAAGAAAAAATGAATGAACCCCACATCACCAAGTACATTATCATCTGGCCGTATACAGAATAGACATCTTAACATGGCCAACTGGACTGAACCTGATGCATTACACTTGTTTTGTGCTCATGACATTCTTTACATTATTGATGGGGTTCCTTTATCCTCTAGCTTAGTTGTTTTTCATCTTTCAATATTTCATTATTTTTAGTCGCCTCCTACGAATGTACTTGTAATCCAAATGACTATCTTTTTTGTTTTTTCTTCAGAGAAGCCTCCACTCAGAACCTAAGAGTTAAAGGATACCAGAGGGGAAAATAAAATAGTTCTGTTACTTACCTGGGCTTCTTCCAGCCCCTGTAGGTTTGTATGCCCCTCGCCACCCTCCTCACTCAGCTGTTTGTCTATCGCGCTGCATCGCAATTGACCCCAGTGTGAATGTGAACCATCCGTTACTTTCCCTGTTTCTTAGTTGTTCTCTCATCCTAGCTTAACTTTCTGACCCCTACAATGATAATACTTACCCTGTTGGCATTAGGTTTGTATGTACTGTATGTTTGCAATGTATCCACCTTAAAGTGAACCTGTACTGAGTAAAAATATTTAAAATAAACACATGAGGTAACTTCAAATGAACATTACATAGTTACCTTGCCATCAGTTCCTCTCAGAAGCTCGCCATTTTCTTCTGACAATAATCCCTTCCAGTTCTGACAATATTTTGTCAGATCTGAAATATATCAGTTGGTGTCAGTAAAATATCAGTTGCTGTCAGTTATAGCTGAGAGGAAAACGGATGTACCAGGTAATGTCCATGTTTCCCTATGGCTCAAATGGGCAATGTTACAGTTTAACTGTGTGCTGACAAGAAAGCTGTTATGGGTAGTGGCCATTTTCAAAATGGAGGACGGAAAATTCCCTTGATCACAGTGAACAAACAGGATGCGGGACAGGAGAAAGACACTGAGGAGTAGACTACATGAAAGGTAAGTATGACTTGGGTATGCTTATTTTGACTTTTAATTTTCAGTTCAGGTTTTCTTTAAAGGACAACTGAAGCAAGAGGGATATGGAGGCGGACCTATTTATTTCCTTTTAAAGTGGTATAAAACCCAGCATTTCGTCTTTGCTCTAAAAGATTATTTACAGCATATAATGTACTACCACATTTTTTTTTAGCAGAACAGCATTCAAAGGGTTAAAACACAGGGCTTATGCTGGAAATACATGGCTCGATTTTGAGCTGATAAGATGGTTAGATAGATAAATTCCAACATGTTCAATCGTTTTGCCGCTCGATTTCTCATTGACGTGAATTGAAAAAAGGTAAGAAAAGCGAGCGGAAGATAAGAGAATCAAGCGGGCAAAACGATTGGGTGCAGAATTGAGCGCCAGAATCGACCCGTGCTTTCCCAGCATTACTTTTTTAATAGAATGCTCCCTGCAGGAAGATCCGCATCCGAACTGGTGATAACATTATTTTGTGTTTACTTAATTGTAGTAGAGTAGAATCACACCAGGAACAAGCATGCAGCTAATCTTGTCAGATCTGACAATAATATCAGCAAATACCTGATCTGCGTATGCTGGTTCAGGGTCTAGGGCTGAAATTATTAGAGGAACAGCAGAGCTGCCAGGAAAGTGGTATTGATTAAAAGGAAATGACTATGGAAATCTCCATATTCCTTTTGTTACAGTTGTCCTTTAACAACCGTAAATAATGGCACTTTTGACTACTCTGCTCTTTCTTTCCTTGAGAAAAAAAATAACTGCCCTTTTACATCTTATGTACTAAGGCTACGTTCACAGTGGGCTGTTGCATCGGACAAAACAAACTGCATCGTTAATGTGATGCAAGTACAGCTGTGCTCATAAGTTAACATACCCTGGCAAAATGTATGAAATGTATGATTTCTTAACCATTTTTCATAAAATACAAATACTTTCACTCATAGTTATTTGAAGCCATTTATTGTCAAACAATTTTATTTACTCTTTTTACATCATAATCACTGCACAAACTACCCAAATGACCCCGATCAGTTCTTAATACTGTGTATTGCCCCCTTTAACATCAGTGACAGCTAGAAGTTTTTTGTGGTAGCTGTTTATAAGGCTATTTATTGTCTCACATGCTAAAGGTGCCCATTCTTCCTGGTGGAAAAAAAAATGAGAACAAATGAATGGTAAATAATCATTACAGATGGTCAATGGGACGCAAATGTATTTATTATTATTATTTATTGTACTTATAAAGCACCAACATATTACACAGCGCTGGACATTAGTTTAGGTTACAGACAATATTTAGGGCTGACATACAGCAATATGACAATACAGGAATACAAGAAAGACCAGATCACGCAGCACAGTATGAGTACCAGGTAATGCTTAGGCAGTCACTGGATGGGAGCATGGAGATTAGGCAAGTCAGGTTCACTCAGATGCATAGCATGGGTTCACAGTAATGGAGGTGCCAGATCAGGTAGGACACAAAAGGAGGACTCTGCCCAAAAGGCTTACAATCTAGAGCAAATAATTCCAACCTGCATACAAATGAAGTTCAAAATATATGTGGACCAAAAAGAAAAGGAGCAGAATTTGGCACAATTCCAAGGTGCATACAATTTGCATGCAAGTCAGAATTATCTGCATATCACTGACCATCTCTAATAATTACAGTGGATTCTACTTGGCTGAAAACCATGGAGCATTAACAAGAATTTTTTTTTTTTACATTCAGACATTAACCGTCTGGATTTAACAACGTAACGTAAGCGTCAAACTGGTATTACTTATCTCAAGAACAGCTTATTCTCTGTTCAAACTGTGCCGTTAAGTGATATTAACATTTTCACCACCAGTGGGTGCTGTTGTCTGCAGAGGACCTTCTAAAGGAACCTGCTGGATTACACTGAATCCGTTGCAGTAAACTTTACTGCAACATACGCATAGTGCAGATGAAGGAAATTTCCATGTTAACATCGATGTATTTTAACTTAGCAGTTTCTCAACAGACTGCTGCATGCATTACATACAGAGGTGCATGAAAATGAAGAGCAGCTAAACGAGAAGCATGCAACAATGCATCCATCAAATTGTATCTGTTTTTATGCACCTTCAGGCAGCAGCGCACTTAAAGGATAACTGAAGTGAGACGGATATGGAGGCTGCCATATTTATTTCCATTTAAGCAATACCAGTTGCCTGGCTTTCTGCTGTTCTGCACCTGTTCTGCATTTGCCCAAACACGATTTCCCAAGTTCATTTGTTTTACCATAAAAAAATATATTAGATATAGGAAAAGAGAAATCGTACATGTGTCATTGCAGCAGAGAATTAACATACAGGTTATTATAACGCATACAGTAACACAAATCAAAAATTGAGAGATGGAGCTCACAAAACGCTGAAAGCCTGGGATACAATCCATATAAATAACAGTGCAGTCTATTGCCATAACCGTGAGATCTATAAGAGAAGAAGGGAAGAATAAACCATATTATTAATACTTCTAAACACTAGTGGAGTTCTTACTTTAATCATAATTAAGAATGTAAACATGATGTACATTTGAGAGCAATAATAAGGCAAGGTGAATCATATCACCAGGTGTTCATGTTCTGTCCCTCCACCTCTCCCAAATTGAGTTCAACTGTTGGATTTGACCCCGTTGTGTGTGTAAACCAGCTTCTTGTATGCCATATTCCCATCTAGTCTTTTCCTCCAGCATGCTATAACCCAGGTTCATTTGTGATTTTTTACATGCTGGTGGAATACATTGTAATTGCAAATACGCACATCATGCAGAAAAAAGCAGAAAGCTGTCCTATTTAAGATGCCAAGTAAAAACGTGGAATGTAAACAAACGTAAACAACATGCGGTTGCCGAGCAGGCCATTGTCTATAATGGGCAGTGCACATGAGTCAAATAAGTGTGCTCCCTGCCTCAGTGTACACCAGCCCTAACGTGCCATTTTTCTGTTGTTTGAGTTACTGGTCTGAATTGAACTCTACCGAATATGATGAACGGGAAAAATACAGGATTCTGAATAAAAACGAACAAAGGTGCAAATACTACAGAAAATATCGGCGCTATATAAATAAAAAGTATAAAATCCTGGGAGGGATGATTTTGTTTAAGAGCTCTAAAACATTTCACTGGCATTCAAGTTTTGTCTGGGAAATTGGCAGGACAGCCAGGCAATCTGCATTGTTGAAAAATAAATAAATGTCAACTGCCATTTTCTTTTCACTTCATGTGCGATTTAAAGGACATGTTCGAGAGGGATATGGAAGCTGCCATATTTATTTCCTTTTAAACCATGCAAACTGCCTGGCTGTCCTTCTGATCTCTTGTATCAGCAGTATCTGAATCACCCACCTGAAACAAACATGTGGTAAAACTAGTCAGTCCAGTCAAACACCTGATCTGCATGCTTGTTCAGGGTCTATGGCTAAAGGTATTAGATGCAGAGGATCAGCAGAATTTTTTATGTACAGCAATTCTTGTGGTGAATTCCTCCCAGCGATGGAAGCACGTGCGTCCGGCCTGCGCATGTGCAGTGCAGTGTGACTGGACCCTATTACAAGGAAGATTATAGTATAAAGGAGCCACCCAGGAGGATGGTGAGGGAACCCACAAACTACATAGGGCTGGAGGAAGACCCATGTAAATATAAATGCTGCTACTTAGTATGCCTCAGGTTTCCTTTAAAGGGAACATTGAGAAGGAGATGGTGGCTGCCATGTTAATTTACTTTAAAACAATACAAGTTGTCTGGCTGTTCTGTAATGACACATAGCAGACTGTAAAAAAATAATTAGGATAACCATTTTTACTTTACTTATCTTGGTTCCAGCACCAGAAACACTTTATATCTATATATTTCTGTATATTGGCAAGTAACCCTGCTCACCCAATGATGCCTAGCCTAGGTAATGATGTCATGCAGCTTTCTCCCACAAAGCAGTCTGGGCGTTCATGTGATATTCCTGCTCACTTCAGTGGGGCGGAAAAACGATAGAAGTAAATTGCTGGTATTTGATGAATTACCCCAATCAGTAGCTGATACTCCCTTTAACATGAGAAATCTATTCCTTTTCACAAACAGACCAACAGGGGGCGCTGTATGACTGATATTGTGGTGAAGCCCCTACCACAAAAAACTCTAAGTACGTACTCCTGGCAGTTTCCTGTCTGTGAACCTTGCTGCATTGTGGGAAATAGCTGTTTACAGCTGTTTCCAACTACCAAAAAAGCATGCAGCAGCTACATCATCTGCCAACAGTAAAAATGTCACCATGTAATAAATGTCAGAAGGTAAATCAGGGATTTAAAAGATTTTACAATAGGCAAACACTGACTAAATCCTTTATACATAATTATTGTAAAATTAAGCACTTTTTTATTAATTATTTTTACTGGATCCTCTTGATGGATCCACTTTGTCCTCCTAAACGTATACAAACGTCAAGGAGGACATGCGTGCTCCCGCGGCCGATCGCGCGCGTGCACGCGCACTCCCGGCCGCAAATTCGTTAGCCCAGGAATCAATGTATCGGGCTATGGTGCCCGATCACTGATTCCTCTCCCCCGCTGAAAAAGCGACAGCGTCTCTCGGAAGCTACGCTTTTTCTGACGCTATGTCCCTCTAAGCGTACATTGTACGCTTAGAGTGACGTCATGTAAACAAACTCAAGAAAAAGTAAAACTACATCTAAAAGTAAAAAAACATTACAATACACAAATATTTCCCCAAATAAAACACTATTTATATCCCACCCTCCCAAAAATACCCACATAAAATGTTTAATAAAAAAAAAAAAACATTACTATAAAAACAAACAAACACATAAATATTTACCTAAGGGTCTAAACTTTTTAAATATCTATGTAAAGATGAAATATTTCTCTATTTTTTTTTAATAAGCTTGTAAATAGTGATGGATGCAAAACGGAAAAAAAATGCTCTTTTATTTCCAAATAAAATATTGTCGCGATACATTGTGATAGGGACATAATTTAAACGGTGAAATAACCGTGACAAATGGGCAAATACAATACATGGGTTTTAATTATGGAGGCATGTATTATTTTAAAACTATAATGGCCGAAAACTGACAAATAATGAATTTTTTTCATTTTTTTTCTTATTCTTACTGTTAAAATGCATTTACAGTAAGGTAGCTCTTAGCAAAATGTAGTGATAAAGTTATAGGCTAATAAATGGGAGGTGAACATTGCTCGGATGCATAAAGTGAGAACGACTGAGGGCTTAAATGGTTAAGAATGTAAATAAGTGGTGTAGGAAAAGGGGGGGTTAAGGTGAGACAATCCTGTTTAAGTATGGAATTTAATTTGAATTTATCTCCTGAATCAAGCAGAATACTGGGACTAATGCTGGGAATACACAATGAGATTTCTCAGCAGATTTACTGTCCGATCGTTTTTCTGATTGATTTTCGATCATTTTTCTGATCCATTTCGATTCACTTCTATGAGAAATTGATCAGAAAAGCAATCGAAAATCAGATCGAACAAGTCAGAAATTATCTATCAATTCATCTGCCAAAAATCTCATGGTATATTCCCAGCACAAGCCAAACTGAATCTCAACAGAACAACACTACTAGAAAGATGCCTGTGTTGCCCTAGGCCTAGACAATGCAATTCTGTGTACAGCACGTGAAATGGATGTACAGTTGAATTAAATTTGCAGGGAATATGAGCAGAATCCTAGTCATTCATCATGCACTACTCACATATTACTCATTCTGCACATATCTACAGGGAGATTGTGGACCACAGACACCACCTCTATCTGTACAACTGTAGGCCTCTTTCAGATCGGGGGCTGAACGGCACACTTCCCGAGCAGATCAATCTCCTGTCTTTTACCAACCAGTGCAATTTAAATGCAGCCAAAATGCAGCAGTTGTAACACCACCCATGTCAAGCACTTACAGGCGGTGGTGTTACAGGGCAGCAGAGGGCCGCGACATGTCATGATCTGGCTCCATGGGGAGGGCTGTCTAGTGCAGGTACCGAGCGCTAACAAGTGCCTGCCCCGTCCAGTGCGGAAGAGCAGCTGAAAGGCAGTGAATTAAGTTGCCCGTGTGAAAGGGGCCTAAATTGATTCAAAACAGGTTTGCAGGGGTTGTATATGTAGAACATGATAGAACAGCATAATCCTGATTACGTTATATAAATATTAATCTGAAATTATGTAATAATATTAATTTATTTCATGAGCCAAGTAAGTTGTGAAATTGGTCTTAGAACTGACAATAGTTACATGTCTACTCTTTACACTCAAATGAACATATTACATATTAGATATGTAAAACAAGAAGGTAGACAATCGAGAGCCCCCAATCATATACAGGGAGTGCAAATTATTAGGCAAGTTGTATTTTTGAGGAATAATTTGATTATTGAACAACAACCATGTTCTCAATGAACCCAAAAAACTCATTAATATCAAAGCTGAATATTTTTGAAAGTAGTTTTTAGTTTGTTTTTAGTTTTAGCTATTTTAGGGGGATATCTGTGTGTGCAGGTGACTATTACTGTGCATAATTATTAGGCAACTTAACAAAAAACAAATATATACCCATTTCAATTATTTATTTTTACCATTGAAACCAATATAACATCTCAACATTCACAAATATACATTTCTGACATTCAAAAACAAAACAAAAACAAATCAGTGACCAATATAGGCACCTTTCTTTGCAAGGACACTCAAAAGCCTGCCATCCATGGACTCTGTCAGTGTTTTGATCTGTTCACCATCAACATTGCGTGCAGCAGCAACCACAGCCTCCCAGACACTGTTCAGAGAGGTGTACTGTTTTCCCTCCTTGTAAATCTCACATTTTATGATGGACCACAGGTTCTCAATGGGGTTCAGATCTGGTGAACAAGGAGGCCATGTCATTAGTTTTCCTTCTTTTATACCCTTTCTTGCCAGCCACGCTGTGGAGTACTTGGACGCGTGTGATGGAGCATTGTCCTGCATGAAAATCATGTTTTTCTTGAAGGATGCAGACTTCTTCCCGTACCACTGCTTAAAGAAGGTGTCTTCCAGAAACTGGCAGTAGGACTGGGAGTTGAGCTTGACTCCATCCTCAACCCGAAAAGGCCCCACAAGCTCATCTTTGATGATACCAGCCCAAACCAGAACTCCACCTTCACTTTGCTGCTGTCTGAGTCAGACTGGAGCTCTCTGCCCTTTACCAATCCAGCCACAGGCCCATCCATCTGGCCCATCAAGACTCTCATTTTATCAGTCCATAAAACCTTAGAAAAATCTTCTTGAGATATTTCTTGGCCCAGTCTTGACGTTTCAGCTTGTGTGTCTTGTTCAGTGGTGGTTGTCTATCAGCCTTTCTTACCTTGGCCATGTCTCTGAGTATTACACACCTTGTGCTTTTGGGCACTCCAGTTATGTTGCGGCTCTGAAATATGGCCAAACTGGTGGCATCTTGGCAGCTGCACGCTTGACTTTTCTCAGTTCATGGGCAGTTATTTTTATTTTGCACCTTGGTTTTTCCATGCGCTTCTTGCGACCCTGTTGACTATTTTGAATGAAACGCTTGATTGTTCGATGATCACGCTTCAGAAGCTTTGCACTTTTAAGAGTGCTGCGTCCCTCTGCAAGATATCCCGCTATTTTTTACTTTTCTGAGCCTGTCAAGTCCTTCTTTTGACCCATTTTGCCACAGGAAAGGAAGTTGCCTAATAATTATGCACACCTGATATAGGGTGTTGATGTCATTAGACCACACCCCTTCTCATTACAGAGATGCACATCAACTTATATGCTTAATTGGTAGTAGGCTTTCGAGCCTTTACAGCTTGGAGTAAGACAACATGCATAAAGAGGATGATGTGGTCAAAATACTCATTTTCCTAATAATTCTGCACTCCCTGTATTATTGATAATACAAGGGCCTCAATGGGGGTATACTGAGGGTGCTGGGGGAGAGAGGACCTTACTAAAGGTACTGAGAGTTGGTTGGGGGGGAGAGAGAGGGTAGAACGATGGAGGGCAGGAAGGAGAGAGTAACTTACTTCTCAGATCCCTCTCTTCAGCATTTTGCTTTCTTGCTGTGCTGGCGAGAGGATCATGAGCTACAAGCTGTGTGGGCAGAGTTTTGCAGGCCAGGTTGGGGCGGAGCTTTGCACCAGGATGGTGGCAGAGCCTTGGCACTGGTCTTGGTACCCCTTTCAAGAAGCATAATGTGGTGCCCTGAGCTCAGGTCACTCGGTAAAGCCGGCCCTGCTCCAGGTATTGCTTCCAACTTTGACTTTGCCATGGCTATTCCATATATTCTGCCAAAAGTTCAATAAACATGGCACATTGTTTCTGAAATCTATAACCCCCCCCCCCCCCCCCCAAAGAAAAAAATAAATAAATATATATATATATATATATATATATATATATATATATATATATACAGTGATGTGAAAAACTATTTGCCCCCTTCCTGATTTCTTATTCTTTTGCATGTTTGTCACACTTAAATGTTTCTGCTCATCAAAAACCGTTAACTATTAGTCAAAGATAATATAATTGAACACAAAATGCAGTTTTAAATGATGGTTTTTATTATTTAGTGAGAAGTAAAACTCAAAACCTACATGGCCCTGTGTGAAAAAGAAATTGCCCCCTGAACCTAATAACTGGTTGGGCCACCCTTAGCAGTAATAACTGCAATCAAGCGTTTGTGATAACTTGCAACGAGTCTTTTACAGCGCTCTGGAGGAATTTTGGCCCACTCATCTTTGCAGAATTGTTGTAATTAAGCTTTTTTTGAGGGTTTCTAGCATGAACCGCCTTTTTAAGGTCATGCCACAACATCTCAATAGGATTCAGGTCAGGACTTTGACTAGGTGTAACAGTCAGCGGACCCGCTGCGCTCCGCTTCTCAGGCTCTCACCTCTGGGTCGCCGGGTGGGGCTGTACGGACAGCGGAGTCCACATGCTCGGCGGACTCCGCCGCACGCTTGCTGCCTGTGGGGTCCCGCTCCCTCGCCGGCTATCTGTCTCCGTCTTATGTACGCACGTGCAAGGAGACAAGAACTTTATGCCACTAGATGAGGAGCTGGCTGGTCAGCTGATTCCAATGGCTCTGTGGATTGGCTGGGGCTCTGGGGCGGCGCTGGGCAGTTCTCTGGCTACTTATAGAACTTGCTTGTCAGTAGCAAGTTGTCTGCTGTCGTGAATACATTCGTGTTAGCGCGCAGACCTTAGTCCAGTTTCCTAGGTGTTGATACCAAGGACCTTCACACCTTAGATTAGGATTGCATTTGTATATTTACCTGTGTTTTGACTCTGGCTATCCCTGACTACTCTTTACTCTAATCGCTCTTGTACTTCTGTCTATCTGATTCAAAGTTGCCGACCCTGCCTGTTTACCGACTCTGAATCAGCCTTCCGTTTCTGTACTGCTGCCGCCTTCTCTGTTGCCGAACCTCTGCTTGTCTGACCTTCTCCCTTCAGTGGAACGTCTCCCACTGTAGGGCTATCTCTAAGGCTTGCCTCTCCGAGACGCCTGCCCTAGCAGACGATTACTGCCACCGGCCGAGATTCCTCTCTTTGCCCGGTTTGAGGATCTCACACACGGGGTTCCCATTCAGAGGTAACCACACCTCTGAGGAATTGCCGTGTGGTGGATATTTCCACAATCTTGTTAATTATTACTGTCTTTATTGTCATTTACTGTATTAGGTGTCCAGAGGTTAGTTACACTTGTATTATTGGTGATTTTGCAGATCATCAATAATCAGGTGACATCTGTATTGTTGGCGATACTGCAGATCACCAATAATCAGATTCTCTCTGTTTGCTGACACCAATCCTAACAGAACAGCAGACCAAATACATTATGGATGCATTACGCAGCCAGGTTGAGGCTCTAACCACCTCATTAAATAATCTCATCGAGGTGGTTAATACGCAACAGACCCAGATCACTCAACTGTCTGGATCTGTGCAGGTCCTCCAGATGGCTGTTGCTACTATGCAATCCCCTCCGGTCCCAGATCTGCGTATGTCAGTACCTGAGAAATTTTCAGGACACAGCTCTGACTTCCAGAACTTTTGCAACCGAGTGTTGTCTTATTTTGAGTTGAGACCCAACTCGTCAGGTACCGAGCCTCAGAGGGTTACGTTTATAAAGACCTTATTATCCGGGGACTCACAAACCTGAGCATATGGTCTCCCGCCTGAAGATGTGGCATTGACTTTAGTCTAGGAATTTTTTAAAGCAATGGCCATCATATATGATGACCCGGATGCCTCGATCACTGCTGAGAGGAAGCTTAAAGAGACACTGAAGCGGAAAAAAAATTATGATATTATGATTTGTATGTGTAGTACAGCTAAGAAATAAAACATTAAGATCAGATACATCAGTCTAATTGTTTCCAGTACAGGAAGAGTTAAGAAACTCCAGTTGTTATCTCTATGCAAACAAGCCATTAACTCTCTGACTAAGTCTTAAGCAGCCCATACACTCAGCCGATTTTCTGACCGACCGATCGATCCCGATCGATCGATCAATCGATTGCAAATCGGTTGGCCAATCGACCGATCGACGGCCGATTTCGATCGATTTCGATGGATTTCCGTCGAACTAGCAGGGTGGAAAATTTAGGTCGATCTGATGAGATTGCTTATCAGTTTGCATTGGCCTTAATGGAAATCTGATGGCAAAAAAATGCCATCAGATCGAATTTCAATAGATTTCAAACTGAAATCTATTGGAATTCTATCCTGGTAAAAAATGTTCTAAAAACGCATCAGATAGATCATCAGATGCATTTCTTATCTATCTGCTGCCAATCTGACGAGTGTATGGGCACCTTTAGTCATGGAGAGGGCTGTTATCTGACTTTTATTATCTCAACTGTAAGTGAACTGTTTACTTTTTCTCTGCTAGAGGAGAGGTCATTACTTCACAGACTGCTCTGAAAGAATCATTTTGAATGCTGAGTGTTGTGTAATCTGCACATATTATAGAATTATGCAATGTTAGAAAAAACACTATATACCTGAAAAGTATGAGAATATTTTCTTTGCTGCTAATCTTCTAGTAATTATTCATAGTACACAACCAATTCACTATATCATATATTTTTTTTCGCTTCAGTGTCTCTTTAAAACTCTCAGACAGGGTCAGGAATCGGTTGAGGTCTATGCGGCAGAATTTAGAAAGTGGGCTGTGTCGGCTAGGTGGGAGTCATACGCATTATTAGACAGCTTCCTTTCAGGCCTGTCAGACGCAGTCTCCAAGTTAATGTTGGGACATCCTGAGCCAAAGTCTATTGATGATGCCATTTCGTTAGCCGTGCGAGTGGCCCGCCGGTTACGTTATCAGTGCCAATCGCGAGGAAAGAGTGCCGTTAGGTCACTCGCCTATGCTTCCTCTTCACTTACCCCGCCTACAGACGAACCGATGCAGATCGGACATTCCCGGTTAACACGGGCAGAGAAGGAACGCAGAAGGGCGGAGAGGTTGTGTTTGTACTGTGCTGAGGAGGGTCACATTGCACAAAATTGTCCCAAGAAGTCGGGAAACGCTGCCGTCTAGGTGTAGTTAGAGGTAATACCCTAGACGAGCAGAGTTTACCTCTAAATAAAAATAACTGGTTACTCCTTCCTTGTTCCATTTCCTGGGGAGATCGGACTACTTGCACTGAGGCCTTCATAGACTCTGGTTCTGCGGCCAACTTTATAGACTACGAGTTTGTGAAGGGCCTGGGTATTCCTTTACACCTTTTAGACCGACAAGTAGTTGTCACCGCAGTGGATGACTCTCCCTTACAGTACAGACAACCTCTCTCTCAGACTCCGATGTTGTCATGCACGATAGGGGTTTTACACAAGGAGAGCTTACAGTTTCTTGTTTTGCGCATTGCAACCTCCACCGTTATCCTCGGTATGCCCTGGTTACAACTCCAATCCCCGCAGATAGACTGGGCGTCAGGTCAGCTACTCAGTTGGTCACCCTATTGCCATAGTCATTGTTTGGGGAAGATTGCTATTTGTGCCACCAAGGTAGAGGTTAAGGGGGTGCCAATACAATACGCTGAGTTTGCTGACGTGTTCTGTCTTAGGTCCGCTGATAGACTCCCACCTCATCGGAGTTTCGACTGCCCCATTGACTTAAGATCTGGTTGTATGCCCCCTAGAGGTCATCTCTATAATTTGTCAGGGCCGAAGAAGCTGGCAATGTGGGAGTACATTAAGGAAAATCTGGCAAAGGGTTTCATCCGCCCTTCCCGGTCACCGGCCGGGGAAGGGTTCTTTTTCGTTTAAAAGAAAGACGGTGGTCTTAGACCTTGTATTGATTACCGAGGTCTAAACAAGATCACCGTAAAGAATCGCTATCCATTGCCTCTGATAGACGATCTCTTTGCCCAGATTACCAATGCCAGTATTTTTTTCGAAATTGGACTTACGAGGGGCATACAACCTGGTACGCATCAGGGATGGTGACGAGTGGAAGACGGCCTTCAACACGCCCGACGGGCATTACGAATATCTAGTTATGCCCTTCGGGTTGTGTAACGCTCCGGCCGTCTTCCAGGAGTTGATCAACGAGGTCTTCAGAGAAGTGCTGGGGAAGTTTGTGCTAGTTTACCTAGACGATATATTGATCTTTTCTCCAAACCTTGTTGAACATCGTAAACATGTCAAATTTGTGTTAAAAAAGTTAAGACAGAATTCACTATATGCAAAACTCGAGAAGTGCCTCTTTGAGGTCACACAGATTTTTTTTTCTGGGTTACATTATTTCCACTTCAGGTCTCTCTATGGACCCAGAAAAGGTCTCGGCTGTCTTGGAGTGGCCTCAACTAGTTGGCTTGAAGGCACTTCAGAGATTTCTTGGTTTTGCCAACTATTACCGGAAATTCATCTAGGGGTTTTCCTCGGTAGTGGCTCCCCTTACCAGTCTTACCAAAAAGGGGGCTGATCCATATCATTGGACGTCAGAGGCTCAGGCAGCCTTTGATACCCTCAAAAGATTATTCTGCTCGGCACCCATTCTGAGACACGTTGATGTAACCCTTCCTTTCATTTTAGAGGTAGATGCATCAGAGATTGGGGTTGGGGCTGTGCTGTCTCAGCGGTCAGGACTTCAGGGTAAACTGCACCCATGTGCCTTCTTTTCCTGTAGATTCTCTCCTGCTGAGAGAAACTATGATATTGGTAATCGGGAACTGTTGGCCATTAAGTTGGCCTTTGAGGAGTGGCATCACTGGCTGGAGGGGGCAGAACACACCATCACGGTCTTCACAGACCACAAGAACTTGGAGTGCATTGAAGGAGCCAAGAGGCTTAGTCCCCGACAAACCCGTTGGTCTTTATTTTTCTCCAGGTTCAGATTTGTAATTACATTTACACCAGGTAGCAAGAATGTCAAGGCGGATGCGCTCTCCAGGTGTTTTGAACCTGAGACTGTACAAAAAACAGCCCCAGAGACCATATTACCACAGAGAGTGGTTTTGGCAGCTACTGATACTTGGGAGAACTGGGCTAGTACTCTAGGTGCCTATCAGCAGGACATACCTGAAGGGAAACCTGAGGGGGTTATGTTTGTTCCTCTTCCTTTCCGTCTCCAACTACTAGAGTTATTTCACTGCCATAAGAATGCTGGGCATCCTGGGGCAGCCCGGACTCAGGACTTGCTAGCCCGTTGTGTATGGTGGCCTTCGCTGGCACTGGACTGTAAGGATTTTGTGAGGGAGTGTCTTGTCTGTGCCAAGAGCAAACCCTCCCGTCAGGCACCAGTGGGTACTTTACAATCTCTACCGATACCAAACGAACCATGGACCCATTTGTCCATGGATTTTGTGGGCGAACTTCCCAGGTCAGATGGAAAGACGGTCATCTGGGTGGTAGTCGATAGGTTTAGCAAGATGGCTCATTTTGTCCCACTGAAAGGACTACCTTCGGCCCAAGAGTTAGCGGATCTCTTTATACAACACGTTTTCCGGCTGCATGGCATTCCGGAGAATGTGGTGTCAGATCGGGGAGTCCAATTCGTTTCAAAGTTCTGGAGAGCCTTTTGCAGTCTGTTGGATATAGACCTATCGTTCTCATCAGGCTACCACCCACAGACCAACGGTCAAACAGAGAGAATTAACCAGTCTCTGGAACAATTCCTCAGGTGTTATGTGGCGGATGCTCAATCAGATTGGGTCAAATTCCTGCCGTTTGCGGAGTTTGCACACAATAATCTGAAGAGCTCCTCCACGGGCTTTTCACCATTTAAGGTGGTAGCTGGAAAATCTCCGAAATTTACTCCACTACCTGTGGTATCCACTCCTTTCCCGGCTTTGGAGGATTGGCAAAAAGCTTTAAGGGAGATATGGACTTTGGTAAAGAATAACCTGGGTAAAGCCTTTCAGGCACAAAAGAAACAGGCAGACAAGAGACGATCGAGGGAATGGAGCTTTTCACCTGGGGACATGGTTTGGGTTTCTACACGGCACTTGGCTTTGAGACAACCGTCACCTAAGTTAGGTCCCCGGTTTATTGGCCCATATCCTGTTTCTAAAAAGATCAATACAGTTACATATGTAGTTGACCTTCCCGCCAGCATGAGAGGGGTAAGGTCATTTCATGTTTCTTTGTTGAAACCTGCGGTGCATGTGGGTCCCTCCCCTCCCCCCCCCCCCCGTGATGGTTGAAGACCGTCCCGAATATGAGGTCGAGAGGATCTTGGATTCTCGTCGGGTTCGGAATTCCGTGCAGTATTTGGTCCATTGGAAGGGATATGGGCTAGAGGAGAGGTCTTGGGTACCAGAGGCTCGCATGCACGCCGAGGAGTTAAAAAGAGAATTTCACGAGTTGCACCCTGGGAAACCGGGTAGGAGATGCCCGGAGTCCACTCCTCGAGGGGGGGGGGGGGTACTGTAACAGTCAGCGAACCCGCTGCCACGACGTGCGTGGCAGCGGGCTCCGCTTCTCAGGCTCTCACCTCTGGGTCGCCGGGTGGGGCTGTACGGACAGCGGAGTCCGCATGCTCGGCTTACCGACTCTGAATCAGCCTTCCGCTTCTGTACTGCTGCCGCTTTTTCTGTTGCCGAACCTCTGCTTGTCTGACCTTCTCCCTTCAGTGGAACGTCTCCCACTGTAGGGCTATCTCTGAAGCTTGCCTCTCCGAGACGCCTGCCCTAGCAGACGATTACTGCCAGCGGCCGAGATTCCTCTCTCTCTTTGCCCGGTTTGAGGATCTCACACACGGGGTTCCCATTCAGAGGTAACCACACCTCTGAGGAATTGCCGTGTGGTGGATATTTACACAATCTTGTTAATTATTACTGTCTTTATTGTCATTTACTGTATTAGGTGTCCAGAGGTTAGTTACACTTGTATTATTGGTGATTCTGCAGATCATCAATAATCAGGTGACATCTGTATTGTTGGCGATACTGCAGATCACCAATGATCAGATTCTCTCTGTTTGCTGACACCAATCCTAACACTAGGCCACTCCAAAGTCTTCATTTTGTTTTTCTTCAGCCATTCAGAGGTGGATTTGCTGGTGTGTTTTGGGTCATTGTCCTGCTGCAGCACCCAAGATCGCTTCAGCTTGAGTTGACGAACAGATGGCCGGACATTCTCCTGCAGGATTTTTTGGTAGACAGTAGAATCCATGGTTCCATCTATCACAGCAAGCCTTCCAGGTCCTGAAGCAGCAAAACAACCCCAGACCATCACACTACCACCACATTTTACTGGTGGTATGTGTAAAGGATTGCGGAGATGCCGCCGCGCGGTCTGGCGGCGAGGCAGCTGTCTCCACGTTCAGACCAGCGGTTTCCGCACAGCAGCATGCGTCTGGTGTGTCTGAGCCTTCTAGTGCACACAGATGGAGAACTGCGCGCGCTTGGAGGCAGGACCTTTATGCCAGGAGGAGAGGGATCAGCTGATCAGGTTGGTCAGCTGATCCCAGTGCAGACTGTCATTGGCTGAGTAGCGCTGGGTGGCGCTGAGGAGCGCTGCACTATATATAGATCTCGCTGGTCAGTCTCAGGTTGTCTGCCGTTGCGAATACATACGTGTGAGCACTCAGACCATAGTCAGATCCCACAGTGTGTTAGAACCAGGTGGACCTGGGAATTACACTTGTGTTATTACTGTGTTATACTTTAGACCAGTTCCAGGGTGTTGTGACCAAGGACCTCACACCCAAGCTTAGGAATACTGTGTCATTGCTGTGTTATACTTTAGACCAGTTCCTGGGTGTTGAGACCACGGACCTCACACTCTAGACTAGGCCTCTGCTTTATCTGTTATGACCAATTGCTCTCTCGACCTCTCTCCTGCTTTCTGATTCGGTACCTATGCATATCTGCCTACCTGTTGCCAAACCCTGCCTGTACCTGGTTATCGAATCAGCCTTCTGTCTCTGTACCTTATCTGCTCGTGTGTTGCCGACCTGGCCTGGCTGACCCTTCTGGCTGTCACTCATACCTTGAGTGTTCAGTCTGTCTGTACTACCTGTGACACTACCCCACCAAGTGTCAGGTAGCTGCAGAGACCTGTTCCTCAGAGAGGCCTCTCTGCAGTCCAGTCAGGGGCTCTATCCCTTAGGAGTCCTTTGACGGCAGTATAGTCTGATTCCCAGTATTGCAGGGTATCACTGGCTCGCAGGTTCTCTATCCGCCTTCCTAGGAGATAGTTCACACACAGCCAAGGGCCACCTGCTCTTCAGGTGGTCCATGCTTATTGTTATCGGCGTCTCCCGCCCCGCGGGAGACAGCCTACTGTTGCACCAAAACACTTACACTTTATCAGGTGTCCAGAGGTTAGTCATACTTGTATTATTGGTGATTCTGCAGATCATCAATAATCGGGTATATATCTGTATTGTTGGTGATACTGCAGATCACCAATAATCAGATTCTCTCTGTGTGCTGACACCAATCGTTACAGTATGATGTTCTTTTGCTGAAATGCTGTGTTACTTCTACGCCAGATGTAACGGGACACGCACCTTCTGTAACGATTGGTGTCAGCACACAGATATTTCAACCCCGAGTGTGCTGCAGGCCGTGCTCACCTTATGGGCGGATGAGACGGACCGTGCTGCAGCCAAGGGGTATATATGTACCACAACAACGAGAAGGAATACAATAGTGCTGTACAACTGATCACCTGTGGAGCAAGTGATTTAGACTGTACTGCAACCGGGTAGTGTTTGGTGCACTGAACAAGGAAGGTTAATCCCAATAATGCAGGACTAAGGATCCCCTGAGGAACAGGTAGAACAGACTGTAATGCAGCCTAGGAGCAAGTGATACAGACAGTACTGCAGCCTAGGAGCAAATGACACAGACAGTACTGCAGCCTAGGAGCAAGTAACACAGATAGTACTGCAGCCTAGGAGCGAGTGATACAGACAGTACTGCAGCCTGTGGATACCAGAGGGACGGGTATCACAGACTAAACAGCAGTATTCTACACCTGAGAGGTTGGTGTAGAAAACTAGATTCCCTCACCAGTGGCAGAGCCCACTGATGCGGGTGCGAGGTCAGACAGGCAGAGTTAGCAACGAGCGGACAGATAGAGTACAGAAGCGGAAGACTGATTCAACGTCAGGGACAGGCAGGGTCGGCAACGTGAATCAGATAGGCTGAGGTACAAAATCGACAAACGGAAGAATAGTCAGAGCAAGCAGAAGGTCATAACAAATAAACAATGCACTAGTACTTTAAAGCTATCAACAGAATCTAGCCAAGTGTGTATCCCCGGCTCCGGCCGGTTCTAGCACACTTTGGGATGTGACTGGGGTCTGAGCGCTACCACAATATAGCTTTCGCAACAGCAGACGCGGAGCTACTGACAGACCTGCTCTATATATACTCAACATGCTCCCCAGCACCGCCCCAGTCACTCAGCCAATACGAATGCTTGCTGGAGTCAGCTGACCGTGTGATCAGCTGACTCCCCTCTTAGCTGCATAAAGGTCCTGTCGCTCTGCCCGCGCGCGCGTAGATCTTAGCCTGTGAGCAATGGAAGGCATAACCTGAGCATGTAACCGCACGGCAGAGGCCGCAGGCTGACACGCGGAGATAGCCGCCATGCCGCTTGACTCAGCGGCGGCATCTCCGCTATTCCTTACACCTTCCAAAAAGTTCAACTTTTGTTTCGTCGGTCCACAAGGTATTTTCCCAAAAGTCTTGGCAATCATTGAGATGTTTTTTAGCAAAATTTAGATGAGCCTTAACCACTTTACCCCCGCGCGTACGTATTTCTCCGCCCCTTTTTCCATCCTTTAAAAACCAGGGACGGAGAAACACGTACTTTCCGCGTTCCCGACGCTGTCCGCGCTCCCGCTCGTAAACACGCCGCCCGCCGCTAGTAAAACCGCCGCCGCCCGCTCGCCCGGAGATCAATGAACGGGAAAATCCATTCCCGTTCGTTGATCTAAGCCCCACAATGACCCGCTGCTCTCCTATGGGCAGCGCGATCATTGTGAGAAGAAACTCACGTGTCCAGCCTCCTTATTCTTCCTCCAAGCTTCCGGAAGGAGGCTTGGAGGTCGCAATAAAGCAAAAAGTTACTGTGGCCATCTTGTGGCCAAATAGTAAACTACACCCTACACATTTTTCACATACAAATAAATGACTTTTACACAAAAAATTAACTCATTACCTCCCACACTCCCCATTTTTTTTTTTTTTGTAATTAAAAAAAAATTCAAAAATGTACAATTAAAAAAAATACATAATTAGTTACCTTAGGGACTGAACTTTTTAAATATTTAAGTCAAGAGGGTATAACACTGTTACTTTATAAACTATGGGCTTGTAATTAGGGATGGACGCAAAACTGAAAAAAATGCACCTTTATTTCCAAATGAAATATTGGCGCCAAACATTGTGATAGGGACATAATTTAAACGGTTTTATAACCGGGACAAAAGGGCACATAAATTTCATGGGTTTTAATTACAGTAGCATGCATTATTTAAAAACTATAATGGCCGAAAACTGAAAAATAATTTTTTTTTCCCCACATTTTTCCTATTTTCCCATTAAAACACATTTAGAAAAAAATAATTCTTGGCATAATGTCCCACCTAAAGAAAGCCTAATTGGTGGCGGAAAAAAACAAGATATAGTTCATTTCATTGCGATAAGTAATGATAAAGTTATAGACGAATGAATGGAAGGAGCGCTGAAAGGTGAAAATTGCTCTGGTGGTCAGGGGGTAAAACCCCTCAGTGGTGAAGTGGTTAATGTTCTTTTTGCTTAAAAGTGGTTTGCGCCTTGGATATCTTCCATGCAGGCCATTTTTGCCCAGTCTCTTATGGTGGAGTCGTGAACACTGACCTTAATTGAGGCAAGTGAGGCCTGCAGTTCTTTAGATGTTGTCCTAGGGTCTTTTGTGGCCTCTCGGATGAGTTTTCTCTGCGCTCTTGGGGTAATTTTCGTCGGCCGGCCACTCCTGGGAAGGTACATCACTGTTCCATGTTTTTGCCATTTGTGGATAATGGCTCTCACTGTGGTTCGCTGGAGTCCCAAAGCTTTAGAAATGGCTTTATGACCTTTACCAGACTGATAGATCTCAATTACTTTTGTTCTCATTTGTTCCTGAATTTCTTTGGATCTTGGCATGATGTCTAGCTTTTGAGGTGCTTTTGGTCTACTTCTCTGTGTCAGCTCCTATTTAAGTGATTTCTTGATTGAAACAGGTGTGGCAGTAATCAGGCCTGGGGGTGACTACAGAAATTGAACTCAGGTGTGATAAACCACAGTTAAGTTATTTTTTAACAAGGAGAGCAATCACTTTTTCACACAGGGCCATGTAGATTTGGAGTTTTTTTTCTCACTAAATAATAAAAACCATCATTTAACACTGAATTTTGTGTTCAATTATGTTATCTTTGACTAATAGTTAACGGTTTTTGATGGGCAGAAACATTTAAGTGTGACAAACATGCAAAAGAATAAGAAATCAGGAAGGGGGCAAATAGTTTTTCACGTATATATATATATATATATATATATATATATGTGTGTGTATGTGTATATATATATATATATATATATATATATATATATATGTGTATATATATATATATATATATATATGTATATATGTATATGTGTGTGTATATATATATATATATATATATATATATATATATATATGTATATATGTATGTGTGTGTGTGTGTATATATATATATATATATATATGTGTGTGTATATATATATATATAATATATATAACCAGTTACCCTAACAGATGTGCTACCATGACAATATACAAGTGTTTGAGGTTTGGAAATGGAATAGGTGAAACAATGGCTTGTGAATAAGATGGATAGTTATGGGTATCAATCCCCAAATACTGAAAAACGTCCATCATCTTGCCAGTTCTGAGAGATGATGCATGGTGTAAACTAAACACAGGTGCTCTCATCTGTGTTTTGTTTGTTTGTTTTATTGCCTTCCTTAACCACTTCGGGACCGGCCGCCTAACCCCCCTTAGGGACCAGGGCATTTTGCTGTGGAGGGGGGTGCGCGCGTTTGGGGGGGTCGGGCAGCCGGATCCCGTCTGTGGCTGGCTGGGCAGTGTCCCCCCCCCCCCCCCATGGTGGCAAGTGTCCCGCCTGTAGCTGGCAGCCATCACTTACCTTCCAGGCTCCAGCGATGAGCCTCAGTAGCCCCCTTCTTCTCCGGCCGGCATCTCTGCTCCAAATGACGCTCAGGTCGGGTCGTGACTTGATGACGTCATCAAGCCGGGACCCGGCACTGACGTCAGACGGAGCAGAGATGCCGGCCAGAGCAGAGGGAGGCGCCGATCATCGCTGGAACGGCAGGGAGGTGAGTGGATCCTCTTCTTTTCCCCCCTGCCGCCGCCGCTGTCAAAGTGATCACTACGATCCGACGGCGATCGTAGTGATCACGTGATCAGCAGCCATACGCGATGGCTGCAGATCACTGAGGGGAGATGCCAGCTGTCATATGACAGCTTAATCTCCCCCTCCGGGTGCGCACGATCGCGTCGGGAGCGGTTCTTTAGCGCGGACGTTGAATCAACGTCCGGTCTGAACTGTACCACCCCTTGTCGGACGTTGATTCAACCTGCGACGGTTCCCAATAGGTTAAAATGAACCTGAAATGAAAATAAACTTGAGATCATGGATTGTATGTGTAATACAGATGATAAATAGAACATAAGAGATAAGATAAATAGAACAAAAGAGTCTCATATTTTTATTTTCAGTTTGTAATGACTCTTTGAATCTTCCTGCACTAAAATTGTATTATTTGTCTTTTCCCTGACAGGTCACAAGCTTTCAGGGTCTGTTTACTTCTCAGGAAACCAGACTGAATTCAACAAGCTCATTTGCATATATATCAAATGTTTTTGAACCCTTGCTGTACTGGAAAACAGAAAGGGACGTCACATAATTTCTTGGTGGTGTTATTCTACAATGGGATGTGAAAGTTTGGGCAACCTTATTAATCGTCATGATTTTCCTGTATAAATGGTTGGTTGTTACAATAAAAAATGTCAGTTAAATATATCACTTAGGAGACACACACACCGTGATATTTGAGAAGTGAAATGAAGCTTATTGGATTTACAGAAAGCGTGCAATAATTGTTTAAGCAAAATTAGGCAGGTGCATACATTTGGGCACCACAAAAAAGAAATGAAATCAATATTTAGGAGATCTTCCTTTTGTAGAAATTACAGCCTTTAAACGCTTCCTGTATGTTCCAATGAGAGTCTGGATTCTGGTTGAAGGTATTTTGGACCATTCTTCTTTACAAAACATCTCTAGTTCAATCAGGTTTGATGGCTTTCGAGCATGGACAGCTCTCTTTAACTCACACCACAGATTTTCAATTATATTTAGGCCTAGGGACTGAGATGGCCATTCCAGAATGTTGTACTTGTTCCTCTGCATGAATGCCTTAGTGGATTTTGAGCAGTGTTTAGGATCCTTGTCTTATTGAAAGATCCAGCCCCGGCGCAGCTTCAGCTTTGTCACTGAATCCTGGACATTGGTCTCGAATATCTGCTGATACTGTGTGGAATCCATGCGTCCCACAACTTTGACAAGATTCTCATTCCCTGCACCGGCCACACAGACCCACAGCATGATGGATCCACCACCATATTTTACTGTAGGTAGCAGGTGTTTTTCTTGGAATGCTGTGTTCTTTTTCCTTCATGCATAATGCCCCTTGTTATGCCCAAATAACTCAATTTTAGTTTCATCAGTCTACAGCACCTTATTCCAAAATGAAGCTGGCTTGTCCAAATGTGCTTTAGGGCCTGTACACACTGAAAAACGCAAGCAAAATCACAAGCGCATGTAGTTTTAAAAATGCATCGTATGCATTTTTAAAAACTCATGCGCTTTTGCCTGCGTTTTTGATGTGTTTGCGTTTTTCTTGTAATTGCGGATTGGCTAAAGAATCCTTTTTTTTTTTCTAGTTTACATTTCAACAGGAATCAGGAAATTGCAAAGTCTTCTGGGATACTGACTTCTGAAAAACGATATGGAATCGCATTGCATTGCGTTTTTTCATGCGTTTTTCAAGCGCTGCACTTAAAAAAGCGCAGCAGGTACTGCGATTGCATTTTTCTAAAAACGCATCGCACCAGTGTGTACAGGTCATCACGATTTTCATTATTTTTCAAAAGACCTTGCGATTTTAGAAACGCATGCGTTTTTAAAAACGCAGCGCAAGCGCAGCAGTGTGTACAGGCCCTTAGCATACCTCAAGCGGCTCTGTGCTGTGGGCGGAGAAAAGGCTTCTGCATTACTCTCGCATACAGCATCTCCTTGTGTAAAGTGCGCCGAATGGTTGAATGATGCACAGTGACTCCATCTGCAGCAAGATGATGTTGTAGGTCTTCGGTGCTGGTCAGTGGGTTGACTCTGACTGTTCTCACCATTCGTTGCTTCTGTCTATCCGAGATTTTCTTGGTCTGCCACTTCGAGCCTTAACTTGAACTGAGCCTATGGTCTTCCATTTCCTCAATGTATTCTTAACTGTGGAAACAGACAGCTGAAATCTCTGAGACAGCTTTCTGTATCCTTCCTCTAAACCATGATGGTGAACAATCTTTGTCTTCAGGTCATTTGAGAGATGTTTTGAGACCCCCATGTTGCTACTCTTCAGAGAAGATTAAAAGAGGAGGGAAACTTACAACTGACCCCCTTAAAGAGAACCTGTACTGAGTAAAAATATTTAAAATAAACACATGAGGTAACTCCAAATGAACATTACATAGTAGCCTTGCCATCAGTTCCTCTCAGAAGCTCACCATTTTCTTCTGACAATAATTCCTTGCAGTTCTGACAATATTTTGTCAGATCTGAAATATATCAGTTGCTGTCAGTAAAATATCAGTTGCTGTCAGTTATAGCTGAGAGGAAAACTGATGTACCAGGTAATGTCCATGTTTCCCTATGGCTCAAGTGGACGATGTTACAGTTTAACAGTGTGCTGATCAGAAAGCTGTTATGGGTAATGGCCATTTTCAAAATGGAGGACAGAAAATTCCCTTGATCACAGTGAACAAACAGGACGCGGGACAGGAGAAAGACACTGAGGAGTAGACTACACGGGAGGTAAGTATGACTTGTGTATGCTTATTTTGACTTTTAATTTTCAGTTCAGGTTTTCTTTAAATCCTCTTTCTCATAATTGGATTTACCTGTGTATGTAGGTCAGGGGTCACTGAGCTTACCAAGCCAATTTGAATTCCTATAATTAGTTCTAAAGGTTTTGGAATCAATAAAAGGCACCTGCCTAATTTTATTTAAACAATTATTGCGCACTTTCTGTAAATCCTATAAGCTTCATATCACTTTTCAAACATTACTGTGTGTGTCCCCTTTATGATATATTTAACTGACATTTTTTATCGTAACCACCAACGATTTATACAGGAAAATCATGACGATTAACAAGGTTGCCCAAAATTTCGTATACCACTGTATATGTTTATCTCATCGTGTCAATTCAGGTACTCTTTGAGGGGTACCTGAAGTGATGAGACAAATTGAAGCTAAATATACAAACTTTGAAGGTCACATACCTTTTTTCTCATCCTTTTTTTTTTTTTTTTACCCAGTCCCAGCAATCTGGTGCTAATGCGGTCCATCAACCGAATACGGATGAGGAGGAAGAGGCAGACTTCTTCATCCTTTCACTCCCATTCTTCGCCTCATATAGTCCCTCCACTTTCCCGGACATCCCAGCCCATGCTGAGTACACTGCATTGGCCATGCATGATGTCCTCAGACTATGCATGAGCTTATCACATTTACAGGCACAGACCATCTAAAACAGAATTTTCTTAGGGGGAAAAGTGAAAAACATGTTGAGCAGGGGCAAAAAGGGTAGGTATAGTTTTAATGTACTTAACCCCCCCCCCCTTTCCCCATCCTACAGAGACACACACTTTTTACCCTAAAAAAGACAAATACAAATAAAGTAAAATGGCCTTTGCTGTAGATGTTTGGGTTTTGAAAGGGCTGTTGTAACATGATCCCACAACTGTTTCACAGAGAGCTTTGTAAGAAACCCCCCCCCCCACAAAACTGCTCACAATGCTGCAAAATCAACCTAGTGATGTCCACTCAATTTTATTAATTGTCTGCATTAAAGCTTTTTGCCACCAAGTGCACATGAATTTACGCAAAGGAAGGAACCAACGCCCTCATCATTCCTATTATACAGTACAGACCAAAAGTTTGGACACGCCTTCTCATTCAAAGAGTTGTTTTTTTTTTTCATGACTATGAACATTGTAGATTCACACTGAAGGAATCCAAACGATCAATTAACACATGTGAAAGTATAGCACATAACCAAAAAGTGTGAAACAACTGAAAATATGTCATATTCTAGATTCTTCAAAGTTTGCTTTGATTACTGCTTTGCATACTCTTGGAATTCTCCTGATGAGCTTCAAGAGGCAGTCACCTGAAATGGTTTTCACTTCACGTGTGCCCTGTCAGGTTTAGTAAGTGTGATTTCTTGCCTTATAAATGGGGTTGGGGCCATCAGTTGCGTTGTGGAGAAGTCAGGTGGATACACAGCTGATAGTCCTACTGAATAGACTGTTAGAATTTGTATTATGGCAAGAAAAATGCAGCTAAGTAAAGAAAAACGAGTGGTCATCATTACTTTAAGAAATGAAGGTCAGTCAGTCTGAAAAATTGGGAAAACTTTTAAAGTGTCCCCAAGTGCAGTCTCAAAAACCATCAAACGCTACAAAGAAACTGGCTCACATGCGGACTGCCCCAGGAAAGGAAGACCAAGAGTCACCTCTGCTGCGGAGGATAAGTTGATCCGAGTCACCAGCCTCAGAAATCGCAAGTTAACAGCAGCTCAGATTAGAGACCAGGTCAATGCCACACAGAGTTCTAGCAGCAGACACATCTCTAGAACAATTGTTAAGAGGAGACTGTGTGAATCAGGCCTTCATGGTAGAATATCTGCTAGGAAACCACTGCTAAGGACAGGCAACAAGCAGAAGAGACTTGTTTGGGCTAAAGAACACAAAGAATGGACATTAGACCAGTGGAAATCTGTGCTTTGGTCTGATGAGTCAAAATTTGAGATTTTTGGTTCCAACCACCGTGTCTTTGTGCGACGCAGAAAAGATGAACGGATGGTCTCTACATGCCTGGTTCCCACCATGAAGCATGGAGGAGGAAGTGTGATGGTGTGGGGGTGCTTTGCTGGTGACACTGTTGGGGATTTATTCAAAATTGAATGCATACTGAACCAGCATGGCTACCACAGCATCTTGCAACGGCATGCTATTCCATCCGGTTGACGTTTAGTTGGACCATCATTTATTTTTCAACAGGACAATGACCCCAAACACACCTTCAGGCTGTGTAAGGGCGATTTGACCAGGAAGGAGAGTGATGGGGTGCTGCGCCAGATGACCTGGCCTCCACAGTCACCAGACCTGTACCCAATCGAGATGGTTTGGGGTGAGCTGGACCACAGAGTGAAGGCAAAAGGGTCAACAAGTACTAAGCATCTCTGGGAACTGCTTCAAGACTGTTGGAAGACCATTTCAGGTGACTACCTCTTGAAGCTCACCAAGAGAATGCCAAGAGTGTGCAAAGCAGTAATCCAAGCAAAAGGTGGCTACTTTGAAGAACCTAGGATATGACATATTTTCAGTTGTTTCACACTTTTTGGTTATGTACTATACTTCCACATGTGTTCATTCATAGTTTGGATGCCTTCAGTGTGAATCTACAATGTTCATAGTCATGAAAATAAAGAAAACTCTTTGAATAAAGTGTGTCCAAACTTTTGGTCTGTACTGTATATAAAATACTGTAAAGGCTATTGCCCACCAGAGTTCTTTCAGCACCACTTTGGAATTGCTGGCAATTTTTAAAAACGCAAGGCTAATGAAGTGGAGTTGAGCCTACAGGAGCGATTGCCATAAGGGAAGTCACAATCACAGGTCCTGTAGCATTTTTAGAGCGAATACAAGATACACGAGGAAAAAACCATACAAGCACTTACAAATTTGCTTCAAAAATCATGGATATTGCTATACAAAATGCTTGCGAAAGTGCTAAGCAATTGCAATTAGCAATCTGTTACATAGTTACAATCTGTAGTGGGGGCCAGCCTAAATATTGCTGCTGCATCCACAATGTTAGCTCTGGGACATGTGGGGCACGGTGGCAGTGGTGAGTAGGTATAGCGCCACTCATGGACAACTGCTAAGCTTGAGCTTCACTTGACAATAATGTATTAAAGCCTTTGATGGTTAAGTGCATTAGCTTTTATATTTATGGAAATGTTACTGCCCTGATGTTGAGTCACACAATTTATTGTGGAAGGCTGAATCAGAAATGTATTTGCATGCCTTAGCTGATACTAAAGAAGATATGGGTAATTGTTGTGCTAGATGAAACATCTTGGACTTCATCAATTTATCAAAGGCTGACAGGTACACACCATACAATTTTCTGTTAGAGTCACCTGACAGAAAATTGTATGGTGTGTATCTGTCAGCCTTTGATGAATTGTTGCCATGCTAGGTACACACCATACAATTTTCTGGCAGATTTATCTGCCAGATCGATTATTTCCAACATGTCCGATCTGAATTCCGATAGATTTTTTTGATTTTCCAATCGTTTTTTAATTGTTTTTTTCGATTTTTTTTTTTTATGGATTTTCATAGAACTGAACGAAAATCAATTGAAAAAACAATAAGAAAAAAAAAACATCGAAAAATCGATTGAAATTTGATCAGACATTTTGGAAATAATCCATCTGGCATGTAAATCAGCCAGAAATTGTATGGTGTGTACCTAGCATAACAGAAAATTTTATGGTGTGTACCTATCAGCCTTTGATGAACTGATGCCACATGCAAGCAGCTGCATACTGCTAATACCTAATGCCTGCATGCAGATAGTGCTCTGATTGTGCCATAGTTGATGGAGTTTCTGAGTTTCTACTCTACTCATTAAGAAGTGATGTGTGCTTTAAGACATTAGACAGAATGGATATTCTGGATATCTCATATGCAGTTACTATATGCATAGTAAGTGTCTGTGGCATGCGGCTTAGTGGCTGGCCAGCGTAATAGAGGTTTAATCACTAAAATGTGTTAAGCAGAATTAAATTTGTAAAGTCGTATCGAAAGGAGGCATAGAGCATAAGGCATTGCACATAATATTCAGTATTGCATTCTGCTCTACTCGTCGTTTGGTAAAACTTTACACACGTTATTTTGCTTAAAGCGGACCTAAACTCAGAACATCCACTCTGCTCTAAAAGATATGCAACAGCTTAATAACAAAAAATGTTTCTTTGTTACAGCTGATACAAATCCTACAAATAAATCTGCAGTGTTTCTACTTCTTGATTCATGGAAGCAGACATATTGTTTACAGCCTGTGCTTTCAAATGAGCTTATGCGACACTGGGAGAGATAAAATTACAACTTGTGATTAGACACAAATGAGGGGGAATTAAACAGGCTAAACTCTCTAAATACATACAAGGTGCCCTTCTTCAATGTTTTCCTTCTGTCCTGTGCATGAGTTCAGATCCACTTTAAAGGATGAGGATGATGATGATAATATCCATTCAGTCGTATCAGACTCTTCGTGATTCTATGGGTTAGCTCTCTCCATGCTGTCTGATCTTGTACCTTTTCTGCCAGTTGCCTTAAAGAAAACCTGTAATGAAGAAAACCTCCCCTGGGGGGTACTCACCTTGGGTGGGGGAAGCCTCAGGATCCTATTGAGGCTTCCCCTGTCCTCCTCGGTCCCGCGGTGGCGGAGATGAAGCTCCCCGAACAGCAGGGATGTAAATATTTACCTTCCCGGCTCCAGCGCAGGCGCAGTATCGGCTCTCAGCCTCGGAGATAGGCAGAAATAGCCGATTGCTGTCGGGCCTCTCTACTGCGCAGGCGCAAGTCTCCTGTGCCTGCGCAAGTCTCCTGTGCCTGCGCAGTAGAGCGGACACGACGGAGATCGGCTATTTTCGCCTATCTCCGTGCGGAGAGCTGCAGCAGCGCCCCCGCTGGAGCCAGGAAAGATAAAAAATCAGCGCTTGTCAGGTTTGTCGAGGGAGGAATCCGGGATACTTTGGGGGAGCCAGCGCTGGACTGTCTGCAGCTACAGGGGAGGGGGAAGCCTCATTGGGACCCTGAGGCTTCCCCCTCCCGAGGTGAGTACCCCCCAGGGGAACTTTTTTTGTTGCAGGTTCTCTTTAAGTTCAATCCTGTGCCAGCTTTGATGTTGTCAAGCCAACGCATTCTCTGGCGGCCTTGTCGCCTTTTTGCCACTAATCAGTTCTAGCAGTAGGTCTTTCTCTAAGGAATTTCGACCATCACGTGGTCGAAATATGTCAGAAATAAGTGTGGTGATCTTGCCTTCCAGTGACATGCCTGGTCTTCTACGTTCCAATACTTCTTTGTTTGTCATCCTTGCTGTCCATGGAATGCGAAGCAACCGTCACCAGCACCACAACTCGAAGGAGTCGATATTTCTTCTATCTCCTTTTTTTTAGGGTCCAATTTTCGCAGCCATACATGGTTATAGGGAACACATAGGCATGAACCAGTCTACATTTGGTCGTAATGCTAATGTCTTTGCTTTTCGATACTTGGTTCATGTTTACCATCGCGTTTCTGCCGAGGGTTATCCAACGTTTTATTTCATGACTACAATCACCATTTCGATCTATCTGAGAGCCGAGGAAGGTGAATTCCTGCACACACTCAATCTTTTCATTGTCGACTGCTATCTTGATATAGCCGTCATCTACTGTTGTCATGATCTCGGTCTTTTTGATATTCAGATGGAGGCCGAACTTTGCACTTTCATCTTTGATTCTATTAATAAGATGCTGCAGGCCATCCCCAGTTTCTGAGAGAAGAGTTGTGTCATCAGCATACCGAAGGTTACTGATGTTCCGTCCACCAATTTTCACGCCAATTTCTGTTTCCTCAAGATCCAATTTTCTCATCATCTCTTTGGTGTAAAGATTGAACAGGAAGGGGGATAGGATACAACCTTGCCTCACACCTTTACCAATTTTTAACCAATCTGTCTCCATAGGGTGTTCGCACTGTGGCTTCTTGACCGTCATATAGTGATCTTATCAGCTTAACCAGATGAATTGGCACGCCCAGTTCACCTAAGGCTTTCCACAGCTTATGATGTTCGACACAATCAAAGGCTTTTTATAGTCGATAAAGCACATAGACATTATTCTGATATTCGCGGGTTTCCTCCAAAATCCTTCAAAGATTCGCAATATGATCGCGAGTGCCACGACCTCTTCTAAAACCTGCCTGATCATCAGATAACTATCTGTCAATGACTGGATTTAAAGGATATCAGAGCTAAAACCTATTGTAAAAGCAGGGGGAGTAGGCATGTATAAGAAGCACTCCTCATGCCCACCGATCCCCCCGTTCTCCAAATGCATACCTGTAGCTACTTCCAGGTAAACGAGTCGGGCAGCAGTGTGCAGGTGCTAGCCCGTCTGCAAACGCTGAGCTCTCAGGGCAGGCGCACAATGTTGTCATGATGTCATGCAGAGCGCTCCATACATGCACAAAGGAAAAAAGCCATGTACAAGGGGCTTTGTTCTACTGGGCATGTGCAAACAATAAACAAACTTTAAATTAAACAATAAAGGCCATGCTGAGAATCCTCCATGAGGAGATGGGCTAGTCCAAAACCTGTCGTTTCTGTTAGATTTTTTCTGCCTACTGTAAGTGACTGCAACATAGGAGAAAAGTAATTTATAGCTAATTTTACTCTGGAAGAAATGTACTTCTCATTTGTATGTGTTTGCATGTATTTTACATTTTACGATTTTCGCAATAGTGGTCCTTTAAGACCAACTTGATCCTGCTAGTAACTAGCAATCTGCATTTGGTAAATTGGACAGACTAAGAAGACAGCCAATAAGAAAAGCCACCAAGTCCTGCTACTCACCCAGTTGAACTGATGTACTGCCAGATGGGACACCAGAAAGGGGAAAAAAACACAAGCGCAGGAGGAGACATTTTTCTGTATCCCTTTAGATGTGCAGATCTATTTACTGATAAACAGAAGAGGGCCCTCTGGTGACATGCATGCACATCTAAAGGGATGCAAGAAGCCTTTTACTCTAGTACAGTTACGGCAACGTTTTAGAGACTAAGTGCCCATACGACAACCCACGCCAATATAACCTGAGCATTGATATATAGGCAGCTAGAGGTACCCCCCAGTATTAGCGAGCTCTTTCCAGTATAGATAGTCAAAGAGTACATCAATATTATGTAGCTTCCAGTATAGGTAGCCATATGTGCACCCCAGTAAAGGTAGCCTGAAGTAGCCCAACAGGTACTGTGGGGTACTTCAGCCTGATAGGAACATAGGCCTCTGGTATAGGTAGCCAGATATGCCTCTCAGTGTAGCTAGCCTGAAGTAGCCCCCAGTATAGCTAGACAGTAGTAGCCCCCAGTACAGATAGCAAGAGCACCTCCACTCTCTCTTCACATAGCTTTAGGGTCATGTGACTAGAGACGTTGCTGTAGCTATGGAGTTGAGGACACCTAGGAGGAAGGTCCCCTCATCGTCAGATCCTTACACCACAGGCTGGGGTAAAAATTAGAGTTGGGCTGAACGGTTCGCCTGCGAACGGTTCCATGCGAACTTCCGTGGTTCGCGTTCGCGTCCCGCAGGCGAACCTTTGCGGAGGTTCGGTTCGCCCCATAATGCACATGGAGGGTCAACTTTGACCCTCTACATCACAGTCAGCAGGCCCAGTGTAGCCAATTAGGCTACACTAGCCCCTGGAGCCCCACCCCCCTTATATAAGGCAGGCAGCGGCGGCCATTACGGTCACGCGTGTGCCTGCATTAGTGAGAGTAGGGCGAGCTGCTGCAGACTGTCTCTCATAGGGAAAGATTAGTTAGGCTTAGCTTGTTCCTGGCTGCATACCTGTTCTGTGAACCCACCACTGCATACCTGTACTGTGAACCTACCACTGCATACCTGTTCAGTGAACCCACCACTGCATACCTGTTCTGTGAACCCACCACTGCATACCTGTACTGTGAACCCACCACTGCATACCTGTTCAGTGAACCCACCACTGCATACCTGTTCAGTGAACCCACCACTGCATACCTGTTGTGTTCAGTGAACCTGCCACTGCATACCTGTTCTGTGAACCCACCACTGCATACCTGTTGTGTTCAGTGAACCTGCCACTGCATACCTGTTCTGTTCAGTGGACCCGCCACTGTATACCTGTTCAGTGAACCCGCCACTGCATACCTGTTGTGTTCAGTGAACCTGCCACTGCATACCTGTTCTGTGAACCCGCCACTGCATACCTGTTCTGTTCAGTGGACCCGCCACTGTATACCTGTTCTGTTCAGTGAACCCGCCACTGTATACCTGTTCTGTTCAGTGAACCCGCCACTGTATACCTGTTCAGTGAACCCGCCACTGCATACCTGTTCTGTTCAGTGAACCTGCCACTGCATACCTGTTATGTGAACCCGCCACTGTATACCTGTACTGTTCAGTGAACCCGCCACTGCATACCTGTTCTGTTCAGTGGACCCGCCACTGCATACCTGTTTTGTTCAGTGGACCCGCTACTGTATACCTGTTCTGTTCAGTGAACCCGCCACTGTATACCTGTACTGTTCAGTGAACCCGCCACTGCATACCTGTTCTGTTCAGTGGACCCGCTACTGTATACCTGTTCTGTTAAGTGAACCCGCCACTGCATACCTGTTCTGTTCAGTGAACCTGCCACTGTATACCTGTTCTGTTCAGTGAACCCGCCACTGTATACCTGTTCAGTGAACCCGCCACTGCATACCTGTTGTGTTCAGTGAACCCGCCACTGTATACCTGTACTGTTCAGTAAGCCCGCCACTGCATACCTGTTCTGTTCAGTGAACCTGCCACTGCATACCTGTTCTGTGAACCCGCCACTGTATACCTGTACTGTTCAGTGGACCCGCTACTGTATACCTGTTCTGTTCAGTGAACCCGCCACTGCATACCTGTTGTGTTCAGTGAACCCGCCACTGTATACCTGTACTGTTCAGTGAACCCGCCACTGCATACCTGTTCTGTTCAGTGAACCTGCCACTGTATACCTGTTCTGTTCAGTGAACCCGCCACTGTATACCTGTTCAGTGAACCCGCCACTGTATACCTGTTCAGTGAACCCGCCACTGTATACCTGTTCAGTGAACCCGCCACTGCATACCTGTTGTGTTCAGTGAACCCGCCACTGTATACCTGTTCTGTTCAGTGGACCCGCTACTGTATACCTGTTCTGTTCAGTGAACCCGCCACTGCATACCTGTTGTGTTCAGTGAACCCGCCACTGTATACCTGTACTGTTCAGTGAACCCGCCACTGCATACCTGTTCTGTTCAGTGAACTTGCCACTGCATACCTGTTCTGTGAACCTGCCACTGTATACCTGTTCTGTTCAGTGAACCCACCGCATCAGTGCGCATACCTGTGCAGTTAAGTGAACCCACCTACCTACGTGAGTGCACGCAGTGTTATATACCACTCCGTGCATACCCGATATGGACAAAACAGGTAGAGGAAGAGGTAGTGCCAGAGCCAGAGGAAGGCCACCCGGCAGGTCTGCGCGAGGTCGTGTAAATGTAATTTCGTGTGGACCTGGCCCACAGTACAGTGCTCGGAAAAAGGCACGTCCCATCACCTCCCAAGATTGTCAGGACGTGGTTGAGTATTTAGCGACACAGAACACCTCATCTTGCTCAGCCACCAGCGCTACTACTAGCACCACTTCCGCTGCATTTGACACTTCGCAAGAATTATTTAGTGTTGAAATCACTGATGCACAGCCATTGTTGTTACAGCCAGATGAATTTTCACCAGCTCATATGTCTGAGTTACGCGGCAACACTATGGATGTAACGTGTAAGGAGGATGAAGGACCTACTGATGGTGCATGTTTGGATTTGTCTGAGGCAAGCGAAGCTGGGCAGGATGATTATGATGATGACGATGATAGGGATGCTCTGTATGTTCCCAATAGAGGAGATGAAGAGGGGGACAGTTCAGAGGGGGAGTCAGAGAGTAGTAGGAGGAGAGAAGTTGCTGAAAGAAGCTGGGGCAGCTCTTCGTCAGAAACAGCTGGTGGCAGTGTCCGGCACCATGTATCACCACCTATGTACAGCCAGCCAACTTGCCCTTCAGCATCAGCTGCTGAGGTCCCCATAGTGCCCACATCCCAGGGTGGCTCAGCGGTGTGGAAATTTTTTAATGTGTGTGCCTCAGATCGGACCAAAGCCATCTGTTCGCTCTGCCAAGAAAAATTGAGCCGTGGAAAGGCCAACACTCACGTAGGGACAAGTGCCTTACGAAGGCACCTGGAGAAAAGGCACAAACAGCAATGGGATGGCCACCTGAGCAAAAGCAGCAGCAGCACACAAAAGAAAAGTCACCCTCCTTCTCCTCTTCCTCCTTCAGGTGCATCATCTGCTTCTGCCGCTTTCTCCCTTCCACCATCACAGGCACCCTCCTCCACTCCGCCTCTGCCCTTGAGCGCTTCCTGCTCCTCTGCCCACAGCAGCAGTCAGGTGTCCGTGAAGGAAATGTTTGAGCGGAAGAAGCCAATTTCGGCCAGTCACCCCCTTGCCCGGCGTCTGACAGCTGGTGTGGCGGAATTGTTAGCTCGCCAGCTGTTACCATACCGGCTGGTGGACTCTGAGGCCTTCCGTAAATTTGTGGCCATCGGAACACCGCAGTAAAAGATGCCAGGCCGCACTTATTTTTTGAGAAAGGCCATACCCCAACTGCACCGTGAAGTTGAGAGGCAAGTGGTGTCATCTCTTGCGAAGAGCGTTGGGTCAAGGGTCCACCTGACCACAGATGCCTGGTCTGCCAAGCACGGGCAGGGCCGCTACATTACGTACACAGCCCATTGGGTCAACCTGGTGGTGAACGATGGCAAGCAGGGCGCAGCGGACCAAATTGTGACACCTCCACGGCTTGCAGGCAGGCCTCCTGCCACCTCCTCTCCACCTGCTACATGCTCTTCGCTGTCCTCCTCCTCCTTGGCTGAGTGGCAGTTCTCCTCTCCAGCTACACAGCCCCAGCTCCGCAGGGCCTATGCTGCATGCCAGGTACGACGGTGTCACGCCATCTTAGACATGTCTTGTCTCAAAGCGGAGAGTCACACTGGAGCAGCTCTCCTGGCTGCTCTTATGAAACAGGTGGATGAGTGGCTGACCCCACACCACCTGTAGATAGGCAACGTGGTGTGCGACAACGGCAGCAATCTGCTTGCCGCTTTGCATATGGGGAAGCTGACACACATACCCTGCATGGCACATGTCATGAATCTAGTTGTTCAAAGATTTGTGGCAAAGTACCCTGGCTTAGCGGATGTCCTGAAGCAGGCCAGGAAGTTCTGTGGGCATTTGAGGCGGTCTAACACAGCCATGGCACGCTTTGCGGAAATTCAGCGGAAAAACAACATGCCGATGAGACGCCTCATTTGCGATAGCCCGACTCGCTGGAATTCGACCCTGCTTATGTTATCCCGCCTGCTAGAACAGAAGAAAGCCGTCACCCAGTACCTCTACAACTACAGTAGAATGAAACAGTCTGGGAAGATGGGGATGTTCTGGCCCGACAACTGGACACTGATGAAAAATGCATGCAGGCTCATGCGGCCGTTTGAGGTGGTGACCAACCTGGTGAGCCGCAGTGAGGGCACCATCAGCGACTTAATTCCCTACGCTTACTTCTTGGAGCGTGCTGTGCGTAGAGTGGCGGATGAAGCTGCGAATGAGCGTGACCAGGAACCGTTACGGCAGGAACAGGCATGGGACCAATTTTCATCAGACCCAGCTGTTTCCTCAACACCTGCGGCAGCACAGAGGGGGGAGGAGGAGGAAGAAGAGAAGTCGTGTGCAGAAGATGAGTCAGACTCAGAGGATGATGAGCAAGGTGTTTCTTTGGGGGAGGAGGAGGAGGAGGGGACGGTGGCAGGAGAACACCCGCAGCAGGCGTGGCAGGGGGCTTGTGCTGCTTAACCTTCCCGTGGTATTGTTCGCGGCTGGGGGGAGGAGGTTGACTTACGTGACGTCACTGAGGAAGAGCAAGAGGAGATGGAGGGTACTGGATCCGACTTTGTGCAGATGTCGTCTTTTATGCTGTCCTGCCTGTTGAGGGACCCCCGTATAAAAAAACCTCAAGGGGAATGAGCTGTACTGGGTGGCCACACTACTAGACCCTCGGTACAGGCACAAAGTGGCGGACCTGTTACCAACTCACCTGAAGGTGGAAAGGATGCAGCACATGCAGAACCAGCTGTCAACTATGCTTTACAATGCCTTTAAGGGTGATGTGACAGCACAACGCCAGCAAGGTACCACTGCCACTAATCCTCCTCCCGTGTCCACGCAGTCAAAGACAGGACGCTCCAGCGATCTCATGGTGATGTCGGACATGCGGACGTTCTTTAGTCCAACGCCTCGCCGTAGCCCTTCCGGATCCATTCTCCACCAACGCCTGGAACGGCAGGTAGCCGACTACCTGGCCTTAAGTGTGGATGTAGACACTGCTGTGAACAGCGATGAGGAACCCTTGAACTACTGGGTGCGCAGGCTTGACCTGTGGCCAGAGCTGTCCCAATTTGCTATCCAACTTCTCTCCTGCCCTGCCGCAAGCGTCCTGTCAGAAAGGACCTTCAGCGCAGCTGGAGGCATTGTCACTGAGAAGAGAAGTCGCCTAAGTCACAAAAGTGTTAAGTACCTCACCTTTATCAAAATGAATGAGGCATGGATCCCGGAGGGCTGCTGCTCGCCCCAAGACTAAGTCAGTCCCCGCACACACAGCATCTCTGCCTGCACGCCGTGTGACTGGCTGCCTGGCCTGCCCCAAGAAGACTAAGTCGCTCCCAGTCCCTCCACACAGCATGTCTGCCTGCAGGCCGCTTGACTACCTTCTCCGCCACCACCAACAGGGTCCGGGACTCCAGGCGGATTGCTGAATTTTTTAGGCCGCTGCTAGCAGCGGCCGCTGTAATAATTTTTCTGGTGCGTGTACATGACTGCCTAATTTTTCTGGCTGCACTGCGGGCAGCTGCAACAACAAAAGAAAAGGCATGTACATGCGCCCATTCCCCTTCGTGATCATTACCTTGCCGTGGTGAAGGGGCTTGCGTATCACAATGAAGCAATGACCGGCGCCTAGATGAGTGTCTCGGGGGGCACACAAAAGATAATAAGGTCGTTGCTTCATTGTGGTCAGACCAAATTTGATCAGCTGGACAGTCACTGTTCTGTCATTCAGCTACATCAGCCAGGCGACCATATGGGCTGTAAAGCCACCAAAACCTGCACTCTCGCCATGGTGCGCACCAGTCCAGCACGGCCGTCACTACACAAACAGCTGTTTGCGGTGCGTTACACGGTGAGTTTGGTGTGTCAGTGTGAAGCAGTACCTTAATTACACTCCCTGATTGATGTATACACATGCAAGATGTTTTAAAGCACTTTAGGCCTGTCATTTAGCATTCAATGTGATTTCTGCCCTTAAAACGCTGCTTTGCGTCAAATCCAGATTTTTCCCGGGGACTTTTGGCGTGTATCCCACTCCGCCATGCCCCCCTCCAGGTGTTAGACCCCTTGAAACATCTTTTCCATCACTTTTGTGGCCAGCATAATTTTTTTTTTTTTTCAAAGTTCGCATCCCCATTGAAGTCTATTGCGGTTCGCGAACTTTAACGTGAACCGAACGTTACGCGAAAGTTCGCGAACCCGGTTCGCGAACCTAAAATCGGAGGTTCGGCCCAACTCCAGTAAAAATACCTGTACCCGCAGAGAGGGCTCTGAGTCCCAATAGGGCATCAAGGTTTTCCAGTGTCCCTGTTTTGTATCCCAACATTCCACTGTCTGCTGTAGTGTATTGTAACTTTCTAGTATTATTGTAATGTACTCTAACTTTCCAGTGCTCCTGTAAGGTATTTTGACTTTTTTTGTCTTTTGTAGTCTATCCCAATTTGTCCTCTGTGCCCTTTCTGTAGTAAGGAATACCCTGGAAGCTCATAGTGACCTAGAACCGTCCACCAGGAATGTATAAGAGGTGTAAAAGAGGCCAAAAAGTACTCTGTTAAAAAACAAAACCAAATGTCATTTTGCCTTCTTAAAATATAAGGTATATGTGATCATTCAGTTATAAGTAACAAACTTTGATTTCCGATCATGCATCACTCCTGAATATGCATGGAAATTATCTCTTTCTGCCCCTAAAAGCTAGGCTGCCCATCCAGTACCGCTGTGTATTTGTTTTCCAGTGTCATCCTGTAGTGTATTCCAGCTTTCCTGGAGGACTGACGTGACTCTCTGAGGTTGTTGCTTTCCAATGTCTTATGTAATGCATGCCAGCTTTCCAATAGTATATATACCTGGTTGCAGGTTGGTTTTAGACTGCTCATTTGTTGAGCATTTCAAAATCGATGCTTATGACATCACTTATTTCCTCCCTACCTGGGCTAATTGGTATGGCACTGTGAAGCACCATATCATCACTGCATGCTTGCTGGCTGCCCTACACATAAGAACAGCTGACAAGTGCTGAATATGCATTGAATCCAGGACTCTTGAATTAATTAACCAGCAGGCTTAAGAACACCTGAAAAGCAGTTTTCATACATACCTACAAGAACAGTTTTTATACATATCTATGTTGGCTTATACATTGGTCCGGCACCTTGGAGGCTTTCATGGTGTGCAACTTCACCTCTGTACTTTGAACTATGTAGAGGGAAGACTCGAATACCATAAAGCCTGCAATGGCTCATACAGATGTTTGTTTTGGAAGTACTCGAGAACACATGTACAGTCCTGGACAAAAGTTTTGAGACTATCAAAAATATTGCAAATTAAAAAAGTTGGTACTTAAGTTTTTATAATAGCAATTTGCATATATTCCAGAATGTTATGAAGAGTGTTCAGATGAATTGCATAGTCCTTCTTTGCCATGTAAATTAACTGAATCCCAAGAAAACCTTTCCACTGCATTTCATTGCTGTCATTAAAGGACCTGCTGAGATCGTTTCAGTAATCGTCTTCTTAACTCAGGTGAGAATGTTGACGAGCACAAGGCTGGAGATCATTATGTCAGGCTGATTGGGTTAGAATGGCTGACTTAACATGTTAAAAGGAGGGTTATGCTTGAAATCATTGATCTTCCATTGTTAACCATGGTGACCAGCAAAGAAACGCATGCAGCCATCATTGCGTTGCATAAAAATGGCTTCACAGGCAAGGATATTGTGGCTAAGATTGCACCTAAATCAACAATTTATAGGATCATCAAGAACTTCAAGGAAAGAGGTTCAATTGTTGTTAAGAAGGTTTCAGGGCATCCAAGAAAGTCCAGCAAGCACCAGGATCATCTCCTAAAGATGATTCAGCTGCGGGATCAGAGTGTAACCAGTGCAGAGGTTGCTCAGAAATGGCAGCAGGCAGGTGTGAGCGCATCTGCACGCACAGTGAGGCAAAGACTTTTGGAAGATGGCCTGGTGTCAAGAAAGGCAGCAAAGAAGCCACTTTTCTCCCAAAAAAAATCAGGGACAGATTGATCTTCTGCAGAAAGTATGGTGAATGGACTGCTGAGGACTGGGGCAAAGTCATATTCTCCGATGAAGCCCCTTTACGATTGGGGCATCTGGAAAAAGGCTTGTCAGGAGAAGAAAAGGTGAACGCTACCATCAGTCCTGTGTCATGCCAACAGTCAGGGCCGGCCTTTGCTATGAGCGACCTGTGCGGTCGCTCAGGGCGCCGTGCTCTCAAGGGCGCATGTGCCCTGTCGCCCCTTGCCGCCCCTCGCCGCCCCGCTGTCTCCCGGTGTCCTCTCAGTCTATCTTTAGAGCAGGACTACAAGAAAATGGCCGCCGACGTCCACAAATGCAGACAAACGGCGGCCATTTTCTTGTAGCCTGCTCTAACTACAGATGGAGCGGAGGCGGGGAGAGAAGAGTGACGTCGGCGCTGGAGCTGGATGTCAGGTGAGTCAGTCTCTGCCCGGCCCGCTGCCACATAAAGGAGGGGGGGGGGGGCATACTGGGGCAAGCTGCCTACGCTGGGGGCAAGCTACTTACACTGGGGGCATACTGGGGCAAGCTACCTACGCTGGGGGCAAGCTACCTACGCTGGGGGCATACTGGGGCAAGCTACCTACGCTGGGGGCAAGCTACCTACACTGGGGGCATACTGGGGCAAGCTACCTACGCTGGGGGCATACAGGGGCAAGCTACCTACGCTGGGGGCATACTGGGGCAAGCTGCCTACGCTGGGGGCATACTGGGGCAAGCTACCTACGCTGGGGGCATACTGGGGCAAGCTACCTACGCTGGGGGCATACTGGGGCAAGCTACCTACGCTGGGGGCATACTGGGGCAAGCTACCTACGCTGGGGGCAAGCTACCTACGCTGGGGGCAAGCTACCTACGCTGGGGGCAAACTACCTACACTGCTGGGGGTAAACTACCTACACTGGGGGCATACTGGGGCAAGCTACCTACGCTGGGGGCATACTGGGGCAAGCTACCTACGCTGGGGGCAAGCTACCTATGCTGGGGGCATACTGGGGCAAGCTACCTACACTGGTAGCATACTGGGGCAAGCTACCTATGCTGGGGGTATACTGGGGCAAGCTACCTACGCTGGGGGCAAGCTACCTACGCTGGGGGCATACTGGGGCAAGCTACCTACGCTGGGGGCATACTGGGGCAAGCTACCTACGCTGGGGCAAGCTACCTACGCTGGGGGCAAGCTACCTACACTGCTGGGGGCAAACTACCTACACTGGGGGCATACTGGGGCAAACTACCTACACTGGGGGAAACCATGCTACTACACTAGGGGAAACTGTACTAGCTACACTGAGGGCAGCTATGCTACCTATATGGGGCAACTATACTACCTACACTTGGGGCAACTATGCTACCTATATGGCGACAACTATGCTACTTATGGGGGGGGGGGGCAACAAAATCCGGTTTCGCTCAGGGCGCTGTGAAACCTAAGGCCGGCCCTGCCAACAGTAAAGCATCCTGAGACCATCCACGTGTGGGGTTGCTTCTCATCCAAGGGAGTGGGCTCACATCACAATTTTACCAAAAAACACAGCCATGAATAAAGAATGGTAGCAAAACACCCTTCAACAGCAACTTCTTCCAACAATCCAACAACAGTTTGGTGAAGAACAATGCATTTTCCAGCACGATGGAGCACCATGTCATAAGGCAAAAGTGATAACTAAGTGGCTAAGTGGGACCAAAACATTGAAATTTTGGGTCCATGGCCTGGAAAGTCCCCAGATCTTAATCCCATTGAGAACTTGTGGTCATTCCTCAAGAGGCGGGTGGACAAACAAAAACCAACTAATTCTAAGAAACTCAAAAGAAGTGATTATGAAAGAATGAGTTGCTATCAGTCAGGATTTGGCCCAGAAGTTGATTGAGAGCATGCCCAGTCGAATTGCAGAGGTCCTGAAAAAGAAGGGCCAACACTGCAAATACTGACTCTGCATAAATCTCATGTACTTGTCAATAAAAGCCTTTGAAACGTATGAAGTGCTTATAATTATATTTCAGTACATCACATAAACAACTGAAACAAAGATCTAAAAGCAGTTTAGCAGCAAACTTTGTGAAAACTGTTATTTTTGACAGTCTCGAAACTTTTGGCCAGGACTGTATTTTTGAAGGTTGCACAAGCAGCTCTAAAGCTAGCTGCTAGGACAGGTATCTTCCACCGGGGAATGACGGGAAGGAGCAAGGACTTGGAAGGCTTTGTGGTATCCAGAGCCTTCCCTTTGCATAGTTATGTATAAAAACTGTTTATTTGGGTGTTTTTGTTTTTCTTCACCAGATGTCCTTTTTAAAGAGGCATGCAACTTCAGATTTCATCTCTGCTCTAAAACAGCCTCAAACTAATAGAAACACTTACTGGTATAAAGTCACTGGAAGGCAATGTTCATCTTCACTACAGCCAATTGATTATTGCTGGACAAATTATCCGATTGTCTTGTTCTTTGCCTCCCCCTTGGATACAGGAGAAGCTTCTCAAATTCTGGCATTGCAAAAGTAATGTTATCTGTTAACTTCTGAGTGAAGTGGTGTGCAACATGCATAATGTGAAAGGGTCCTTGGGCCCCTTTCAGACGGGTGGTGTTTGCCGAGCAGTTCAGCTACTCGTCTATCGCCTGCCAGTGCAATTTGTATGCAGTCAAATTGCAGCAATTGTAACACCACGTGTGTCAAGCGTTGACACGCAGTGGTGTTACTGGGTGGCGGATAAGCGCGACATGTCGGGGGCGCCTGTACAGCGCCATTACTGGCCACTAACAAGTACCCAGCCAGTGCAAGAGAGCAGTTGACAGGTGGTGACTTCACCACTTGTCAGCTGCCTGCATGAAAGGGCCCTTAAACCAGCTTTGCTCTGCAGACATCTGTCAAGACTGAGGCTTAAAGGGAACTAAGCACCCTTTTTTCCCCTGGAATTTCTCCAGGTTTCTAATAGCTATAGCAGTTACTATGTTCCCCCCTCCACTTCTAGCTGCCCTTATTTATCCAGAGAGAAGGTGTGAAGATAGCATATGTGACTTTGACTAGAAACACACTTAGCAGAAACACTAGCGTTGCGGAAAATGCTGCGTTTTTTTATGCTAATGGAAGTCAATGGGACGCATAAAAAACCGCATATAAAAACCGCATATGCATTTTGAAACATGTTGCATAGTTTGCAAAAACGCACATAATGTAAGTCAATGGTAATGCAATGCATTTTGTTTTGTTTGCAGGGTTTTTTTTTTATTATTGTTATGTATTTCAGCTTCCTGTCATCTTCCTAGTAAAGCTTCCTGTCGTCATCCTAGTAATCTGCATAAAATGCAATGTAAAAACACATGGAAAATGCATAAAAAATGCATATTCGTTTTGTATATGTGAACCGCAAATGCATAAAAATGCATGCAAAACGCTATAAAAATGCATATGCGGGAAAAAACCCTAACTCAAACGCACTAAAAATTCACACACACAAAAAAATCACACATGACAGAAAACTCGCCCTTTCATGCACAGCCATGTGTGCACCCAGCCTTCTGTAAATTATTTGAAGAATTTGTCCTAATTACCCATCCTCCCTGTTGATGAAAGGTATTGTTTACTCTCTGCTAATGTGTGCTGTGCAATAATACAAAAAAATAAATAAAATGGAATTTTAATTTAATAATGTGACACATTGTTGGCATGCATTTTTAATGTGTTATTGAGATGCCCTGGGTGCTAAAAATGGTGCTCAGTTCACTTTAAAGAGACACTGAAGCGAAAAAAAAATGATATAATGAATTGGTTGTGTACTATGAATAATTACTAGAAGATTAGCAGCAAAGAAAATATTCTCATTTTTATTTTCAGGTATATAGTGTTTTTTCTAACATTGCATCATTCTCTAATATGTGCAGATTACACAACACTCAGCATTCAAAATGATTCTTTCAGAGCAGTCTGTGAACTAATGACCTCTCCTCTGGCAGAGAAAAAGAAAACAGTTGAGATAATAAAAGTCAGATAACAGCCCTCTCCACGACTTTGAAAGTCGTAGAGCTTAAAGAGAATCTGTATTGTTAAAATCGCACAAAAGTAAACATACCAGTGCGTTAGGGGACATCTCCTATTCCCCTCTGTCACAATTTCGCCGCTCCCCGCCGCATTAAAAGTGGTTAAAAACAGTTTTAAAAAGTTTGTTTATAAACAAACAAAATGGCCACCAAAACAGGAAGTAGGTTGATGTACAGTATGTCCACACATAGAAAATACATTCATACACAAGCAGGCTGTATACAGCCTTCCCTTATGAATTTCAAGAGATAATTTATGTGTTTCTTTCCCCCTGCATCTTTCATGCACTGAAGTTTCAGGCTGCTCTTTTCTTCCTGCAAACAGCTTTGCCCTTGTCTGTAATTCCTCACTATGTGAAAGCCCAGCCAGCTCAGAGGACGATTTATCCAGCTTGTAAAAGATAAGAGAGAAGAGAGAAGCTGCTATAATCTAAATAACACACAGGCAGTGTGCATAGAGGGGCTTGGAAGGGGGAGTTCATAGCAGAACCACAACACTGAAGAACTTGGCAGCCTTTCAGACACAGGCTGACAAGAGAGAGATAAGTTGATTTATTACAGAGACTGTGATAGTACAAAGTGCTGCAGTAAGCCAGAACACATTAGAATAGCTTTTGGAACTTGTAGAATGATAAAAAACAGGATGCAATTTTTGTTACGGAGTCTCTTTAATGGCTTTTTTGCATAGAGATAACAACTGGAGTTTCTTAACTCTTCCTGTACTAAAAACAATTAGACTGATGTATCTGATCTTAATGTTATGATATTATGATTTGTATGTGTAGTACAGCTAAGAAATAACTTAGCTGTACTACACATACAAATCATAATATAATTTTTTTTTCGCTTCAGTGTCTCTTTAAAGCAAAGCAGTCAAAAAGTTGCAATGTGACCATACAGTGAGATATACAATATAATGAGTATGCCTCAATGCTAGTTAACATACCCATTGCCTTCTAAATGCACTGCATGCAGTGTGTTATCCCGACGGGACCAGCTGCACCACAATCAATGTAATAGCCCCATTTCATTGCATCACATTATTATTGTTCGCTGCTCCGCAATGGACACAGTGTGAAAGGAGCCTGAGTATGAAATGTGATGTAGCAATGAATCATTATCCAACCAATTTCCAACTTAGAAAAATTAACATGTCATTGGTCACCTACAGTGTTATGTATATGAGGAAGGACTGTGGAGGAAGGTAAAGACAGAGAGAGGCACTCACTGGGCATGACATGGGTTGTTGGCAGGTGAGTAGGGTAAGCTGAAGCAAACATAGCAAAGTCCACAGTGGGGGTGACAGGAAAGGTTAGAGAGGCTGCTGCAGACGTTCTCTCGGGACACTCGCTTTCTCCCATATCCCAAAAACATACTGGTAGGCTAATTTGCTTCTGTCCAATATTAGCCTAGGTCAATTAGCTTTTTTCTAGGGCTGTGGAGTCTGTACAAAAGTTATCGACTCCAACTCCATCCACAGCCCTGCTTTTTTCCCTTAAAAAGCTGGCTTTAGACTGTGGTTGTGATTATGCCTACGACCATTTGGAGCCTCAAGTTGGTAGCTGCTTATAGCGTACTCGAGCCGAAGCTTGGGTACAAAAAATCAGATACTTTACCTAAAGAGAGGGAAGCCTCAGGATCCTATTGACGCTTCCCTCTCTATTCTGTTGTCCCCCATCACTGAGCACGCCCCCTGGAAGATTAGCGACAATGAGTTGTCACTAATCAGATCGGGGCCACGCAGTTCCTCTTCCTTGTACATGGCTACGCAATAGCCGACAGCCAGCTCACACATGCACAGTAAGCCATAACCGCGGGCTCCATGCTACTGCGCATGAGCGGGCAGGCTCACGAGGCTACAGCGTGGCCATTAATATGGAGGTAAAGCTGAATCGGAGCCGCGCTCTGCAACAGGGGGCTGCCGACAAAAGAGGGAAGACTCAATAGGATCCTGAGGCTTCTCTCTCTGCAGGGTAAGAACTTGTTTTGAACCCGAGCTTCGGCTCAGGTTCTGTCAGGATTCTGTTGATCCCGTCACTAGTATCAAGAGGCAAGCAGCCCTAGGGTGTGGGTTCTAATCAAGCACGGGTCTTCACCAGTGCACTCCTGCAAGGGATGATAGGCCATCACCCCTAGTAGGTGGCGGACTATTTTGCAGCCTGCTGCTTGCCAGGTCACGACCCCCAGGACTACCGCACCAGTGACAGGAAGAACAAAGGGTACCTAATGGGATAGAAGGGGTTTTAAGCAGCGTAGACCACTGAGCTATCAGGCCAGGACAGGCTTGCTGGGCAGGATGGCCTAACATAATGGTAAGGAAGGATACCGACAAGAAGAGTTCCCAGGAGGGGAATGGACAGGCAGGGAAAACCTGGGAAGGGAGCAGACTGTGGGGGTCCCAGGAAGGGAAATTATAGCTGGAGGAATCCCCGGGAAGGGAGGTGACAGTAGACTCTCCCAGTTGGAAAGCAGGTGGCTAGAGGAATCCTCAGGAGGCTGCAGCTGCCTGGAGGAGTTCCCAAAAGGAAACTGCAGACTGGGGAAATCCCCGGGAAGCTGCGGATGAATGGAGTTCCCAGGTGGGAAACTGGCAGGCAGGGGAAAAACCCCGGGACAGGAATGACTGACAGGGAAATGAGGCAGGGATACTGATACTGTTGGAATCAGAATAGGTAGTGTCTGGCTGGGGAGTGAATGGAAGGTCAGACAGGCAGGAAACCAGGGTTGGACATTGGAGACTGGCAGGCTAGGAATGATAGTGAGGGATCCTGGGTATAGATAGCCTAACAGGGAAATAGCAGGCTAAGAGCAATAGTAGCAGGCAAAGGTAGCACAAGGTAAAGCCAACAGGGAAGTGTCAACGGGATAATCCAAAAGGGAATCCTGGGGAGGGAGCGACTTGGAAATGGAGCCTGGTTGAGAAGGGAAGGGGGGGGGGGGGGGGGGAATGGCTACGGAACGTAGCTATGACCAGGGATGCAACGGCATCTATATGTGAGAGTGCAGGGTTTAAATAGGCAGGGTGCCCTACCACCTTCGGCCACTGCATAAAAGGAGAGGAGGTGGCACATGCACTTAGCAACAGAGGACGCCAGAACCAGGAAGTCCATCGGGTTGGCAGCGGCTGGAGGGTAACAAGCGATCGACGCCCTCCGCCGTCCTTGCAGGAGTCGGCGCAGGCTGTGAGGAGAAGTGAGTAATGTAACGAGCGATTGTTACAGGTTTACTTTAACCACTTCAGCACCACAGGGTTTTTTGCTTAAAAACCAGAGCAATTTTCACATTTCAGCGCTCCTCCCATTCATTCACCAATAACTTTATTGCTACTCATCAGATGTAAATCATCTATATCTTGTTTTTTTGCCACAAATTTTGCTTTGTGAGGGTGATATTTGCTTTTAGTAATTATGCTATTATCTGTGCATTTTAAAGGGAAAAATGAGAAAAAAAAAGAAAAAATACACTATTTCTCCATTTCCATGCACTATAGTTTTCAAATAAACAATGTTACCATAGGTAAAACCCACACATTGTATTTGCTAATTTGTCCTGGTTATCTCAACATTTAAATAATGTTCCTAGTACAATGTATGGCGATAATATATTAGTTTCTGGTTTGTGTTTTTTGTTTTCTCATTGTACTCTATCAGTAATTAAAAAGCCCTTATCTTCATGATTAACAGTAATACACTCTCATGGCATACATATTTTAAAAGCTAAGTCCCTAGGGTAACTGTGTATTCTCTTTTCAATGCTGTCACTTTTGGTTTTTTTTTACAAGTATTTATTTAGGGGTATAGAGTACATGAAAATAACAGTTTTATTGCTTTTCATTTAGTTTTCCGGTAAAAAAAATCACATGACTTATCCCTCAGTTGTCAAACAACACAAAATCTATTCTCTCACTTGTCACGGTTAAAATGATACCCTATATACATAATCAGATAGCTTATTGGGCATACAGCACACTGTTTACCACAAGTACGCCTATCTACTCCCCTGAGATTCAAGTAAAGTTTTGTGGGGAGTAGATAAGCGTAGCAAGGGAGGTAAAGTGGTTAAGCACTGCTTCGCACTAAAAATTGTGTTTGTGATTCTTGTTCAAGGAAAAAGAATCCATCCTGAAATTCTGCGCTTTTGGAATCACATGTGCAGCGCAATCGTAGCCGCTGTGAAACAGCCCATAGACCAGGGGTGGGCAACCTAACTGTACCTGTCCCGTTTAGTATTTTCATATAGCCCGCAGATGCAGGGTCTGGAAGGTGATGGCAGTAGTTCTGCGCCTGCACAGTACACTGCGGACGACGTGAACTTGATTGGCAGCGGCGCTTGCACAGGCGCAGTAAAGACAACCTGGAAGTCAGCCTCTGCACTGGCGGGGACCCCGGGTCGGCATCTGCGAGCAGAGATGCTGCAAGGGACATGTCGGCTGCAAGGGGCTGGAGGAAGCCCCTGGTAAGTATATCATGGGACAGCACATTTTGACTGATAACTCCTTTAAACCCATTTTGGACTGCGACACTAAGAAGAATCAATACTTACCCTGGGGCTTCTTCCAGCCTGGCTTTCTGGCAGCATGATTTTTTCCTGATTTTAGGGCCTGAAACATGCTGAAAAGACCCAGAAATCCGGAAATAATCATACCACCAGGGAGGTTAAAGCACACATAGAGGGTGATCATTACCAGCATATCACCAATGAAAAATTAGTTGAAGTAGGACTCTTACTTTACCCCTCTACTCCAGGGGCCATGGTATGGCCACTACCTCTGCAACCCTTATGCTAGGTACACACGATACAATTTTCTGACAGATTTACTGTCAGATCGATTGTTTCCAACAGGTCCGATCCGACCTGTTGGAAATAGTCGATCTGACAGTAAATTGCTCCCCTCTCTTGGCCGCAGCCAGAATTGCGAAGTGATTGCTATAGTGATTTGGCTGCGTGCTGCAGAAATCTGCTGAATGCCATTCAGATGTGCACCGAAGTGTGATCTTGCCAGCAAGCCACTGGAAAGATTGGCAGTGTTTCCCTGTGCATCTCGTAATCAGCATTTATAGTGGAAACTAACCCTTAGGCTATGTTCACATTATAAATCGCAAGCGCTGAGCATTTGTGTGCAATTTTTTTTCAAGCGATTTGACGTTTTCTGAGCATTGGGCGATTTTGTGTAAGCACGTTTCTAAGCGCTTTTGATGAGCGACTGAGATTTTAACTTCCTGACGTCCAGTCAGGAAGTCAACTCTTTGACCCGGAAAATAATAAATACAATGTTTTTATTCTTAAAGAGAGTCTGAAGCGAGAATAAATCTCGCTTCAGACCTCGTAGTTTGCACTGGCATGTGTGCCCTGCTAAAACGCCGCTATCCCGCGGCTTAACGGGGTCCCTTCACCCCTAAATCCCCTCCGTACAGCCGGGGAGCACTTCCGCATTGGGGCAGGGCTAACCGCCACAGCCCTGCCCCACGCGCGTTCTTCAGCGCGTATCTCTGCCTCTCCCCCGCCCCTCAGTTTTCCTTCACTGAGAGGGGCGGGGGAGAGGCGGCGATGCGCCGCTGATAGACGCGACTGGAGGCAGGGCTGCAGCCGTTAGCCCTGCCTCCAGGAAGAAATAAATCACGACTAAATCTACGACCAAGTTTTGCGGGGGTGGGTTTGGGGGTGAAGGGACCCCCGTTTAGCCGCGCGATAGCGGCGTTTTAGCAGGGGCACACATGCCCCTGCTAACTATGAGCTCTGAAGCGAGATTTATTCTCGCTTCAGGGTCTCTTTAAAAGCGCGGGGGAAATTGCTAAACATATCACTTTTTTCAAATGCTTCCGATTTCCCTATACCTTCCATTGAGCCAAAGGGCTCAGAAAATGACGCAGACAGAGTGAACACTCTCATAGGGAATCATTGCACAAGCGGGCTATTACTAAAATCAACAGCTCTTAAAAAAAATACACAAACGCTCATAGTGTGTACAAGCCCTTGTGCTACTCAATACATCAAGACAAAGCAGCCACTTTGTTTCTATATGTTCACCAAGAATTGTAAACACATTTTTTTTCTTTTTGCCTCATTATAAGAGTAACATTAGTATATTTGATATTGTACAGGTTTTTACCAGTGTGTTTTATATATCTCAGAATGGTGATGATTTTCGTCCTCCCTGACAATGATTTCCACAAGCCCTACCACCCTCCAAACGCGTCAGAGGAGCCCATCTCATGTATTCTCCTCCACACCCTTCCCCCCCACGGGTGCTGATTGGCAGGATCCCCTCCACACAGTGTTTTCCTTTCCTGAGACTGTCTTTGTTGTTATTGTTGTTTCTCCTTTCTCCAGCAGCAGCTTCCCCATCCCCCATGTGCTGCCTGCAATGTGTGATAATAACACGCGCACCTCTGTGCCTCGGCCTTGTGTCCATTCTACACGCTGGAGGGCCGAAGCCAGCAGATCTGGCGCTGTCTGCATAGACGAAGATGTGGCTGATACACATGCGCGTGTTGTCAGCGCTACCCCCCTCCTTTCCCCGAGTGACGGTAGAGCTCTCATCACTACTTGTCCCCGGGCAGTAAGTAGTCGATCTCTGTGTATCTGAAAGCGCTGCTGCCGTGTCCGCGGTCTCCCGGCTTATGCCCTGCTGTGACGTCGTGCCAGCGGCTCCATGTGATGCTGCGGCGGGCTGCTGCGTGTCTCCGTTTCCCTCCCTCCCCGCGTTATTTCAGGAAAGCTTAGCGCACGCTGCATTGCTGGACAATTGAATGGAGCTTCTGTTCGTTAATCAGCGTGAATCAATACAGTGTTTTCAGTCCCATAGCTGGCTGGCTGCTAGGTCTGCGCTGGGGGGCAGGGCTTTCACGTGTGTGATCTGTGGACGTCTCCGTGAGAAATAAGGACGTTCGCTGAGAACATGAAGCGTGATCACTATAGAGCCAGCAGCGCTGGTGAGCGTCACGTGTCCTTCTCCCAACTAAAGTCAAGTTATCATAAAGTAATATGGGGACACTATGCTACAAGGCTTACGTATGGGAGGGGGGTAACCATGACAAAGGTTTTCTCGTGCTACAGTTAATCATGACTTGGTTATATTTGCATACTAGGTCTAGGCATTTAGCCTATCATTGAGAAAGGAGCATCAGATTGGAAGTCTAGATGTGGCAGTCCATGTGCAAAGATTTATCCAGACTTGAGAAGATCTACCTTGCATTGCTACTGCCCTCCATTGAGTTGGGATGAACAAATCATTTGCGTTTCCTGTAGATTTTGTTTTTTTATGAACCAACATAAGCCAAGGATGGACTAAATTGTTGTATGGGCTAATCAAGTGCAAAAGCTAATGATTAATCAACTGATAGTTTGATTAGTTAATCACAACTGATTAATCCCTCTTGGATCATTCTCTGCTAATTTTGGGAACTGATGATTAACAAAAATGGGAAGTTGATTATCAGATTCTCTACTGAGTAATCTTTATGTATATTAGAGGGTGACATGTTTTCTTTATTCATTTTCCTCACAATTTAACTATTGTTATAGTACATTGTGTACAAGACAGTTTGTGTTATAGCATTTTTGTGCTATGTGACTTTACTGTGAAACAACTGTTCTAGGAAAGCTGGAACAAAATTGATGCAGTTGTCTAGAGCAACCTTTGAGAATCCTTATGTCATAACATTCCAATATTTATCTTACCATGTATAGTAATGATTAAGAAGAAATATTTGTTTCCTATAAGTGTCAGCTTTGGATATTCATTCATTCATACATACATACAGCAATGATATAGAGACCTGTTATAAAGCAAATAAAGATACATGAAGAAGATTGAATCAATGTGGGATTTTGGGGAAAAAAATACATATTTTCTTAGAAAAGTAATCCCTTATATGAAATGTACAATTAGGACACTTTTACTAGTTATACAAAAATACTCAAAATAATTTGTAAAAGAAATATGTCAGATTTACAGGCTAATATATGTTTTGCATTGAGGGATTGATTATGTATTTAGTATTTCTTTATCTTTGTTTATTTAATGTAAGTGAGGTTCCAAGCCACTGATTATAATCCCTATAATCAGTGGCTTGGAACTTCACTTACAATAAATAAACAGAACAAAAAAAAAAAAAAAAAATTAACAGAAAACAAGTGCACACTAGCTCAGACTAGTCCTTCTATAGTAACCAAAGAGGCAAGATCAGCTAGATCTGTTTTGAAATGGGAAGGGTATTGTTTGTGGGGTTTTATCAGCAAATCTGTGCAAAAGAGAAGATCTATATTTATATAAATATAGCTTGCTATTTATATTGCAGAGATTGTCAGTAGAGAATGGTCGATGAGATGCAAATAAGTCAGAGCTGGTGTATAATTGTGAAGACTTTTATCTTCATTCGATTGGTTCATTTCCAAGCTGTACAAAATCAAATTCAGCCTCGCTTCATTCGATTGCTCCATTTTCAAGATGCAAAAAATGGTGTAATACTGCATCACTTCAGAATTATTTGCATCACTTCAGAATTATTTGCATCTCACTGAACATCTCTAATTGTCCAAAATAAGTGTCAAAACATAATTCACATTTAATGTGGGTAAATAATGATATGTTTTTAAACTTGCAGGCATAAAAGAAATATGGTCAAATATGGTTATTTTATGAGAGTACATTTTTGTTTAAACTGCATCAACACAAAAGGGCAGAAAGGATTACTGTCAGCCACCTGCAATAAAGTAGAACTTTGTCACATACTTGTTTATTTATTGAATAGATTTTGTGAGCCACCTGTTGTCCCTTCTTCTTTATTCTGTGACAGTCATATGGAACAGAGCAACATTCTACTCATTTGTAGCATGTCATTTTTAATAGAAAAAAAGATAAGTTTTAATGCTTATATCATTTATAACACAATAGCTAGAAAAGGGGAAAGTAACAAACAAATTTTACCTTTTAATGTGACCTTGTTTTACAAGCTTAAATATTATTTGTTGTATTTTAGACAACCTAATTGTACTAAAATATATATTAATTGATATTTTTTTTACTGTCCTTTACATTCTTTATAATTATACCAAAGCTTTCCAGATCGACAGTGTGTGTTTAATACTGTTACTAGTGTTCATCTAAATGCCATAATTGAAAGTGAGAATAAACGCATATGTATGTATGCATTTATGCATAAATATGGTCTAACTATAGCAAATTTATAAAATGGATTGCTTGGCATAGTCTTGTGTGTGTTTTCCCCTTGAATTTATACCATACCACACTTAGATTTGTTTGAGCAAGTCTAGTTAACACCTTGTTACCAAGTTAAGTATTCATTGATACATTGTTATAGTGCATTATATACAAGACAGTATGTTTTCTAGCATTTCCTGTGATATATGACCTTATGAATTATCGCAAATTTCCTTCTGTTTTAAGAAGAAAAAATGTACATTTAGCATGTGAAACAAATGTTCTAGGATAAGTGGAACAAAATTGATGCAGTTGTCTAGAGCATCCTTTGAGAATCCTTATTTCATAACATTACATGCTCTGACCACATATAGTAATGATTACAAAATACTATTTATTTCCAGTAGGCATCAGCTTCGGAGTGTTCACATACATACAGCAATGATATAGAAACCTTTACAGGGCAGGTCAAGCTATCTATAAAGGATTGAATCAATGTGGTATTTTGGAAAAATCGCAAATCACACATTTACTTGTGAAAAAAATATTAATTTTATAAAATCTACAATTAGGAGACTTTGGGCCATATGCAATTCACTTTTTCACCGGAGTTTTCTCCTAGGAGATAATTTTTCATCTTCACATTAAAATACCTTTCCAGCACTTTTCAACTAAAAAAGTACCAAAAAGTAAGTGAAAAAGGACTAATAAAATTATTTTGAGGATTTTCTTGCTTTCTGATGGCTTAAAATGCATTCTATTGACAAGTTGTAAAAATATCACCTAGGAGAAAACTCATGAGAAAAAGTTAATTGCATATGGGCCTTAGAGTTGTACTAGTTTTATTAAAATACCCAAATTCATCTCTAAAATAAATATGCCAGATTTAGAGGCTAATACATGTTATGCACATAAAAATTGATTATGTATTCAGTATTTCTTTGTTTTGTGTTTTGTTTCTTATTGTAAGTGAGGTTCCAAGCCACTGATTATAGTGCTGTATTAATAGAAAACAAGTGCATATTAGCTCAGACTAGTCCTTCTGTAGTGGCCAAAGAGGCAAGATCAGCTAGATCTGTTTATGAATGGGTAGATCATTGTTAGTAACATGTTTTAATTATCAGAAAATCTGTGCTGAAGAGGAGATACATATTAATATAAATACAGCTTGCTATTTATATTGTAGATCTTGTCAATAGAGATAGTCAATGAGATGCAAATCTTTCAGTTGATGCGGAATTATGCAGATTTTGTTTAAGTTTATGCAGCTTGAAAATTAACCAATCAAATTCCATCTCAGCTTCATTCAATTGGTCCATTTTCAAAAAAAAATTATAAAAATAGAATTTACATTTAAGGTGAGTAAATAAAGATTTGCTTGTGGGAATAAAAGTAATATAATCAAAACCAGATTGGGGTTGTGATAATTCATTTTATGAGAGCGTATTTTTATTTTTTATATATATTTATTTAATGGCAATAATTACACATTAGAATCTCGTTACAGTAAACTCAGTTCTCAAGTCCCAGCAAATGTATCTGTATAGATATACAATGTATGACCAGTTCTGATATAGTATACTACTTTTCCTGGTCCCTTGGAGTTTACTATAAAGGGATTCTACAGTATGGAGCAGAGCAAAAGTCTACTCATTTGTAACTTGTCTTTTTTTCTTTTTAATAAAAAAATAGTTTTAATATATGATTTAATAGAAGCAGTAGAGTGTTGTACTTTGTTAGTCATCATTATAAGCCGAAAGCTTACTGTTTATTCATCTATAATATATGATTTACAACACACTTGCAAGAAAGTAATAAGTAATGAACAAATCATATATATTTATCTTTGAAAAAAAACATAATTTGTCAGAATAAGCACTTGTGTAGGTTAGATTCCTTTCAAGGTGGTATGAAAGAATATATATTTTTTACTGACATCACAGCTTTGCTGTAGTTATAACAAAACATTCCAAATTGGCATCTAGTAATACTGTTACTAGTATTCATCATAATTAGTTAAGAAACTGGAGTGTGGTATATAAACTCACATGTATGTGGGCATTTTTGTATAAATATAGTCTAAGCTATAACAAATGTATAAAATGGATTGTTTGATATATTTTCATATTTTGTTCCCTTGAATTTACACTACACACATTCAGATTTGTTTGAGTAAGACTTCAAGTAAATCTTTGGTTAGTATTGGTTTAATACACATTTGCAGCCTTATATAATGTATAACTTACTGCATTAGCTGTATATCTGCAATAGCCTGTGTTCACCTTAAATACCCTGTCAGGTTTAGAAGAATAGAAGTTTTTCCAAGTCTTCACTGCTGGCTTAATTGGGCATTTATATCTATATTGTCTTGGTGGTCCAGTGTTTGTTTCAACTAGCCAGTCATGTGAAGTGGATGTTTTGCTTTTAAAGCCCATTATGCTGGATACACACCATGCGTTTCCGCGTTCGATGCGTCCGTCGATACGCGTCGATTCGATTATTTCCGACATGTCTGATTCGCGGTTCGATGGGTCGTTAGGTCGATTTGCCATACTTTACATGGCATTCGACCTAAAAATAATCGAAATGCGCTCGGAAATGCTCGGAAATAATCGAATGGACGGGTATCGACGGACGCGTGCGACACGGAAACGCATGGTGTGTATCCAGCATTACAAATGGGTGCTATAAGAAGGGAAGTTAGATTCTCTGGTGTAAATTAAATGCATTCTTTTATTATACATAAAGTGATTAATCTTATGGATGTCAACAATTATCTGGTCAAAATGGAGCTCGCTATCTCAATATCTGTATGTTCTTGCAACATATTTCAGTTAAGCCTTATATCTAAGATTAAGCTAATACTGTCTTGCATCAACTGTTTATATTGGTATGCTTCAGGTAATTATGAATAGAGCAGATTTGTGTTAAATATATATCTTTTAACATGAATTTATTCACTTTTACAAAAGATTGCACACCTAATCATGATTCATGAGCTTTGTTATATCAAGGCTGTACATTAACTGTACTAGATTAGCAAATTATTTTTTGCTCATTTCTTTGGTTTATTGTAACACATAGTACACCAGTAGCTATATTAAATCTGCTTAGCAGATATATGTGAACCAACATAGTTAGTATTTAGCAAACGTAAACATTGAAAAATGCCGAAAATGAGTATATTTAATTAAAAGGTGGGTGTGTACATGTAAACACTGCAGTAGTTTAATGTTGTGATTATTTTTAAATTATCAAGCGGTGTATTGTTGAATGCAAGAAGTATATTAACACTATTTATAGGCCAAGATTAAGATGGTGTTGAGAAACTTTTCTGTTAATCTTCAAAATGTAATATAGAGATATAGCAGCTAAGCATCAGCGATTAAAATGGTAGACAGTGAATTTAGATAATCTATTATATTTATCAGAAACATTTTTGCCAACGTTATCCTAACTACCATAAATATTACTGACTTTTAATGCTGTAAATAATTGTGTGCAAAATGTATGAAATGAATAGTATTCTCAGAGAAAATTTTTATTTTTAATTTAAATGCAAAAATAGCTATCATCGTGTTTAGTTAGTATCAACTGTATTTTATATGGTTTTACTTAAAGGACAACTGAAGTGACATATACTGTATATGGAGACTGCCATATTTATTTCCTTTTAAACAATGCACATTGTCTGGCTGTACTGCAGATCCTCTGCCTCTAATATTTTTAGTCATAGACACTGATTAAGCATACAGATCAGGTGTTTGACTGAAGTCTGACTGCATTTGCCACATGCTAGTTTCAGGTGTATGAATAAGACACTACTGATGCCAGGAAGATCAGCAGGATGCCAGGAAACCAATAATGTTTAAAAGTAAATATGGCAGCCCCTTCAGTTGTCCTTAAACAGTATGGCTTATAGTGTCATACATATACAATATAATGTGTAATCAGCGGTCCAAACTAGCACTAAGACCAACATCACAAGTGCTTGCCAACATTTCTTTTTTTATTATTTAATATTCCAAGAAACTCAGGATAGTTGTTCTTAGTACTTTGCATAGTTAAAAAACAGTTAAATTCATAGTACAAGGTGTCAATGACCTTAAATGTTCTTTGGCTTGTTTTATTTAAAGCGTTATTGGTCATCTACTTCTCAGTCTATGCTAATATTGCTGAATACACCATGCTCTTTCATCTATTCTATGCCAGGGTGTGTGTCATGCCTGTGTATTGGCCATATTACCCTTATCTGTTCACCCAACAAAATTGAATTCTATACATTTTCACGAAGTAATAACCCTTTTTTATAATCACCATCTATAAAACTTATGTATCCTCTATGGAACAAGCTATCGTTAGATTGGGGTATATTTTTTAAAGGCTCATAAGCTTAGCAAATTTGGTTTACCTCAGGTTCAATTTTATGCGTTCAGTTCTGACACACACATCTTTTATGAAGGTGACAGGCTGCTGTCAAATGTGTCAGTTTTAAGTCAATTGCCATAAACAACTGCTATACAATGCTGTGTTCTAGTCCCATCTTACTAGAAGTAGAGTTTGCAATTTATCTGGGTTTTTTTCCCTATTTACTATTTTAGAAACTTACATGTTTTTTTGTTTTTTTTTTAAATAAAATAAGCATTCTAATAAGGAAGTCTAGCACTGCCTGCACACATTGGATCACAACTTATTATTACTTTATCAGTAAGTTGAAAGGGTAAAAGTTTATCTCAGGATTCAGCAGTATGCCCTATAAGGTCATCTGAATTCACAGAATGGCCACAATTCACTAAAATCATGCGAGTGATAATAAGGCAGGTGAAAACTTATCACCTCACACCAATCAGTATTTTATGTGTTAATTCACTAAAAAAAGCTTCCCTTATTAAGGTATAGTGATACGTTTTCTCAGTGAAAGTGTTCTCTCATCATTCCAGTCCTCCTTAAAGAAGAATTTTAACCCAAGATTGAACTTCATCCCTATTAGTAGCCAATACTCCCTTTACCACAGGAGATCTTTACCTTTTCTCAACTAGATCATCGGGGGGGGGGGGGGGGGGGGGGTCTGTGTGGCAAAAAACCCTCCCACAGTTTGATGTTATGGCCATTATGTACTTTTACCACTGCCAATGAAGCAATATCTCCCTCTGTGCATATAACTATCAGTAAGTGTACATTCCCTACAGATCACCTAGCAGAATTAAAGATGTTGCAGCTTGTGATACATTTAAAAATGTAAATCAGAGAGATGAAACATTTTACAATGGACAAACTCTGACTAAATAATCTATACATGAATATTGTAAAAAAAATAAGCAATTTTATTAATTATGATATTTTCACTACGATTGCTCTTTCATCAGAATCACAAGCATTATTTTTAAATGCAGTAGATAGGGAGGAAAGGAGCACATGCAGGTGGGATGTAGCTCTGCCTCTTCTGCTGCCTCCCCTCCCAGACCAATTACAACCAGCCTGCAGCTTGTATGTGGCAGCCAGGGAAAGAGAGAGAGAGTAGCTGTGTGTGTGTGTATATATATATATATATATATATATATATATATATATATATATATATATATATATATATATATATATATATATATATATATACATACATACATACACAATAAATCGATAAGGAATCGCAACAACACTGTGAAGGTGCTGGATCTGGGTGTAAAATAGAAGAATCCAGAAGATCCACACACTCATATGAACCAAGTTCAACGTTAAGTATAGTGACACAGTTCCATTCCATCAACGTGTCAATGTGTGTATATACAAACGCTTGATGCCTCTCTCTTCCTCCTTCTCTTCGTGTCTGCTGTTTTTTTTTTCTCTATATAGAGTACCCATTTGTAAAATACTAAAAATAAAGCAGACAGCTCAGAATCCTCCATTTTACATTGCAGTCTCTAGTAATACTCCACTTAACAACAGCTCAGGCCAGGTGATAATTCCCCACACACTTTACAGTTGTTATCACTTGCATTCTTCTCTGTAAATTAACATGCTATCTTCAAGTTTAGGATTCAGTCGTTAATTTAAGGATTGAAACCTTAACTTTAAAAATCAATTCTTAAATTAAAGACTGAATTCTTATCTTTAGTACTGCATAAGGTAAACTGCTTTGTGAATACTAAATTATTTATCGCCTTGGTGATAACAGTAAAAACAGCACAGAATTGTTATTAAAGACGGGCGATAAGCCTAGTGAATTGTGGCAATTGTCTGAATAATGACATTACAGAGTTAAGTCTGGTCTATTTTGATCTTACCAGCTGTACGTGGTAAATAATATTCACTGGTTATATTTCATATTTAAATATAGTTTAGTGCTGGCTGTAATAAGCAGAAAATGTATAAAGACAAAACATTCCAGTTATTAAAGTTAATCTTTCAAATAACTTTTGCTTTTGCAAAATGTTTGATTTCCAACTGTGTATTTTAAAAATGATTGGATGTGATAAGAATAAATGATTTAATGATCTGTTTTGCTTTAGCAATGAGATATATGCCAAGAGAATTACACCATGTTCTACAGACTGCTAGTAGGAACCCCAGACCTAGAGCTCTTTTCTTCACTTGGAGTACATGCATTCATTGTTTCTTTATAATTGTATGCATGTAATTACGATATATAATTACATAGCACTGACCAATATTCTCAGCACTTCACGAAGGACATTGAACAAGTCACATCATAGCCCTTATTCAATTCACTTTTCCTCCTAAGTTTTCCCCTTTTTGTTTAAAATAACTTTTCATCACTCTGCAATTGAACATGAACTACATCACCTAGGAGAAAACGTAGGAAAAAAGTGAATTGAATAGGGGCCAAAGTGCCTTTATTTGGGGCTCAAAATGTAATATAACTATACATTTACTTTGTAAAGTACATATTCAGCTTTGCTGACCCTTTCTATCTGTGTCATAGTTTTTCTGCTTGTCATTTTCACAAGTCTTGGAGCTGCTGTGTTCCACTGTCTGCTTTCCCCTGTGTAGCTGGCTGCCATCTTCATCAGTGCATAAACTTTCCCCTGTAGAAATCACTTAAAGGGGAACTTCAGCCTAAACAAACATACTGTCATCAAGTTACATTAGTTATGTTAATTAGAATAGATAGGTAATATAATCTCTTACCCACCCTGTTTTAAAAGAACAGGCAAATGTTTGTGATTCATGGGGGGCTGCCATCTTTGTCATGGGGGCAGCCATCTTTTTGGTTGAAAGAAGGTGACAAGGAGCAGGAGACACAGTTCCAACTGTCCTGTGTCCTGATTACCCCTCCCAGCTGCACACGCTAGGCTTCAAATGTCAAATTCAAAATGTAAAAAAAATAAAATGCACTAAAACAGCAGAACGAGAACAACAAAATCAGAAATCCCATCATGCTTTGCACAGCATCAGGGGAAAAAAGCCCGGGCAGTTTTCTTCTGTGCAGCTAAAAATGAGGCTTGTATAAGAGAAACAAAGTTCTGGTGCCGTGAAACTGTTAAAGAAACACCAAGCCTTTTCAGTGCTGCTGAGTCGATTTTTAGTCTAGACGTTCACTGTAATAAAGAAGTCGGGAAGTCCAATAAACCAATCCTTTTGATTCTTTTAGATATCTATTCAGACACCTGATATGATAATGAAATGACATTCTGGTGCACATCTCTTCTCCTATAGTAACCACAGCCTGAGGGTACAGAAATAAATGTAATCATCCCATAACCTAATTATAAAGTTGGATACAGCTCAGTACATTACTTTAAAGAGGAACTGTAACCAAGGAGTGAACTGTATCCCAATCAGTAGCTGATAGCCCCTTTCCCATGATAAATCTTTACCTTTTCTAGACATTATCGGGGGAAGGGTCGGGTCCTGTATTGCTGATATTGTGGTGAAACTCCTCCCACAGTGTTATGTCAGGATCATGGTCCTGACAGTTTCCGGTCTGTGAACCTCGTTCTATTATGGGAAATAACGTCTGTTTCCAACTGCCTAGCAACCAGTATCTCCCTCTGTGCATATGTATATCTATAAGGAAACAAGCTTTAAAGAGAACCTGTACTGAGTAAAATTATTTAAAATAAACACATGAGGTAACTTCAAATGAACATTACATAGTTACCTTGCCATCAGTTCCTCTCAAAAGCTCACCATTTTCTTCATACAGTGATCCCTTCCAGTTCTGACAACATTTTGTCAGAACTGAAATATATCAGTTGCTGCCAGTTATATATCAGTTGCTGTCAGTTACAGCTGAGAGGAGAACTGATGTGTCCATGTTTCCCTATGGCTCAAGTGGGCGATGTTACAGTTTAACAGTGTGCTGATCAGGAAGCTGTTATAGGGTAATAGCCATTTTCAAAATGGAGGACGGAGAATGCTATTGATCACAGTGGACAAACAGGACGCAGGAGAGGAAAAATAGATTGAGGAGTAGACTACACAGGAGGTAAGTATGACCTGTGTATGTTTATTTTGACTTTTAATTTTCAGTATAGGTTTTCTTTAAGCCTATCGCATTGTTAGGGGTGTGGTTATAGCTAATGGTAGTTGGTGCCATTTTTTTTCCATGTATGCCAGTAGTAAAGATAATATGAACAAATTACATGGCGAATATCAATCATTTTTTGATCTCTCTATTTATTAACTTCTCACTTTTTGCTAACATTCCTTTTTAAAGGACAGTTGAAGTGAGAGGGATATGTGCATAACCTTCAGGCTGGAGAGCAGCGGACAGATGATGTGCGGTGCACAGCAAAAAGGGTGGAGCGTGGGTAAGAATGATGATGTCTGGCTGCATTCAGTCAGGATCATCCAGCATGCTGGATCTCTCGCTGACCTATCAGAGCCGCCATACACACACTAGATTCTCGCCCGAGGTGGTCTTTAGTGGCCACCAGGTTAACTTACGATGGGTATAGACCTTAAAGAAAACCTGAACTGAAAATTAAAAGTCAAAATAAACATACACAGTCATACTTACCTCCTGTGTAGTCTACTCCTCAATCTCTTTTTCCTCTCCTGCATCCTGTTTGTCCACTGTGATCAATGGAATTCTCCGTCCTCCATTTTGAAAATGGCTATTACCCCATAACTGCTTCCTGGTCAGCACACAGTTAAACTGTAACATCGCCCACTTGAGCCATAGGGAAACATGGACACATCAGTTCTCCTCTCAGCTGTAACTGACAGCGACTGATATATAACTGACAGCAACTGATATATTTCAGTTCTGACAAAATGTTGTCAGAACTGGAAGGGATCACTGTAAGAAGAAAATGGTGAACTTCTGAGAGGAACTGATGGCAAGGTAACTATTTAATGTTCATTTGAAGTTACCTCATGTGTTTATTTTAAATAATTTTACTCAGTACAGGTTCTCTTTAAGTGCATCTCACACAAGGCCCACAAACATTCAGGCATATTTCAGTCTGAAAGGAAGGTTTGCCATTATACACTGCTCCCCCTTCAGTACCAGCAGTCTCTGGCCCCTTAAGGACTAGAGACCACTGGTACCAGAAACCTGCGCATACAAACGAATCGCCACTACCACCATTAACTCTGCACACTCGTCTCAGCCCACCCACTCTGCCGTCTCTATGACCGACTCACGGAGCTCTGCTGTGATACTTACAGCAGGGCAAGTGAGCAACGGCGGGGAAAGAGATACGCGATTGGTGGGAGCGGAAGAGAGCGCGGTGGCAGTGAGTGAAATCTATGCTCTGGCAGGAATAACCGCCTCCAAACAGGGCGCAGATTCCAACACCACCATCCGAAAGCAGTTAAACAACACAATGTAACACCAAGACAATCACATTGTGAAATCAAACTGTCCACTTAGGTAGCAACACTGATTGACAATCTATTTCACATGCTGTTGTGCAAATGGAATAGACAACATGCGTAAATTATATACAACATAAATAGAAAACAGAATCCAGGCACCAGGAACTGCAAATACACACATTTATTCCATCCTCAACAACTACAGACACAAAAGCAGGGTTGTACGCAGTGGCATAGCTAGAGATTATGGGGCCCCATAGCAAAACTTTCATGGGGCCATCAGATGTAGGCAATCTTGAGTATTGCCACCTGCCCCTACCCTATGGATAAAAGATAATTGACAATTTACATTCTTATGCAATCTAAATTGCTTATAGTCCATGGTTTGAGGCAAAGTCAGAGGGCGGAGGAACAGAAGATAGTCAATATTGAATACATGAAGTACCACCTGGGCCCCCTCTGTTCAAGGGCCCCATAGCATATGCTATGGCTATTGCTACGCCCCTGTTTGTACGGCCTAACAGCCGTTTTGCAAACAACTCTCGCTTCCTCAAAGACCAACACCAATAGTGGTGTTGGTCTCTGAGGAAGCAAGAGTTGCTTGTGAAATGGCTGTTAGGCCGTACACCCCGCTTTTATGTCTGTAGTTGTTAAAGGAATCGTCAGGCAAAAAAAATAAAATGAGTTTCACTTACCTGGGGCTTATATCAGCCCCATGCATCCATTCTGTGCCTTTGTAGTCACTCACTGGTGCTCCAGTCCCCTGCAGTCAGCTAGTTTCGTTTTTGCCAACCTCGGGGTCGGCGGGCCGCATTGCGTACATTTTTACGCATTCCCGCTGGTGCAGGAACAATAATGAATACGTTTTTCCACGTAAGTGGTGCAATGCGTAACATTTTACGCGTTGCACCACTTACGCGTAATAACTTATGCATAAATGTTCCTGCACCAGCGGGAATGTGTAAAAATGTACGCAATGCGGCCCGCCGACCCCGAGGTCGGCAAAAACGAAACTAGCTGATTGCAGGGGACTGGAGCACCAGTGAGTGACTACAAAGGCACAGAATGGACGCATGGGGCTGGTAGAAGCCCCAGGTAAGTGAAACTCATTTTTTTTTTTGCCTGACGATTCCTTTAACCATTTAACGGCAATGTATCGTATTAAAACGTCATGCTTTTGCCTGTTAATGGCAACATGACGTTTTAATATGTTGCGCATTCCTGCCACCGCTCCGCACGTGTGTGTGCCGCTACCGCCGCTATTACCGTCGGGATCCCGTGCTGAATGATTGGGGAAGAGGACCGAGCTCTGCCCAATCGCACTGCCTGGAGTGAATGGACGCGACCGCAAACAGCGACCGCGTCCATTCATAAAAACAGGAACTGTTACAATTTAATAAAGTGTAAAAAAAAAAAGTGATCACTTCCTATACGGGAGAGTGTTCATTAGCGCCATCTTGTGGCCAAAAAGTATATTACACATACATTTACAAGTACATACACACTATTAATAAAATTAATAAAATTACATTTCCAACCCTCCCCCCCCCCCCCAAAAAAAAAAACCCACTTGTAAATAAAAATCAGCTTAAAATAAATAAATAGTTGCATTAGGGACTCCGCTTTTTTTAATCTATATTTTATGAGGGAAAATTAATTTTTAATTTATTATATAGGGGCTTGTAATTATGGCCAGAACAAAAAAAAAAACAAAACAGAAAAATAACACCTATATTTCAAAATAATATATTGTCGCCATACATTGTGATAGGGACATAATTTAAACGGTTTAATAATCGGGACAACTGGACAAATAAAATGTGTTTGTTTTAACCACACGAGAATGTTTAATTTTAAAACTATAATGGCTGAAAACGGAGAAATAATTATTTTTTTTCATTTTTTTGTCTTTTTCCCATTAAAACGCATTTAGGATAAAAAAAATTCTTAGCAAAATGTACTACCCACAGAAAGCCTAATTGGTGGCGAAAAAAATGAGCTATAGATAATTTTCTTGTGATAAGTAGTAATAAAGTTATTAGGGAATAAAAGGGAAGAGCACTGACCAGTGAAAATTGCTCTGGTCCGTTAGAGTAAAAACCCTTGGGGGTGAACTGGTTAAGGATGAAATAAAGTCAGTGTGTTTTTGCAGTTCCTGGTGCCCATATTCTGTTTTCTATGTATGTCGGATATACTGGGTGACATCTGGAGGCACAGGAATACACCGCTCCCTCAACAGGCTGCCTTGTCAGTATCTTGTGCATTCTAGGGAGGTCATACAGGCACATGGAGGCCACACACACTACTGAGCCTCATTTTTTTTTTTTTTTTCATTCAAACTCAGCATACCTACAGGGTATATCCCGACTGCTTTTAAGGCTTCACAGCAGTGCTCCTCATGTCGGGTAAAGTTTGCATCACAGTTTGAAGAGTTGTATTTTATTAATGATAATCAAAGGAAAGTACCAATAATAACAGCCAACATGAGGTTATATAGTGATTATGCTGTATATTAAAATAAATAATGCACTACATATCCACACACCCATTCAGTACTGTCCCCAATCACCCCCTCCCCGGCAACCCCGACCTTAAGTCACCTCTGTCCAGCCAGCAAGCTGCTTCCCGACAGTAACAGATACAGGCGCCCACAGGGAGACAACAGGGCGATGCACAAGAGGCACCACAGAGAAGGAAAAAGAAATAGCTAAACAAACAAACGGCCCCCACCCACATCCAAGCAGAGAGCGCCCAGCCCAAAGCCATCCACACCCTCCACAAACTTCCACAGTGGGACAATCCAAAGCTCCACACCTCTCCATAAACTCCAAACTGTGCCAAAGCATCCAAACCACCACGACCAACCGGGCTGTGCCAACCAGCTCAACAGATGCAAAGCAACAGCTCTCCGCAGCCGGTCAGCGGTGAGCTCAGGCCGCGACAACAGCCTAGTGAGGACCTACGGCAGCACACCACAATCGCTCCCAGCCAGGAAAGGGCCACAAGGCCTTCCCCAAAAGCCTCCAAGTTCAAGGCGGGAAAGAACCCAAGGATCACCACCAAGGCCACCCGGCGAGCCCAGGCTCCGCTAGCGCCAGGGCAAATAAATCCACCAGACACTGCACACCACCGGGCCCCGCAAATGCGGACCAAAGGAGGATGCCGCCTCTCCAAACAAGGTCTACAAGCTCGCCTGGCCCCTTCAAATGCTCATCCGGACAGGGAGGAAGACCCGCGGTCCCCTGTGTCGTGGTCAGATGAAGCAACAATTAAATTGTTTGAACACAATGATGTTTCTTTTTTTTTTTTTTTTTTCATTTAATGTAAATCTAAACAACACCATCCCCACTGTCAAACATGGTGGCGGAAACCTAATGCCCCGAGGCTACTCCTCAGCCAATGGACCATGGAACCCGACCCCAGCAAATGACAGCCTGAAAAAAGAGCAGAACATGGGGACTCTCAACGATACCACCAGGCAATCTACAGAGCAGCCCGGCTCCGGGCACCAGTGGACATTTCAACATCATGTCAAAAACAAACAGCAAAAGTAGTGCAATATTAATCAACAGACAACAACACCAACATCTTGGAGTGGTCCAGCCAAGGCTCCGACCCAAATCCAACCGAGAATCCGTGGAGGGAGCCAAGAGATCAGGGTGATGGCAAAAAGACCCTCCACCCTGGAAGATTTCGAGCTCACTACCAGGGATAAAAGGGCAGACATACCTGTCCCACATGCAAAAAGCTGGTCTGCTATCATAGTAAGCGTCTGGCCGCTACCATAGCCAGTAAAGGCCTCTCCATTGACCATTGAGAAGGGTGCAAACAATCCCGGACCGGACACTCTCCACTCAAATGCAGACTAAAGCTGAGAAATACTCTCCCTGCACAACAGTGCCTCCCGCACACCGCCCCACCACACCCCGGGAGACACCAACACCACCCCCTGCCGAAACAAACAAGCAAAAAAACAAGGCAAAAACACCCTCCAGCTGACCAAAAGCAACCCCAAGTCAAGACCCACCACGGACACAAACAATCACGGGCAGCACCACACACTTATTTTTTTGCCAATTCCAACTCCATTTTGTTTTGTTTTAACCACTTGCCGACTGCCCACTACCTATTGGCAGCGGCAAGGTGGCACCCCCAGGACCACGTAACACCAATCGGCGGCGCCACCTGAAGGACTGATTAGCCAGGGATCGCGCGCAGGGATGCATGCGCATCTGCCGGCATTAGGCTCCGCCCACCCATGACATTAACCTGCCGGCCAATTAGCAGTGCCAGCGAGTTGTTAACCCTCCGATCTCGCCGTTACTAAAGTGTAATACACTTTGTTATGTATACAAAGTGTATTATACTGGCTGCCTCCTCCCCTGGTGGTCCCAGCGATCGAGCGACCACCAGGGGAAGAAGCAGCTGTGTATGAAATCACAAACACACACTGATCCTGCCCCCCCTTCCCCCTGATTGCCCACAGCACCCCTCAGACCCCCCTTCCCCCGATCACCCCCTCAGACCACTGTTTGCACCCAATCACCCCCCCCCTAATCACCCACTGTCACTATCTGCCAACGCTATATTTTAGATTAAGTCCTAAACTGCCCCCTGGGGGCTCCTGATCACCCCCACATACCCTCAGATCCTCCCCAGACCCCCCCCCCCCCCCCGCCCCTGTGTACTGTATACATCTATTCTCCCCTGTAATGACCCAATGATCACCTGTCAATCACCACCTGTCACTGCCACCCATCAGAACAGACCCTAACCTGCCCCTTGCGGGCACCTAATCACCCACCCACACCCTCAGATCGCCCGCAGACCCACCCTCAGATCACCTCCCAAATGCATTGTTTACATCTGTTCTCCCCTCTAATCACCCACTGATCACCCATCAATCACCACCTGTCCCTGCTACCCATCAGATCAGACCCTACTCTGCCCCTTGCGGGCACCCAATCACTGGCCCACACTCTCAGATCTCCCTCAGACCCCCTCTGATCAACTCCCCGGTGCATTGCTTGCATCTATTCTCCCCTCTATTCACACCCTGATCACCTATCAATCACCCCGTCACTCCCTGTCACTGCTACCCATCAGTTCAGACCCTAATCTGACCCTTGCGGGCACTCAAACACCCACCCACACCCTCAGATCGCCCTCAGACTCCCCCTGATCACCTCCCCATTGCATTATTTACATCTGTTCTCCCCTCTAATCACCCACTGATCACCCATCAATCACCCCGCCACCACCTGTCACTGCTACCCATTAGATCAGACCCTAATCTGCTCCTTGCGGCCACCCAATCACCCGCCCACACCCTCAGATCGCCCTCTGATCAATTCGCCAGTGCATTGCTTGCATATATTCTCCCCTGTAATCACCTACTGATCGCCTATCAATCACCCCGTCACCTCCTGGTAGGTGCTCTTTTTCCTGGGTAGTCTCAGAGGAATACCTCCTAAATTTAGCAGTTCACCATGGCAAAAAAGGGATATTCCGCTGAAGAGGCCGCTGAGATTCTGGCCCAGTGGGGTGAGTGTGATTGAGAAGCCTCATCCGACTAATCATCTGGGTCAGAATACGAACCAGTGAACAGCAGTGGCTCTCTGACCAATAGCAATGATGAGGTTGAGGTCCCGTCTAGAGCCAGGCGTACCACACCCCATGTCACTGGACCGCAGGTGTCGCAGGATCAGACTCAAGGGCAGCAGAGTGGTGCTAGCGCTGATCCAAGTTTTTTTGGTAAGGCATGCACCAGCAGCATAGCATCTCCTGGACCTAGCATTAGTACTACCATAGACCCTGGTGAAGTGGCGAGCAGCAGCATGGTAGTAGGAACTGGTTTGGTGGCACGTGCATTAAGACCCGAGTCACAGCCACCAGCAAAACGGGCCCGTACTACCCATAGTCTCCCAGAGGTGGTGGCAAATCCCAATTGGCAATCCCCTGGTTCCGCCGCACCTGAACTGCCCCCTTTCACCACCCAGTCTGGAGTCCATGTGGAGACAGATAATCTAGGATCAGCCCTAGACTTTTTTCATCTGTTCTGCACCGTGGAACTCTATGACTTAATTGTGGCTGAGACCAACCATTATGCCACAACCACTAATCCGAAACGCTACCATGCCCAGCCTTTTCGGTGGAAACCATTCCAAGTTTCCAAACGTAACATTTTCTGGGGCCTTCTCCTTAACATGGGTCTAGTCAAAAAGAATGTATTGCGGTCTTATTGGTCTACGCACCCAATACATCACATGCCCATGTTCTCTGCTGCCTTGTCCAGGTCACGATTTGAGAACATCCTGCGCTTCCTGAACTTCAGTTCCAATACAACCTGTCATCTAAGAGGCCACCCTGCTTATGACCGGTTACACAAAATTCGGCCCCTCATAGACCACCTGTCATCAAAATTTGCAGATGCTTATACCCCTGAACAGTCATTTTGAGGCATTTGGTTTCCAGACTACTACTCACGGTTTAGGGCCCCTAAAATGCCAGGGCAGTATAGGAAGCCCACAAGTGACCCCATTTTAGAAAGAAGACACCCCAAGGTATTCCGTTAGGTGTATAATGAGTTCATAGAAGATTTTTTTTTTTGTCACAAGTTAGTGGAAAATGACACTTTGTGAAAAAAAAAACAATAAAAATCAATTTCTGCTAATTTGTGACAAAAAATAAAATTTTCTATGAACTAACCTACTCCTAACGGAATACCTTGGGGTGTCGTCTTTCCAAAATGGGGTCACTTGTGGGATTCCTAAACTGCCCTGGCATTTTAGGGGCCCTAAACCGTGAGGAGTAGTCTGGAAATCAAATGCCTCAAAATGACCTGTGAAATCCTAAAGGTACTCATAGGACGTTGGGCCCCTTAGCGCACCTAGGCTGCAAAAAAGTGTCACATGTGGTATCGCCGTACTCAGGAAAAGTAGTATAATGTGTTTTGGGGTGTATTTTTACACATACCCATGCTGGGTGGGAGAAATATCTCTGTAAATAGACAACTGTGTGTAAAAAAAATCTAATTTAAAAAAAATTCTCATTTACAGAGGTATTTCTCCCACCCAGCATGGGTGTGTGTAAAAATACACACCAAAATACATTATACTATTTTTCCTGACGACGGCGATACCACATGTGTGACACTTTTGCAACCTAGGTGCGCTAAGGGGCCCAAAGTCCCCAAAGTATGAGCATCTTTAGGCTTTACAGGGGTGCTTACAATTTAGCACCCCCCAAAATGCCGGGACAGTAAACACACCCCACAAATGACCCCATTTTGGAAGGTAGACACCCCAAAGTATTCAAAGAGGGGCATGGTGAGTCCGTGGCAGATTATTATTTTTTGTCACAAGTTAGCAGAAATGGAAACTTTTTTATTATTATTCTTTTTTTTTTGTTACAAAGTGTCATTTTCCGCTAACTTGTGACAGAAAATAAAATCTTCTATAAACTCACCATGCCTCTCAGTGAATACTTTGGGATGTCTTCTTTCCAAAATGGGGTCATTTTGGGGGTATTTATGAGGCCTGAAAGATAAATCGAATTTAAACCGAAATCGCAATCACCAAGATCACAATTTCGGAATTGTCAAAGTAGCAATTATCCTGATCACGTAATTTCCACATGGGGAAGTTTGAAGAAGTGGCTTCAAACCTTCCCGGCGCGTGCGGCCCGCAGCGTTGGACATACCTTTCGCATTAGTCCAACGCTGTCTGTCCTCTATCGTTGTCTGCTGGCTCTTGTGCTTGGCAAAACTCTGGGGTTCCTGTATGTCACATGACATACTGGAAGTATTCCGTGCATTAGAGCCTGCAGGAGGCCAAGTGAATAGACAGGCATCGCTGGACGCATGCTGTAAGCTATGTCCAGAACTGATGCAGCTTGGGGGACAGAGGAGGCACAGAGACACAAAGGGGGCAGTAGAGAGACCCAGCGGCATAAAGAGGCAAAGGGGGCACAAAGAGAGACAGGGGGACAGAGGGGGAACAAACAGGCAAAGAGGGGGAACAAAGCTTGATTTGAAAGAAATCGTGAATCGAATAGAAATCGCAATTTCATACAGAAATCGCTCAATTAAATTTTTTTCCTAAAATCGTTCAGGCCTAGTATTTCTACTATCCTGGAATTCTAGCACCTCATGAAACATGACAGGTGCTCAGAAAAGTCAGAGATGCTTCAAAATGGGGAAATTCACTTTTTGCACCATAGTTTGTAAACGCTATAACTTTTACCCAAAGAAAAAAAAATCCAATAAGTGTCTATTGATAAAAGACATTTAGCATAATAAATTTAGACAAAAATTTATATAGAAATTTTACTTTATTTGAAAAATTTCAGCACAGAAAGTTAAAAAAAAATTTTTTTTTGACAAAATGCATGTCTTTTTTGATGAATATAATAAAAACTAAAAATCACAGCAGCAATCAAATAGTACCAAAAGAAAGCTGTATTAGTGACAAAAAAGGAGGTAAAATTCATTTAGATAGTAGGTTGTATGACCGAGCAATAAACCGTTAAAACTGCAGTGGTCTGAATGGAAAAAAAGTGTCTGGTCCTTAAAGAAAACCTGAACTGAAAACTAGAAGTCAAAATAAGCATACATAAGTCATACTTACCTCTTGTGTAGTCTACTCCTCAATCTCTTTCTCCTCTCCCGCATCCTGTTTGTCCACTGTGATCAAGGGAATTCTCCGTCCTCCATTTTGAAAATGACCATTACCCCATAACAGCTTTCTGGTCAGCACACTGTTAAACTGTAACATCGTCCACTTGAGCCATAGGGAAACATGGACATTACTGGGCACATCAGTTGTCCACTTAGCTATAACCGACAGCAACTGATATATAACTATTAGCAACTGATATATCTCAGTTCTGACAAAATGTTGTCAGAACTGGAAGGGATCATTGTTAGAAGAAAATGGTGAGCTTCTGAGAGGAACTGATGGCAAGGTAACTATTTAATGTTCATTTGAAGTTACCTCGTGTGTTTATTTTAAATAATTTTACTCAGTACAGGTTCCCTTTAAGGGGTTTTAAGGCTGCAGTCCGTGTTCCCTTTTATGTGTGGCCACATAGCCTCTGAAGATGCGCTGGAGCGAAACAATTGTTAGGCGGACCCTCACTGCCACGCTGCTCCACAGCAGGTCACTTCAACTGGTCTCCTACTTTTATATATGATGTATTGTGTATGAGATTGAGAACACACAGCGAGATTTAAATTAAAGCGGTTTTATTTTTGCAAAAGGATATGTGCCGGACATCACATTCTACATAAGCGTGCATCACAATGGGACTAGAGTTCGCACTTCACATCTGCATTATAAATGAATGGCGATGAGGTACCGTGAGTTGTGATGGGAACGTTACCTGAAGTCAAATTTTTAAATCCGTTGCAATGTGTCAATGTGAGCTTACCCTAATGCTTGCACACTAATGAATATCATCGCTTTGGCAATTGCCCATGGTAAATTTTGAGTTTAGTTTGGCTTATGTGTCTTTCATCTTATTAAGCCCTGTCACTAGTTATTTCATGTAGTACTAGATTTGTTTTGGAAATGCTAATAAAAAACTCAAATTTTAAGGAAACTGACTGTATCATTCACTGTTCTACCTAAACATTTAAATTGTTTATAAAAATTGCTCGTTGCCCTTTAGATTGTACGCTTGCAAAAGCAAGGCTCTCACTCTTTTCTATCTCGGAATTTGTAATACATTTTATTCATACTTTTGTTACTGTACTTACCAATTCTGTATTTTATACCAATTCTGTATCTTGTATATTGTTGTATACCGTTGTATTATTATGTAACCCATGTTTGTTTCTTACTTTGTACAGTGCCATGGAAGATGTTGGCGCTTTATAAACCAATAGTAATAATAATATTTAGTAGTTTTATAGCACAAGTAGTCATATTAACCACTTTGCTACGTAAGTACAGTATATTTACATCGTTGCAAGGGGCTCTTGAAAGCCCAATGACGTAAATATAAGTTAGTTGCTTTAAATGATTACAGTGAGCGTGCTAACATGTGCCTGTGCTCATTAACGCCCCCTCCTCCTAACTACACTAACTGATTAACCCACACCCTTCCCCAATGCAGCGATCAGGCTGCATGGCGGAGTACCAAGTAAGAATCTCTCACCTGAGCTGGTTGCAGTGGCATCAGGCCCCTTCTGTCCTGTACTGCAGTCAGCCTCACTATGACGAATTGATTGGGTCCCGGCTTGATGACATCATTAGGCATAGTGAGGCTGACAGCAGTACTGCACAGAGGGGATTATAATCGCCACTGGAACCAGGTCAAGTGAGAGATCCTTTCTTGGTTATGCTTCCCCACCCCCCTCTGCAGGGGGGCCCAATAGGACACAACTAGCTACATTTGATAGGGCTAATAAAGGGGCACACCTGGCTATCTATGAGGGGGAATAAAGGGGCACAGCTGACTAGTAGTTACATGGGGGACCTAAGAAAGATGCACAGCTGGCTTTCTATAGGGGAGGAGGGGATAATAAAGGTACACATCTGGCTATCTATGGGGGGCTTATACAGGGGTACATCTGGCTATCTATACTGGGTGGGAGAGATAAAGGAGCACTTCAAGTTATCTACACGAGGGGGGGGGGGCTAAAAAAGGTATGCATCTTGCTATCTATACGGGGTGGGGGGGGGGGGGCTAATAAAGGGGCAAACCTGCATGCTATGCTATTATTATTATTATTATTTAGTATTTATATAGCGCCGACATATTACGCAGCGCTGTACAGTGTATATATATATATATATATATCTTGTCACTAACTGTCCCTCAAAGGAGCTCACAATCTAATCCCTACCATTGCCATATGTCTATATTATGTAGTGTAAGTACTGTAGTCTAGGGCCAATTTTAAAGGGGGAGCCAATTAACTTATCTGTATGTTTTTGGAATGCGGGAGGAAACCGGAGTGCCCGGAGGAAACCCACGCAGACATGGAGAGAACATACAAACTCTTTGCAGATAGTGCCCTGCCCGGTATTCGAACCAGGGACCCAGCGCTGCAAGGCGAGAGAGCTAACCACTACGCCACGGTGTATTACTGTTATTTTTGCAAATACGGCTTGTAATTACTGATAAAGTACAATTGAAACCAAAAAACATACATACATTGTACTAGGAACATTTAATTTAAATGTTGTAATAACCAGGACAAATGGGCAAATAAATTGTGTGGGTTTCATCTACAGTAGCACTTTTTATTTTCAAACTATAATGGCTGTAAACTGAGAAATAATGACTTTAAAATGTATACAAAATAAAATAAGTCTTAGCAAAACGTACCTCCCAAAGAAAGCCTAATTGGTGGCGAAAAAACAAGGTATAGATCACTTGGGTGTGATAAGTAGTGTTAAAGTTATTGCCGAATAAATGGGAGGAGTGTGAAATGTAGAAAATTGCTCTAGTTTTTAAGGGGAAATAACCTAGGGTAGGGAAGTGGTTAAAGCGAATCTGAAACGTAAATAAACTTATGAGATAATGAATTGTATGTGTAGTTTGGATGATAAATAAAACATTAGTAGCAGAAAGAGTCTCGTATTTTTGTTTTCAGTTATGTACAGCAAAGTCCCCATTATCCGGGCAAACGGAAGTCTCAATTAACGAGGACTGGGGTTTTTTTTTTGGGGGGGGGGGGGGGGGTTTGCTGGCCATAAAATTCTCACCGAGCCTCCAGCGATGTCCTGTAGCTCCTAGAGACTTCTGTGCACGGCTCCCAGTGTGTCACATCTTGAAATAGGGCAGGTGAGATGCCGGGAGTCATGCACAGAGGCCGTTGGAAAGTTACAGGGTGTTGCTGAAGAGTCGGTGAGTATTATATCCTGGGGGAGGGATGAGGATTGTGCTTCTTCAGACGGTTGCTCAAGCAAACGACAAGCACATGTATCCAGCATCAGGCAATCCTCGGCGGTGCTAGATATTAGGGACTTTGCTGTAGTTTTATTTATTTCATTGCATCAGATTGTCACTGTGCAGTTTGGAATCCACACTCTGCATTTTAAGCTGTAAAACAAAGCAGAAGTAATGACCCTTTGAACTTTCCTGCAGAAAAATCTTATCTCAAGCTGTCGCTAATTTGCGGGCATTTTTCATTTTGTTGTTGTTGTTGCAGCGATAGGTGGGGGGAGGGGGCATGGTTACCACTTCAGTACCAGCAGTCTCTGGTCCCTAAAAGTGAACCCAAGGTGAGAGTGATATGGTGGCTGCCATATTTATTTACTTTTAAGCTATTTGGCTGCAGTAGTGTCTGAATTACACCAGAAATAAGCATGCAGCTAATCTTGATCTGCACATGCTTGTTCAGGGTCCATGGCTGAAAGTATTAGAGGCAGAGGATCAGCAGGATTTGCCAGGCAAATGGTATTGCTTAAAAGGAAATAAATATGGCAGCCTCCATATTACTCTCATCTTGGGTTCACTTTAAAGGACTTCCGAGGCCAAAGAGACAAAAATCGACTTGTACCTGTATCATTTTTTAATCCATTGAGGAGGTCCTCTGCGCCCTCCGCTCCGTTCCGCAGCCAATGTATCCTTTTTACTGCCCCCAGGTCGGGTGCCGACACCACCGCACGGGTCGTGTGCTATTCCACTCCCAAGATGGCGGCCAAGCTGAGCCGCAGCTGCGCAGTACTCATGGACGCTAGTGCGGCTGCGAGGCTCTCAGCCCTCCTTCAGCCGCGTATTCGCTCCCAGCGTTCTCCTATTCTTCCATCAGACACTCTTACATCGCGGCTGGAGGAGGGCTGAGAGCAGCGCAGCCGCACTAGCGTCTATGCATACTGCGCAGCCGCGGCTCAGCTCGGCGGCCGTCTTGGGCGTGGAATAGCATACGACCTGTGCGGTGGGGTCGGCACCCGACCTGGGGGCAGTAAAAAGGATACATTGGCGGCGGAATGGAGCAGAGGGCCTCCTCCATGGATTCAATAGGATCAATTTGCATTGCTCTGTTGGAACAGATCAGTTTTTAATCTGTCCAGTGTGAACCGGCCCTGAAGGTGTCACTAGGGCTCTGGCTCACTTGTGACAAGCTAGTTTACAAATGGCAAGTACTTCTTATATATCATCCAATCGTAATGGTGCTATAGCATAAGTTCATAAACCATGCAATTACAGTAGTTGTATATATGATGTGAGAGTATCCAGTTCCTAAAGTTTAGCCAAAGTATATATCAATTGGCCCAATTACAGCCTTGCGTTTGCTGGTATTTTTCAAGTTCTCAGGCTTCTACACTTGAAACGGATGGTAAATAACAGATTGAGCAGATGTCGTTTGAAAAATCTGGACACAAATGACCACTAAAACACGATCCACGATGATGCTTGGGCATTTCAAAAGACCGTCATGACGGAACACATCAACAGATATTTCTTCATAGTCAGGAATGCGTACAAGAGCTATGAACGCTTATTAAAATATATGTCCACAAAGTCTATTGTGCCTTACTATTGTTTAAAGAGCCCCTGGTGGATACTTAACTCTGGAGGGGAAAGCTTCTGGATCTAATGAGGCTTCCCCCATCTTCTCCTGCAGCCCCGATGCAGCACTGAAAGCCCCTGAAAATCCACTGACAAGCTTGTCAGCAGTGTGGGCTCCAGGACCATACCAATCAGACACTTCGTGCCTGCGCAGTAGAGCAGATCTGATCGGGCTCGGCTATTTCTGCCTGAACCCGAATGAAAGGCAAAAGGTTCTCACAGGATTGTTATGGCCCTGGATGGTTCAGTGGTCCCGGTGCAGGATCAAGAGGATGATGAGGGAAGCCTCATTAGGACCTGTGGCATCCCTTTTGCGAGGTAAGTACCCCCCCAGGGGCTTTTTTTGTTGTTGCAGGTTTACTTTAACCACTTAAGGACTGCAGTCTTAAAACCCCAGACACTTTTTTTCCATTCAGACCACTGCAGCTTTAACGGTTTATTGCTCGGTCATACAACCTACTACCTAAATGAATTTTACCTCCTTTTCTTGTCACTAATACAGCTTTCTTTTGGTGCTATTTGATTGCTGCTGTGATTTTTAGTTTTTATTATGTTCATCAAAAAAGACATGCATTTTGTCAAAAAAAAATATTTTTTTTAACTTTCTGTGCTGACATTTTTCATATAAAGTAAAATTTCTGTATAGATTTTTGTCCAAATTTATTGTGCTACATGTCTTTGATAAAAAAAAATCCAATAAGTGTATATTTATTGGTTTGGGTAAAAGTTATAGCGTTTACAAACTATGGTGCAAAAAGTGAATTTTCCCATTTTTGAAGCATCTCTGACTTTTCTGAGCACCTGTTTCATGAGGTGCTAGAATTCCAGGATAGTATAAATACCCCCCAAATGACCCCATTTTGGAAAGAAGACATCCCAAAGTATTCACTAAGAGGCATGGTGAGTTCATGGAAGATTTTATTTTTCGTCAGTTAGCGGAAAACGACACTTTGTAACAAAAAAAAACTAAAAAAAGTTTCCATTTCTGCTAACTTGTGACAAAAAAATGAAATCTGCCACGGACTCACCATGCCCCTCTCTGAATACTTTGGGGTGTCTACTTTCCAAAATGGTGTCATTTGTGGGGTGTGTTTACTGTCCCTGCATTTTGGGGGTTGCTAAATTGTAGGCACCCCTGTAAAGCCTAAAGGTGCTCATAGGACTTTGGGCCCCTTAGCGCACCTAGGCTGCAAAAAAGTGTCACACATGTGGTATCGCCGTACTCAGGAGAAGTAGTATAATGTGTTTTGGGGTGTATTTTTACACATACCCATGCTGGGTGGGAGAACTATCTCTGTAAATGAGAATTTTTTGATTTTTTTTTTTTACACACAATTGTCCATTTACAGAGATATTTCTCCCACCCTGCATCGGTATGTGTAAAAATACACCCCAAAACACATTATACTACTTCTCCTGAGTACGGCGATACCACATGTGTGACAACACCCCAAGGTATTCTGTTAGAAGTATGGTGAGTTCATAGAATATTTTATTATTTGTCACAAGTTAGCGGAAATTGATTTTTATTGGGGGGTTTTTCACAAAGTGTCATTTTCCACTAACTTGTGACAAAAAATAACATCTTCTATGAACTCATCATACACCTAACGGATTACCTTGGGGTGTCTTCTTTCTAAAATGGGGTCACTTGTGGACTTCCTATACTGCCCTGGCATTTTAGGGGCCCTAAACCGTGAGTAGTAGTCTAGAAACCAAATGCCTCAAAATGACTGTTCAGGGGTATAAGCATCTGCAAATTTTGATGACAGGTGGTCTATGAGGGGCCGAATTTTGTGTAACCGGTCATAAGCAGGGTGGCCTCTTAGATGACAGGTTGTATTGGAACTGAAGTGCAGGAAGCGCAGGATGTTCTCAAATTGTGACCTGGACATGGCAGCAGAGAACATGGGCATGTGATGTATTGGGTGCGTAGACCAATAAGACCGCAATACATTATTTTTTACTAGACCCATGTTAAGGAGAAGGCCCCAGAAAATGTTATGTTCTGAAACTTGGAGTGGTTTCCACCGAAAAGGCTGGGCATGGTAGCTTATTGGATAGGCGGTTGCGTATTGTGTGGCATAACGGTTGGTCTCAGCCACAATTAAGTTGTAGAGACCAGCAGTGATCAGAAGAAAAAAAATTCTGTCACTGCGGTGGGGCAGGTGAAGGTTTGGCCGGGTGATCAGAAGCCTGCAGGGGGCAGATTAGAGCCTGATCTGATGGATAGGAATGCTAGGGGATGACAGGAGGTTATTGATGGGTGTCTCAGGGGGTAATTAGAGGGGAGAATAGATGCAATCAATGCACTGGGGAGGTGATCAGAGGGGGTTTGAGGAGGATCTGAGGGTTTGGCCGAGTGATCAGGAGCACACACATGGGGTAAATTAGGGCCTGATCTGATGGGTAGGTGTGCTAGGGGTGGTGACAGGAGGTGATTGATGGGTGTCTCAGGGTGGGATTAGAAGGGGGAATAGATGCAAGCAATGCACTGGGGAGGTGATCAGAGGGGGAGGGGTCTGAGGGTGTGGGGGCGGGTAATTGGGTACCCACAAGGGGCAGATTAGGGTCTGATATGATGGGTAGCAGTGACAGGAGGTGATTGATAGATGATCAGGGTGTGATTAGAGGGGAGAATAGATGCAAGCAATGCACTGGCGAGGTGATCAGGGGGGGTGTCTGAGGGTGTGGGCGGGGGATTGGGTGCCCGCAAGGGGCAGATGAGGGTCTGATATGATGGGTAGCAGTGACAGGGGGTGATTGATGGGTGATTAGAGGGGAGAACAGATGTAAATAATGCACTAGGGAGGTGATCGGGGGGGGGGGGGGGGTTGAGGGCAATCTGAGGGTGTGGGCGGGTGATTGGATGCCTGCAAGGGGAAGATGAGGGTCTGATCTGATGGGTAGCAGTGACAGGTGGTGACGGGGTGATTGATGGGTGATCAGTGGGTGAATAGAGAGGAGAACAGATGTAAATAATGCACTGGAGAGGTGATCAGGGGGTCTGAGGGCGATCTGAGGGTGTGGGCGGGTGTTTGTGTGCCCGCAAGGGGCAAATTAGGGTCTGATCTGATGAGTAGCAGTGGCAGGTGGTGACAGGATGTGATTGATGGGTGTGATTAGAGGGGAGAATAGATGCAAGCAATGCACTGGGGAGGTGATCAGGGGGGGGGGGTCTGAGGGCGATTTGAGGGTGTAGGCGGGTAATTGGGTACCCGCAAGGGGCAGATTAGGGTCTGATCTGATGGGTAGCAGTGACAGGGGGTGATTGATGGGTGATCAGTGGGTGATTAGAGGGGAGAACAGATGTAAATAATGCACTGGGGAGGTGATCAGGGGGGTCTGAGGGTGTGGGCGGGTGTTTGTGTGCCCGCAAGGGGCAGATTAGGGTCTGATCTGATGGGTAGCAGTGACGGAGTGATTAATAAGTGATCAGGGTGTGATTAGAGAGGTTAATAGATGCAAGCAATGCACTGGCGAGGTGATGGGGGGGGGGGTCTCAGGGTGATCTGAGGGTGTGGGCTGGTAAGTGGGTGCCCGCAAGGGGCAGATTAGGGTCTGATCTGATGGGTAGCAGTGACAGGTGGTGACTGGGGGTGATTGATGGGTGATCAGTGGGTGATTAGAGGGGAAAACAGATGTAAACAATGCACTTGGGAGGTGATCTGAGGGCAGGTCTGCGGGCAATCTGAGGGTGTGGGCGGGTGATCAGGTGCCCGCAAGGGGCAGGTTAGGGTCTGATCTGATGGGTGGCGGTGACAGGGGGTGATTGACAGGTGATCAGTGGGTGATTACAGGGGAGAATAGATGTATACAGTAAACAGGGTGGGTCTGGGGAGGATCTGAGGGTGTAGGGGGTGATCAGGAGCCCCCGGGGGGCAGTTTAGGACCTGATCTATAGGATAGTGTTGACAGATAGTGACAGGGGGTGATTGATGGGTGATTAGGGGGGTGATTGGGTGCAAACAGTGGTCTGATGGGGTGATCAAAGGGGTGCTGTGGGCAATAAGGGGGCAGGGGGGGGCAGGATCAGTGTGCTGTTGTGTTTACTAGGGGGGCTGCCTCCTGCCCTGGTTGTCCCTCGATCACTGGGACCACCAGGGCAGGAGGCAGCCTGTATAATACACTTTGTATACATTACAAAGTGTATTATACACTTTGTAGCGGCAGGTCGGGGGTTAACAACCCGCCGGCGCTTCTAAATAGCCAGCAGGTTACTGTCGCGGGTGGGCGGAGCCTAATGCCGGCGGATGCGCACTCATCACTGCGTGCGATCCCCGGCTAATTAGTCCCCCAGGTGCCGCCACCAATCGGCACCCACACCCTCAGTAATTCACTGACAGTGGATATCAACAGGAAACTTTAAATGAAGCCCCCTCTCCTAATAAAATGATGTCCTACCTACTATACATATAGAAGAGATTTGATTGTAAGCTCCTCTGAGGACAGTTAGTAACATGACTATGTATTCTGTAAAGTGCTGCAGAAGATGTCAGTGCTATATAAATACAAAATAATAATATGGTAGGACATTAGACTATGACTATGGTAGGATTAGAGTGCGGTGTCGTCCCCAGAATTTTCTTCTAGCTGGGTGGCATGAAAATATAGCTGGTTGGAGACCGAGGGGGAATACAGGGTCAGCACATAGGAGGAGGATGAGGAGGTAAGCTGATGACAGCCGGGTGCTCCACAAAATTAGCCAGGTGGACCACCCAGCTAAAAGAGTCTGGGGAGAACACTGGAGTGTGAGCTCCTCTGAGGACAGTGTCAGTGACATGATTATGTAAAGTGCTGCAGAAGATGTTAGTGTTATATACTGTAAATACATAATAATAATAATATGGTAGGACATTAGACTATGACTATGGTAGGGTTAGATTTTGAGCTCCTCTGAGTGTGAGCTCCTCTGAGTAACAGTCAGTGACATTACTATGTACTCTGTATAGTGCTTTAGAGGATGTCAGTGCTTACCGATACAGACCAACCATGGTGCTTGCTTGGCTTCTTGCTGCTGCGGTCCTTGATCGGTCCAGGTCAATATCCTCCTCTCTGCCTTTCTGCTCCTCTGGTCTGTCTCCGGTGGGATAAACAATTGCCAGGGAGGGTGGGCTAAACAATTGGTTGGTTGGTTTGTAGGTAGGTATGGTGGTTGGGCTAAACAATTGCCGGGTAGGTGGGTGGGCTAAACAATAGGTAGGTAGTGAGTGAGTGGGCTAAACAATTGCCAGGTAGGTAGGGAGGGTGGGTGGCTGGGCTAATGGATTACCTGGTGGGGAGGGTGGCTGTGCTAATGGATTACCTGGTGGGGTGGGAGGGTGGGCATATAGATTACCTGGTGAGGGGTGGTAGGGTGGGCATATGGATTACCTGGTGGTGGGTAGGCATATAGATTACCTGGTGGGCATTTAGATTACCTGATTGGGGTTGGGCATATAGATTACATGGTGGGAGGGCATATAGAATACCTGGTGGGAGGTGGGCATTTAGATTACCTGGTGGGGGGCCCAACTCCTACCCTCCCTCCCTCACCTCGGGGGGGGGGGGGGTCCCACTCCTCTAATGCACAGCGGAAGGAAAATACAGGAAGGCTTCGGCGGGCTAAAGCAGACGCTAGAGCTCCAGCCTCCAGGTCCATGCTGTCTCCTCCTCAGCATCACCGCTTGCACTGAATCATGAAGCAGTGCGAGCGGTATTACAAAGGAGAAGACAGCATGGACCTGGAGGCTGGAGATCTTGCATCTGCTTTAGCCCGCTGAAGCCTTTCTGTATCTTCCTTCCACCATGCATTAGAGGAGGGGGAGGGGGGCCCGAGGTAAGGGAGGCCTGAGGTGAGGGAGGATAGGAGTGTTCTCTCCCCCCGGGAAAAGAAAGTTGAAAAAAAAAACGGCGACATTTAATGGGCCCCTCAAGTAACAGAACTTGAGGGGCCCTCGTGTGCTTGCATGGGCGTATGTCCACCCCTGGAAACACTAATGAAAAGAGACATGACAAAATATACAATCAAAACCAGTATGAAAAACACTATCAGTGTTTTGAGTTGTTTTATTTTTAATTGCTAGCAATTCTAAAATCTCTGTAAAAGCACTTGTGTAATGAAGTCCTATGTGAGTGTTCTCACATGAGCGATGAGTTTTTTTTTCCAATTGCAAACACGGGTCCTGCACCATTTCCTGTGCAAGGTATTGGAAAAATCTTTTAAAAGCAATTTAAACAGTGGGTTTTGTGAGCATTTTTTCAAGCAAGTTTGCTTTAAAAGACATTCAGTTCCTGATCAGTGTGCAAATTGCTACAAAAATACCAGGAATTGCTTAACAAAAGTGCTTGCGATTTGTAGAGTGAACTAGGCCTAAATATCTCCAAAGCAAACCCTGGGGTCTGCAAATGTATTGTGTAATTGTAGACACAGATATAAGTTGCAGATTCTGAAACAAGCGAAACCAAAGGGAAAATCATCAGTTTTTGCACCTGTGTCTTTATCTGGGGGTGTAATTATGTTTATTGATACGTACATTTTGTTTGCATTTTGTGGTTATCCTAAAAAATGTACTCTGTTTGTCCCTCCCAGTTGCAAATTGCAAGCCCGCCAAGCAGATTATTTTCCTTCTATATACCTAGCCGATCCCAAGTCTGTGCAAGCATTATGAAGTTACCTTTCCTATATCCAGCATTGCTTGGGAAAGCACAGGTTAACCATTAGCCTGAATTAATACAGTCCTAAACTCGCCCTTCTTTCAAGTAAGCACTGTACTGTCAATATAGTGATTAAGCTGTTGATTCTTTATTGATGATGGATTGGAGGAGAGAGGACTGAAAAGAAAAAAAAAAGTATCAATAATTCACAATCTGCATTTTTCCGTCACTATAGTTGCTGGGAGCCATTGATTAGAAATTTGAGCAGTGGCCAATCAATGATGAGCCTCAAATGTTCCTGGTGCAGAAAGCCTAATTAACCTGATGATCAAGAGCCCCACAGTTACAACAGCGTCACTCCTATTGACCTCTTTGTGCAGTGTAAGCATGGCTGAGGAATAATAACTCGTCCTCTGGTTACTTTTTACCATGAAATATTAATAGATGGAAAGAACACCTTCTATTGTGTGGAGAGTTTGAGGTTTTCTGATCTGATACCATCCATTGTTTTATATTAGAATGGCAGGGGGTTACACTGCCCTCACTGTAATAGGGGATCCTCCTATGATTAATGGGAATCACCTCTTGATTCTGGCATCAGTGAATATGGAGATGGGTGAGTGAATTAGAGGACAGAGTTTTCAGGCCATCAGTTTACTATGTTAACACTGCCCTCTCAGAAGTCACGTACAATACATGGCAAGCTTTAGAACTAATGGAAAGCACAAACGAGTATGTAAAGGACGAATACCGTGTCACTCACTAGAGTTCTGACTTCTAGGTGCTGAGCAAGATGATGACACCACCGAAGAAGGTGCCCAAGGACCCAGGTCAGTTGCATATTTTATCAGCTTAAAAAAAAGTATATGTTTTTAATATTCACATTCAGCAGAGCAATAAAGCTGCTGAATTCTGTAAAAATCTAAGTAAGGGTTATCACATCATGTTTTCTATTATGATCTGATCACTTTCCTGTTTCCCTGACATGTGAAATACAACTGTTATAATTATTGTTATTAATAAACATTGTAAAGTGCTGACATATTATGCATCGCTATACAATATAAAGATGATACAACGCTGTAAAATATAACAGCGTAAAACAACGGTACACAAAATAGTGAAACAATAAACAAAGGGGCGTAAATTGCAAGTTAGGGATAAATATAGAAGACAAGTCAATGAATCCAAATGGAGGTGGAGAAGAGGACATGGGGAGGACGATCCTACCAAATAGGCTTACAACTATCAGTCCCTAGGGCTCAGACACACTCTAAAGAGAGTCTGAGGCCTTAAAATATACCTCTTTTTACTGGGCAGTCCTTTTCAGCAATAAGATCATAGCTGAAACGCTGCACTCCCGTGGCAGAATGATCAATTAATACCCAGGAAATCCCTGGGGCAAAATTCGGGCCTCCTTCCGGGTAGAGGCAGAGCTTTGTGCACTAGCTCTGCCTCTGCTCGCATCAATCTACACCTCCTCCCGCCACTCTCAATCTTCATACACTGAGAGGGACAGGAGGAGGTGGAGATCAGCAGAGATTGACGTGAACAGAGGCAAAGCTACAGCACAAAGCTTTGCCTCCCCCGGGCAGCAAAATCCATGACCTGGAAAGTCGTGGAGTTTTGCGGGTATAAATATCTCGTTCTGCAGCAGGGATGCAGTGTTTCAGCTATGGTCTTATTGCTGAAGAGGACTGCCCAGTAAAAAGAGGTAATTTTTTTTAGGCTTCAGTCTCTCTAGAAGCACTTTTCTGAGCGTTTTCGATTGCTGAGCGCTTTTAAAAAAATCGCTCCCATTTACTTGCATTAAAATCGCTGCGTCCGCATACATTTTTATACGTCCTCAATTATTATGCAAGTTTACTGCAATTTTAATGCAAGTGAATGGGAGAGATTTTTTAAAAAAGCGCCCAGCAATCGAAAACGCTCAGAAAAGCGCTTACAGCGTGTCTGAGCCCTTAGAGCCCATTGTCATTTGCAGGGATTTCCTCCATTCCTCAATAAGCAAATTCGGAAGCGGAATGAATCTGTTAAAATCAATAGGCTGCTTTGAATTCGTGCATGGGAAGAGATACATCTGCTGCATTTTTTTAGCCATTGCATCCAAATCCCTATTCCTGCGCATGGCAAGGGGATTTGGATTCGCATCAGAATGGGTGCTGCATCCATCTCAGAGATGGACGCCAGCACTTCGTGGACATGCGGCCTAAGCACTGTAGTTAATCATGGTTATGGAAAGCTGAACTCTCAGCAAGAGAATTATTTAAAGGATACCTTAGGGCTGTTAAAAATGTAAAAACTGGGTGAGCAGGCATGCGTAGGTAGGAAGCTCTCCTCATGCCCCGGTTTCTCCTCCGCCCCCCTCCGTTTTGTTCTAATGGACCCTGAAATTGCTTTCAGGTTGGGAGGGTTGATGAGCACCCAGGATCACTCTGCATATGGGCGCTACGCAGTTGTGATGTTGTGCACATGCACAGAGCGCTCCTGGCTGCAAGCTTACGATGTAGGACGCGCGTCACCGCAGTACTCTGGTGCTTGCACTCCAGCCGGCCTCCACTGACTCATGACCTGGGTCTTGGCTTGATGATGTAATCAGGCCAGGACCTGGTACATACAGCAAGATGCGGCCTGCAGTACCAAACACAGGAGAAACATGATTGTCTTTGTAAAGGTAAATTACTGCTTATTTTAGCTTCAATTCTGACTGTTAATCTCTAGATGGAGGAGGGAGGGGAGATTCAACCATGACAGGACTTCCCTGATTAGTCCTTAATTGGTCTCCAGGGATAATGAACACAGGCACTTTCTGGCACGTGCTCTGTGCCCATTTATTGGTAACGAAAATGTACATCCTCAGGACATGAAGTGGTTGCACCTGTAGTGTGCTCAAAAATAAATTTGCTGTGTTCCATGTTTCAAAGTAATGCAGAATCATTGATTAAAAAGTAATTCAACTCTCCTGCTCGCCTGTAACTTAGCTAAGTATGCAGATTCTGGGTTACTTTGAAAACAAAGAACACAGCACAATTTTGCTGAGCATGCTATAGGTTCTGTAGACTAATAAATGTAGCATCTTCTGAATTTTTCAGCTACTGACTTGTTTACCATGGTATGCTTGTACTGATACCTGAGCCTCATAGTTTTCTTCTGGTTTTCTGCCTGCATGGCAGCAATCATCTTACTTGTGATGTCAGTACCATACTAGTGGTTCTGGGTCACCACGAGCTGCCTGAGATTTTCAGCCAAACTTTTTGAATTAATTATCAGTGAAGGATTATTGCTGTGTGATCCCTGGGGTGCTCTATCTGCACTTTCTATCTCCCTCCTGTTTCTCTCTCTGGAGTGCATATTGCATGTATTACTATGGATTATTTATTAGGAGGATTGTGACACTGTCATACATTGGATTTTCCTATAGGAAGATATGGTGAATATATTCAGTACAGTACAGTCCTTTTTAATGATTCAAGAGAAAGACCAAGGCTCAGGGAGGTTACACTCCCTACAAAAACTTCACAAAATTTTTTACAGAAGGTTTATAGGGGGTAATTGCATAAACACAGTATGCATTGACTGTACATCCATGGGTGACTTGCATTAGAGATGCTGTGAAGTCCAGGTCCATCTAAACAGTAGTGTGGACCCTGTCCTTCAGGATAAGCCAGGTCACCAAGGCCTAGAGGCAGAATTGGGGTATACACAGGGCTAGGGAATACGCTGCCTGGACTTTTTCCTGTAACTTATGACTGGATGGATCCACATTCAGATATTCAGCACAAACATTTCATAGCTCTAATTTGCCCTTTGGGTATTTGGGAAATGCGGGCTTAACCCTTGAATTGTGCATATAAGAAGGACAACTAAATTGAAATGGCTGATTAGTGATTACCCGTCTTTGGCAGATGCAACACACTGTCATTGCAGAAGACAATTTACATGATTGAAACAACTAGTCAGTGTCAACAATTCCATTTTGGTGAGATTCGTTGTGATTTCATAACCGTATTCATTATATGATTATATAGCATTTCACCACAGCATTATTAATTAATCCATGCCGTGCACTAATGAGGATCAAACAATCCGAAACAGTCTGTATGCATGTTGGATTATTTTGGCTCTGTACAAATTAACAAGCTGACACATCATTGCATTCCAGCGGTTCTGGAGGTGAGTTTAGCTTCTAAGGGTAGAATGGTTAATTTGCATATATTCAGCAGTGATGCCCTGGGAGACATCTCAAGCTCACTCCAACCTGAATTATCGCAAATTCTTTCTGTTTTAAGAAAGCAAACTTTTGTTTTACCACAGCATTATGAGATGTATATTTTATAGGGATGCCCATCTTATATTAATAGTTATATAGGCTACAGTTGATTCAGGTGCATGTTTAAGCAGTAAATTCTTTACCATGAATGCTGAAGCCCATTTTTTTGAGAGATTTATGTGTATTGTTTATCTCTCTGTTGCGGTTTCTCTTATAAAATATACCACTGTTAGAATTCTCTTTCTTTTGCTCATACCAGATTCATTTAATTCTGTTTTCTTGTATGTATGCAGCCATCTTGGTGTCCCATGTCTGTGCAAATTCTTGGTACATTCGTTGTGACAAGGCTGGGCAAATGCCATAAACCAGGTTACCTTTGTATCATAATGCTCATATCTGCCAGTTTGATGCTCATACTTACTTTATTCTTCAAACCTTTCGCTTTGTGACCTGTATCCTCCTAATGCTACATTTGTTTACATACATTTTACTTGTCCCGACCACCGGATCCAAGCCAGGTTAATATCTGCAAGGAGTTTATATGTTCTCCCTGTGTCTGCATGGGTTTCCTCCGGGCGCTCCTGTTTCTTCCAACACCCCAAAAACATACAGATGAGTGAATTGGCTTCCCCCTAAAATTGGCCCTTGACTATGATACAGACATATGACTATGGTAGGAATTAGATTGTGAGCCTCTCTGAGGGACAGCTAGTGACAAGACAAAATATATACTTTGTACAGTGCTGCGCAATATGTTGGTGCTATATAAATACTTAAAATAAATATCACGTTATTCTAACTCACTGCATGCAGGCTTTGAATCAATATGCATGGTATAATGTACTTTCCGTTCCCCTAATAAAAACATAATGAGTCTTTCCACCAAATATAGTTAGGCAGGATGCCCTCTTCAAACCCCCAGATATAATTAGAAAGAATACATATGCACAAACCTCCTCAGGTCGCCTGTGTCGTCTTAATTGAGCCGATTAGGCTATGTTTGCAGTCATATGAGTCAGGTTTTACTTGGTGATGAACACATCTTCTTGTTGTACATAATAATACAGACAGTGGTGTACACCAAACATAGATACATAATTAGTAAATACAGTGACAAATGTAACATGATTAACAAAATGTATGACAAATTACAAGACACAAAATGTATAGCAATTTCCAAGACACAAAAGGGTAAGAGAGCCCTGCCCGTGCAAGCTTACAATCACATGAGAAGCATGTGAGAAATCTTGTATACGTGAATGTGAGGAGGTGATTCCAGAAGAGGACAAAAGAAAGTCATGTGCAGATCTGAGGTTGCGGTTGGTATCTGTAAACTAGTGGGATATATGGGGGAGAGAGATTGTGGATCTGATTAATTGGCAGCCAATAAAAAGCTGAAGCAACAGAGGAAGAGTGAGAAGACCAAAAACGCTGATCGCGGAGACGCCGCATGGAGCTGGGCGGATGTCCAAGTGAACTAGCCCTAAGGCACAGAGGTCGGTTGGTACATTGAAGGGCAATGTGTGATGTGGGGGGGGATAGGGCTGGCCAATCACTTAACTTCACTCTGGAGATTGGCTATAGAGGTAGACCGGTTACACACAGATAGCATGCTGCTGTAGGAAGGAGCAGTGCAGTCCACTACAGGAGGTTTATATGAGCCCTGAAATTGAGGGTCCACTAAATGAGCATATGTGGGTTGTGGAGGGTTGCAGGCACATCTTTCTGTTTGGTGAGTGATTAATTAAAGATTGAGAAAAAAAAGCACTGGAACGGACTTCAGTTATTTGTTAGCCATGCAAAGCACGATAAGACAAACACCACGTCAGACTAGCATATGCACAGGTAACTTGACTCAGGCATACACATCTGTTCCTCTCTATGATGAGAAAAAAAGGAAAAAAAGATGATACAGATCTGCCACTTTGAGTCATACAATCATGAACAGACAGAAAAAGCCCATTCTGACAAATAAGGACAACCTGTGATATAACTACTTTATAAATCATTATGCTGGGAATACATGGGTCGATTTTGCTGCTCGATTCTCCCGCTCAATCGTTTTGCCGCTCGATTTCGCTGCAAAACGATAGGGCGGGAGATCGGACATGTCCAAAATTATTGAGCCATAATCGAGCTGTGTATTCCTAGCATTAGACAGCTTAGCAATCTGTGTCTGTATGCAGGCTAAATTTAAACGCCACTTTTGTTTAAAAAAAAAATGTTTGGATTTTTATACACTTTTTACGCCTTTTTAAAAGAAATTGTGGCTGCAGCGATGCCCTGATGGTTTATGATGTTTGCCTGCCATTAAAGTCAAATGGGCGTGCTGCAAACTTTTGGTTCATGAATTTTTGCGGTAAAATTTGCTAACATGAAATCACAATTTTCTGCCATCTCTAATGAAAACAAGGAGAGGAAATTTAAATAATAATATTTGCTATAAGTCTTGTAATATTCAGAGCTGAAGTGGAAGCATCTTTCCCTACAATAAATTTGAAATTTCCCTAAGGCTCCTTTTACACTGTATATATTGCATCGCTATGCAATCGCAAGGGAGCCGAACAGTTGTCAACAGTGCGATGTGACCATACAGTAAGGCATACAATACAATGAAAGTATGCCTCACTGCCATTGTAAACACACATGTTACCCTGTAAATGCGTGCAGTGCGTTATACCATCAGACTCATTGCTGTGCGCTTGGGCCCATATGCAATTATTTTTTTCACATGAGTTATCTCTTAGGAGACAATTTTCATCTTCTCTTTAAACTAAATTTTCAGTATGTTACAATTAAAAAAGTAACCAAAAGTTGGTGAAAAAGCGACATCAAATTTATTTTGAGCATTTTCTTGCTTGCTGGTGGCTTAAAATGCATTTCATGACAACTTGAGAAAATCTCACCCAGGTGAAAATTCAGGAGAAAAAGGGAATTGCATATGGGCCTTAAGGCCCGTACTCACGGGCTGCAAAACTCGCCTGTCGCCAGCACACGTGAGCGTGTGGGCGACAGGCCGGCGACAGCTTCTCGCCAGGTCCCTCCGCGTACACATGCGGAAGAGGGACCAGCGGCAAGGCGGAAGCTGTCGCTGACGTTCCTCCTCCCCCCGCCGGAAGGTCTGTGAACCTCAATGGAGGTTGCTGTCGCTAGTCCGCGTACTCACGCGGACTAGCGACAGTTGCGGCGGGGGGGCAGCGGCGACTGTCGCCATGCGATTGAAAGTTTCAATCGCATGGCGACATAGCGACGGGCGACAGTTCGGGGGCGCGCGGGCGTGCGACGGCCCATACTCACGGGCGACCTGTCGCCGCAACACGCGCGCGCCGCGTGTTGAGGCGACAAAAGTCCCTCGTGAGTATGGGCCATTAGTGTGATGGCCCCATAGGAATAGCATTGCATTACCTTGTGATTTGGTGATTTTGTCTGTTGTGATGTGTGCAATGGACATAGTGTGAAAGGAGCCTTTATCATTGAGCTTCTTTGCTCAAATTTACTACAAAACATAGGTAAAGATCAGAAGACAAATCTCTTTAGGGTTTTCATTTTTTGTATGCTAACTAGGGACAAGGGGAGCTACATACACATGTTCATATGTTAAATTTAAATGACCCCAAATGGTTTCAGCTATTTCAGATGGCAGTCTAGTGCCTAGGTTCTCAGTATGATACGTGAACCCCTGGGGGTACTTTGGTTGGGTTTAGGGGGTAGTTGAACTTCTCACAGTACATTTACCAGAATAAGTTTTTTTATAAAATTGATAAACTATGTATAAGCAAATCTAAACAAGTAATTTTAGCTAATTAAAAGCTCAAGGACATAATTAGAAAGCATCCATACACAAATATGGAGTATTCCTAACACACACGTGTCAAGCAGTAACTGAAAGGTTGCTACCCAAAAAGGAGTTGCTTTGCAAAATGTAGCATTCATTGGGGTTGATTAATTAAGCTGTGCTGTGGTTGTGCAGTATAGCATGCACCGCTAACTTACGCACACTCAATTAACTTAACCGCCACTCCACTTAATCCGTCCTGAGCACCGGCAGGGTCCAATGGCTTCAAAGGATGCGATCCCTGAACTTTAAATGGCCCAATAGGCTGCCTGTCACTTGACAGAGTGAATTTGGGGCGGATCCAGTGGAGTGGTGGGTAAGTTAATGGAGCGCCTGTTAAGTTAATTGAGCATGCGTAAGTTAGCAGCGCATGCTATGCTGCACTACCACAGCATAGCGTGTGCTGGAGATTTTTACCTTGAGCTCCTGTCTTTAATCAACCCCATTATAGGGTATGTGCTACAATGATTCAATACAGGGTGGGAGGAGGCGCCCCAGTGTAAGTGTCAGTTAACAATGGCAGTAATAGTAGGGAACAATGTGATAACTTCTCCAGATACTCAAAGAGCTCTCTGATAACTTCACTGAGCCACAGTCCAACTACAATCAGTCAATAGTGATTTTCACGATGTGGGTTCGATGTAGATGTTCCAGTGATGACAGAATCGAATATAAATCCTGCTGCGCATTCCACTAGTTTCTGTAATAAAATCTGAACTGCACAAAGGGTAATAATTTCCACACTAGTGATCAATTTCCACCAGAAATCCACATGCTCGTGGCAATATTCCAAACTGTCAATCCTCATGCAATAAACCAACTCCTATGTCTGAATCGCTCCCCAGATGTCAAACACCCCATCTTTCATGTGGATCATGAATTTTATACCGAAGTTTCCACACTCCGCCTCCTGGGATAATGCGTCTCCGACAGTATTGAGTGTATCACAATCTCAGCCTAAAATTCTGTATAAAATTAATGATCCACTTGAAAGATGCAGTGGCTGACATCTGGGGAGCGATTCAGACATAGGAGTTGCTTTAACGCATGAGGATTGTCACTTTTAAATATTGTCACGAGCACGTGGATTTCTGGTGGAAATTGATCACTAGTGTGGATGTTATTACCCTATGTGCAGTTCTGATTTTATTACAGGAACTAGTGGAGTGCACAGCAGGATTAACTGTATATTCAATGGTAAGGAACAGTATTACCTCGGTATGGAGGTTTAAAGAGAACCCGAGGCGGGGTTCTCACAACGAAATCCAGATACAGAGGCTGGGTCTGCCTATAGAGCCCAGCCTCTGTTGCTAAGCAGATCCCCCAGAAATCCCCCTTGCACTCCGCAATACCCCATAAATGACAGCCGCGCTGCCGACACGCAGCGTGTCAGCAGTGGCTGTGTTTACCTTTCTAACATCAGTCTCGGCGCTCCCCCTGCCTCCTGCATCGCTCCGGTCCCGCCCGCGTCCCTTCCCTCCCTGCTGATTGGAGGGAAGGGACGCGGGCGGGGACAGAGCTCTGCAGGAGGCGGGGAGAGCACCGAGACTGACGTTAGAAAGGTAAACACAGCCGCACAGAGCGGCTGTAATTTATGGGGTCTGGCTGAGCACAGGGGGGATTTCGGGGGGATCTGATTAGCAACAGAGGCTGGGCTCTATAGGCAGAGCCAGCCTCTGTAAGGAGATTTCGTTGTGAGAACCCCGCCTCGGGTTCTCTTTAAAGGATACCCGAGGTGACATGTGACATAATGAGATAGACGTGTATGTACAGTGCCAATCACACAAATAACTAGGCTGCGTTCCTTTTTTTCTTTCTCTGCCTGACAGAGTTAAACATCAGGGATGTAAGTGGCAGTTTCTGTCTGAGTCAGGACTGGGTCAGACTACAATGTGACCCTCACTGATAAGAAATTACAACTATAAAACACTTTCCTTGCAGAAAATGGCTTCTGAGAGCAGGAAAGAGATAAAAAGGGTCACTAATGCATATATTTTAGCTCTGGCATACTTCAATGAATTTGTTAGGGCCCGTTCACATCCAAGAATCGCAAAACGCCGGTGATTTTCCCGCGATTATGCGGAAAAAAATCACTGGACACTGCGGCGGTTTTGGAGCGATCGCGATTAGCGGTGCTATGCATGCTAATCGCGATCGCTAAACGCGAACCGCCGGCAAACCGCTGCATGTAACACATTTGCGGTTAACGCTAACCGCAAATGCGGCAGTGGGTACACTGCCATGTGTTACATGTTGTAGCGTTTTTTTAAAAAACGCTAACGGTTTGCCTTGAGCGGGAATTGTGCGATTACCGCTCAAGTGAGAATGGGGTCTTATTGAGCAAAAACAATAAAATAGTAAAAACTTAAAAAGTAGATTTAAATATAAAATAAAACTGTGGAATATCTTAAAAAGTCATTTTTAGGAGAAGGAGGCTAGATACAATTGTTTATTTCATTAGTTTAAAGGAGAACTGTAGTGAGAGGTATTTGGAGGCTGCCATATTGATTTTTAAGCAATACTAGTTGCCTGGCAGTCCTACTAAGCTATCTGCCTGCAGTAGAGTGAATCACACCAGAAACAAGCATGCAGCTAATCTTGTCAGATCTGACAAAAATTACAGAAACACCTGGTCTGCTGCATGCTTGTTCAGGGTCTAGGGCTAAAAGTATTAGAGGCAGAGGATCAGCAGGATAGCCAGGCAACTGGTATTGCTTAAAAGGAAAGCAATATGGCAGCCTCCATATACCTCTCACTATAGTTCTCCTTTAATTTCACCTCTGGTGTCCTTTAATAATTGAATGGACACCAAAACAAACAACGCGTTTTTTGAGATTCACCCACTTCTTCAGCTTAATAAAGTTATATGTAGCATAGCTATGGAGAGCAGGGTAGGCGCTATAACCGTCATTGTTTACTAACACACTTGGGCGTCTCCCTGCCCTGTAAAGTAATCCCTATAAACGACATCTAGTAGTTCTATCAGACCTTTTCGGTTGGAGTGCGACCCAAGTCTAAAAGATGACTTTCCTACTAGACAGATTTCTCCACATGCTCGAAATTGTGGTTGCCTAAAAGCAACCCGTGTCTGTAAGAAGAATTTGTTGTTGGGTCATTTTCCCCAGAATGTAAAATATTACACCATATTACCACTCTTTTCTCTTTCCGGACACTGGAGTTCAACGTCTGAACCTCCACATACCAGACACCCCATTACCTCCCCTTTTATGATCACCACATACAATAATACAACATAATGGGCTACTCAGCAGAATGATAAGTAGTTCTCATGTACACTGACTGAGGGTAAACTGTCACTCAAGATTATCTACTGTTTCCAGTATCCCCTAAGTATTTTTACTCGTTCCCTGAATTGCAGTCACCCAGGACCTCTTAAGCCTCATACAATTTTCCATTAGATTGATGGATCTATTAGATAATTTCCAACTGGTCCGATCGAATTGCGATTGATTTTGGGAACTTAACGCAAAATCAATTGCAAAATCGATAGGAAGCAATTTGGATGACTACACGCAATGCAATTTCTTATCAGATCACCAGTCGATCTGATGGAAAATTGTACCGTGTATATGAGGCTTTTGCTTCACATTAATCTATAGGGGTCTGGGGAGATGAACAGTGAGTGGAATTTTCTCCAATAGGAATGGAGTCCACTACAAGATCTAGGGGTACTTTAATACTATGCATGTTGCCCTGTTCATCCTAAAATATAGGATTGCAATGCTGTTGATAAGTCACATTGCATGTCACATGATAAGTCACAGTTCGATGAGACACAATACATACAGTACATAAAAGTATACTTCACTGCAACTACCATACATCATGTGGTAAGTGCATTGCATGCTACGCATTATTCCGACGTAAGCGGCCCGCACCATGCTACTAATGTACAGATATGAACGTACCAGTGCCATAGAATTGCCCGTTTCACCACACCGCAATGGATGCTGTGTTAAAGTACCCTAAATGACAAGAGTTGAAAACTGTTACCCGCTCTATACAAAACCAACAAACAAAGTTTGACCATATATTCCAGCATTCATTTTCTATAGAACATAAAACTGATCTCTTTATTTCCCCTATATTAAAGGAAGTGTTGTGGTAGAGAAGATATATGGTGGCCTTGAGAGCTCTTAGGTCAGTCACATCAGGAACATTTTTGAAAGCTTATATTGTGAAATATAAGCATCTTGACCAGAGACATAAATCACTGCCATGGTACACAAGTTCATACTAATCTGGAAGCAGATATACCTTTTAAGGCCTCTTGCGCACTGCACGCGATTCCGATTCAGATTCCGCTTTTTAATCAGTTTTTACATCCGATTCAGATTCCGATTTGCAGTGTGCAAGGAGCAAACTGCAAATCGGAATCTGAATCGGATGTAAAAACTGATTAAAAAGCGGAATCTGAATCAGAATCACTTGCAGTGTGCAAGAGGCCTAATAGTGATACGTTACAGCATCCTCCGCCTGTCTGATATGAATCTTTATCTGCAGAACACTTGTGTTGGCAGAAAATAGAAACTTAAAGTCCAATTTAGCCTGTGTTCCTTTATAGTCTGATAAATATGAATGGAATTTGAAGTGATCACAGATTATTGTTAACGATAACCTGCAACCAAGGAAGAAAAACACTTGAAAATGCAGACCCCCCACCACCACCACACACACGTTGAATAATCTAGTATCTTGTACTGTAGTTTCTGATATAGAACTGAAATCTCTTCTTGACACAGCTATCTTGTATATTAACTGGGTGACTTAGTGTAGCTTTTGCTTAGTGATTTGTACAAAACCCAAAATCCATTTTTCATGTGATTTTTATTTTTTATAGAGGCTTCTTGCCAATACATTGCACCACGTTACGCTTCCCCGTTGCATTCCCACCACAAGAGCCACGCAAGTCTATGGGGACTTCACGCAATACGATGCGCACCGTGGCGGAAGTATCCAAATCGCCACAATCCTGACACAAAGTCTGCAGCACGTTACCGCATGATCCGTGCCTACCGCAAAGAGTTAAAAATAATTACCTGGTAGTTGTCATCCTCGTGTAATTAAAAAAAAAAAATTCTGGATGACTCCTAATATCCACAAATAATGTTGTGAATCCACCCTTCTCTTGTCTTTCCATTAACAGTGGATGAATCCAGTATCTTCGCTTTTTGGAGCTTTTCCTCAGTTGCATAATAGCAATAATAATTATTAACCAGTTCACCCCCAAGGGTTTTTACCCTAACGGACCAGAGCAATTTTCACCTTTCAGCGCTCCTCCCTTTCATTCACCAATAACTTTTTCACTACTTATCACAGCAAATTGATCAATACCTTGTTTTTATTGCCACTAAATAGGCTTTTTGGAGGCGATATTTATTTTCAGTAATACCTTTTCTTTTTATGCATTTTAAAGGGAAAAACAAGGAAAAAAATGAAAAAATACACGATTTCTCCATTTTCATCCCCTATAGTTTTAAAATAAACACTGCTAATGTGCATAAAACACACACATTTTATCTGCCTATTTGTCCTGGTTATTACAATATATAAATTATGTCCCTAGTGCAAAGTATGGTGACAATATATTATTTGGAAATAAAGGTGTATTTTTCCTATGTTGTGTTTTTGTTTTCTCATTGCATACTACCAATGAATTCAAGCCCTTATTTGCAAATATAACAGTAGTTCACCCTCATAGCATACATATTTTAAAAGCTGAGTCCCTAAGGTAACTATTTATGCATTCGGTTTTCAATTCTGTCACTTTTGGTGTTTTTTACAAGTGTTTTATTTTGGTACAGAGTATATGGAAATAACAGTTTTATTGCTTCTCATTCAGTTTGCCAAAAAATCAAAATCAAATGACATATGCATAATCTCTCAAACACCCCAAATTATCTTCTCTTGCTTGTCACGGTTAAAATGATACCCTATACACATCATCAGATAGTGTTTTGGCCACATAATACACTGTTAATCATGAGCAGCACAATGTATTTTTCAAGGCCATTTTTTGCACCAGAAACAATACAGTCATACTTTCCCAGCAAAACCCCTGGTGTCTCAGAACATTGGATATAGGTCATAAATTATACCATTCTGAAAACTAGAGAACCAGACCTACCCAAATATACATATTTTGTAACATTTGCACTTTTGCGGTTTTGATGAAATTGCACCGTAACTTAAAAAATGTGTTTTTTTTTTACAGTTTTCTTTACTTTGGCATGAAAAAACAATTCAAATGACATATGCATAATCTCTCAAACACCCCAAATTCTCTTCTCTTGCTTGTCACGGTTAAAATGATACCCTATACACATCATCAGATAATGTTTTGGCCACATAATACACTGTTAATCATGAGCAGCGCCAATGTATTTTTCAAGGCCATTTTTTGCACCAGAAACAATACAGTCATACTTTCCTAGCAAAACCCCTGGTGTCTCAGAACATTGGATATAGGTCATAAATTATACCATTCTGAAAACTAGAGAACCAGACCTACCCAAATATACATATTTTGTAACATTTTCACTTTTGCGGTTTTGATGAAATTGCACCGTAACTTTGAAAATGTTTTTTTTTTACAGTTTTCTTTACTTTGGCATGAAAAAACAATTCAAATGACATATGCATAATCTCTCAAACACCCCAAATTCTCTTCTCTTGCTTGTCACGGTTAAAATGATACCCTATACACATCATCAGATAGTGTTTTGGCCACATAATACACTGTTAATCATGAGCAGCGCCAATGTATTTTTTAAGGCCCTTTTTTTACCAAATGCAACAATGTAATTCTTTCTTCTCAAAGCCCCAGGAGTGTAAGGGCTCTTTCACATCAGAGCTTGCGTTGGAGAACGCTCAAAGCATATGTTTTGTTGTATGCCTTTTACTGCGTTTTGATATGCGTTGCACTGCAGTGAGTGTGCGTTTTTAATCCGTTTTCAATGCGTTACTGCACATAGAAAAACGCAGGTAATTTTTTTTTCTTTTAGTTGTCAACTTTCTACATTGTTCCTCTGTTGCATTCTGGGACTGATTGCCTGCGTTAACGGATTAAAAACGCGCATAGTGTGCGTTTTACATTGACTAACATTGTAACGCATAAAGCTAGCGTTGGCCAAAAAACTGCGCCTGGGTGCAGTGGAACGCAACGCACAAAAAGGCTGCGTTATATGTGAAAGCTAAAATGAAAGTCTATGGACTTTCATTTCACCTTGGGTAACGCAAACTTTATCCTTTGCGTTGAAACGCAGAAAATCTGCCCTAATGTGAAAGAGCCCTTAGACCATTCAATAAAAGACACAAATGTTACCATTCTGAAAACTAGAGACTCAGGCCTACTCAGTTGCAAATAGAATAATTTAGGTGAGGCCTAAATCACTATCCATAACATGAATGACAGATACATTGGAACTCACCATTGCAGGTCTAGCAGGATGGAGAAAGGCCAGAGGTCATACGCCAAGGAAAGCCAGTGGTCAGAAGATGGGGGGTGGTCTGCAGAGTAAAGTCCTGTGGCAAACACTCTCGCCTTGCAGCAGCAAGTCCAAATGGGAAAAAACTATTTGCAGGTTGTAGGAGTCTTGGGTTTCCTCTAAGCTTCTGTGTTTCCTCCCACATCCCCAAAAAAGGTGGTAATGTTAACTAGTGGTAATTGTGAGTTCCTTTGAGGGACAGTAAGTGGCAAATAAAAGTAGAGAGGAAAAAGTCCAGTGAAAATTTAGGGTAATGAAGAAAAAAAAATAAAATAAAAAATAAAGTCTAATAGCTGCTGAGGGTATGGTATGCCTCAAAGCAGCCGGCAACGCAGAGTCCCGGCTGTGAGGGGCACTTTGGGCAGTGGTATCTGCTGTCTTTCCGCCTCTTGTGCTTGGTGCACACCCGGCATCGCTTCTGTGGCTTCGCCTTAATTGGGTTCGGGGGGATCAGGGCAGGAAAATGTTTTCCCCTTAGGCGAACTGCTCCATCCAGTTGCATTGGATTGTAATCCTCCATAAGGTTGACGCTTTCATTGATCAGCGATCTCAAAGCTTGTCGCATAAACGGGAGGTAGCTGTCACCGTGGCATTTCTTTTTATAAAGCACAAATGCGTTGTGCATGGCCATCTGCAGGAGGTAAAAAAAAACTTTTTTGTACCAGGCCCTCTTTTTTAAAAAAAAAAAAAGTAGTAGGAGAGCATTTGGTCCGCAAGATCCACCGCACCCATATTTTTTGTGTAGTCGACCAATGCCATTGGCTTCTCGATCCGCTCTCTGGAGGTTGTGACAGGAACCACTTCTTCAGTGTGGATTGAAGTCAGGACCATGACGTCTCTCTTGTCCCTGAATTTTATAGCCAGGAGCTCACCACTTCTGAGACTGTGTGTTTCCCCTTTCGATAATTTTTTATTAACCACCTGTGGTGGGAGGCCTTTGCGGTTTGGCCTCACTGTCCCACAGGCACCAGTCTCTGCAGAATATAAAAATTTGAAAAGGGGAATGCTGGTGTAGAAGTTATCCACGTACAGATGATAGCCTTGGTGGAGGAGTGGGTTGGCTAGTTCCACCACAATTTTCCCACTGGTTGGCATGTATGGTGGGCACCCAGCTGGTTGCAAATGGCTATCTTTGCCCTCATACAGAAAAAAAGAATAGGTGTAGCCAGTGCTGCTCTCACAAAGTTTATAAAATTTTATCCCATACTTGGCAGCCTTACTTGGGATATATTGTTTTATCCCTAATCTGCCATGGAAGGGTAGGAGGGATTCATCCACTGCAACCTCTCTCTCTGGGGTGTACACCTCGCTAAATTTTGTACTGAGGTGGGTGAGTATGGGCCTCAGCTTAAAAAGCTTGTCATGGGCAGGATCACCTTTGGGGACATTGTCCGAATTGTCGGCAAAGTGCAGGCACTTCATAAGAGCCTCATAGCGCTGCCTGCTCATGGAAGCTGGAAACAGGGGTGTTGCGTGCATAAAGTCCTTAGACCAGTACAGTCTTATTTCTGGCTGTTGGAGTATGCCCATGTGTAGTGTTAGGGCCAGAAACACCTTTAGCTCAGGTATGGTGGTGGGCTCCCATTTCTCAGCCAAATAGCAGGTGGGCTTCTGGGCAATATACTGCTGCGCAAACAAATTGGTTTGCTCCACAATGTGCTGCAGCAAATCATCACCCACAAAGAGCTGGAAGAAGTCAGCAGGCCCGAAGTTGTCAGTGGGCACTAATATTTCGCTTGCCCCTGTAAAAGGCGGGATGTTGGGTGCTACAAGGTTAGCGGGTGACCAGGTGCCCCGAATTATGTCCTCAGGTACCGGTGGGCGTACCTGCCTTTGCCTGGCTCCCCTTCGGCCTCTGCTGCTAGCTGCAGCAGTGCTACCCACTGAGCCCCCTGCGGTGGCATCTGAAGGGCCCTGGACAGTGGTTCCCCTCTGGCCTGTGCTGCTAGCTGCAGCTGTGCTACCCACCGAGCCCCCTGCGGTGGATTCTGAAGGGCCCTGAACAGTGGACTCATCATCCCTCCTGAAGCGGCGAGACGGCTGCCCAACGCTCTCTGAACTGTCAGAATCTGACTCAGAGCTGCTGCTCGTTGGGTGCCATTCGCTCCCTGAATCGTCCCCACTGCTGCTGCTCTGCTGAAGGTAGACGGCTGCCTCCTCAACAGAATACAGTCTCCTCGCCATAGTAAGCAAAGGGGATAGATAGATAGATAGATAGATAGATAGATAGATAGATGGATGGATGGGATGGATGGATGGATGGGATGGATGGATGGGATAGACAGACAGACAGACAGATCGATCAACCAAGCGATTGATCAATAACAGAAAGATTTTTTTTTTTTTTTTTTTTTTTATATGAAGATGAAAAGAAAGAATATAGATAGAAAGTATAGATAGAAATATCAGAGTAAGGGTAAAAGAGGGGTGAAAAAGTACAGAAAAGTACTAAGAAGTACTAAAAAGTACTAAAATAAAACAGAAAACCAGTAAATGGCAAAGGAGGGGGAGGATAAGGGGTTAATAAAAAAGTATGGGGATAAAATTTTATTTAAAAATATAAAAATCCTACCACAATCACAGTCTTTCTCCCTCACAGCTCCTGTCACCTCTGAATGCTGATTGACAGCAGTCTGAGGTGACAGATGAGCTGGGAGGGAGAAAGCAACTTTGTTTACTGACACTACAGGACAGATCATTGTTACTGGCTTGTAACAATGATCTGCCTTGTTACTGGCACTTGATTGGCCCAGGGACCATGTGATTCCCTGGTCCAATCACCAAGCCGCGGGACCCGACGTGCGCGCGCAGCGGGAGCGCGCCCGCTCGCACACAGCAGCAGAGTTACAATGTAACTTATTAAAACGTCCTGTTGCCATTAATAGCGGCGAACATGACGTTTTAATGCGTTACATTGTCCCTAAATGGTTAAAGCTATGCCAATGTATGCATACATTTTGCAAATGACATGCAATGAAAGAAAACACTTTACTATGTCTGCTCAAACTCCTATCTGTAAACCCACAAATTACTTTCCCTATAACAGGGCCTTTTATACAATATTCAAAAACCAATCACAGACTAGCAATTATATTATCCAATCCTGTCACCTTAAATTTAAAATACAAACACATCACAGGACTTCATTGGACCAATCACTTCTGTTTCAAATACAACCAATCAGGTTACTTTAATATGAAACTGCATTTGTTTACTTCTTTGAGGAAAAAAAAAAAAGAGAAAGTTTTCAAAGCTGTAAAACGCTTTGAAAACGCTTTAAAAACGCTTCGAAAAGCTGTTTTGGAGTTAAAAAGCCTCAAAACGCCTGCAAAAAGCACCAAAACGCTGACAGCCAAAGGCAGCATTTTGTCCTTTTTTACCGCATCCTCTGCTGTGAAAGAGCCCTTAGCAATGCGTGAAACTTTCAATGTGGGCGGTCCTGTGAAGTATCGCTACAGTGTAATGGAAGGAGAGGGTAAAAAAACAGGGAGGGAAACCCTCTGCGGTCACCAGCGCGGTAATAACCTCCTCCTCCTACCCTCAATCCTTTACTTCCAGCATCCAGAGCGGCAAAGTATTTCATGCAAATCATTAACACCGCATAACTACCGACCGTTTATCGCTCGGTTTTCGCATCCATATCACTCTATTATTGCACCATTATCGCCTGCTACTGAACACTCCTCTCTCTATCCTCTCACAGTGGTGAATTGCAAACAAAGTGTTAAAATACCGCATGAGATAAAATACCGACCTTTTATCTCTTACTAACACTCCTCTAGTGAATTGAGGCCATTGTGCGTTACAGCGGATCTCATCGCGCATAGTGTGCAAGGTGCCTTAAGCCTCTTTCACGCTGTATGCTAAAAAACTGATGCGTTTTAACTGATCAGTTGTTAACAGAGCATTGTGAAAAAACTTTTAGTTAGAACTCACATAATGTAAACTGAGCCATGGGGAAAATGGACATTACCTTCACCTGGGCTGCACATGAGTTATCCATTCAGTTACTACTGATTGGGCAACATTCTTCATTCAACCTAGAGAGATGCCTCCCATACATGTCAATCACAGGTGGGCACACATCACAGGCAGGGATTGTATTCATAGCAGTCTTTTTTTCCCCACATAAGGAGTCACCCCCTATAGAGCTCACTCAGCTTGCAGTCCAGAGCAACATGAACCCCGAGAACAACCAACATGAGGATCATGCTTACCACACATCGCCAGAACTGATCAGTCAGCTCAACATAAATAATGTACGCCTTAAAGAGGAACTTCAGCCTAAACAAACATACTGTCATTAAATTACATTAGTTATGTTAATTACAATAGATAGGTAATATCATTTTTTACCCACCCTGTTTTAAAAGAACAGGCAAATGTTTGTGATTCATGGGGGCTGCCATCTTTGTCATGGGGGCAGCCATCTTTTTGGTTGAAAGGAGGTGACAGGGAGCATAAGACACAATTCCAACTATCCTGTGTCCTGATAACCCCTCCCAGCTGCACACGCTAGGCTTTAAAGAGACTCTGAAGCAAGAATAAATCTCACTTCAGAGCTCATAGTTAGCAGGGGCATGTGTGCCCCTGCTAAACCGCCGCTATCCTGCGGCTAAACGGGGGTCCCTTCACCCCCAAACCCACCCCCGCATACCTTGGTCGCAAACTTAGTCGTGCTTTATTTCCTCCTGGAGGTAGGGCTAACGGCTGCAGCCCTGCCTCCAGTCGCGTCTATCAGCGGCGCATCGCCGCCTCTCCCCCGCCCCTCTCAGTGAAGGAAGATTGAGAGGGGCGGGGGAGAGGCGGAGATACGCGCTAACAGACACGCGTGGGGCAGGGCTGCGGCGGTTAGCCCTGCCTCTATGCGGAAGAGGGGATGCGCTGCACGGAGGGGGATTTGGGGGTGAAGGGACCCCGTTTAGCGGCGCGATAGCGGCGGTTTAGCAGGGGCACACATGCCCCTGCTATCTATGAGGTCTGAAGCGAGATTTATTCTCGCTTCAGACTCTCTTTAATTGTAAAATTCAAAATGTAAAAAAAAAAAAATTGCACCAAAACAGCAGAACGTGAACAACAACATCAGAAATCCCATCATGCTTTGCACAGTATCAGGTGAAAAATGCCCGGGCAGTTTTCTTCTGTGCAGCTAAAAATGAGGCTTGTATAAGAGAAACAAAGTTCTGATGCTGTGAAACTGTTAAAGAAACACCAGGCCTTTTCAGTGCTGCTGAGTCGATTTTTAGTCTGGAGCTTCACTTTAAGCTATTATCACTGCTTGTACATTCTGCTCCTCTAATGAAAATCTGCCTTTGTGTGGTAGGCATAGAAATACAGGACCTTTTATCTAACGCATTGCCATTTCCAGGCACAGCCATTACAGGCCTCTGCCTGGAGAGCCATGGTATGTAAGGGTGCACTGCAGAGCGCTCTCAGCCCTGTCTCCTGCACCACTATATGGTACCAATGACTACACCCACACAATCACCTTGAGCAGCCCACATTCACCCTAAATAACTCACCTGCAACCTGAGAAATCCACATGCACCCTGAGCAATCCACATGCACCCTGAGCAATCCACATGCACCCTGAGCAATCCACATGCACCCTGAGCAATCCACATGCATCCTGAGAAACCAACATGCACCCTGAGCAACCCAAAGGCACCCTGAGCAACCCAAATGCACCCTGAGCAATTCACGTACAACCATATGGACCCTGAGCAACCCACGTGCACCCATATGCACCCCAAGCAACCCATATGCACCATTAGAGTCTACCAATAACTACCAGCTTGCACTAGCCTGCCCTACAGTCTACCAATTACTTCCTTCCCATTACTGGAATCAAACTATTACTACCGGCCTGCCACTAGAATCTGTCGATGCTTGCATGCAACTAGAATGTACCAAGCCCCACCCACCAGTACCAGCAACTAGAATCTAAATCGCACGAGCAGCTTGCCACTACAATCTATCAACCACTACTTACCCACTAATAGAGATGGCCCGAACAGTTTGCCAGCGAACGGTTCCTGGCGAACTTCTGGGGTTCGCGATTCAGAGAACCGCAAACTTTTCCGGAAGTTCGGTTCGCCCCCATAGTGCATCATGAGGGTCAACTTTGACCCTCTACATCACAGTCAGCAGGCACATTGTAGCCAATCAGGTTACACTCCCTCCAGGAGTCACTCCCCCCCTAATAAAAGGCAGGCAGCGTCAGGCTTTGGACTCACTCGTGTGCCTGCATTAATTAGAGAAGGGAAAACTGCTGCAGACTCTCATAGGGAAAGCTTAGCTTAGTTGTAGGCTTCTTAGCTTGCTCCTTGCTGATTCTTATTGCTAAAAAAGCACCCTTCAACAGCTCTTTTGAGAGCTAATCTTGTTCTTGTGATCTATCTTTTTTTTGGCCCACTGACACTTGTGTTGCATAGACAGCCTTGGTAATTCCTACTGTGTGTGCCACTGCCAGGCCCAGCACATTCAGAGACTACCTGTGTGTGCGACAGGTGCACATTGTAATACCCATCACTGCATATACCTACCTGTTTTCCAGTGCACCCACCTACCTACGTGAGCGCACGCAGTGTCACTGTGCCTGTACGGTACCTGTCTGTGTGTGACAGGTGCACATTGTAATACCCATCACTACATATACCTACCTGTTGTGTTCAGTGCACCCACCTACCTACGTGAGTGCACGCAGTGTGATATACCACTCCGTGCATACCTGTTAACTGCACCTGTGTGACTGCACATTGTATTACTCAAGTCAGTGCATATCTTTTAATTCATACCCCCCCGATATGGACAAAACAGGTAGAGACAGAGGTAGAGGCAGACTCAGAGGAAGGCCACCCGGCAGGTCTGTACGAGGTCGTCGTGATATGATTTTGTGCGGCCGTGGACCAAAGTACAGTGCTCAGAAGAAGGCACATCCCATCAACTCCCAAGATTGTCAGGACATGGTTGACTATTTAACACAGAACACCTCATCTTACGCAGCCACCAGCGCTACTCCAAGTACCACATCCACTACATTTGACAGTTCACAGGAGTTATTTGGCGGGGAAATCACTGATGCACAGCCATTATTGGTACAACCAGATGAATGCGCTAAGCAAGTTACGCCACCTCATATGTCTGAGTTAGGCGACACTATGGACGTAACGTAATGGGGGGATGATGAAGTACCTGCTGTTGGTGCACTTTTGGAGGTGTCTGAGGCAAGCAAAGCTGGGCAGGATGATTATGATGATGACAATGATACAGATCCCACGCATGTTCCAAATAGAGGAGATGAACAGGGGAACAGTTCAGATGGGGAGTCAGAGAGGAGTAGGAGGAGATGAGTTCCTGAAAGAAGCAGGGGAGCTCATCGTCAGAAACAGCTGGTGGCAGTGTCCGGCGCCATGTATCGCCACCTATGTAAAGCCAGCCAACATGCCCTTCAACGTCAGCTGCTGATGCCACCATAGTGCCATCACCCCAGGGGGGCTCAGCGGTTAGGACATTTTTTTAGTGTGTCTGCCTCAGATCGGAGCAATGCCATCTGTTCTCTCTGCCTCCAAAAATTGAGCCGTGGAAAGGCCAACACCCACGTAGGGACAAGTGTCTTACGAAGGCACATGGAGAAAAGGCACAAACTGCAATGGGAAGAGCACCTGAGAAAAAGCAGCACACAAAAGAAAAGCCACCCTCCTTCTACTCTTCCTCCTTTAGGTGCATCATCTTCAGCCGCTTTCTCCCATGCACCTTCACAGCCACCCTCCTCTACTCCGCCTCTGACCTTGAGCGGTTCCTGCTCTTCTGCCCACAGCAGCCAGGTGTCTGTGAAGGAAATCTTTGAGTGAAAGAAGCCAATTTCTGCCAGTCACCCCCTTGCCTGGCGTCTGACAGCTGGCTTGGCGGAACTGTTAGCTCGCCAGCTGTTACCATACCAGCTGGTGGACTCTGAGGCCTTCCGTAAATTTGTGGCCATTGGGACACCACAGTGGAAGATGCCAGGCCTCAATTATTTCTCTACAAAGGCGATACCCAAACTTACCCAAACTGTAACGTGAAATTGAGAGGCAAGTGGTGTCATCTCTGGCACACAGCGTTGGGTCAAGGGCCCACCTGACCATGGATGCCTGGTCTGCCAAGCACGGTCAGGGCAGGTACATTACTTACACAGCCCATTGGGTCAACCTGGTGACCGATGGCAAGCAGGCAGTAGGGGGCTGTGCAGCAGACCAACTTGTGACACCTCCACGGCTTGCAGGCAGGCCTCCTGCCACCTCCTGTCGTCCTGCTACATCCTCTTTGCTGTCGTCATCCTCCTCCTCGGCTGAGTGGCAGTTTAACTCTACTGGTTCTGCGAACTCCTCTCCAGCTACACAGCCCCAGCTCCCCAGGGCCTATGCTGCATGCCAGGTACGACAGTGTCACGCCATCTTAGACATGTCTTGCCTCAAAGCGGAGAGCCAAACTGGAGCAGCTCTCCTGGTTGCTCGTAACAAACAGGTGGATCAGTGGCTGACCCCGCACCAGCTGTAGATCGGCATCGTGGTGTGTGACAATGGCAGCAATCACATTTCCGCTTTGAATTTGGGAAAGCTGACACATGTACCCTGCATGGCACATGTGCTGAATGTAGTCATTCAAAGATTTGTATCAAAGTACCCAGGCTTAGAGGACATCCTGAAGCAGGCCAGGAAGTTGTGTGGGCATTTCAGGTGGTCTTACATGGCCATGGCACACTTTGCCGAGATTCAGCGGAGAAACAAGTTGCCGGTGAGACGCCTCATTTGTGATAGTCCGACTCGCTGGAATTCGACCCTCCTTATGTTCTCTCGCCTGCTAAAACAGGAGAACGCCATCACCCAGTACCTCTACAATGTCAGTAGAAGGACACAATCTGGGGAGATGGGGATGTTGTGGCCCAACAACTGGACACTGATGCGAAATGCATGCAGGCTCATGCGTCCGTTTGAGGAGGTGACCAACCTGGTGAGTCGCAGTGAAGGCACCATCAGCGACTTGATCCCATACGCTTACTTCCTGGAGCGTGCCGTGCATAGAGTGGTGGATCAAGCTGTGGAGGAGCGTGAAGAGGAACAGTTATGGGAGGAAGCGTTGTGGGATCAATTCGCATCAGAACCAGATGTTTCCTCAACACCTGCGGAAGCACAGAGGAGGGAGGAGGAGGAAGAGTCGTGTGGGGAAGAGGAGTCAGACTCGGATGATGAGGAAGGTGTTTCTTTGGAGGAGGAGGCGGCATAAGAATAACCGCAGCAGGCGTCGCAGGGGGCTTGTGCTGCTCAACGTTTCCGTGGTATTGTTCGTGGCTGGGGGGGAGGAGGAGGACTTAGCTGATGTCACTGAGGAAGAGCAAAAGGAGATGGATAGTACTCCTGGATCCAACTTTGTGCAGATGGCGACTTTCATGCTGTCCAGCCTGTTGAGGGACCCCCGTATAAAAAAACTTAAGGGGAATGAGCTGTACTGGGTGGACGTTACTAGACCCTCGGTATACAGAGATGTAAAGCCGGCACCATCCAAATTGTATCATGCTCTTTTATTGAAGGTTCATAGTAATCACAAGTGGAGTGGAGTGGATGTGGCTGGACAAAAGTAGGGCTTCTAATAATAGAATGACAATGCACGCAGTTAAGGCACGGGAACGTGCCTCTCCTACCTGAGCTGTCAGGAGGTCTCACTAGGGTCCTCATCTCTGCGTGAACCAATCTGTCCCGCAGAGTTGGAGCGCGTCTATATGAAAGAAGGGGTGGCCTCTGAAACTCACCCACAGATGGAAAAAGAGTCCGATGACAGGTGCCAATGTTTTTTGATACTTTTACCTATGAGATTAGAACAAACATTATATTGTGAGACAAAAGGCACTCGATTGTCACTGTTTGGAACCTAAAGGTCTTAACAGGGAGTATGATTTGACACCCCTTCTGCAGATTGGTGTTTCATACATGTTATTATCTTTCTATTTTTTTATTGCTTCTATAAAATGTTTACCACTTTGGCCTTTGTCCCTTTGTGGCAGACAGTCATTTTACAGCCATGTTGTTACTATTTATATGGACACTTGTTTTCCCCTCTGTACTCTTGGGTTAGATGCTGCGTTGCTGTGTGTTTACGTTTGGGCAGGGGGGAGGATCCAGTTCCCCTGCGCTTGCTGTCGCCATGGTTACGCTGTGCGGGTGGTGTCCGAGCGGAGGAGGCGGACGCTTGAGCGTGTGACATTGCGCTATGATATCTGCGCTCCACACTGGCTCTGCACCCTGCCTCCTCCTGCGCTGTGGCGCTTCCTGTCTCGGTGGACCAATGTGCTCGTCTCTTTCCCCCTTAGGGGGCGCAGATGGCGGCGGCTTGCGTTGTGGTCCCTTCTGCCTTGAATGTATGCACAGGTAGGCGTCTTAATTTCCTATTGGCTCTTGGCCACATATACTCATGTTTCCCATCAGGTCCGTCTAGTGCCCTGGTTACACCTGATTGGCTGATACTTGGTATCAGCCCAGGATTGGTTATTTTGAATGTAGGTAGGGGTATATATTGTGGCTATTACTGCGACTTGTTTAGGCTGTCACCAGAGCCGGGACAAGGTCCTCCTGCACCCAAGGCTGAGACACCAAAGTGCGCCCCTCCATCCCTCCCACCTCAGCTGTCACACATGGATTGCTATTAGACTAAGAGGCGCCACAGGGCCCACAACCTCCCCAACACCTTAATATCTAGTTATCTGGCTTGCAGTCACTGCCATGTATCCCCTTTTCTTATTTATTTCTGCTTCAAACACAATTAGGAATGACAGCTGAATGAATTCTGCGCCCCCTCCTACACTGCGCCCTGAGGCTGGAGCCTCTCCAGCCTATGCCTCGGCCCGGCCCTGGCTGTCACCAACTTGAGAAAGGTCGTTTCTTGTGATTGCTATGAACCTTCAATAAAAGAGCATGATACAATTTGGATGGTGCCAGCTTTACATCTCTGCATTAGAATCCATTTGGTGACCGGATAGCCGTGGCACATCCCATTGCTTACTATAGACGGAGTGCTGCCTTTGATCTTCATTACTAGACCCTCGGTATAGGCACAAAGTGCCGGACATGTTACCTCACCTGAAGGCAGAAAGGATGCAGAACTTGCAGAACAAGCTGGCAACTATGCTTTACAATGCGTTTAAGGGTGATGTCCCAGCACAACGCAATAAAAGGTACCACTGCCAGTAATCCTTCTCCCATGTCCACACAGGCAAGGACAGGACGCTCCAGCGATCTCATGGTGATGTCGGACATGCGGACATTCTTTAGTCCAACGCCTCACCTTAGCCCTTCCGGATCCACCCTCCACCACGCCTGGACCGGCAGGTAGCCGACTACCTGGCCTTAAAGGACAACTGAAGTGAGAGGGATTGGAGGCTGCCATATTTATTTCCATCTAAGCAATGCCAGTTGCCAGGCCCTCCTGCTGACCCTCTGCCTCTAATGCTATTAGCCATAGCCCCTGAACAAGCATGCAGCAGATCAGGTGTTTCTGACATTAATGTCAGATCTGACAACACTAGCTGCATGCTTGTTTCTGGTGTTATTCAGATACTACTGCAGAGAAATAGACCAGCAGGGCTGCCAGGCAACTGGTATTGATTAAAAGGAAATAAATATTGCAGCCTCCGTATACCTTACTTCAGTTCCCCTTTAAGTGCGGATGTAGACACTGTGAGCAGCGATGAACCCTTGGACTACTGGGTGCGCAGGCTAGACCTGTGGCCAGAGCTGTCACAATTTGCCATCCAACTTCTGTCTTGCCCTGCCTCAAGCCTCCTATCAAAAAGGACCTTCAGCGCAGTTGGAGGCATTGTCACTGAGAAGAGAAGTCGCCTAAGTCACAAAAGTGTTCAGTACCTGACCTTTATCAAAACGAATGAGGCATGGATCCCGGAGGGCTATTGCCCGCCCAAAGACTAAGTCAGTCCCCACACACAGCATCTCTGCCTGCCCCAAGACTAAGTCGCTCCCTACACAGCACCTCTGTCCTCAGGCCGCTTGACTGCCTTCTCCGCCACCACCAACAGGGTCCAGGACTCTAAGGCCGCTATAATAATTTTTCTGGTGCGTGTACATGCCTGCCTAATTTTCTGGCTGCACTGCAGCTGCAACAACAAAACAAAAGGCATGTACATGTGTCAATTCCTCTTCGTGATCATTACCATGCCGCGGTGAAGGGGCTTGCGTATCACAATGAAGCAATGACCGCCAGCTATATGAGTGTCTCGGGGGGGGGGGGGGGGAACACGCAAGACAATAAGGTCGTTGCTTCATTGTGCACAGACCAAATGGGATCAGCTGGACAGTCACTGTTTTATCATTGAGCTACCACAGCCCGGCGACCATATGGGCTTGAAAACCGCCATGGCCTGCACTCTCGCCATGGTGCGCACTAGTCCAGCATGGCCGTCACTACACGAACAGCTGTTTGTGGTGCGTTACACAGTTGGTTTGGTGTGTCATTGTGAAGCAGTACTCTAATTACACTCCCTGATTGATGTATACACATGCAAGATGTTTTAAAGCACTTTAGGCCTGCAATTTAGCATTCGATGTGATTTCTGCCCTTAAAATGCTGCTTTGCGTCCAATCCAGATTTTTCCCCGGGACTTTTGGCATCTATCCCACTCATCAATGCCCCCCTCCAGGTGTTAGACCCCTTGAAACATCTTTTTCCATCACTTTTGTGGCCAGCATAAATTTTTCTAGTTTTCAAAGTTCGCCTCCCCATTGAAGTCTATTGCGGTTCGTGAAAGTTTGCGTGAACCGAAAATCGGAGGTTCGGGCCATCTACCCACCACTAGACTCTAGCTGTTATTACTTGCCCCCTCTTTAGCACCCACACATGGTCAAGATGTTCTGGGTAGGGATGATCAATGAGATGAAAATATTTCCAAGTTCACGCAGGATTATGAAAATTTGTATGCCATTGTAAGTCCCATCCATATGAATTTACATACAAATTTACATAATCCTGCATGAACTCAGAAATATTTGCATCTCATTGATCATTCTTAAAGGACTTACGAGGCGAAATTCATAAAAAAAGCTAATTACCTCATTGCAAAAGCAGACCTCAGGGCAGACGAACAGCACCTTCCCTGTCATTGTCAGGTGCTTTATGAGGCTAATCCAGTCTTCATTACAGGTCCCGACCCTCCCCAGGGTCGCCTTACGAGAATCGCCGCTTTAAAAATGATCTCGTGCACAGCTCTCATAGCCGGAGCTGCGCAGTATTACAGCCCCGCTCGTGTCCGCCCTCTCTCCGTGCGATTTATCTCTCCGTCCGATACGTCATGTGGGCGGCTCCACATGACCACCCACATGACTTACTACACAGTGCCAGCCAGCCGCGCCCCCTCAGCAGAGAATACAAGCGCTGAGCGAGCAAGGACTTGCTCGCTCAGCGCTTGTATTCTCTGCTGAGGGGGCGCGGCTGGCTGGCACTGTGTAGTAAGTCATGTGGGTGGTCATGTGGAGCCGCCCACATGACGTATCGGACGGAGAGATAAATCGCACGGAGAGAGGGCGGACACGAGCGGGGCTGTAATACTGCGCAGCTCCGGCTATGAGAGCTGTGCATGAGATCATTTTTAAAGCGGCGATTCTCGTAAGGCGACCCTGGGGAGGGTCGGGACCTGTAACGAAGACTGGATTAGCCTCATAAAGCACCTGACAATGACAGGGAAGGTGCTGTTCGTCTGCCCTGAGGTCTGCTTTTGCAATGAGGTAATTAGCTTTTTTTATGAATTTCGCCTCGTAAGTCCTTTAAGGTAACCATACACTGGTCAATTTGCCATCAGATTTGACCAACAGACAGATCCCTATCTGATCGAATCTGATCAGAGAGGGATCGTATGGCTACCTTTACTGCAAACAGATTGTGAACCGATTTCAGCCTGAAACCGTTCACAATCTGTGGTGGTGGTGGTGCTGCCGCCGCTTCCCCCCATCCCGCATACATTACCTGCTCCGCCGGCGCAAGTCCCGGGTCTCCGCTCTTCTTCTCCGCTCTGGTCTCCGGCATGCTTCCCTTCTTCCTGTCTGGGGGAAGTTTAAACAGTAGAGCGCCCTCTACTGTTTAAACTTCCTGCCGGGACAGGAAGAAGGGAAGCATGCCGGAGACCAGAGCGGACCAGAGCGGAGAAGAAGAGCGGAGACCCGGGACTCGCGCTGGCGGAGCAGGTAATGTATTGCAGCTCTATTGCGTCGGTCGTCGGGCACTCGAACGCCGCTAGCGATGCGCTCTTTACCCGATCGACGGTTATTTTCCGCACGGCGCGATCGACAGGATCGGACGGAATGGATCGAAATTCGGCGTGTAGCGCGAACGATTGGCAGCAGATTCGATCCCAGTGATCGAATCTGCTGTCGAAACGGCGGCAAATCGGGCCAGTGTATGGCCAGCTTTAGTTCGAGTGTGTGTGAACTGTTAGATTTGGAATGACCTTGCATTGGCTGACACAAGCATCAGATAATGTGAGGGAATGGTCATTAGTAACTTGATGGCTCCTTGGTGCAACTTGGCTCTGCTATGTTCAGCACCAGGTAGAGATTTCATAAGCTTTTCGCCAGCAGATGTACCGGTAACACTCTTTACTGGCATAGGGGAAAAAAGAGGTAATAGAATTCAGACATTTTTTAGTTAATTTTGTTTTATTGATTTTTTTTATACTGCACATTTCATTACATTTACGGCAATTAGAGCTTAAAGAGAAACTCCAACCTAGAATTGAACTTTATCCCAATCAGTAGCTGATACCCCCTTTTACATGAGAAATATAATACTTTTCACAAACAGACCATCAGGGGGCGCTGTATGACTGATTTTGTGCTGAAACCCCTCCCACAAGAAGCTCTGGGACCGAGGTACTCTGGGCAAACTGCCACAATGTAACAAGGTTCACAGACAGGAAATAGCTGTTTACAGCTGTCTCTAACAGACAAAACAGCTAGGAGCAGCTACATAACCTGCCCACAGTAAAAATGTCACCATGTAATAAATGTCAGAATGTAAATCGGGGAGAGGAAAGATTTTACAATGGGCAAACACTGACTAAATCATTTATACATAATTATGGTAAAAATGAAGCACTTTTTTTACTACATTATTTTCACTGGAGTTCCTCTTTAAGAAATTGGATCAAAACCCAATTTATTTATGAGCATCATGTGTTTTCATTGTAAACAATCATGAGATAAGCGACGAATAGAGGCGACAAATGGCCAGCCTGTGGTACCAGCAAAGTGTTAAGGTGGCCATACATCAGGCAACTTGGCGGCCGATCAACCATCCGATTGGAATATTATGATTGAATGAAAATTGGTGCTGCCAAGTACATGCCCGACCGACAATGCGACCAATTTTGGCGCTGAAATTGGTCGCATTGTCGATCGCGCATGCTGCTAGATGTTGGGCCGACTTGCTCGATCGGGTGCGCTGTGGGAACGGCATGCAATTTTGTGACAATCAACAAACGCAGTGAAACCCTGGCGCTGTCCCCCCTATTAATAAATGCCTTCTTTTCCCCTGCCCAGGTGCAATGTATACATCACCTTTCCACCGCCTTCACTTGTCCCCGCAGGCTCCGGGTGCATTTTACTGTGCATACACACTCGCCCCAAGTGAGTGGTTTCCTAGTAAGGACGCGCGTATGAAGTCAGACGTCATACACGCGGCCACGTTACTAGGCAACGATGTGGCGTGTATGTATGAACGAGCGGAGTGCGCCTGAAACCTGTGGGGACTAGCGTAGGTGGTGGAAAGGTAATATATACACTGCACCTGGGCACCAGGGAGGACATTTATCATTAAGGGGAACAGAGTTGGGACGGCAATGCATTCGTATGTGGCATCACAAGGCCTATTCCAAGAGATTTCATGCTGAAATTTATTAGAAATCGGCCTGTGGTGTATGGGCAGCTGACAGATCTCTCTCTTATAAGATTCAATTAGAGAGAAATTTGTCTCTTGGTCGAATCTGCCCATCCATCGCTAGATATATGGCTTCCTTAAGGCAGCTTATTGTTGCGGTCCACTGTCATCAGATAATGACCTTAATTGGCTGTCGCAAGTTATACAGCAACAGTGCTTCCCTCACCATATATACAGGTAGCCTATGTACCCTCACTATATGCGCAGGCAACCTATATACCCTTGCTATATGTACAGGCAGGCTATGTACACACTATAAATACACGTATTCCATGTATCCTTAATATATGTACAGCCATCCTATGTAAACTCACTATATACAGTATAAAGGCTGCCTATGTACCCTAACCGTATGTACAGGTAGCCTATATATCCTCACTATATATACACAAGCATCCTATGTGCCCTCACTGTAAATACAGGCAACATTTCTATCAAGACAATATACAGGCATTCTATGCACCCCCCACTATATTCTGGCAGCCTATGTACCTTACCATATATATACAGGCATCCCATGTAACTTCACTATATGTACAGGCATGCTGCATCTTATGTACCCTCACTATATATACAGGCACCCTCTGTACCTTGACTATATATACACAGCTGCCTTTGTAACCTCACTATATATACAGGCAGCCTATATGTGCCGTCACTATATATGCACAAACACACACAGGCATCCTATGTTCCTTGACTACATACAGGCATCCTATGTTGCTTAACTATATACAGGCAGCCTAGGTACCCCAATTGTATACAGACATCCTATGTAGCATTACTGTATATACAGGCATCCTATGTACCCTCACTATATAGAATAGATTTATATTCGCCAAGTACACAGTATTGTACAAGGAATTGTTTTTGGCACATACAGCACAGCGGATATACATGGGCAGGTAAACCCATACGTGAGAACACATAACACAGGGAGATGAGATATGCACATAATACAATGTTAATACAGTGTTGATTTACATATTGCATTTCGCAGTACGGATTGCTGAATTGGCAGGTGGGGGCAGAGTTAAGGGCCAGGACAGGTTGGGAGAAAGAGTTCCTGTACCTAGAGGTCCTGGTGGAGATGGTCCTGAAGTGACAGGTAGCCTATGTACCCTCACTATATATACAGGCATCCTATGTACCCTCACTATACAGTATACACAGGCATCCTCTGTACCTTCACTATATACACAAGCATCCTATGTACCTTTACTATATATACAGGCATTGTATGTACTTTCACTATACATACAAGCATCCTATGTACCCTCACTATACATACAAGCATCCTATGTACCCTCACTATACATACAAGCATCCTATGTGCCCTCACTATATATACACAGGCATTCTATGCAGCCTCACTATATATACAGGCAGCCTTTGTATCCAGACTATGTACAGGAATTCTATGTACTCGCACTATATATTCACACTTTATACACTCACTTTGAACCTTGACTATATAAACAGGCAGCTTATGCACCCTCGCTTTATATACAGGCATCCAATGTACCCTCACTATATTTACAGGCATCCCGTGTAGCCTCACTATATCTACAGACATCCTAGGTACCCTCTATATATATATATATATATATATATATATATATATATATATATATATATATATATATATATATATATATATATATATATACACAAGCATCCTATGTACCTTCACTGTATATACAGGCATCCTATGTACCCTCACTATATCTACAGACATCCTATGTACCCTCACTATATCTACAGACATTCTAGGTACCCTCACTATATTTACAGACATCCTAGGTACCCTCACTATATTTACAGGCAGTCTTTGTACTCTGGTCATATTCAGGCAGCCTATGTACCTTCACTGTATATACAGACAACCTACAGTATGTACCCTCACTATATATACACACAGACATCCTATGTAGCCTCACTATATATACAGGCAGCCTATATACCCTCACTATATATATATATATACAGACATCCTATGTACCCTTACTATATATACAGGCATCCTATATACCCTCACTATATATACAGGCATTCTATGTACCCTCACTATATATACAGGCATCTTATGTACCCTCACTATATATACAGGCATCCTATGTACCCTCACTATATATACAGGCATCCTATGTACCCTCACTATATATACAGGCATCCTATGTACCCTCACTATATATACAGGCATCCTATGTGCCCTCACTATATATACAGGTATCCTATGTACCCTCACTATATATACAGGCATCCTATGTACCCTCACTATATATACAGGCATCCTATGTGCCCTCACTATATATACAGGCATCCTATGTACCCTCACTATATATACAGGTATCCTATGTACCCTCACTATATATACAGGCATCCTATGTACCCTCACTATATATACAGGCATCCTATGTGCCCTCACTATATATACAGGCATCCTATGTGCCCTCACTATATATACAGGCATCCTATGTGCCCTCACTATATATACACAGGCATTCTATGCAGCCTCACTATATATACAGGCAGCCTTTGTATCCAGACTATGTACAGGAATTCTATGTACTCGCACTATACAGTATATTCACACTTTATACACTCACTTTGAACCTTGACTATATAAACAGACAGCTTATGCACCCTCGCTTTATATACAGGCATCCAATGTACCCTCACTATATTTACAGGCATCCCGTGTAGCCTCAATATATATCTACAGACATCCTAGGTACCCTCACTATATTTACAGACATCCTAGGTACCCTCACTATATTTACAGGCAGTCTTTGTACTCTGGTCATATTCAGGCAGCCTATGTACCTTCTGGGTATATACAGACAACCTACAGTATGTACCCTCACTATATATACACACAGACATCCTATGTAGCCTCACTATATATACAGGCAGCCCATATACCCTTACTATATATATACAGACATCCTATGTACCCTTACTATATATACAGGCATCCTATATACCCTCACTATATATACAGGCATCCTATGTACCCTAACTATATATACAGACATCCTATGTAGCTTCACTATATATATATACAGGCATCCTATGTACCTTCACTGTATATACAGGCATCCTATGTACCCTCACTATATATACAGGCATCCTATGTGCCCTCACTATATATACAGGCATCCTATGTACCCTCACTATATATACATGCATCCTATGTACCCTCACTATATATACAGGCATCCTATGTACCCTCACTATATATACAGGCATCTTATGTGCCCTCACTATATATACAGGCATCCTATGTGCCCTCACTATATATATAGGCATCCTATGTGCCCTCACTATATATACAGGCATTCTATGTGCCCTCACTATATATATACAGGCATCCTATGTACCCTCACTACATATACAGACATTATATGTACCCTCACTATATATACAGGAATCCTATGTGCCCTCACTATATATACAGCCATCCTATGTGCCCTCACTACATATACAGACATTATATGTACCCTCACTATATATACAGGAATCCTATGTGCCCTCACTATATATACAGCCATCCTATGTGCCCTCACTACATATACAGACATTATATGTACCCTCACTATATATACAGGAATCCTATGTGCCCTCACTATATATACAGACATCCTATGTACCTTCACTGTATATACAGACATCCTACAGTATGTACCCTCACTATATACCGTATTTTTCGCCGTATAAGACGCACTTTTTCTTCCCCAAAATTTTTTGGGAAAAGTGGGTGCGTCTTATGTGGCGAAGGTGCAGATTTTGGGATGCAGAGGTGCGCAGGGAAGCGGTATATACATTACCTGCTCCTGCCGCCGCGCTCCTGGCTCCAGTCCTGCTTCGCGATCCTCTTCTGCCATCCACAGATGCCTGCTGCTACAGCTGCCATGATCCTGGCTCCAGTCCTGCTTCGCGATCCTCTTCTCCCATCTACCGCTGTTGCAGCCGCCGAACATCGCTGGCCGGTGAGTCCTAATTAGCCGCGCAGGGATTACGCAATCAGTACAGTGCACCAGGGTCATGCATGCGTGACCCCGGCGCACGTGTGCTGATTGCGTAATCACCGTGTGGCTAATTGGGACTCACCGGTAAGCGATGTTCGGCGGCTGTAGCAGCGGTAGATGGGAGAAGAGGATAGCGAAGCAGGACTGGAGCCAGGATGATGGCAGCAGGAGCAGGTAACGTATATACTGTATTTACGCTGCAGGCACAGGGGGATATGGACAGGGGGACATGGCCGGCACAGCGGGACACGGACGGCACAGGGGGACACTGACAGGGGGACATGGCTGGCAGAAGGACACTGACAGGGGGACATGGCTGGCACAGGGACACTGACAGGGGGACATGGCTGGCACAGGGACACTGACAGGGGGACATGGCTGGCACAGGGACACTGACAGGGGGACATGGCTGGCACAGGGACACTGACAGGGGGACATGGCTGGCACAGGGACACTGACAGGGGGACATGGCTGGCACAGGGACACTGACGGGGACATGGCTGGCACAGGGACACTGACAGGGGGACATGGCTGGCACAGGGGACACTAACAGGGAGACACGGCTGGCACAGGGGACACTAACAGGGAGACATGGCTGGCACAGGGACACTGACAGAGACATGGCTGGCACAGGGACACTGACAGGGGGACATGGCTGGCACAGGGACACAGACAGGGGGACATGGCTGACACAGGGACACTGACGGGGACATGGCTGGCACAGGGGGAGACTGACAGGGGGACATGGCTGCCACAGGGGGACATGGCTGGCACAGGAGGACATGACAGGCACAGGGGGAAACAGCAGGCACAGGGGGACACAGAAACAGCCAATCCCTACACTGACCACATAGGGGAACACAGGCGCCTGGGAATAGGCAATCATTACACTGTCCCCTTATGTGGTCAGTGTAATAGTATGTAGAGTAACTGGGGGGTGAAAAGTCTTTAAGACACCCCTGCATCATAGACACACCAAGGTTTAGTTTTTTCTTTTTTTCCTGATTTATGCCGGAGCGTCTTATACAGCTAAAAATACGGTATACACAGACATCTTATGTAGCCTCACTATATATACAAGCATCCTATGTACCCTCACTATACAGTATATACAAGCATCCTATGTACCCTCACTATATATACAGAATCTTCTCAAAAAATTAGCATATTGTGATAAAGTTCATTATTTTCTGTAATGTACTGATAAACATTAGAGTTTCATATATTTTAGATTCATTACACACAACTGAAGTAGTTCAAAGCCTTTTATTGTTTTAATATTGATGATTTTGGCATACAGCTCATGAAAGCCCAAAATTCCTATCTCAAAAAATTAGCATATCACGAAAAGGTTCTCTAATTGAGCTATTAACCTAATCATCTAATTCAACTAATTAACTCTAAACACCTGCAAAAGATTCCTGAGGCTTTTAAAACTCCCAGCAGTGTTCATTACTCAAAACCGCAATCATGGGTAAGACTGCCGACCTGACTGCTGTCCAGAAGGCCATCATTGACACCCTCAAGCAAGAGGGTGAGACACAGAAAGACATTTCTGAACGAATAGGCTGTTCCCAGAGTGCTGTATCAAGGCACCTCAGTGGGAAGTCTGTGGGAAAGAAAAAGTGTGGCAGAAAACGCTGCACAACGAGAAGAGGTGACTGGACCCTGAGGAAGATTGGGGAGAAGGACCGATTCCAGCCCTTGGGGGACCTGCGGAAGCAGTGGACTGAGTCTGGAGTAGAAACATCCAGAGCCACCGTGTACAGGCGTGTGCAGGAAATGGGCTACAGGTGCCACATTTCCCAGATCAAGCCACTTTTGAACCAGAAACAGCGGCAGAAGCGCCTGACCCGGGCTACAGAGAAGCAGCACTGGACTGTTGCTCAGTGGTCCAAAGTACTTTTTTCGGATGAAAGCAACATTTGCACGTCATTCGGTAATCAAGGTGCCAGAGTCTGGAGGAAGACTGGGGAGAGGGAAATGCCAAAATGCCTGAAGTCCAGTGTCAAGTACAGGTCAGGCACTTCTGCTGCTGTTTCTGGTTCAAAAGTGGCTTTACCTGGGGAATGCGGCACCTGTAGCCCATTTCCTGTACATGCCTGTACACGGTGGCTCTGGATGTTTCTACTCCAGACTCAGTCCATTGCTTCTGCAGGTCCCCCAAGGGCTGGAATCGGTCCATCTCCCCAATCTTCCTCAGAGTCCGGTCACCTCTTCTCGCTGTGCAGCGTTTTCTGCCACACTTTTTTCTTCCCACAGACTTCCCACTGAGGTGCCTTGATACAGCACTCTGGGAACAGCCTATTCGTTCAGAAATTTCTTTCTGTGCCTTACCCTCTTGCTTGAGGGTGTCAATGGCCTTCTGGATAGCAGTCAGGTCGGCAGTCTTACCCATGATTGCGGTTTTGAGTAATGAACCAGGCTGGGAGTTTTTAAAAGCCTCAGGAATCTTTTGCAGGTGTTTAGAGTTAATTAGTTGATTCAGATGATTAGGTTAATAGCTCGTTTAGAGAACCTTTTCATGATATGCTAATTTTTTGAGATAGGAATTTGGGGTTTTCATGAGCTGTATGCCAAAATCATCAATATTAAAACAATAAAAGGCTTGAACTACTTCAGTTGTGTGTAATGAATCTAAAATATATGAAAGTCTAAAGTTTATCAGTACATTACAGAAAATAATGAACTTTATCACGGCATGCTAATTTTTTGAGAAGATCCTGTACAGGCATCCTACGTAGCCTCACTATATATACAGGCATCCTATGTGCCCTCACTATATATACAGGCATCCTACGTAGCCTCACTATTTATACAGGCATCCTATGTACCCTCACTATATACAGGATCTTCTCAAAACAATTAGCATATTGTGATAAAGTTCATTATTTTCTGTAATGTACTGATAAACATTAGACTTTCATATATTTTAGATTCAAATACACACAACTGAAGTAGTTCAAGCCTTTTATTGTTTTAATATTGATGATTTTGGCATACAGCTCATGAAAACCCAAATTTCCTATCTCTGCTGAAAAGCTTTGTGGAGATGAAGATTTCATTTTTCAGCACGACCTGGCACCTGCTCACAGTGCCAAAACCACTGGTAAATGGTTTACTGACCATGGTATTACTGTGCTTAATTGGCCTGCCAACTCTCCTGATCTGAACCCCATAGAGAATCTGTGGGATATTGTGAAGAGAAAGTTGAGAGACACAAGACCCAACACTCTGGATGAGCTTAAGGCCGCTATCGAAGCATCCTGGGCCTCCATAACACCTGAGCAGTGCCACAGGCTGATTGCCTCCATGCCACGCCGCATTGAAGAAGTCATTTCTGCAGAAGGATTCCTGACCAAGTATTGAGTGCATAACTGAACATAATTATTTGAAGGTTGACTTTTTTTGTTTTAAAAACACTTTTCTTTTATTGGTCGGATGAAATATGCTAATTTTTTGAGATAGGAATTTTGGGTTTTCATGAGCTGTATGCCAAAATCATCAATAGTAAAACAATAAAAGGCTTGAACTACTTCAGTTGTAGTGTAATGAATCTAAAATATATAAAAGTCTAATGTTTATCAGTACATTACAGAAAATAATGAACTTTATCACAATATGCTAATTTTTTGAGAAGATCCTGTAAATCCTATGTAGCCTCACGATATATACATACATCCTATGTACCCTCACTATATATACAGACATCCTATATACCCTCACTATATATATATATATATACAGGCATCCTATGTACCCTCACTATATATACAGACATCCTATGTACCCTCACTATATATACAGGCATCCTATATACCCTCACTACATATATACAGACATCCTATATACCCCACTATATATACAGACATCCTATGTACCCTCACTATATATACAGACATCCTATGTACCCTCACTATATATACAGACATCCTATGTACCCTCACTATATATACAGACATCCTATATACCCTCACTATATATATACAGGCATCCTATGTACCCTCACTATATATACAGACATCCTATGTACCCTCACTATATATACAGACATCCTATATACCCCACTATATATACAGACATCCTATGTACCCCACTATATATACAGACATCCTATGTACCCTCACTATATATACAGACATCCTATGTACCCTCACTATATATACAGACATCCTATGTACCCTCACTATATATACAGACATCCTATGTACCCTCACTATATATACAGACATCCTATGTACCCTCACAATATATACAGACATCCTATGTAGCCTCACTATATATATATATATATATACAGGCATCCTATGTACCCTCACTATATATATATATACAGGCATCATATGTACCCTCACTATATATACAGACATCCTATGTACCTTCACTGTATATACAGACATCCTACAGTATGTACCCTCACTATATATACAGGCATCCTATGTAGCCTCACTATATATACAGGCATCCTATGTAGCCTCACTATATATACAGGCATCCTACGTAGCCTCACTATATATACAGGCATCCTATGTACCCTCACTATATATACATACATCCTCTGTAGCCTCACTACATATACATACATCCTATGTAGCCTCACTATATATACATACATCCTATGTAGCCTCACTATATATACATACATCCTATGTAGCCTCACTATACATACAGGCATCCTATGCGCCCCCACTATATATACAGGCATCCTATGTACCCTCACTATATATACAAACATCCTATGTACCCTCACTATATACAGTGGGTTGCAAAAGTATTCGGCCCCCTTGAAGTTTTCCACATTTTGTCACATTACTGCCACAAACATGCATAAATTTTAGTGGAATTCCACGTGAAATTACAATTACAAAGTGGTGTACATGTGAGAAGTGGATCGAAAATCATACATCATTCCAAACATTTTTTACAAATAAATAACTGCAAAGTGGGGTGTGCGTAATTATTCGGCCCCCCGAATCAATACTTTGTAGAACCACCTTTTGCTGCAATTACAGCTGCCAGTCTTTTAGGGTATGTCTCTACCAGCTTTGCACATCTAGAGACTGAAATCCTTGCCCATTCTTCTTTGCAAAACAGTTCCAGCTCAGTCAGATTAGATGGACAGCGTTTGTGAACAGCAGTTTTCAGATCTTGCCACAGATTGGATTTAGATCTGGGCTTTGACTGGGCCATTCTAACACATAGATATGTTTTGTTTTAAACCATTCCATTGTTGCCAAGGGTCTAGTCCTGGGAAAAGAAGTGAGTGGACTCACTTGGAGAACCCCTGCGCGGCGTGCCAAAAAATGGGCATGGTCAAAGCACACCGTGGGCGTGGTCATGGGTGGGGCCAAATATACATGACCTTAGCAGTGATGTAAAAGGTCTGCTGAGGAAGTTTGAGCTCTGCCGTAGTGTATCCCCCAAAAATAGATGTAATCTGACAGCATTTCACAAAAAAGACACATACTGGTAGAAGTTCCTCCAAAATACAGATAATATGGAAGTGGTTCCCCCAAAATAGACAATGTGGCAGCAGCAGTTCCACCAACATACACATAATTTGGAAGCAGTTCCCCAAAATACAGGAAACCTGGCAGCGGATTACCCAAAATACACGTAACACCCAAAGGACATATAATCTGGCAGTAGTGGTCCCCCAAACATACACAATCTGGCAGCAGCCGTTCCCCTAACATACACATAATCTGGCAGCTGTTCCCCAAAATACATAACAGCGGTTCCACAAAAATGCAGATAATCTGGCAGCAGTTCCCCCAAAATAGGTACCCCAGGTAGCCAGGTCTATAGGTGTCCCCAGTATAAGTAGCCATGAGTATAGTAGTCCCCAGTATATGTAGCCAGAGGTATAGTTGCCTAGTATATGTAGCCAGGGGTATATGTGCCCAGTAAATGTAGCCAGGGGTATATGTGCCCAGTATATATAGCCAGGGGTATATGTGCCCAGTATATATAGCCAGGGGTATATATGCCCAGTATATATAGCCAGGGGTATATGTGCCCAGTATATGTAGCCAGGGGTATATGTGCCCAGTATATACAGCCAGGGGTATATGTGCCCAGTATATATAGGCAGGGGTATATGTGCCAAGTATATATAGCCAGTGGGATATGTGCCCAGTATATATAGTCAGTGGGATATGTGCCCAGTATATATAGGCAGAGGTATATGTGCCCAGTATATGTAGCCAGTGGGATATGTCCCCAGTATATGTAGTCAGGGGTATACAGTATGTGCCCAGTATATATAGGCAGGGGTATATGTGCCCAGTATATATAGGCAGGGGTATATGTGCCCAGTATATATAGCCAGTGGGATATGTGCCCAGTATATATAGCCAGTGGGATATGTGCCCAGTATATATAGGCAGAGGTATATGTGCCCAGTATATGTAGCCAGTGGGATATGTGCCCAGTATATGTAGGCAGGGGTATATGTGCCCAGTATATGTAGGCAGGAGTATATGTGCCCAGTATATGTAGGCAGGGGTATATGTGCCCAGTATATGTAGGCAGGGGGTATATGTGCCCAGTATATGTAGCCAGGGGTATATGTGCCCAGTATATGTAGCCAGGGGTATATGTGCCCAGTATATGTAGCCAGGGGTATATGTGCCCAGTATATGTAGCCAGGGGTATATGTGCCCAGTATATGTAGTCAGGGGTATATGTGCCCAGTATATGTAGTCAGGGGTATATGTCCCCAGTATATGTAGTCAGGGGTATATGTCCCCAGTATATGTAGTCAGGGGGTTATATGTGCCCAGTATAGGTAGTCAGGGGTATATGTGCCCAGTATATGTAGTCAGGGGTATAGTAGTCCCCAGTATATGTAGCCAGGGGTATATGTGCCCAGTATATGTAGCCAGGGGTATATATGCCCAGTATATGTAGCCAGGGGTATATGTGCCCAGTATATGTAGGCAGGGGTATATGTGCCCAGTATATGTAGGCAGGGGTATATGTGCCCAGGTAGCCAGGTGTGCCCCCAGCAGGAGGGGAGCAGCGCAGAGAAGGAGAGCTATGGCGACAGCGGGGATGGGTGCACATCTCCCCCCCCCCCCATCCCTCACCTTCGTACTCCCCTTCCTGCCTCTCCCCTCCGGTGTTTTGAAATGTCGGGCCCGGCGGCGAAAGTGGGCGGAGACTTACCGCGTTCCAGCCACAAGGGACGCTCCGCTCTGTGTGCAGCTAGTCTGGTCTTCTAGCCGCACACAGAGCGGAGCGTCCCCTGCGGCCGGAAGAAGGCGGAAAGTTTCCGCCCACTTTAGCCGCCGGGCCCGACATTTCAAAACACCGGAGGGGAGAGGCAGGAAGGGGAGCACGAAGGTGAGGGAAGGGGGGGGGGGGGAGACGTCCGCCCATCCCCGCTGTCCCCATAGCTCTCCTTCTCTGCGCTGCTCCCCTCCACACAAGCCAGGGTGAACGGCGTCCACGCTGAAGAAAAAGTGGGTGGACGCCGTTCACCCGCGTCCACGCAGGACTCGACCCCTGATTGTTGCCCTGGCTTTATGTTTAGGGTCATTGTCCTGCTGGAAGGTGAACCTTCGCCCCAGTCTCAAGTCTTTTGCAGTCTCCAAGAGGTTTCCTTTCAAGTTTGCCCTGTATTTGGCTCCATCCATCTTCCCATCAACTCTGACCAGCTTACCTTACCTGCTGAAGAGATGCATCCCCCCCCCCCCCCCCCCCCGAGCATGATGCTGCCACCACCATATTTGACAGTGGGGATGGTGTGATCAGAGTGATGTGCAGTGTTGGTTTTCTGCCACACATAGTGTTTCGCATTTTGGCCAAAAAGTTCAAATTTGGTCTCATCTGATCAGAGCACCTTTTTCCACATGGTTGCTGTGTCCCCCACATGGCTTGTGGCAAACTGCAAACGGGACTTCTTATGCTTTCTGATAACAATGCCTTTCTTCTTGCCACTCTTCCATAAAGGCCAACTTTGTACAGTGCATGACTAATGGTTGTCCTATGGACAGAGTCTCCCACCTGAGCTGTAGATCTCTGCAGCTCGTCCAGAGTCACCATGGGCCTCTTGACTGCACTTCTGATCAGCGCTCTCCTTGTTCGGCCTGTGAGTTTAGGTGGATGGCCTTGTCTTGGTAGGTGTACAGTTGTGCCATACTCCTTCCATTTCTGAATGATCGCTTGAACAGTGCTCTGTGGGATGTTCAAGGCTTTGGAAATCTTTTTGTAGCCTAAGCCTGCTTTAAATTTCTCAATAACTTGATCCCTGACCTGTCTTGTGTGTTCTTTGGACTTCACGGTGTTGTTGCTCCCAATATTCTCTTAGACAACCTCTGAGGCCCTCACAGAGCAGCTGTATTTGTACTGACACTAGATTACACACAGGTGCACTCTATTTAGTCATTAGCACTCATCAGGCAATGTCTATAGGCAACTGACTGCACTTAGATCAAAGGGGGCCGAATAATTATGCACACACCACTTTGCAGTTATTGATTTGTAAAAAATGTTTGGAATCATGTATGATTTTCGCTCCACTTCTCATGTGTACACCCATTTGTATTGGTCTTTCATGTGGAATGCCAATAAAATTGATTCATGTTTGTGGCAGTAATATGACAAAATGTGGAAAACTTCAAGGGGGCTGAATACTTTTGCAACCCACTGTATACAGGCAGCCCACGTACCCTCACTACATATTCAGGGAGCCTATGTACCCTCATTATATTCAGGTAGTCTATGTATCTTCACTATATATTCAGGCAGCCATTTGTCTATGGAGTCAGGCAACATAGGATGCCTGTATGTATGTGTGTGTGTATATATATGTGTATATAGATGTATATACAGTAGGTTGCAAAAGTATTCGACCCCCTTGAAGTTCTCCACATTTTGTCACATTACTGCCACAAACATGCATCAATTTTATTGGAATTCCCCGTGAAAGACCAATACAAAGTGGTGTACACTTGAGAAGTGGATCGAAAATCATACATCATTCCAAACATTTTTTACAAATAAATAACTGCAAAGTGGGATGTGCGTAATTATTCAGCCCCCTGAGTCAATACTTTGTAGAACCACCGTTTGCTGCAATTACAGCTGCCAGTCTTTTTGGGTATGTCTCTACCAGCTTTGCACATCTAGAGAATGAAATCCTTGCCCATTCTTCTTTGCAAAACAGCTCCAGCTCAGTCAGATTAGATGGACAGCGTTTGTGAACAGCAGTTTTCAGATCTTGCCACAGATTCTCCATTGGATTTAGATCTGGACTTTGACTGGGCCATTCTAACACATAGATATGTTTTGTTTTAAACCATTCCATTGTTGCCCTGGCTTTATGTTTAGGCATTGTTTAGGCATTGGCATTAGTCATTGTCCTGCTGGAAGGTGAACCTCTGCCCCAGTCTGAAGTCTTTTGCAGTCTCCAAGAGGTTTTCTTCCAAGTTTGCCCTGTATTTGGCTCCATCCATCTTCCCATCAACTCTGACCAGCTTCCCTGTCCCTGCTGAAGAGATGCCCCCCCCCCCCCCCCCCCCCCCGAGCATGATGCTGCCACCACCATATTTGACAGTGGGGATGGTGTGTTCAGAGTGATGTGCAGTGTTATAGCGTTTTGCAATTTGGCCAAAAAGTTCCATTTTGGTCTCATCTGATCAGAGCACCTTCTTCCACATGGTAGCTGTGTCCCCCTCATGGCGTGTGGCAAACTGCAAACGGGACTTTGTGTTGGTCTTTCATGTGGAATTCCAATGACTTTTGCAACCCACTGTATATGTGTGTGTGTGTGTATATATATATATATATATATATATATATATATATAAGCCAAGGGATGAGCAGCACAAACCGAATTTTATACAATACTATGCAAAGCATACATGCAGCACTGGAGGTCCCCAGACTCCATAAGAAATATATAAATACAAAGGGTACTGCAGCACACAGCAGGAAAACAGTGACAGGGGCTCTTGGTTACGCTTTAATGCGTTTAAGCTCACCAACTGCGCCAAAGTGTCCCCGATCTGGTGAGTCCTACTCTAACCAGGCAAAAATGCTAGTTTTTATCAGCATTCTAGTGGGAACCATGCCAAAAGCCCAGAGGTCAGCTAAATGGGAGAAATGAAATTAAAAACACCTCACCTTCTACTAGCTACTAATTGAACTATGAGCACCGCTCATTTATATGCTTAACTGTGCTAGAGATGGGTGTGGTTATGCACGCTCACAGGGGAAAATATTATAAGCCAAGGGATGAGCAGCACAAACCGAATTTTATGCAATACTATGCAAAGCATGCACGCAGCACTGGAGGTCCCCAGACTCCATAAGAAATATATAAATACAGAGGGTGCTGCAGCACACAACAGGAAAACAGTGACAGAGTAGGACTCACCAGATCGGGGACACTTTGGCGCAGTTGGTGAGCTTAAACGCGTTAAAGCGTAACCAAGAGCCCCTGTCACTGTTTTCCTGTTGTGTGCTGCAGTACCCTCTGTATATATATATATATATATATATATATATATATATATATATATATACACATACGCATACATACAGGCATCCTATGTTGCTTGACTCCATAGACAAATCCTTCCTTCAGCTTTTCTTTTAGGAAGGCTGACATAACTGTATGAACATATATGCTGGTAGTAATCAGTGTAACAGCATCCAATGTAAATAATTTACTATATATCATTGACTTATTTGTTGACTCCACCTAGGTGGAAATGTTTGTTAATGAATCCATTTGAGCAGTGCAGGCAGTAGCCGCTGACTGTAGGGCACATTCCACGTGGTGACATATAGCTGGGCTCACACTCCTCCCACCTCATTGCAGGGAAGGGCAGCTCTATATAGGGTGCCTACACACCACACTACTCACTTATATCTGCACATTTACGGTTCAGGACTGCAAAGGAATTCCAGGATTAAGCTTCTGCTCCACTTGCCTAATCTGTTTCTTTCCCCCCCCCCCCCATATTTGCTCAGTGAACTCTTGCTACAGAGATTATCTATCTATCTAAAATGCATTTTATATTTATTTCAGCCTGCCTGTTTTTATGTCTATTGGGGTTCTCACTGGCGAGAAACCTGCAGATGTGAGCACAATATGAATTATCTCTGTTCTCTTATTGTTTTCCTTCTCTGTACTCCTGTTGTATTATATTAACAGCAGATATTTTATCTGTGCTGATGAGAGGTTTCATAACCTACAAGGTGTCTTTGATAAACTAGTTTTAAAGCCCCCATCTAGAGGATGTTTGTCTTGGACAACAGGAGGATAGGCTACAACCTCTTGTTTTTAATAGTGGTCTGTGTACCTAATCTTGAAGATATACTTACCTCTTGTTTTGTCAGGAGATGGGCAAATTCCTCCAACAAGGACAGTTGATAAAAAAATAAAACCTTTAGATTATAAATCTTTGGCAGGGTCTCTTGCCCACCCCCCAGTGTGTCCTTCTTGATCTTGCAACCCCACCAATGACACCCCTCCCATGTACTAATTCTGATCATGCATCTTATACCCTGTTTGCATGGATAACCGTGTGCTATGTTGTATAACCGTGTGCTACCTCTCTGTCTGTCACCATTTGTTTACATCGTGTGTATTCCTATTTGTTGTCCAGTGCTGCGTAATATGTTGGCACTTTATAAATACAATAAATAATAATAAACCATTTGTTTGCTTTATCGCTTTTTATAAAGCGCCAACATATACTATTACATTGTACAAAGTATATTTTATCATTATTATATTTTGCAGAAAGTGGGAAAAGTCAGAGCCCAGGTCAGGTATTACCAGTAATAGTTGTCCTTTATTTTGTATCCTTTTGGACACCAAAGTTAGTGGAGGTCCCAGGAACCGGACGTGAGAAAATCTCCACAATGAGAACACAGACAGCAATAAAAACCCTGAGGCTTGTTAACAGTTTTCCTCACTACCCAGGGTTAAAATAATGTCCAGTAGTTGTGCAGTGTTCCAAAGTTGTAATTAAGCTTGAGAAGTTTATTTCTGTTTGTCCGGACCAGAGATGGATGATGAGAGCTAAATAATCTTGCTTTACATGCCAATTACATGCAGGGTGAAATTCAGCCCAGCAAATGCGGGAGCTGCAATGTTTCCTTGCTAGTATTCCAGCCTGCATCTCCCATCTGGAGCAATTTGCTAGGTAGGTCAGTCAATAAAGAGAACATGTCAAAAAGTTTTTTATTTTTTTAAGTGGTAGTTTTTGAGAAAATCTGAAAAAAATTGTATGAAAAAGTATGTTTTATATCCTGTACAATGTTGGATTGCGGCAGTTTCAGTCTCATTAATTTAGTCATGCTTAAGGCTACATTCACAGTGGGACGTTGCGGAGCTGCGTTATAAACTCTTATAACGCAGCTTACCACAATGCAATGTAATCCTATGGGACATTCACAGTGCGATGTTAACGTTGCATTGTAACATGTAGCGTTATGGTAACGCACTGCTGCAGTGCATTAACTCTGCAGGAAAGCATACTTTTCATTGTCTGTATGCTCTACTGTACCTACAGCATGCGATGGTAATGCAGCGTTAATGTGCGTTACCACCTTTTTTTGCGTTGCGTTGTAATGCTGCGTTGTGACTTTAACGTCGCATTACAACGCAATGTCCCACTGTAAATTAGCCCTTAATTATTTAAAAAACAACAACAAAAAACACACACATTTCTGAGCCATGAGGTGAAACTTTTCAAATTTAAAGTGACAGCACACCTTTTCTTTAGATTGTAAAAACTGGCAGCAGTGGTTCTCCATTCCAAGCATTGTTAACCCCTTGTCCCATGTATAGGCTGGAATTCTAAGGGTATTTGGAGCCCATTTTTTCAGTTGTCAAAGAAAATGTGTACTGTCACATAAAATTTTAGAAGTTTCATGAATATACTCAAGAATATGAGAATGAGACCTAAACTGTCGCCATCCAATATTGCACTAGTTGTAGGTATAGGCACTAGGTATAAAAAGTACGTTTTCACGCAAAAAAAATTCAAACTGATTTTCTCAAAAATGAAAAGGTCTTTATAAAAATATGTTGACATGTTCCCACTATTGATTCTGACATACATTCCAAATTTGGTGACAATAGCACGTATGAGGGCTTTATAATGCACTAAATCCTTTACATTCATCTGCAGATCAGATCCACCAGGATGGATTTTCAGATCTGCAGATGATTGTCTGATCTGCAGATGAATGTCAGTTAAATAAGGTATGTATGATGATCTGCAGATATCATAGACTATGAATGCATTTTGCAGGAACGGATCTTTTTTTAAAACTGATCTTTTGCGGACACTGATCTGTTGCATGTGTACAGCATCTGTGTGTGCAGCATCTTGCAAAGATTTTTTCTGATGGGGAGTTCAGCTCCATAGAATAGACTGTGTAGGTATGGCTCTCATACTACATGGAAGGGGGTAAAATTGGTCTGTGATCTTTCATTTTCCAAAGGCTATAGTCTGATGTGTGTATGAGCCTTTACTTGCTCATCCCTATAGATCATACCTTGCCATTATAGGTGGCTATACACCCATAGGTTGCCATCCAGAGTGGTAAACAGTTCAGTCCCTCTCTAATCTGAATGATCAAATCCTTCCACCCACTTCATACAGATTCTCGACAGATTTCAGCATGAAATCTATTGGAAAAAGTACTGAACAGCAGAGTTGCACTGTTCGATTTATTAGCGGTACAATTTTCTCATCAGATGCAATCTTTCAACGCACTTTTATTAAACAGTTCAATCCCTCTCTAATCCGAATGAGCAAATCTTTCCCCCCCCCACTTCATATAGATTTGACAGATTTCAGCATGAACTCTATTAAAAATGTATTGAAAAGCGGAGTTATACTGTTCCGAGTCAGTGTAATGCCCATTAACGGTACTATTTTTCCATTATTTGCGATCTTTCAATGCACTTTTTAGGATTGAATTATACAGAAAACCGCAGTGTGTGGTGAAAATCCATGTAAAACTTTTCTATGGTTGATTGGAACAGAAATTTTACAATCATATCTGAAGAGAGAAAGTGTCCTAATCAACCCATTTATTGGAACAATTGAGAATTGCCTTTCCAATTACTTACGATCATAAAAAGTGCATTGAATGATTATATCTGATAAAAAAAAATTGTACAGTTAATGGGCACCTTAACACTAAAAGGATAGTCGATCTACTGCCACTCCATGTGTGATCAAGATTTTCTGTTTGACCTGATCATAATTTTGATAAGCCAGTGTAAAAGTCTATAGGGAACAGTTCTCCAATCACAGCAACGTCTATAACTCTGATTGGCTGAATAGGGTGGGCATCTTACCACTACAACCAACCTGAATCCTAGCAGTTTGAGAGGGTGCTGTCCACCGAACCACGACAGCGGAATTTCCCTATGGACTTTCTCGCTGGCTCACCTCAATCATACTAGCGCTGCATGTCCTACTATAGATTTCTGACATATTTGAACAGAGTGATTGGATCTGCCAGGAATCGATGGGAAAAATTGATATGTATATGGCCTGCATCTGACGTCTTTTCTGTCTTGAGAAACAATCTATGTTGATTGAGGTTCTCTCCCCTCCTCCCGTCCCTCCCAGCTCTGGTCTCTTATTTAGGAAGTCATTAATCACATCCCCTCCCCCGGAAAGAGATGGCGGAGTAAACCTGTGAAGTCCGATCCAGCACCCGCCTTCACCCCACACCCTCCTCTAAACACATAGCAATATCCACATTCTAACCCAGACGCCGCCTGCCTTTAATTTCCAGGCTACCATGAGGTGGAAGCGTCTCTCTGGACCCCCCAATAAAAGATTGCTAGGCTGAGCATCTATACCATAATGTCCAATACATACATTCAGCTATCTAAAACCTGGCTGGGAGCTATGTGGGACTGTGCAGCCAGTAACTCCTGTATGGCCCATACTCCATTCTGCATGCATGTGAATGGGAAGGTGTCGCTGCTGGCTCTGTGTATATAGTATATGTGCTGCTGTGTTGTGTAGAGACACAAGGCGTGTGTGCAGCAGCTTCATTCATAAATGATTTCCGTGCTGGCCTGGACGTGCCGATTGGCTGCTCGCAGCTCCTGCCAGCCCCTCCAGGATCCGTGCTGAAATGAGTAGCAAGAAGGCATGTAATGACAGAGTCACGTGTGCAGCAGAGGGGGCCGGGGAGCGAGCGCACAGACGGGAGCAGCACAAGGAGGAGAGCACGCTAGACCATGCGAGCTAAATTCGGGATCGCTCCACATCAGGATGTCACATTGATGCAGCAGATCACCCCCATTCCAGAGGAAACTTCTCATCTTACGTTTGCGGAGCAGAGGGCGTCATGGCCGAAGGTGCATAGCGCGATCTCTCCATTCTGTGCGCTCGCTGAGCGGGCTGCGGGGCATCGGTACTGGAGGGGAGGGGAGCGCTGTCTGTCTGCTACAACTTGAGCTCATGCTGCTGGAGCGGCAGTGCGAGGCGAGCGGCGCTGCTGTGCGGGGGGCGAGCAGGAGAGGGGAGGCTTTTGTTTGAAATTGCTGTGGTAACCGGGGTGGCTTTTCTCATGCGCTTAACCTTGAGAAGCCGCCACCTGTCCGGGTTTGGCGACTGTGGGAAATGTGTAAACAGTGGGGGGATCCCGTGCATGTGCGATAACAAGTTGTTGTGCAATCATCCTGCTCGTAGTAGTAGCAGCAGCTCGCCTCCCACAAGGCGCCTTCCCAGGTGCACATGACTTGCTGCTGCTGCTGCTGTCCACAATGCGATCCCAGCTCAGTCAGGCACATGTGTTTACAAATAAACACGGGGGAGGGAGGGAGCGATCAGGCTACACACAGCTAGACTGCACCCGCGATCGCCTGCTTTGTCTCATTGCCTTCTCTACTTGCGCCCACGCAGGAGGTGCTGGTAAAGGTGGCCGAGAAGAACAAGAGAAGCTGCCCGAGGAGGAAGAGGAGGACACCCAGCTCCTGCGCGGCTCCGGACACTGTAAATGGTTCAACGTGCGGATGGGATTCGGGTTTATCTCTATGACCAGCCGGGAAGGAAGTCCCTTAGAAAGCCCGGTTGATGTTTTTGTACACCAAGTAAGTCATCCCTCTTCTTACTCAGCCCCCCCTCAGCTCACCACCCACTAGGAGATGGAGAAACCCTTTCAGCACCAGGACTCGGCCAGACATCTCGCACATTTGCTGTACGATCATTTTATCAATTCGTGTCCCAGTGTGCTTGATCGATTAAAACTGGCCGATATCATGAGGAATCTAGCAGGATGGGAGATATCGGTCAATCGTACAGGAATCGCCTTGTGTTCACATGATGTTGATCGACACAGATTGAATGTGAAGAAGTATTGCATAGCATCTTACTTGTAGTGTGTGGGTCACTAGTCATCTGACTTTTGATCAACCACTCTGAAGTTAATCAACCAATAAAGTTGATCGCTTTGTCGATTGAATCAAAATCGCTAGCTGTCTGGCTACCTTCAGACCACCAGCACTTGGGTGGCTGCCTCTCCCTCCCTGCAATAGTCAGTAGGATATTCTGCTGCTTTGTTTGCCCCTAGGTAATGTGTTCCAGTAAGGGAGGTGTTAGCTGACTACAGCCCCCAAGTATATAGGTTACACATTCTGCATTGCTGGGACTGGAGTAGTTGTATTTTTGTCCATCAAGCAGTTTTGAATCAGGATGATTCAACTGCCTTGCTTTTACTAATGGGTAACATGGTACAACACTCTACTGCTTGTCCATCAAGGTGACTGTGGGTGACAGACTCCGTGCCACCTAGACCCGCCCTCATGTTTAGCGTCCTTTCTAATTGCAGGGGCGCCTCTACAAAACAAGGTGCCTGACTGCAGTTGCAAGGCCTTCTCTCTAGATTTAGGAAGGCCCAGCTGCCACTAAAATACAAGGGGCAAATGACAGTAAAGTTAATGATGAAGTTTCAAAAGGGCCATGTTGCTTTTGCACTGGTTAGGAACAGCAGGAAACCTCATGTGAGCTCCTGCTCTGCCTTGAAGTAAAGAAGGCATGTGGCCAGGGGCCCTTTATGTTTATAGTTTTCCGATGTGTGGACTGTGCATCAGGGTATATTGCCTACTGCTGCTGGCTTGCTGGAAACTAGGCTGCTTTCTAGCTGTGACAGCTTAGTTACTCATTTATGCTTAATGAAGATTATTATTTGTCTAATCTTATGTAATTATTTGGTTTCTTTCATTTCACAAGGTAATTGCATGTGCTGCCTAGGACTCTATAGGACTCTGTCTTGGACAGAGTCCTATAGCCTATGTTTTACTTTAATTCACACTGCATCATAAGTGATGCACTTGATGGCACCTTTGTGTATTAGTTTGGAATTGTTCATATTGTTGCCAATCCTCGCCCTTAAAATATTTGGCCCCAACAATATTTTATACCAAGATCACACCCCTTTGATTAATAATGCTGATTATTTTCCTCTTCTGGAAGGTCCCTATAACCCCTTGTGATTGCTTTGATTGGGGCCATGGTTCAGCCCCAAAGAAACAAAGCTCGACTGAAATGGAGCTGGATGGGTCACATAGGGACATCACTGCTTTTTGCTGGATAGCTAACACTATGGCCCACCACTTGGTGTATTCATAGTTTTTTTGCTTTGAATGGAATATAGGTGAGAAACCAATCTGTGAGGCAGATGAGTTATTACTGTGGAGTGGGTGGTATTTTATTCCCTCTCCTATTTCTCCTTTCTTACATGAACCATATTGTGTGTATTCATTCTTTTGAGATCCAGTTACCTACTTTTTTTTTCAAATCTGATATAATCAGTCCCCGACTTTTCCCTTTTTCATTTGAACCTCCTTCAGGTCATTAAATTGCATTTTACGATCTCATAAATTTATTTTATAGGTGAGTAAAGTAAAAAAGAAAACACTTCCTCTGTGTAATTGTATATTTATTCCCTGTGCTTCCATCCCTCATTGGCTTGATATTAACTTTTATTATTATTTTTTTTCTTTTAGTTGTGTGCAAAGTGCATATACTAAGTTGCCAACATTCGCATTTTGTAATGTAATTTGTTTAAATGTTGCATTTTTTTTTTAAAAGCTGAAGTTCTGTTGATACAATGACTGTGCTTTGATATTGTGAGAGCTACCTCCTATGATGCTTCTGAATGTAATTCACTCTGCTAGAACACCACTTTTAAACTGTGATTACATTACTGCTGCAAAAAACATTGCATAACCTGGTAGACGTATATCTCTCAAAAGAGAAATATTAAAAAAAAAGATGAAAATGCAGTATTTAGCAATCAGAAATGTTTAAACAGGAAGGTAAATTACCTATGCAATTGTGCAATGAAATTTATCAGTTGGGACAGGTCTGGAGAAGTCCCAGGGGCCAGATGGTCAATTCCTCTTAAAATGACAACTGGTGCCTAGTGCTAGGTATACACTATGCAATTTTCCATCAGATTGATGGGTCGAAGTAATAATTTCTGAAATGTCAGATCTGCTCCCTGATCAATTTTGTTCAGCAGGAACCTGAAAATTTATCCCGCTATTGAGTAGATTGGACATGTAGGAAATTATCGTTTTGACCCATCGATGTGATGGAAAATTGCATCATGTATACCTAGCATCAGAGATGGTCCGTAAGATGCAAATTTTGTATGAATATTTATGCAGCCTGAAAATGGACCAATTGACTTTTACCTCAGCAGGATTTGATTGGTTCATTTTCAAGCTGCATACATTTGCGTAATGCTGCCTCAACTCAAACTTTGCATTCTCGTTGACCACCCCTACCTATCATAAGACTATTTTCACACTGAGGTGTTGCGCACCATGTTCGGTGCAACATACGGTGAAGCATACAGTACATGAGAAGTTTGCTTCACTGCAGCTGTACAATCGCAGGTTCTTTTGGTACTGCACAGCATGCCTCGACAGTATCGGGCTGCTAAAGTGCCAGTTTGACTACACCATAACAATATAATTGCACTGCGTTTGCTATGTGATTATATTGTCCGACGCAAATGTCGATGTGAATATAGCCTAACTTGATTTTTTTTTTTTTTGTAATGGAACTGGCTTGTATTTAAATTGCTGTTCATGGAAGGCAAAGACAATTTTAACTTGTCTATAGTATTATGGCGATTAATTTATAATGAGGTAACTGATTGTTAATGGAAACTATGGCATTCTTGCTGCTTTTTTTTTTTTTTTTTTTTTTTTTTTTTTCCCTCCCATAAACCAGCTGTAATCCTTGTAATACAACAATGTTATGTTAATTGGTATTTTCTCCATTGCGATTGGTTGTAGATTAAATCAGGTTTGAAATAGTGTTTTATATAGTTAATCCTAAACATCCCATAATGCATATATAAAAAAAAAAAAATAATTTTTCTTTTGTTTTGGAAGGCTAGTTAGTGTATTTTTTAAAGGACAACTGTAGTGAGTAGAATATGGAGGCTGACCTATTTATTCCCTTTTAAACAATACCAGTTGTCTGGCAGCCCTGATCTATTTGGCTTCAGTAGTGTCAGAATAATACCAGAAGGAAGCATGCAGCCAATCTTGTCAGATATGACAATATGTCAAATGTCTGATCTGCATATGCTTGATCAGGGTCTATGGCTAAAAGTATTAGAGGCAGAGGATCAGCAGGACTGCCAGGCAGGCAACTGTTATTGCTAAAAAGGAAACAATTATCAGCATCTATATCCCATTTCACTTCAGTTGGCCTTTAAACCCAACATTCTCAGTTTTGGAAATGGTTTGCAGGTTTTATTGCTAGTGAGCTAGGATTTTGGCCTGGTAGTATGCCAGCTGTAGCTTTAGCTATGCATGCACTGAAAATGGTAGGCTATGATTGTTTTACCTCGCACATAGGGTTTCCTAACTCTTTATCATTGTTTGTTTATTTTCCTCCTCTCCTTCTTTGAAAAGTGCATGAAGGATTGGCTGTGCAGGTGCTGACCTCATACAATGGGCGTATCTTTGAGTTAAGGTGCCATCAGAGCTTAGGTTAAAGTTGTGCGCGTGTTTTTGATGTACATAGTGCTTGGTCAGTTACAAATGGAGGGAAGTATTCTACATCTATGTCCCGCTCTCAGTATGCTGTTCCCAGGTCCATTAGTTCACCTCCTCTGCACTGTCACCCTTCGTCCCGCCATCACTCTGTCCTTTCGCCTGTCTTCTCACCTTCATCCTCAAACCCCGGCATACTCCTTTGGTTTGAAAAAGACCAATTGGAATCCTCCTCCGCTCACCAGAGAGGATTTTCATTGGTCCATCACTCAGCGGAACCCGGAGGGAGGATTCCTATTGGTCTTCTTCAATCCAATGAAGTTATGCCGTGGCCCCCGTCAGTACCGGGGGGACCGGAACAGTATGCAGTGAAGCGTGGGGGGCATGGCGGACCTGCGCAGCATGCATCCGGGGGGGCAGCGTGTAACGCGCCGCTGGCTGCAGAGGTGCATGCAGTGCCTGAGGGCTGTGTCTGCATGAGCTCAGCACTGCATTCAGATTGGGGAAGGCTTATGCCTGCTATACAATGTCTGCAGTGAACAGCAGCTCAGCCACACATTTCTTCATACACGTGACATTGCTCCACGTTGACGTGATGGGATTCATTTTTTTGGAAATTGCATTTAAAAGGAAGTCAGCAGCATGCTATGCTTACATACAAGCACTTGCTTTGCTTGAGCATATCTAGGTTGGAGCAAATTCAGATAATGTAACTGTTTTCCTGTCAAACTTATTAAGTCTGTGTGTGATTTCCTAGTGTATAAAGCCCTCTACACCATGCAATTTCACGTGCAATCGAATTCGATTAGATCAATTAAATTAGACATGTCCTATCGGGGTTCGATTGATCGTGTGATCGATTTTGCATTGAAAACCAAAATCGAACACATGATCGATCGGACATGTCGGATTGGATTTAATCGATCTTATCAAATTCTGTCGATCGCACGTGAAATTGCATGGTGTAGAGGCAGGTTCGGACTTGAGCAAATTGCCAGAGATGATGCTTCCCTTTGACTGGGTTATGACCTTTGTGTGTGTTCAGATGTTATTTGCTTTTAGTATTTCTAAAGAGAAAAATCACAACTGGGTCTTGATATGTAAAATGGCTTGTTTTTACACCCTGTTGACTTGCATTCCTGCTATATCATGTTCTGGAATTGGTGTATGTTTTCATGCTAATGATGTGTCATATATATATATATATATATTTTTTTTTTTTTTTGCTGAGGCAAATATTGCATATAGGATTGTTTCATCTGATTAGACACCCACTACCATTCTGCTCTGCTCTTTAGTCTTTCCTTTGCCATAGATTTTTTTTTTTTCAGTCCTGCCACCCCTCCCCACCCCCCATTCTGTAATTTTTTTTATTTTTTTTATTTTTTTTTTTGCTACTTTGTATTTTATTAAACATGTTCTGGATTTGAAAACAAGGTACCGTAAATGTCTCTTTGTTTATCTGCCCCTCATCTAAAATGTTTGTCATGCTGAAATTGTTTGCAGCTTCTAGAATTGATTTGTTATTGCAAAACATGTTTTCATTATTGAGATACTGGTTGATGTACAGGGGTTTCTCACATGTCTGATGAACAATAGCACTGGCATCATTTTAATTACCCATCCCATTTGAACAATTCATTTGATTCATGATTTATTTCAATCCTGCATGCATTCTTATGGTCAACTAAAGATGCAGAGATACTGTGAATATTCTAAAGCTGTATATACACTGTACATTTCTTATTGTGAGCTCCAAACCTCAATAAACAAGGATTTGCCAGCTCACTGACATCTCCTGTGTTTTTTTTTTTTCTGGAGTAGGCTGCATTATATTTTTTTCCTTGCATAGCCTGAACCAAAATGAATCTTTCATTTCTGTGAACAGACACATAAGCTGCTGTAGCCTTTGTATTAATATAATGCATCTTAACTGATAGTTACAGCTTATCCACTAATTTGTGTCCTCATTTTGCACACTTTTTATGCTATTCTCCTTTTACTATTGGAAATAATAAAATATCTTCTAAAGCAGCCTACCTGCTCTATATCGTCTTAGAAATGCCACTAATTTATACAAGCTGGGGCTTTAGAGAGAGAGAGAGAGAGAGAGAGAGAGAGAGAGAGAGAGAGAGAGAGAGAGAGAGAGAGAGAGCGCAACATTTACATATAATTTGCCTTACTGATGTCAGTTGTAAGCCCCAGATATGCTGCTTTGCAGTCGCTAGTTATTTAGCAATGCTTTGTATGCATCTATAGCCCAATCCTACTACATTTATAATCCTTTTTTTGACAAATAAACACAGCAAATCTAACTGCTGCTGCTGTTTTTCCCCCAAATTCAGATATGTTAACATTTTTGTATAATCTTCCTCTGGAGCAGGAAAGGGGAACACTGGTTGTAGAATACAGTATATCTATGGTCAAACCTCAATTTTCATCAAAAGCTGGGTCTCTGAGTGCTAGGTATCTGGGTGGTGTGTCAAAGTTCAGTCCACAGTTAAACCTATTTACTGTTAGACGCTCTTCAGCAGCAAAAGGGTTAACATTCCTTCCCCCACTCCATTGAAGATCTTTTGAATGGGAGGAATTTGCACCCTTTGGCTCAGGTTGCAGACTCTCTTGATCAAACTAGGGAAGTGAGGGTCATAGCTGTTCATTGCTTACTACTTCCTTGGGCAGCTTATGCCTTCATTCTGTAACTTGGAGGCAAATTGCTGAATTGTTTACAAGACCCGATATGTAAGCCCCCCCCCCCCCCCCCCCAGGATCCGTCCTTGCTTTTTTTTGCAGCAGTCCCTTTACAACTGATCAATACTTTGTGTAACTCATTCATGTGACATTGTGGTCTGTGCACTGATATGACTAAATGGTCATGTGGAAATTCTAGGCAACACCTCCTCTGCTTAATATGAAATAAATCCCTGCTTAGCTGTGTGTTAATATAGAAATTGAAACTGTTTATATATTCATTATTCTTACTTATATTTGTCGTGGTGCTGGCAGCTGCGGCTTTCCCTTTCAGATTCATTTATAAATTATGTTCTGTGTTTAAATCAAATGTATTGCTTTCAGTTTGGCAGTATTTATGCTCTTAATAGAATAGACTTGCTTTAACTTATGCATGGTTGTCAGAATGTGTTAAGTATTTAAATCAAAGAACTAAATATGGTTATTGGCTATCCCTAAATTATACATAAGATTTATGAGCATAAAGCTGTGTACTGCTGTTTGGACATTTGCTATCGGGTTTAAAACGCGTCTTTATGCAGTTTGCTTGCCATCCTTGGGATCCGTTCGCTGTAATAGAGCTTACATTCTATTATAAAATGATAGTGCAGGCAGGTGACATCTGATTAACTGTCCTCGTTCTGTCATTTTATATTTGATGTTTTTGACATGGGGGCACTTCTGGTTGGGAAGTTGGATGCATTTTCCCTATTTTTTATGAATTTGCAAGGTTAAAGTGGGTCCTGTGAAAATTTACCTCATCCCATCAGTTTATTTATTTTCTTGGAATGTAGACCCTATCTATAAATGGTCCTGCTCTGGGCAGCTAATACCAAGCTTGTTTCTCCTGTGAAAAGGGGTTCCCCCTGTCTTCATAGAAAGAAAACAGTTCTCTCTCCTTCAGTGGTGTAATCATGTGACTTCCCTCTAGTGACTCACGCAGAGGGTTGAAGGTGACTTGTGTATGCATATTCCATGTGTCTGTGTGATTATCTATCTATCTATCTATCTATCTATCTATCTATCTATCTATATCCCCCCTTTGGATGCAAATATGGCTATACAAATATGGCTATAACCGTTAATTTGAAATCTGTAATGTAACTTTGGCAATTAAGCTAGGGTTATGTTGTGTAATAGCTTTATATAAATCTAATAAACAATTTCAAGGCACGTGATGGGGACAACAAATGTATTTTTAAAAAGAAGGGTATTGTATTGGAATGTATGGCTTTTTATAGTATCATTTTAAATGAACTGCAATAAAGGTAATGCCTGTGGATGCAGTATAGTGTCTCGGCATCAGATTAGTCTATAAACCTGTGTTTTCTTGTGAGAAAATGATTCATGGTGCGTCTCTGCATCATATTTGGGGCATTTTAAGTATGTTGCATTAGCTGTTAGCACTTGCATGTGAAATGGAGGGATTTTCCTCAATTCCAAGTCATGCTAGTGCTGTGTTTCAGAATAGTGAACGGTTACTATATTTTCTCAGAACTCACATGGCAACTACAGTGGGGGAGGGGTCCCACCCACCAAGCTTGTGATGGGGGCTGGGATCCTTGCAAGAGAATTGTAGTGATAAACAATCCCAACTTTAAGAAAGTTACACCATATTAAACTAATGTCTAGCAATTAAACATGCGAAATATGATTCATTGATTATTCATTTTATTTTTTTTTACCTGGTGCATGTTGTTTGCTTTTAAGAACACAACTGGGGTGTTTTAGCACATTCTTGAGATCTGCATTATTGTTTTTTTGAGCCTGGCTTTAGTTTCACAACAACCTGGTCTGAGTCTCAATAACTAGCTATTTACAGGAAAGATTAATCATGTTGACCATTTAAATAAATCGAATGTTTGTCACGGTTTTTTCCCCTCTCTTCTCATACCTGTTTTTTCATTGTATCCATCAGGATACATTTTACTTTTATCAATACATTTTAAATGACTTTTAACCTCTCTTTATTATTATAATAATAATAATAATAATAATAATCCAGGCGTTATCACAGATGAAGTGATTTATTTTTTTCCAGCACAAAAATAAAAACATAAAAAATAGTAAAGCTATTAGACAGTCCTATAAAAATGAAAGCTTTGCAACCAGAGTAAAGAACATTATAATTTTTTTTTATTTTTTTTTTCCTTCCTACGATTTCTTATATCTATAATATAAATACAATATATGATTAGTTATTTGTATTAATCTTGCTGCAAAATGCCCTGTGCTATTAGCTATTTCTGATGCGTGCTTCCGAATGCCACTATCTCATTGAATTGAAAAACTTGAAAGAAATCCAACTTATACGGAAATAAATGTGCTGTGATATTTACCTACATGAACTTGCTTTGTAAGGTCACATTATAAAAGTGTCTGCTTCTCATGTATCTGAAACAGACATTTCCCCATAAAGACCTTCTATTCTACGTCATACATTCTTGAGTTATTTAGCAGTGTGCAGTCACTGATGGATGAATTCCTTTCTCGCTGCCCTTTAAAGATTTTAGGTTGACCTGGGAAGACTTTTCATGAAGCCCATTTTTGTTCTCTACTGGTGATAAGGAAATGCTACTTCAGTGAAGTTGAACACAAATATGCTGTAGGCATTTCTGCTGGATTCCATTCATCTTCTCAGGGCACCACTCTATCCCCAGTTTTTTTATCTTTCTTTTGGTCTTGCTGTCACTTGTAGAATTACACAATTTGGTCTAGAGCGGGGAAGTGATATCTGCCAGGTTTTTATGGCTGTTTGTATGCCTGTTTTGGAAGGTGTCATAGGGACAAAATGACAGCACTCTCTAAATGCTTAAAAAATTCACATCTGGTTTTCGTTTTAAAGAGATTCCACTTTCATGGGTGTTAAAAATGCTGTCAGTTGTATCTTAGCTCTTTTTTATATTGCAGATTCATAGACCATTCTCAATTCAGCTTGCTTACTTTGTTTTTATGTTCATATAAAACAGTCCATTGTATTTCTAATGGAAAATGCTAGATGTGAGTTTTCAGATCATGGACTAATTCAGGTGTTAAAAATGAGAAACAAGCGCCTGCTCTATATAGCTAACAAGTTGCGGCAAAGTTGGAATCTAAAATTTATATTGGAAGTGTCATTTTTAAATAATCTTAAATGGCAAAAAGATGTGTGCAGCACTGACCTGTTAATTGTAGTTTAATAACCATAGTTAACATTTTCTTTAATCCGTCCTCGTTTTGTTGAAAAATGTAAAAACAAAAACCGCTTGTGTTGGAACTGCATCCTTCAACAGTCTATACAGTCTGTTATATTTTCAGAGGCTAATCTGGCTCAGGAGACACATACATTAATGTTTTAAAGAAAAATAGTAAGTTTATTAAAAATATGGGGAGTCCCTGACTTACAAACGACTTGCTCATAATAATGGCCCAACAATGTGAAAATTGATTCTGTGGGAGTAAATGGAAAAGAAAAAATCCTAAAAGACCTCGTAGTTTTTGAGAAAAACGTAAAAAATGCAAAGAAAAATTTACACTGCAAATTTCAAATACGATTATGATTCTCACTCCATGCTACGAACACAAGAAGAAAAAACAGGATTTTTTTTCTTTATTGCATCAATCGGAATCACATGTAAAATCGCATCAAAACCAGAATCACATGTAGTGTAAAAGAGCCCTGAAACTTGGTACAAAGATCTTTTGCAGCAGAACACTATACAGCAAATTCTGCATAAACTTTTTATGCCTTTTAAAGCATAAAACTGGCGATCCAGCACTGGGACCCTCTGGATGTTTGCGTTGACGCGCTCGATCATAAAGGAGCGTGGCCACACTGCATGAGCGAAACTGGCACATTACCGTCATCACTAGGAAGGAAGTGGGCACTGGGGGGGGGGGGGGGGGGGAGCAGAAGGAGGCACAAAGGACAGGTGGGCACAGTAGAGGCAGAGGTGGCACAGAGGGAGACACTCGGAACTGGGACACTCTGAAGGCACAGGGGAACAAAGGGGACACTGGAGGCACAAGGTGGCATAGAGGCGATACAGGGGACAGAGATGGCACAGTGTATCAATAAATGGACAGATTCAGATGAATGAGTCTACAGTCACTATCTCATTTGTTAATCAGGGACTACTTTGTAGTATAATTCTGCTGAGTGTTTTGAATTCTCAGCAGGACAGATTCCTCAGAACAAGCCAATGAGAGAATTGGGGGAGGGGAGCACTTTGGCATTCCTTCTGTAAAGGCTGCCTGATGGGCTGATCCTGTGTCATTATGTCATGGAAAGTGGGGGAGAGGTAGAGTGCATATCAGGTGTTCTGGCTGCATACTTTCACTGCTGTGTAAAGGTGACCCTAAACATATCTTTTTTTTTTTTTGTTTGTTTGTTTTTTTGTCTTTTTCTGTTGATTTCCTGTCAATTTGAGTAATCTGATTGAACCTGCTAGGAATCGATGCTGCAGCTAACCCGATTTTTGTAAATTTTTTTGGGGTGAAGGGGGTGAAATCGTCCTTGTTTAAGTCAGGTACGTGAATCTATCGATCTGCAGCAAGTTAGGACTGACAGCAGATTGACAGGCCACAGCATTGCACTGCATCGGAACATTGCAACGCTGCTGTTATTTACGGTATTTATTTTTTTCCTCCTAGATTTCATGCTGAAGGGATTAAAAAAAAAGTCTATCTAGTGTGTGGCAGTAATAGATCTCTGTCAGGTAAAATCTGATCTGAGAGGGATCTGTTTGATGACCATCTTTAAAAGTATATGGCCACCTTAATTCCATCTCCTACTGAAAAAAGATCAGCATAATAAGCAGAATGGAAAGGTCAGCTCCAACGCTCATTGCAGGTTCACCTCAACCCTTCCAGTGTGTGTGTGCCCTGTACATACGGTAATTGTGTGATGCATGTCAAAATAGTAGTTAGACTTATATCCTAAGTGTAACTACTATTCTTACATGCAACACACAATTCTTATGTAGTAGATTCAAAAGAGTTGAGAAGCTTTTCATTTTTTTTCTCCCATCTCTATAAAAAAAAAATGTTAGAACTTTAGAGCAATATATTAATGCAGATGACATCTAGAACTAGAAAAATCAAAAATAAATATTTTTGTACATCTCACAATGGTGTCAGGCAGGGGGTCACACTTTTTTTTAAATCACAGGCGTTTTGCAGCAATGTGAAATCAAAGCGAAAATGCTTTCCTGTGGGTCTACTGCGTTTTCAGAAGCAATCTGCGGTTCTGTATAACATTACAAAAAAAACAAATGCAAACTGCACTTTTTGCTGCACTGGTTACTCTAAGTGTGAGTTCAGTTGCACAGAAAAAAAAAAAAAAAACTTGCGGTAAATTGTCTGTTTCCCTGCAGGCACAGGTCATGTCATCCCTCCCTTAGAGGATTGCTGAAAATATATATATATATCTCTATCTCTATCTCTATCTCTATCTCTATCTCTATCTCTATCTCTATCTCTATCTCTCCTTATTAGTGAACATAAGCACATCAGTCTTCAGTCTAGTCACACTAGAGATGAAACTGTCTGGAGTTATTAACTAACAAAATGTATTGATCTAAAACTGTACATTTCTATGTACCTATGATAATGGAATATGCAAATGGCTAGATACACAACCTAATGTTAAAGAGGAACTCCAGTGAAAATAATGTAATAAAAAAAAGTGCCTCATTTTTACAATAATTATATATAAATGATTTAGTCAGTGTTTGCCCATTGTAAAAGCTTTCCTCCCTGATTTACATTCTGACATTTACCGTATCACATAGTAAGATTTTTACTGCTGGCAGGTGATGTTAATGGAAGGAAATGCTGCTTGCATTTTTGGCAGTTAAAAACAGCTGTTTCCCACAATGCAACGAGGTTCACAAACCGGAAACTGCCAGGACCACGGTCCTCACAGTTTCCTGTAGGAAGGGTTTCGCCACAATATCAGCCATACAGAGCCCCCTGATGATCCATTTGTGAAAAGGAATAGATTTCTCATGTAAAAGGGGTATCAGCTACTGATTGGGATGAAGTTCAATTCTTGGTTATGGTTTCTCTTTAAAGCTTTGCTAGTTTAGTACATTAAAGGGAACCTTAACCGAGCCAGCGCAAAAAAAAAAAAAAAAAAAAAGTATCACTTACCTGGGGCTTCCACCAGCCCCCTGCAGATGTCCTGCGCCGTCACTCACAGATCACCCGGTCCCCTGCCGTGGCTCAGTTTAGTTTTCTGGAACTGGATAGTCGCTGAGTCAGTGTGACTGCTTGGCCCTGTCCACCCATCCTTTATTGCGCTCCCTCCCCTGTGGCTGTCCAACGAATGCACAGTACGCATACTGCGCATGCGCAGAATGGCCACAGGAACTGAAGCACTGTTGCCGAAAACTAAACTGAGCCACGTCAGGGGACCGGATGATTGGAGAGTGATGCAGGACGATGCGCGGACACAGGACGGACGTCTGCAGGGGGCTGGTGGAAGCCCCAGGTAAATTAATTTTTTTTTTTTTTTTTTTTTGGCTCGGTTAAAGTGTACCACAGACCTCGGAAACTAAAGAATTGATACTTTACCCGAGGCTTGCGCCCGTCCCATAAACACGTCGGAGTCCCTTGCTGTCCTCCCGCGGTCAGCCGCGATCAGCCCCACAACTGGCTCAGTCTGGATCTTTTGAGCATGCACAGTAGTTTATGGGGCTTATAAGTTGTATGTGTAGTACGGATAATTCATAGAACATTAGTAGCAAAGAAAAGTCTCATTTTTATTTTCAGCTACTTAGTGGAATATTTTTTTTTTTTTATATTGCATCATTCTCTAATATTTGCAGTTTACAAACTACACTCTGTATATTAAACTATGAAAAAGAGCAGATGGCCCTTTGAACATACCTGATGTAAGACCTTAAACAAGAAACTGTTAGACAGGTTGAGATAAGTGCTTTAAAAAAGAGCACTGTAGCCGACCGGGTTGGAGAGCTCAGATAAGCTCTTTTGCATAGATTATTGAAGTTTCATAACTTCCTGTACTGGAAACCAGGGCTGTGGAGTCGGAGCAATTTTGGGTACCTGGAGTCTGAGTCGGTGGTTTCATAACATGAGTCTGAGTCGGATGATTTTTGTACCGACTCCATAGCCCTGCTGGAAACCATATGAGACTCATCTGTCCTACTAATGTTCTGTTTCTTAGCTGTACTACACATACAAATCATTATATCATAAGTTTTTCACTTCAGATTCCCTTTAAAGTATATTTACCAAAAAACATGCTAAATCAACACCAACTTCATGATGGATAATGCAATTCTAATCCATTATAGTGTACTGATTTTTACTTTCTGGAAGATAGGAGGACCCTTAATAGCTCCTACACATTATTTCCTAGAGGGGGTCTGAGCATCTAAGTGACAGCTGTGTATGCCCTTTGCAGATGTTGGCATGCATCTGGATTGGTCAGTGCTCCTGCACAAAATCTTAGTCTATGCCCCAGTTTACTGTTGTCTCTGCTTAGTAGAGATGGTCATTGGAAGCTAATAATTTTTGCGAGCAGATTTAAAGGACTCTAAAGATGAAAATAAGCTAATGAAATAAACAATTGTATCTATCTTCCTTCTCCTTAAAGAGACTCCGTAACAAAAATTTGCATCCTGTTTTTTTATCATCCTACAAGTTCAAAAAGCTATTCTAATGTGTTCTGGCTTACTGCAGCACTTTATACTATCACTGTCTCTGTAATAAATCAACTTATCTGTCTCTTGTCAGACTTGTCAGCCTGTGTCTGGAAGGCTGCCAAGTTCTTCAGTGTTGTGGTTCTGCTATGAACTCCCCCTTCCAGGCTCCTCTATGCACACTGCCTGTGTGTTATTTAGATTAGAGCAGCTTCTCTCTTCTCTCTTATCTTTTACAAGCTGGATAAATCGTCCTCTGAGCTGGCTGGGCTTTCACATAGTGAGGAAATACAGACAAGGGCAAAGCTGTTTGCAGGAAGAAAAGAGCAGCCTGAAACTTCAGTGCATGAGAGATGCAGGGGGAAAGAAACACACAAATGATCTCTTGAGATTCAAAAGGAAGGCTGTATACAGCCTGCTTGTGTATGGATGTATTTTCTATGTGTGGACATACTGTACATCAACCTACTTCCTGTTTTGGTGGCCATTTTGTTTGTTTATAAACAAACTTTTTAAAACTGTTTTTAACCACTTTTAATGCGGCGGGGAGCGGCGAAATTGTGACAGAGGGTAATAGGAGATGTCCCTTAACGCACTGGTATGTTTACTTTTGTGTGATTTTAACAATACAGATTCTCTTTAAAATGACTTTAAGATGTTTCACAGTTTTATATTTAAATCTACTTTTTACGGTTTACTGTTTTAGTGGTTTTGCTTGATGACACATTTACTGTATTGAAGTATGCCAGAGCTAATATAACTATTGACCCTTTTTTTTTTTTTCCTTCCTGCCCTCAGAAGCCATTTTCTGCTAGGAAATCTAGTTAATTTTATAGTTAATTTATTAGCAGTGAGGGTCATACTGTAGTCTGACTCAGTCCCGACCAAGACAGAAACTGCCGCTTAAATACCTGATGTTTAACTCTTTCAGGCAGAGAAAGGAAAAAAAGGAACACAGCATAGTTATTTATGTGCTAGGCACTGTACATACACATGTCCATCTCATCATGTCACATGTCACCTCGGTATCCTTTTAAAGCAGTTTGTATGCAGCTTGGAATTGGGCTAAACGAAATCAGCAGGAAGTTCATTTGACTGTCCCAGTACTAGGCTACATACAATTTGTTTTATGACTCATTCACACTCTGGCTCTTTTTGTCTGCGATTCGCACAGGGCTGTGGAGTTGGTACAAAAATCATGTGACTTAGCCTTCTCAGTTTATGAAAGCTCCGACTCCAGGTACCCCAAAATCCAACTTTTTAACTCCGACTCCTTTTATGGGCAGAGGGCTGCGTACTGGCCATCCTAAAAGGGGGAGCAGGATGCACATACTAGCCACGCTAAAAGCAGGGCTGTGGAGTCTGAGTTGGGGCAATTTTAGGGAGTCGGAGTCGTTGAGTTCATAAACTGAGGAGTTGGAGTCAAATGATTTTTGTACAAAATCCACAGCCTTGTTAAGTATTAGACTAAGGAGTCGGAGTCGAGGAGTCAGAGCCATTTTGGATACCCGGAGTTGGAGTTGGAGTCGGAGTCGTGATTTCATAAACTGAGGAGTCAGAAGATTTTTGTACAGATTCCACAGTCCTGGCTAAAAGGGTGTGCAGGGGGTGCAGACACTGGCCACTCTAATAGGGAGCATGGGGACAGACCAGTGAATTATTGGCTACACTTGAGGGGCCTGGATGGGTTAATTGCTAAAATTCTTTACTCATCACAGCGACCCAGAGTTGAAGTGACCCAGAGATGAATAAAAAGCATGTTTTTTTAGGTAACCGTGGCTTTTTCCAGCCCCATAAGCACAGATGCGTCCCTCACTATCCTCCTCAGCACCACTCTTCAGCTGCAATCTGCTCCGGTAAGCGGCTGTGTGACGTCATCAGGGGGCCTTCTGCGCAAGGGCAGAAGGCCCCGGCTGACATCACTCAGTCAGACTGAGCCGTCTACCGGTGTTTGATTGCGGATGAGCCGAGGATTCCGGTCGAACCGCGGGAGGCATGCGTGAGGACGGCGAGGGACGCATCCATGCTTATGGGACTGGAGGAAGCCCCGGGTAAGTAAAAAAAAAAAAAGGCTTTTTATTCATCTCTGGTTTTCTTTAAAAAAAAATTCCAGCTTAAGAGGGTCAAATATTGAGGTTGACTTATTCACAAGGTCAACTTGTATTCGAGTATATACAGTAAATGTGATCATTTCTGATGGCTGTTAACTATCCTTTAATCCACATCCACTTACTCTTCTGCATTCAGCCATGCCATGTTCATTGAGGCTTTTGCTTTATCTCCGTGCTGTGTCTTCCAGTGAGACCTCCCATATTTCCCTTTCCTCTTCCCCTTTCGATAGGACAGTATATGCTGCCTGATAGCCTTTATACATGAGGATTGCTGTAAAACTGTAATCTGAAGTGATTATGAAAAAAACACTGTTAACTGAGATTTGCAGCTTGTAGCTGAGATTTGTAACTTTACTCTTACGTTATTATCCTGAAGGCTCTATCTGACTGAAAACTATAGACTGTACTGTATGCCACACTAACTGTAGGCTCCGTTCCCACTGCAACGCAAAACAATGTTTTTGTGTTTTCTTCATTGGATCCATTTACCATAGAAGCCTACAGTGGAAACATATCTGTTCCAGACTGTAACCGGAGCACAACGGACTATAGGATTGGACAATGCACTATCCGCTCCCGCTAGCCATTGGAGAGATCCAGCTCTAGTGTGTATCGGGCCATACATACTGCTGCACCTCTTGCGCTTCCTGATTTGACCTCTATTTGTCTAAAGTTCAGCAGCTTCTTGGAGTAAGCTAATAGGGAACCACTGTCTGTAGGCATCCTCCTCCTGCTGAACATCCTGTTTTATTTTCTTGCTTCTGAATAGCTCTAAGAAAAAAGGATGTTATCTAAATTCCCAACTCGGATGCTGCCAAAATCCTGAAGGAGTAACCGGAATCACCTAAACTTTGGTATCTGCACACAAAGTGACATTTTCTTGCCTTAATTGAAATTGCATTTTTTTCTAAAGAAACCAAATGTTTGCAAAGGAATACTCTGCGCAAAGACACTACAGTGTGTTATAGTAAACTGATTTTCATTTACATATAAAGAGCCCCTGGCACTTACCATGTAATAATTCATAAGTACCATGTAAAGTACAAAAATTACATTTTGGCCCACAGCCACTTTTTTTTTTTCATTCAGCTATTGAGTTTTTACCTATGTTGGATGCAGCAGGACAAGTTAGCCAAAGTTTTATGATGACCATGAAGCGCATAACATTGTATGTATAACACTAAATAATAGAGACCTGTTAGGTTCAATGAAAGTTGTGAAACTTACACTTCCATATGAGTTTAATTTAAAGCAGACCTGAACTCAGAACTTCCTCTCTGCTCTAAAAGGTACGTAGCATAATAACCTTTAAAGAAAAACATTTTTGTTACAGCTGATACAAGTCTGCATACAAATCTACTTCCTGCTTTCATGGAAACACATATTGTTAACATCCTGTACTTTCAAATGAGCCTGTCTGCTGTGGAAGTCAGCTGACATGGGATAGATCAAATTACAACTCGTGATTAAACACAGATGAGGGGGAATTAGACGGGCTAAACTCTCTACATACATACCGGGTGCATTTCACTATGGTCTTATTCTGTCCTGTGCAAGAGTTCAGGTCCACGAACAAGAGTCTAGCAGTAAGTAGGATTGTTTATATACCGATGGCAACAAACTGAGGCATCCTTATGATTCTACCAAAATATATGCTAAGGAAATTGTACGTTCGGTATTCTGAGGAACGCAAAGATTTGCACAATGGAGAGTCCAAGTAACTCCCGAATAATCACCTTTCCAACGTAAGGGGCCCATACACTGGTCGATTTCAGCCATCGGTCGATTTTATAGAATAGTGCGATCAGAAATCGATTCAAATTCGATTTTTGCCCGATTTCGATCGATTTGATCTATCTGACAGGATGGAAAATCTAGGTCGATCTGCTGCTGGTAGTAGATCGATGGCCCATACAGTTGCATTGGAACTAATGGTCCAATAATTCATTTAGATTCCTGTCAGATTCGATTTTGACAGGCATCTGACAAATACCTATCTGATGGTCGAATCAGCTGAAAATCTATAAGTGTATGGCCACCTATAGGCTAACTCTGCAGGTCAAAATTCTGTAATTACCTACATGACAAGGAGAAAGGACACTAGCTCTTTTTGGAGCATGGTAAGGTGTATATTTTGGAAAGTACCCTATCTTTCGGATTATAAAACGCACCGGACCACAAGACACACCTAGGTTTAGAGGACAAATTCCAGGGAAAAAATGTATTCAATCTCGTGTGTCCATAGAGCAGTGGTGTCTTATGGAGCTTTACATAGGTTAGTTAAGTGTCAATTGCAAACTGCAGCTAGTGTTAGTAGCAATAGTCTGGATAGTTGGCCCTGATATTTATCAATGAAGCTTAGTCCCAGTCCAGCATAACATAGTGGCACCAAGCTACAGGATTTCACTGAAAGTGCATTAAAGGGAAGGTTCAGGGAGGGGATTAAAAAAATAAAAATAAATTTCCACTTACCTGGGGCTTCCTCCAGCCCGAGGCAGGCAGGAGGTGCCCGGTGGTCTCCGGTGCCCGACCCGACCTGGCCAGGCCGGCTGCCAGGTCGGGCTCTTCTGCGCTCCATTTCCTGGCACTTCTGCGTCCCACGCCGGCGCGCTGACGTCATCGGACGTCAGCCGGGCTGTACTGCGCAGGCGCAGTAGTTCTGCGCCTGCGCAGTACAGCCCGGCGGACGTCCGATGACGACAGCGCGCCGGCGTGGGACGCAGAAGTGCCAGGAAATGGAGCGCAGAAGAGCCCGACCTGGCAGCCGGCCTGGCCGGGTCGGGCACCGGAGACCACCGGGAGCCTGCGGAGCGGCGGCGAGGGCACCTCCTGCCTGCCACGGGCTGGAGGAAGCCCCAGGTAAGTGGAAATTTATTTTTATTTTTTTAATCCCCTCCCTGAACCTTCCCTTTAAAGCCTAAGTATGCAGAACAGCCCACATTATCAATCTGCAGTTGCCGAGCATTGTTGTCACAGTACAGGTGCACAGTTCCAACTGCTGTCACACTCACCACCTTCAGGGCCAGATGAACTTGTAGTGGAGTGATCCCATCCCTGCAGACCTATGCATGGTGGAGGTAGTGGGCTACCGTCTATGTGAAGGCTGTCTCGCTGCCTCCAGGTCTGCATAGTGTTAGCTAGGTTACGGGCCACTTGCCGCTAAACCAGGAAGTGCGACTGCATGTGCATCCCAGCAAAGACTCACGGTCCACACATGCGTCCCAACTCTCACGGACCACTAGCCGCTCAGACCAGGTAGTACGGCTACACATGGGAAGTGGGTCTGTGCAGAGCTCCGCACATCGAACGAGGAAGTCTCTCTCCAGGCCCCTGCTTGATCGCCAGGTATGGCCCAGGTCCCATGATCCTTCCTCCGCTCCAGAAATCTGTCAGTCCAGCAGGTTGTGAAGTCACCTGGCCTCGGCTGACCCTGATGCTGTCTGCACAGCCCAATCACAAGCCAGCATGGAGCCAGTAGCTACTCCGATATGCAACTCCGCCCACTCCAGTCTACTGCTCAACCAGCATAGGTACTGAAGGCTCTTCAAGCGACACATCCAGGCGTCCATCCAGCCAATTATCTTCCTCCAAATACGAACGCAGATTTATAATGAATGAGGCGGGAGCTGAGCCCGGGGGAAAGTGGCATCTATGCAGTAGATAGCACGGAGGGCTTAGGTCACTGGCCAAAGATGGATGAATTGCCGCCGGACATGTAGGGGCTTTTGTGTGTGTGTGGGGGGGGGGGGGGGGGAGGCATCTGGCACACCTTCGGACCATAAGACGCACTGACTCCCCGCCCCCCCCCCCCCCCCCCACACACACACACACTTTTGGGGGAGAAAAGGTGCGTCTTATAGTTCGAAAAATATAGTAGTTTGCAAAAGGGGTAAAAGATACCATTGCTAAACAAGGGAAGAGTGGCCTTCAGCTTCTTATTGACAAACTGCTGTTGTATCGTGTTTGCCTACAATGTTTTGGACATTGTACAAACTTTTTGAATTACCATTACCAGGAGGACTATATTCTAGATAAAGACACCCCAGCATGCAACTGTTTTTGCCAGCTGATGGCAATTAAAGGGCCAGTGCTCCTAAAGTATGTGATAACTCCAAACCATAACAGCAGAAAAAGTTTTCAATGCAAGATTAGCATCTTTATCACTTAATACACTTAGACCAGTTGCTTTTGAAATTTGATTTTAATGGTGACATTCCCACATTAAAGCGTACCTGAAGTGGAGGAAAGTCAGATACTTGTCCACAAATGTTCTTTTGGCTTACTACAAGGATACTATGTGGAACCCATTTGTATCTGATCCCTGATGAAGCGAAGGTGTCCCTTCGGGTAACTTGTTGGTTTTCACACGTCTGTAAATGTTTTGATACAATAAAAACACTTTCTGTATACTGGAGAGCCCTTCTCACTTATTGGTGCCAGAGATGGGAGATGTGTCTGGAAACAGCATTCTTAATAACCTGGAGACAGATGCATGGAGACCTGCAGAAAATTAATGATTCCCGACAGTGAATCTAATCATAAGCTTTATTTGCTGATTAGTCAATCTGAACTCTCAGCAACAACTCGAGGTGAACTGCTTACATTAAAGCAGTAGGATCATCCATACTATGCCAGGGAAAAAAAACACATATATAAGTAGATAAATACTTGATACACTTACATAACACATGTATTGTACTGTCCACGTTTTGATTTCAGTGAATGGTATATAGTAAATTACGAGAATTCTGTTCCTGGTGGGGGCCATGTCTTTTGCCCACATAAATGGTTAATACTCACGGGCTACAAATGTCGCCGCAACACGCGGCGCGCACGTGTTGCGGCGACAGGTCGCCCGTGAGTATGGGCCGTTGAACGGGCGCGCACCCCGAACTGTCGCCCGTCGCTGATGTCGCAAGGCGATTGAAATGTTCAATCGCCTGGCGACAGTCGCCGCCGCAACTCCCGCTAGTCCGCGTAAGTACGCGGACTAGCGACAGCAACCTCCATTGAGGTATGCAGAGCTTCCGGCGGGGGGGGGGGGGGGGGGGAGGAACGTCGGCGACAGCTTCCGTCGAGCCGCTGGTCCCTCTTCCGCGTGTGTACGCGGAGGGACCTGGCGAGGAGCTGTCGCCCGCACGCTCACGTGTGCTGGCGACAGGCCACTTTTGCTGCCCGTGAGTATGGGCCATTATCACTAACTCGTGATGTAATTTCTGCCCTTTACTTTTTTTTTTTTTACTTGTCTCCTCCAATCGCTGAGTCGCCTCAGCCTTGCTTGTAAACACAAGAGTAGGGGATTAGGTTTCAGATAAGAAGCTGGCAGGGAAATAAAGGGAAGAGGAGGAATAGATTATAGATAAAAAGAACCCCCAGCATGCAATTCTTTGGCACGACTACTAATGGGCCAGTGTTTTGTGATAACTCCAAATCATAACAGCAGAAAAAAGTTTTGAATGCAGGCTTAGCATCTTTATCACTTAATACACTCAGACCAGTTGCTGTTGAAATTTGATTTTTATGGCGACGATACCGCTTTAAGGGGGCTAAGCATCCCCATACATTTAAACAGAAGGAGCGCTTCTGTTTTTGTCTTTCTCCACCGATTTGCCTTAGGACAGGACTTGCAGCAGGCCACTTCAGAACAGTCTTAACTATTCTTGTGTTCTGCTACATATGATTTTGGGGTCATTGTCTTGCTGGAGGATCTATGATCTGCGATTGACAGAGATTTCGAATGCTCCATACATACACTAGAGATTTGTCACTGGAAACTTGTGACAGTTTTGGTTGAAAATCTTGGGACCGGTGTCCCCCAGTGTTGGCAGCCTACTGCTGTGAGCTGCAGTGGGGCAACATCTGCTCATGTCCCCTTCCCTCTCCATGGGACAGAATGGGCTTCTTGAGAGATTGTTTCAGGAGCCATTATCCTCTCTAGGTCTCTCCAGTATGCCTGGATAATCTTCTGATTTCATTGTGCCCAGCAAGGATTCAAAGCATCTGGTGCCAGAAGTAGAAAAGCAGCCACAATGATACAGCACCCAAGTGAGGGTTTTTCCATTCAGAGATGTATAGGGACTGCTTAGGAGATTGAAGACACCTGGATACAAATTAATGCACATAATTTGCATGAGAGAGCATTTGAATACACTAATGCCTATTTAATTTCAGTGGTAGCAGTAATTATATCAGTGCCATCATTTTTATATATATTCATATATAACGACCTAAATCAAGTTGGAGCACATTAGTAGCACTATAGCTTAGATGCAACTTGTTGGAGGATTCCTGAACACAATAACTGATTCTGACCTTACATTAACCCATTTTACCTATAACCCTCACTGCCATCTTGTGCACATGAAATGTAATTACACATAACATTATGTTGCTGAAATAACTAGCCAAGGCAGGGAGCTCATCACTTATTTATGGTTATTACAATATACATTTATACTGTGTAGATATTTCTTCCCTAGAGCTTATTTAATAGTTTGCATCACATTTCCCTCAAGAACTCAGTCCAGTGTCCTGGGGTAGTTTTATGGAGTCAAATTGGTTAACTTTTGTTTTTTGGAGGAAAGGGGAGGCATTTTGGTTAATTTTAGTCAGGCTAGTATGTACAGTATGTGTTTTTCCTGCAGATGGAGTCCAGGTTCACACTTGGCAGGATTGCATGCCTTTTCCCTGCATCCAGATTTTCATTAGAACGAATAGCCCATGTAATTGTGCTCCATGACATCTTGTGCATAAACCACTTACAGTACTGCAGAATCTCACGACACAGAACATTTATATTGCGCTTTTCTCCTGATGGACTCAAAGCACCAGAGCTGCAGCCACTACGGCACACTACTTAGCAGTAGCAGTGTTGGGGAGTCTAGGTCAAGGTCTCCTTACTGAATGGGTTCAAGATTACTGAACAGGAAGAGCCGAGAATTTGAACCCTGTTCTCCTGTGTCATAGGCAGAGCCCTTATGCTTTCTTCACATTGGCAAACGCGGATGGCCGTGCGTTCGTAACGCAACACGTACGAACGCACGCCATCTGCGTTTGTATGCGTTGCATGGCTGATCCCATTCACTGAAAGTGAATGGGACAGTCGCGTGTTTTGGGAAAAAATGCGTGCAGCATGCGTTCCCGGACTGCACTGGTCCGGAACGCATGCAGTGTGAACATCAGACAGTGCAGTCTATGCACTGTCTGATGCCGCACGTGTCGGTCTCCTGCACGCGTTCCCGAAACGCGGATGGGAACGCGTGCAGTGTGAAAGGGACCTTAAGGCACCTTTCACACTTAACGCGTTTTTAACTGAAATCTTTTTCACAATGCACTGCTATGAAAAAACGCGTACTAACGCACACCAACTGATTAAGTGTAAATGGGCCCTAACCAAACTATCCAAGACTGTGAAGATTATCTTCGTTGATTTTTTTTTTACAACCTCGAGGAAAAAGACACACCATTTTTTTTTCAAACTTTAGATACAAGACTACATAAAACGACTTTGCTTTTGATAAACATATGAAACGCTGGTGCAACAACTCAGTCTCTCTCCCGTATTTAAAAGGCTCATACACACCTACAACCTAATTCACAACCAACCGCACAACATGACCAACAGTACAAGTTGTTTATATGACAAGTATGTACACACACGGCAACCAAACAACTCACTTAAATACTAAGCGCGAACGCTAAACAACAAACTGCACAACATGTCTACATTTAAAAACATCTCAGAAAGTAGTCGCCGGCACCATCTATTTATCAGCTCTTTTATTAGTTAAAAAGACACATGACAGTTAACAGCAACGTTTCGGGGGAAACCTCCTTTCTCAAGCTCTATCAGCACTTTTCTTTTATTGGTCGGATGAAATATGCTAATTTTTTGAGATAGGAATTTTGAGTTTTCATGAGCTGTATGCCAAAATCATCAATATTAAAACAATAAAAGGCTTGAACTACTTCAGTTGTAGTGTAATGAATCTAAAATATATGAAAGTCTGTTTATCAGTACATTACAGAAAATAATGAACTTTATCACAATATGCTAATTTTTTTTGAAGATCCTGTAGATATAAAAAATTTTGAACCTGTAGTGACCGCCATTAAAGTGACCACCAATGATCAAATCTTGATTGAGCTGCGTTATGCAGCTCTCAAAGCAGCCGCTCCAGGTTAGTGATAGTAAGTCCGGATCTTTTTAAGGATTCGGATCATTTGAATCGGATCATTGAAAAGATCCGGATCTTTGAACCGAATAATTTGAATCATTTTACTAGGGAAGCAGACGGTGAAATGACTAGCAGGACAGGACTTTCCCTGCACTGTACATTCTGTATGTTCCTGTTTCTTCCAGACAGACATCCACTGTAAACCAAATCTTTCATTGTGGTGATCCGGATGATTCGACTCACAAAAAAAGATCTGGATCAAATGAACAATTCGTTCATGATCCGGACAACACTACAGTCCCACCATGAGTCTCCACAGTGCAGTGAATATTAATTAGCCATGTGGCTGGCCGCGGAGGAGGGGAGACCTCCTCCTCCAACATTACGGAGCATGTGCAAACAGTCTAACGTGGCTTAGCCCAGTATAACGTACAGCATGCAGCACTTTGTTTAAACGTACTGCGTTACTATGTAACACAATGTGTGCACTGTGAACAGCACATTGATTTTACAGTGCTGTGAGTTAGGCTGCGTTACTGGCTGCTGTAACGTGGGACTTCAACGTCCCACTGTGAAACCAGCCTTAAGGTGGCCAATAACTGTCCAATTTGTAGCGAGCGAAAAATAGTTTGAGTGATCAGATAATTCTGATTTGGAATGGTTGTAAATCTCCATTGATGGGCACAAACTATTACAAATGATTATTTAAAAAAAAAAATAGTACAATTGGATTTTCATTGAACCAAGATCTGGATTTTCTTGTCGGTTGTGATAGGAAGCAAAGATTGCTTCGTTGATGGTGTAGTAAACGATTTTTCTCAACCAATCTTTTTTTTTTTTTTTTTTTTTTTGATGATATTTCACTTCCCATCAGAATAATCTGATCGCTCAAATGATTTTTCACTAGAAGTTGGACTGTTAGTGGCCGCCTTTAATGCATTTACTCTCATTCACCAAGACAAACAGTAGGTGGGCCTGAAGAAAATCTAATGCCACTTGGTAGCATTTCCTAAACTCCTTTTCTTCCAGTACAGCAAAACATTTAATACATTGGCACTCTCACTACACAGTGATTGGTTGAAGCTAATAATAATTACATAGCTACCGCAACACTAAAGAAATAAGGGATTCTCATCTCCCTGGCAACGTATGAACTTTATATCTCTCCCTCTGCCACTCAGTGGTCAAATGAAATGAGAGCACTCGAAGTCCATTAAAGGAAACTTGAAGTGAGAGGAATATGGAGGAAGACTGTATTCAGGGCAAGGGATCAGCGCTGCAGCCATACACATTGCATTTTTAAAAGGAATTCAGGCAACGGCACCATCAATATTTCTCTCACTTCAGGTGTCCTATATTCTAGCACTGGACAAATTTCAGGTAGCGAGGCTTCTTAAAAATGACAGCTGGCTTATAACTTTCATGATCGCTCTTAATGTTGCCTACAATGCTGGTTGTATAGCAAGTATTCTTTCAAATGTACTGAGAACTTTGCTTTGGTTGTAAGGGCTGGTTCACACTTGGGCACTTTTTAGCGCTTTGCTGATCGCTTTGCCGCTAATGTATCCCTATGGGATCATTCTCATAAATCATATTTGCTGCATGCATTGCTTTAGGGGGGCGATAGTGATGTCATTCTTGTTCTGTTGAACGGGAATCGCAATGCAAATCACGGCAAAATCGTGATTTGCGTTCAGTGTGAGCTAGCCCTAATAGTTCAGGGTTCCTTTTTGTTTTCTCACAGTCCTTTATAGACCCTGGCCTATCACTTTTGACTTGCAATAATCCCTGGTTTGAATTTAGACTAGAACACAGTCTGCTTGGAGTTTGTATTTTCTCTCCTCTGTTGGCATTGGTCTCTACAGGGCTCTCCCACATCCAAGAAACATAGGTAAGATTCATTGGACTCTCCCTAAATTGTGGTTAGAATATGCTAAACATTTAACTATGGCAGGAATTACACCGTAAAGCACTGCAGCACTATGTAAATAAAAAATACATTTTAAAAAGTCCCCCCAACACCTTGTAAGGCAATAATGGGCAGATTTGAAACTGTTAATCAAATCTACCAATATGCTACTTCTCCCAGCATGGAAAAGACTGATAGAAATCAATTTTGTGGGATAATTGGGATAACAGGCCAGATGTAAAATGCAGATCTGTGAGGAGGCAGAAAGAGCATTGCTGGTTTTGTCATGTATCAGGCGATACAAAACAAATGTATCTGCATAACCTGTTTCAATGACGTTTGTTAGAAATTTGAATATAGTTTAACCACTTTACGACTGCCTAACGCCGATTGGGAGCCGCAAGGTGGCTCTCCCAGGACAGCCTAGCGCCGATTTGCATCAAGTCCTGGGGAAGTGTATTACAGGGGATCGCGCACAGATGCGTGCACATACCCGCTTGAGTAACGAAGCAGAGCTCCGTAAACAGTCTGTATGTGGCGATCGTTGCTGCCAGACTGGTAGATGGCAAATCCGCTGCAGCGCTGTACGGGGACTGCTCTGTCACTGAGCTATCTCCTTGATTGGCTCAAAAGATGACCTCCTCTCATAGTCTGATGCCTATGAGAGCCGATCACACTGTTTAGCTCTCGGGGGAGGGAGGGACGCTGGGTAAGGAAAATGTAAAGAAAAATTTTTTAGTTAAAAAAAAATTGTTAAATAAAAGAAAAAAGTCGCAGCAGCAATTGGACGCCACCAACAGAGAAAGTCCTGTTGGTGGCAAGAAAAGGGGGCAAAATTCATCTTTGTGCCGAGTTGTAAGGTCGTGCAGGGAGCTGTTAAAGCTGCAGTGGCCTGAATTGTAAAAAATAGCCTGGTCACTGGAGGGTGTAAGCCTATGAATCTCAACTGGTGCTGGCACTTGCATGGCGATCAAGGAAAAGCAACAGGGAATGTCAAGTGGGTGTAATTGAGTCAGCTATAAGCAATTGTCTATCTTTGGGAGGCAACTATAAGCAATTGTCTATCTTTGGGAGGCAACTATAAGCAATTGTCTATCTTTGGGAGGCAACTATAAGCAATTGTCTATCTTTGGGAGGCCACTGATCTGTCTATTTTTTCCAATTATAGTCAGACTGCTGAATTTCAGGCCACTTTCAGGTATGTATTTATCCGAAATAAAGCAAGTTGTTCCATGAGTGTGTATTGTCAGGTTTTGGTGTCCCCTGCAGAACAGTCCCAGCTGGTGAAATAAAACTCATCTGGTACAACTGAAATGGTCTCTGCATATTCTAAAATGGGGGTTAGTCTAACTTACTGTTTGGCGCTAATGAAAAAAGTTTTTGAATAGGATTTATAATATGATTTATGCTTAGCACTCCCGCCTCAGACCTATACAATGCTCTGTATGCTGAATGAAAAATTCAGCTTGTTTCAATTAGTACAGATAAATGAGTTTGAAGGAATCCGTGACCTGCAAAGTACCTTTTTGTTCTGCAGAGTGTAGCGGGGGAGTCGGCATACCCTTTTAAGACCAGAGAATGTGAGCTTTGTACACACATTTTAGGTGACCTAAAGTAAATCAATTTTTTTACGCCAAAAATCTAGGGTGTACAGGTATCCCTCAAAGTTGCTGGCATCTCCTATAGTGATCCCAGCAACATAGAAAGAACTCTGTCCAATGTTGTTTTTTTTGTTGAAAGCTGCTTGCACGTTCTCTTCTTTCCATAGAAAAGAAGGCTCAGTCAAGGCAGCATGTCTGTACCGTGATCACTCCTAAGGCCCCATTCAGACTTAGAAGTGCAAAACGCTAGAGATTTTTTCCGGCGTTTTGCAGGAGTGAATTTTCCGCGATTTCACGTGGAAAAATCACTGAACACTGTGGCGATTTTGCTGCAATCGCGTTTAGTGCTTCTATAGCACTGAAACACAATCGCCGGGAAATCACCTGAAAATGGTGCAGGCGACGCGTTTGTGTTTCGTGGTTTTTGCCCGTTTTTGGGCGATTAGCGCAAATCGCCCAAGTAAGAACGGGCCCATAGGGTTTCATTACACTAGCGCTTTTAAAAAGCGCTAGTGTTTGAGCGTTTTGCTGAAATAGCGGCAAAACGCACTATTGTGGATGGGGCCTAAACTGACATTTGAAATGATCCCTAACAATCATTTTGAAGTGTGTAGCCTACCTTTGCAGTTGGGATCTCACGGCATGCTTGCCTACTCCTGATTTGCTCATTTAAGGCACATACACACGCTAGATACAAGTCACCCCTGGCGATCGACGTTTGATCCCTTGGGCAACATTTCAGGGCTAAGGCCACATACACACATCAGACCATAGTCTTTTGAAAATGAAAGATCACAGACCAATCTTACCCCCTTCCATGTAGTATGAGAGCCATACCTTCACAGTCTTTTCTATGGAGCTGAACTTCCTATCAGAAAAAAAATCTTTGCAAGATGCTGCACACACGGATCTGTACAGACACAAAAGATCAGTATCTGCAAAAGATCTGTTCCTGCCAAGAATCCATTCCTGCAAATTGCAATGATAGTCTATGAGATCTGCAGATCATCATACACACATGATTTAACTGACATTCATCTGCAGATCAGATCCACCAGGATGGATTTTCAGATCTGCGGATGATTGCTTGATCTGCAGATGAATGTCAGTTAAATCGTGTGTATGATGATCTGCAGATCTCATAGACTATCATTGCAATTTGCAGGAATGGATTTTTGGCAGGAACAGATCTTTTGCAGATACTGATCTTTTGTGTCTGTACAGCATCTGTGTGTGCAGCATCTTGCAAAGATTTTTTTTGTGATAGGGAGTTCAGCTCCATAGAATAGACTGTGTAGTAATGGCTCTCATACTACATGAAGGGTGGCAAGATTGGTCTGTGATCTTTCATTTTCCAAAGACCATAGTCTGATGTGTGTATGAGCCTTAAGGCTGGTAGACGGGGGGTGATTAATGAGATGCAAATATTACCATGCTTATGCTAATTTCTATGCAGATATATGCAGCTTTAAAATGGACCAATTAATTTAAAGGGGAACTTCAGCTTAAACAAATATACTGTCATCAAGTTACATTAGTTATGTTAATTAGAATAGATAAGTAATATAATCTCTTACCCACCCTGTTTTTAAAGAACAGGCAAATGTTTGTGATTCATGGGGGCTGCCATCTTTGTCATGAGGGCAGCCATCTTTTTGGTTGAAAGGAGGTGACAAGGAGCAGGAGACACAGTTCCAACTGTCCAGTGTCCTGATTACCCCTCCCAGCTGCACACGCTAGGCTTCAAATTTCAAATTCAAAATGTAAAAAAAAAAAAAAAAAAAAATTGCACCAAAACAGCAGAACGAGAACAACAACATCAGAGATCCCATCATGCTTTGCACAGCATCAGGGGAAAAAAGCCCGGGCATTTTTTTTCTGTGCAGCTAAAAATGAGGCTTGTATAAGAGATACAAAATTCTGATGCTGTGAAACTGTTAAAGAAACACCAAGCCTTTTCAGTGCTGCTGAGTCGATTTTTAGTCTGGAGGTTCACTTTAAAGCTGGGTTGGACTTGATTGGTCCATTCTCAAAATGCATAGATCGGCATAAAAATTTGCATAAATTCAGACATATTTGCATCTCATTGATCATCCATACTGGCAGACAACATTACTAGCCTGCAGGCTTTCAATGCCTTCTGCTCTATATGTGAGGAGGAGAAGGTGTACTGGAATGGGGTCATCCAGGATAAGTGGTGAGAATAGAGAGATGTAGGCCATGCAATCGGGTTGAATTGAGTTCTCAGCAGAGACAGTTATCTGCTGCCTTGGCCAAGTTTTATTTAGCTTGTTTTGTTTTTCCCCCACACTTTTCCTGCTCCCACTGTTAAATGAAACCTGAGGTGAGAGTGAGATTTATACTACCACTATATGTATTTCCTTTTAAATAATGCTGTGTGTGCGGCTGTCTCATTGGTGCTGTGATAACCTGATATTCTCTATTGCCCCATCACAAAAAGCATTTACTGTTCTATCTCTCTCCTCCCCACTTCTTGTCACTGAAGCCTTCATAGTGCTCATAGGATGCCACAGTCTGCAGGTTTTTATGATCCCATATCCCCAAAATCTACAGATTAATTAGCCTTCTCCTAAAATTGGCTCTAGACTATGATGGACATATGACTATAGTAGGGATTAGATTGTGAACCCCTCTAATGCTGGGGATACATGGTACGTTTCTGTACCGTGTATCGACCAGATGATCCGGCCAGCTGATAATATTCAGCTGGCCCGATCAAGCCGCTCGATCCCCGCCGGCTGACAATGGCAGGGAATCGAGCGCTGATGAGGAAGCGCCGGCGTGGACGAGCGGTAATCGATCCGCGGGGTCGCGGCTGGGGTCGATCCGGCGGCTAATCGGCCGCCGGATCGACCCGTGCATTCCCAGCATAAGGCACAGGTAGTTTACATGACTATATACTCTGTACAGTGCTGCAGAAGATGTCAGCACTATAGAAATGCTAAATAATAATATCCTTGTAATATGTCTTGTCAAATAATGTAGGCAAGGCCTGGTCCTTGATTGATTTTTCATTCACTACAAATTATTGATTTTTAACTCTTCCTGCATGTAAAATGGTTGAAAGCAGGACTTAATGACAAAAATCCTTTACATAAACATCCAGCCTGCATGTTCTTTTAGAAAAGTAATGTGTATACAAACAACCACACAGTTCACAGATATGCATGCAGTATTGCAAACCTATCATAGTACATTGTACATCAAAATGCCTTGTGCATAGTTTGAATGGGTCAAAATATGTACAAATTGCATAGTAATTGGGAGTACTTGAAAGGAACAAAAATCTTTACTCTTACTGTAAAGTACAGCAACGTTTTTGAAGAGGTGTGAGATGCAAATATCATCTGTAATAACAATCGCATAAAGCACGAGCATATGACATGCTGTACATTGAAAGGGGTATAGATTGGAAGTGAAAAACATCTACATAAAAACCTGACTGAATGGAAAAAATACCCGTCTAAGGCTCAACACACACCATACAATCTTGGTTGTTCAATCTTACCACTTTCATGTAGTAGAAGAGCTTATCCAATCAATCATTCAAGGTATTTTCAATCTGTTGGCCCTTATATTGCATAAATTTGGTAAATCTGTACAACCAAGATTGTATGGTGTGTGTTGAGCTTTAATCTGATTTTGTTTGAGGTTTGGGAGAGAGGGAGAGAGAGAGAGAGAGAGAGGGAGAGAGAGAGAGAGAGAGAGAGAGAAACATTCCAGTGTTTCAGTAGCTTAGGTGTAAGTGAAACTAAGTGCATTCACCAACACTTCTGGTCTCATGAATTAGGAAGGTGCATATTTTGGAGTTGTGTCCATAACTGGGACATTGCAAGGTTATTCAAACCATTCATAAATTGGATCTGTAAAAAAAAAAATGCACTACTCTACTTGTACCCACAAAATGACAGGACTTCTAAAACTGTAATAACCATTACTGTCATATGGGACATGCTTTCAAACTGCCGACTTCACATATACACTGAACTGTCAACCAAGGCACCCTTGCCGAGGCCCACCCCTATTTAACATAAACCCCATGACCTGTAAATTAGAAAAAATGTTACTGTTGAAACTCCTGTGCAAGGGAATATCCTTAGTACAAAAATTCCACCAAACTATCTTAATTTTGAAATTAATAATGTTTGCCCATCATACCAGCTGTTTATCTGTGCCACTCCATGTGTTAACCAGTCCTCCTGAGGTTCCAAGTGGTTGGGGGTCACTATGAGATTTCTTTGTGTTCTGTAGTCCTTTCAACATAGAGATCACTTCATGTTCTGCCTGCTTTTGGGCAGATATTTCATGTGGTTCACTTTGCCTCTTCTGTCCTTGGTGGGTCTCTGTACTAGCAGAAGCAGTAGAAAGAGCTGGAGATCCCACATCATCCTAGCTGAATCACCATGCTATTCCTTTCTTCTTTTCCCCTCCTCCTATCTTTGCTTGTGCATCACAAAACGAATTTCAGTGCTCCTTTAAGGTATTTTTGAGTGACCTCCTATTTTTTTTTTTTTCATTTCAGCAACTGCAATATGTAATTTTTGTGTAGTATCCTTGCAACTTGACAATATTCTCTACTAATGCCTTCAAATTGGGGAAATCAAAAATGCCTATAATTCTCAATAATAGTTTTAAGGCTATCTGGCGTAATCTGTGACCCAAATACATGCCATGGGAGCCATAGATGGCATATTTGGCTTGTGATGCCTTTGTTTAGAGGTAGCAGATAATTTAAAATACAAGACGTATATTTTTTTTTTATTTTTTTTTTGGAAGTAATTATGGCTGTAGTGGATGCAGACTAAACTCTCACATGTATTGACATTGGGGGGTGTTAAAAATATAAAATAAAAATAAAACTCTTATGTCTGCATGCTCATCTATTTCTTTTGTCTACTAGGAAGCCAGAGAGTGGTTCTTCTATGCCTGTTGGGCATAAAATAAAAAAATCAATTCTTTATTTTTATCTGGTAAACAAGTAATAATGATGCTAACCAGGCAATCCAAAAGTTAAAAATCACTTATTTATCTCCATAAAACACCATTCCCCTGTTTTCCTGGCTATTATTATTATTATTATTATTATTATTATTTATTGTATTTATAAAGAGCCAACATATTACGCAGCGCTGCACAATAGATAAAAGGGTTAAAGCGGTATTGTCACCATAAAAATAAAATTTCAACAGCAACTGGTCTGAGTGTATTAAAGAGACACTGAAGCGAAAAAAATATATATGATATAATGAATTGGTTGTGTTGTGTACTATGAATAATTACTAGAAGATTAGCAGCAAAGAAAATCTTCTCATATTTTTATTTTCAGGTATATAGTGTTTTTTCTAACATTGCATCATTCTATAATATGTGCACATTACACAACACTCAGCATTCAAAATGATTCTTTCAGATCAGTCTGTGAAGTAATGAACTCTCCTCTAGCAGAGGAAAAGTAAACAGTTCAATTACAGTTGAGATAATAAAAGTCAGGTAACAGCCCTCTCCACCACTAAGTTAGTGGAGAGCTTAATAGCTTTTTTGCATAGAGATAACAACTGGAGTTTCTCAACTCTTCCTGTACTGGAAACAATTACACTGATGTATCTGATCTTAGGGCCCTTTTCCACTAGCAATCGCTAGCGTTCACGCTGAACGCTAGCGATTGCTGAATCGCAATTACCGGCGATTCCCCGACGTTCGCGGCCGCGATTTTGCTATGCTATGCACTGCATAGCAAAATCGCGGCAAATATCGCTCCGCCGCGCGTTCGCGTTCCCAGCAAAAACGAATCGCGGTAGTGGAAATGACCTACTGCGATTCCTATGTTAAAAAGCAAACCGTAGCGATTGTAAAATCGCTAGCGGTTTGCGTTTTTGCGATTCAGTTTGCGCTGGTGGAAAAGGGCCCTTAATGTTTTTTTTCTTAGCTGTACTACACATACAAATCATAATATCATAATTTTTTTTTTCGCTTCAGTGTCTCTTTAAGTGATAAAGATGCTAATCCTGCATTCAAAACTTGCAAAACTTTTTCTGCTGTTATGGTTTGTAGTTATCACATACTTTAGGAGCACTGGCCCTAGTGCCAAACAGTGCCAAAGAGTTGAATGCTGGGAGTTCTTTTTATCTATAATATATTCCTCCTCTTCCATTTATTTCCCTGCCTAGCTTCCTTATCTGAAACGCCACTGCTCACTTGTGTTTACAAGCAAGGTTGAGGTGACTCAGCGATTGGAGGATAAGACAGTGTAGTTTCTAGTATACACCTCAGTGGGAGAGTGTCTGAAGACTCTGGGAGGAGGGCAGCTAATGAATACACAGTGAGCAAGAGAAGGAAGGGGGGGGGGGGGAAACGAGTCAGGGAGGATATGATGTCAGCATTAGCTTGGCAAGATGGCCACTGCCTAGAATAGGATTTTCTGCTTTTCCTTTATAAAATTCACAGGAATCAGTACATGGGTAGCACAATAAATCTGTTATGTAAGTAGAACTAGTATTTATCTACTTATGTGTTTTTTATTTCTAGGTTAGCATGGGTGTCACTTGTTTTGTCCTACCTTGTATGTTATACAGGAAACTCACAATAAAACAAGATAATGCAAATGATTTGATAACAATAGTGTCCTAGGTCAAAATAGAGACTGTTCTAGTCCACAAGAGGGGTGGTTGTCAGAGTGCATAATCAAGCTGGAAACACTAGGGAGGAGGCCCCTGCCAGAGGCTTACAATCTAAAGGGTGGGGGTGGAGACAATAGGTGCATCTTTGAGAGGGTGTCTAACAGAACATATTATGGTGCTGATGTAGGGGGGTATGCGAGCATGAAAAGATGAGTCTTGAGAGCTTGTTTGAAGGTATTAAAGGTGGGGGCAAGTCTGATGGCTGGTGGGAGCGAGTTCCAAAGAGTAGGGGCAGCCCTGGTGAAGTCCTGCAATCGTGCATGCGACTGAGATATGCTTGGTGCGACTAGGCGCAGGTCATTGGAGGATCGGAGGGGGCGGGCTGGTATGTGCCTGTGGACCAGATCAGAGATGTAGGTCGGACAGGTGTTGTGCACGGATTTGTAGGCCAAGCGCAGGATTTTGAAATTGATCCTAAAGCTGATGGGGAGTCAGTGTAGGGCTTTACAGAGCGGAGTTGTAGAGGCGCTGCGATGAGAAGAATGTATCAGTCTGGCTGCCGCATTCATTACCAATTGAAGTGGGGCAGTACTGTTAGAGGGGAGGCCAGACAAAAGAAAATTGCAGTATTCTAGTCTAGGCGGGAGATGACAAGGAGTTTAGTGGTGCCAGGGAACAGGTAGGAGCGGATCTATAGTACATTGCCGCGCAAAGGAAGTTGCAGGGCATGCTGGGTTTTCTTTTTTTTTTTCTTCTATACTTTCCTCTCAGACTTAACTAATGCAGCTTCATTGACTAAAGCCTCATTCCCTCCTGTTTTCCCTTCTCACAAATCTGTTCCTAAAGCCCCATACACACACTCAACAGCGGTCTTTTAAGGTGCGTACACACGCACTACCGCCGGCAACGACTGGTCCGCCGGACCCTCCGGGTGGGCGGATGTTCCAGCGACAGTAGTGCGCGTGTACAGTCTGTCAGTCCGCTGAGCAGATCGTTCAGAAACAGCCTTACCAGTCTGCCGACAGCGCATACACACGTGCTACTGTCGGCTGAACGTCCGCCCAGCGGGAGTGTCCGGTGGACCAGTCATTGCCGGTGGTAGTGCGTGCGTACGCACATTTAGGCTCTCACAACTTTTCTTGTGAAACGCCTAAAAAAAATCTCTTGCTATTGTTCAAGCAGCTGATAAGACTGATAAGTCAATTCAACATTTGGACTGACTTCTTATCAGTCTTATCAGCTGCTTGAACAATAGCAAGAGATTTTTTTTTTTTCCGGTATTTCACAAGAAAAGTTGAGAGCCTAAAGCCGGGCATACACTGTGCGTTTATGCTGGCTCGATGCCGGCGCGTTGATCGATTCCTGCTCGTCCCCGCGGGTGCTTCTTATCTGCCGCTCATTTTTTTTTTTTCCTATTGGCCGCCCGTGGGGATCAAGCGCAGAATCGATCCGCCGCGGTGATCGGACACGTCAGATATTATCAATCGAGCCATCAGTGGCTCGATTGATAAGAAGAAACGAACCATGTATGCCCAGCATAAAAGACCACTGTTGAGTGTGTGTATGGGGCTTATGGAGGATTTTCTCTTTTACTGTAGAAAAATCAGTTACATCAAAATGTGGGCAGTGTAATACCGTATTTTTCAGACTATAAGACGCACCTAGGTTTAGAGGACAAAAACCAGGAAAAAAAATACTAAACCTGGGGCATCCATGGTACAGGGGCATCTTGTGGATATTCTCCCCTCCCCAATTTATGTGTCCCCTTTGTACCTGTAGTGTCTTTTTTTTTTTTTACCTCCACTGTCCCTGTGTGGTCCTCTGTCCCCCTGTGTCCTCATTCATGCTCCTTGTGTCCTCCAATGTGCCCCCCTGGGTGCTCCTAAGTGCCCCGTGTTCTTGTGCACCCTGTACTTGTCTGTCCCCTGTGACAACCTGTCTGCCTAAAGCTTGTGTGTGGCCTGCAGGATGGTAATGCACAGTGTATGTCCCCCGAGGCTGCCGCGACCCTCCATACAGTGTTTCCGCCCGCCCCCCCTCCTCCTCCTCCTCCCTACCCTGGCTCTCTAATGTGGGGATATGCGGGGAGTGTGAAGGCTGCTGCGGCTTACCAAGTGATTATCGCGCTGAACATCGGTAAATCCGCCGCGTTAACAGCCGCTGGGTGGTCCCTGCACTTTGCCGTAGCCTCTCTGCCTTCACTTCCGCATTGCTGATGTAAGCAGAAGTGAAGGCAGAGAGGCTACGGCAACGTGCAGGGACCACCCAGCGGCTGTTAACGCGGCGGATTTACCGATTTTCAGCGCGATAATCACTTGGTAAGCCGCAGCAGCCTTCACACTCCCCGCATATCCCCACATTAGAGAGCCAGGGTAGGGAGGAGGAGGAGGAGGGGGGGCGGGCGGAAACACTGTATGGAGGGTCGCGGCAGCCTCGGGGGACATACACAGTGCATTACCATCCTGCAGGCCACACACAAGCTTTAAAAAGACGGGGCAGCCGCGGTAACTTAATTTTAAGGGTGGGGGGACAACTGGTGCCAGGCAAAAATTGCAGCATTTGGTCCATAAGACACAGGCACTTTCCCCCCCCCCCCCCCCCCCCCATGTTTGGAGGAGAAAAAGAGTGTCTTATGGTCCGATAAATACGGTACATATGTTATGTAAGTAGAGCAAGTATTTATCTACTTATTTATGTGAGTTTTTTTTTTTTTCTGAGATAGTATGGTTGACAGCTCTACTTTAAGCTACGTTCACATGCTAGGAGGTTCTGACTGGCGGCCTCTGCTGAGAATCTAGCTCGTGTACAGTGGCCCAGACCATCCACAACCACCTTCGTCCCCTAGCAGCGGATCAGCTCAGCTGAATGCTGCCAAGGGCAGTATTCTTTACCCGCCGCTCCATCATGAACCTCTCCGGCATTGTTGACCACACAGGCTGCAAGATGTTGCGCCGAATTGCTCCATAACGTACGTGGCAGGAACTGTGTGCAATTTCGCGATGATCGAACCTGATGAAACCCCCGACACTGTCCACCCTAATGAAGAATGGCCCCCTGGGGCCCCGTGCTAGGTATACATTACCTGTCCACGGCCTGCGCTTGACCCTCCACTGCTCTGGACGCACTCCTTCCTCCATACACCTGAGCTGTGTAGTTTCCTAGTAAGGGCACATCGGAGACGTCAAACATGCGGGCACTTACTCGGAAACCACATGACACACACGTGTATGCAGAAGAGTAAACCCAGAAGCCAGCAGGGTCAAGAGCAGGCCACAGACAGATAATGTATACTTAACACTGGACATAGGGAGACATTTTACATTAGGGGACAGCATCGAGGCGGAGGGATGCGGCACACAAGGACGATTCCAGGATCGATTTCAGCATGAAATTGATCGGGAATCGGCCTGTGGTGTATGGGCAGCTGACAGATCTCGGTCATCAGATACGATTAGAGAGAGATATGCCTCTTGGTCGAACCTGCCCATACATTGCAAGATGTATGGCTACCTTTACATCTGAGGTTACAGTCATGTCTCCTCCTTTTCCTGCCCCACCACATCACATCAAACGACGGCACATGCGCTGTTACAAATGCTGCCATTCGCTGCATGTAATTGCAAATAGAGGGCATTCGTCATTCGTGGCCGGGAGGCTGAACTGCCCTACAAGCGCACAGTTCAACCTACCATTTAAAACTGCCTAAGATACTTGCTTAGAATATATAAAAAATAATTTTAAATTTAACCGCATATCCATTTCCAAGATTTAAAAAAAAAATTCCACAATCTGTCTGTATTGCTCAGGGAGGCTGTGTGACCATGAGCAACTAGGACTGATCTTATGGAGACGACCAGCCCACGTGTTTTTATTATTATTATTGTGGGAGGAGAGAAATACTCTACAAGAGAGGCAGGAATCTCCTTTCCCCCATGCCCCATGTTGCAAGCCAAAGTTGTATTCAAATAATAAAAGTGCTGGTTCTAAACGATATTGAAATTGTTTAGTATAATTGGCACCAGGATATGCTGTAAAACAATACTGATATTCTTCCCCAAAGTTTTATATAATCCAGTTTGGTCCTTTAGTAAAAATCTTGCTTGCTGAACTGATTAGGGAGTACCGTTAAAGGCATATCAGTGCCACACTGGAGCTCATCACTAGTCCATTGATCTAGACCTGAGCAGCAAAGATTATAATTGGTCAGAGGACTGGACCAATTGGAAAACCGGTTTGGAAATTTGAAGAAGCTTTTGCCAGGGCTCTCCTTGCTGCATCATAGATTTGAATGCAAATCCCAGCAAAAGCGTCTTTAATTTTCTCAAGATTTTTCATTGATCTATTGGTTCGACCAGCGAGCGTCCTTCGTAGGAGTATGACCATGTGAATGGATTGTTGGAGATGGGAGGGATTGAAACCTTCATCAAAGCCTGAGGGCTCGTTTCCACTGTTGCGGTGCGGAATCGCCTGGATTCCACCGCAGAAGAAATCGCATGCGGCTGCGTTTCCACATGCGGATTTAGCCGCGATTTCGCATGCGATTTCGCATGGCAAGGAGCCAGGCGAATTTAACCATGTCACTGCCTGAGTACAGCTCCATAGCAAACAATGCGAAATCGCACGCGAAATCGCGGGGAAATCCGCATGACAAAGCCGCATGCGATTTCCCTATTAAATACATTGCATGCGAATCGCATGCATTCCGTTCCCAGACGAAATCGTTGGCTCTTTTGTGCGTTTTTTCACCGCTGAAAAAAACGCACATCACCAACGCAACAGTGGAAACAGGCCCATCCACTTGCATACCATGTGCGAATCCACATGCATTGGACGCATGCGGATTCGCGATAGTGGAAACGAGCCCTTATACTACATGGAGGTGATGAAAATGGATGTGGTGAGAGCCTTCACATTTTGAATACGATGAACAGATTGTGCAGGTAAGCTCTCATACTCTATGGAAGAGGTCAAATTGGCCAATCAAAATTGGATGTGTGTACCAGGATTTAGGTGTGAGATTGCACATTTTTGAAGTTTTGCTGTTCTGGCAATACCAGTCTGTTTGGGCTATGTGGTGTTAAAATGTTTTTTTTTGGTGGGTACGGTACATTTTATTTAAGGAGCTCTAAAAAACAATCATTGTTGCAGTTTTACATTTTTTGTGTCTTTTGTACGCTTTCTGGCGCTGTATTTAAAGGTAGTGTTTAGAGGTGAAAGACAATTTATGGAAGGTGTTTTTTTTGTTTGTTTTTCTGTCTTGCCTAAAGAGTTTTGATTGCTTGCATGATTTTTATATTGCTCTAGAAGTTTGGACATTGATAATGTAAAGAAAAACAGACTGATGAACAACAATATTTTTATAGCGCTTTTCTCCCTGAGGACTCAAAGCGCAAGTCTTTTTTTTTTTTACACTTAATGTGGTGAGTTGCATTGCAGTACATCATCACAGTGGGCATTAGTCAATGAGACCTGACGCAGTGCGATGGAAGTACTCCGGGTAACACACAAGCTGCAGTTTTACTGTGTGACTTCCGCGCCCAAAGTGCACCGAAACTTGCATGTTAGTATTTTTCTTTCTTCGACCACACCCTGGCTGTGATGCTAAGTGCAACTTTTCGGCTGTGGTGCTGTGTAATAGTTCCAAATTGCACAGCAATAAGTGTACAGGGACCCTTAAATGTAAATCCATTAATCCCTCTTTTTATTTTAAATAGTACAAAGACAATATATGAAATGGTGCAGCTGTTCAATTTGATCAGTTTCCAAATTGCATAAATATAACATTTATAATATTATATTACATTACAAATATAAATATTGCATGAGCTCACTGGCTCCAGTCTGATGATCACCTGACATGTTACTGCTAAACAGTAACCAGCACAACTGTCATTTTCATGTTTATGAGTGGTTTGCAAAAGTATTGGGCCCCCTTGAAGTTTTCCACATTTTGTCATATTACTGCCACAAACGTGAATCAATTTTATTGGAATTCCACGTGAAAGACCAATACAAAGTGGTGTACACGGGAGAAGTGGAACAAAAATCATACATGATTCCAAACATTTTAAAAAAATAAATAAAAAATAACTGCAAAGTGGGGTGTGCATAATTATTCAGCCACCTGAGTCAATACTTTGTAGAACCACCTTTTGCTGCAATTACAGCTGCCAGTCTTTTAGGGTATGTCTCTACCAGCTTTGCACATCTAGAGACTGAAATCCTTGCCCATTCTTCTTTGCAAAACAGCTCCAGCTCAGACAGATTAGATGGACAGCGTTTGTGAACAGCAGTTTTCAGATCTTGCCACAGATTCTCGATTGGATTTAGATCTGGATTTTGACTGGGCCATTCCAACACTTGACTATGTTTTGTTTTAAACAATTCTATTCTTGCTCTGGCTTTATGTTTAGGGTCGTTGTCCTGGTGGAAGGTGAACCTCCACCCCAGTCTCAAGTCTTTTGCAGACTCAGAGGTTTTCTTCCAAGATTGTCCTGCATCCATCTTCCCATCAACTATGACCAGCTACCCTGTCCCTGCTGAAGAGAAGCACCCCCAGAGCATGGTGCTGCCACCACCTTATTTGACAGTGGGGATGGTGTGTTCAGAGTGATGTGCAGTGTTCGTTTTCCGCCGCACATAGCGTTTTGCATTTTGGCCAAAAAGTTCAATTTTGGTCTCATCTGACCAGAGCACCTTCTTCCACATGTTTGTTGTGTCCCCCACATGGCTTGTGGCAAACTGCAAACGGGACTTCTTATGCTTTTCTGTTAACCATGGCTTTCTTTCATAAAGGCCAACTTTGTGCAGTGCACGGCTAATAGTTGCCCTATGGACAGATTCCCCCACCTGAGCTGTAGATCTCTGCAGCTCGTCCAGAGTCACCATGGGCCTCTTGACTGCATTTCTGATCAGCGCTCTCCTTGTTCGGCCTGTGAGTTTAGGTGGACGGAATTGTCTTGGTAGGTTTACAGTTGTGCCATATGCCTTCCATTTCTGAATGATCGCTTGAACAGTGCTCTGTGGGATGTTCAAGGCTTTGGAAATATTTTTGTAGCATAAGCCTGCTTGAAATTTCTCAATAACTTTATCCCTGACCTGTCTGGTGTGTTCTTTGGGCTTCATGGTGTTGCTGCTCCCAATATTCTCTTAGACAACCTCTGAGGCCCTCACAGAGCAGCTGTATTTGTACTGACATTAGATTACACACAGGTGCACTCTATTTGGTCATTAGCACTCATCAGGCAATGTCTATGGGCAACTGACTGCACTCAGACCAAAGGGGGCTGAATAATTACGCACACCCCACTTTGCAGTTATTTATTTGTAAAAAATGTTTGGAACCATGTATGATTTTCGTTCCACTTCTCACGAGTACACCACTTTGTATTGGTCTTTCATATGGAATTCCAATAAAATTGATTCACATTTGTGGCAGTAATATGGCAAATCTTCAAGGGGGCCGAATACTTTTCCAAACCACTGTACCTGCATCAGTGTTTTACTTCAGCTACAATTTGGAAATATGCCTGAAGAAGGGGTCTGGTTCCCAGAAAGCTTGCATCATTTAACCACCCTGGCGTTCTATTTATTTTGCCAGGATGACTGTGCAGCGGTTTGGTTCTTTTTTAATGTGGTTTTTTGGGGAATTTTTTTTTTCACAATAAATGTTTATTGAATTTAAAGCAATAACCGTAACCAACATTCAGGTATAAATTGCATCATGGTTCAATGTACATGACATGTATAAACAGAAAGTAAAAGGTATTTGAGAACACATAAATCAAGGCTATAGGTCACAAGATCATAATCTACTGTTTTCTACTTCAATGAACCTATATCATACTAGATCTTCGTGGGTATACATATAACAAAGATTCTGATCAATATAGATGTGAGAATTTTTTTATTTTTTTTTTTAAATCATGTAGCTAGCCTAGCGCTAGCTACAGGATTCCCCCCTCCCTGCTCTTTCCTTCCCACCCTTCCGATCGCCGCCGGTGATCAAGCCCGTCTGGAAATCCTGTTCTGAATGGGATTTCCTTTAGGGCTTCCCCCGTCGCCATGGCGATGATCGTGATGACGTCATCGGGAGTCCCGATCCAACCCTCAGTGCTGCCTGGCACTGATTGGCCAGGCTGCGCACGAGGTCTGCGGGGGGGGGGGCCCTCTTTCACGTCAGGTAGCGAAGCATCGGCGGCGATCGTTAGAAGCACGTGTTTACAATTTTTTTTTTTATCAAAATCGCCCCAGCGGGGCCTGAGCGGCGCCCTCCAGTGGTCATTGACGAGCTGAGCTCGTTAATACCGCCAAGGAGGTTAACTTTATCCGTTAGCCATTAAAAGATATTACTTTTACAAAACTTTTTTTTTTCTACCTACATAAATATAAAATAGAATTTGCATCATCTTGGAAATCAATATCGCCTCATTTACCATCCGTGGAAATGAAAAACTCAATGTAAAAGCATGATCCAGAAATGTAGCTGCCTACTTTAGCTCATTTAAAATGGACTTGAGTAACGTGGAAAACTGTCTTGTGGTCCAACAACTTAAAAATGTATTTCTTGAAGTCCACCAGGCTAGAGAATAGGGCCAATATTGATTATCAGCCGTGCACAGATCGAAAAATGGATACCTGGTAATTTTGATAGTAAAATATCAGCAAATAATACCAATATTTCTCTACAGCTAACAGTGTTCTCACACACAACTTTCACTCTACCAATGCCTAACCCTAACCACCCCCCATCCCTGATGCCCAACCTCAGCTGAACTTTGGATAAGGCCATTTGTATATTTGTATAGCCTTTTACAGCTAAAATAAATGCATGAGAATTATGTACATTAACATTTAAGAACCTGTTATTTTGCAGTGATATATTTAGCAGTGTTTTTGTCACTACCTTTACCTGTGAGCTTTGCCAGCTACCAACATGTGCTCTGCTCTGTATCTCCAGTGAAGTTGTACGTTTAGCTGATCCTCCTATCAGTTGACCTTTCAGGATTCACTTACAATAAAGCAAGGTCGTGTAACAGGAACAAGATATTTGAGACAAACCTGAATGTTTCAAACACTGCAAGCAGTATACGATGCATGAAATAGTCTTAAAGAGAAACTCCGACCAAGAATTGAACGTTATCCCAATCAGTAGCTGATACCCCCTTTTACATGAGAAATCTATTTCTTTTCACTAACGGACCATCAGGGGGCCGCTGTATGACTGATATGTTGGTGAAACCCCTCCCACAAGAAGCTCTGAGTACCGAGGTACTTCTGGCAGTTTTCTGTCTGTGAACCCTGTTACATTGTGGGAAATAGCTGTTTACAGCTGTTTCCAACGGCCAAAACAGCAAGCAGCAGCTACATCACCTGCCAGCAGTAAAAATGTCACCATGTAATGTCAGAATATAAATCGGGGATTTAAAATATTTTACAATGGGCAAACACTGACTAACTCATTCATACATAATTATTGTAAAAATGAAGCACTTTTTTTTTATTACATTATTTTCACTAGAGTTCCTCTTTAAGATAGATGGGTGCTTAGTGTTTTATCTTTTCTGTTCCCTATTCTGCGTGTTTTGTTTGTCATACAAATGTGTATTTGTATGTGTGTAAGTGTGTGCATATATATATTTTATGTTAAATGTGTGTGTATATACTGTATATGTGTGTATATACTGTATATGTATGTATGTGTGTATGTGCACACACACACACACACACACACACACACACACACACACACACACACACACACACACACACACACACACACACACACACACACACACACACACACACACACACACACACACACACACACACACACTTTTATTTATTTTTATTTTAGCGATCAGAGTCGGAGCAATTTTGGGTACCTAGAGGCAGCGGTTTCATAAACTGAGTCGGATAATTTTTGCACGAACTCCACAGCCCTAGTTTTTTTTTTTTTTTCTGCGTTTTTATTCTTATGTTGCTAGCAGGGCTGTGGAGTCGGGCAATTTTGGGTGCCTGGAGTCGGAGTCGGGAAAAAATGCACCGACTCCTAATGAATTTGTAACTGTAATTAAAATAGAAAATATGATAAAATGTTCTATTTCTCACATAATAGTCATTAAAAATAATGTGTATATATACAGTAATAGCTGTGTTCAGTCCACAAAAATGAAATAAACCAATCAAAATTAGTTACTTGTGCTGCTTCAATAAAGCAGTCCCCGTATTTTTAAGGTCAGATATACATATCTGATTGTGACTGTATATATGATGTGTACACAGGAATCTCTTATATACACCAAATAACATCTATGCTGTAAGAATAAAGCCTGATGTGTAGGTGTGTCACTAATAGAGATGGTCAATGAGATGGAAATAATTCTGCATTGATGCTGATTTATGCAAATGTATGCACTCCCTTTGCTGATGAAATCAAATAATTTGATATGTTGTTAAAATTTGGTTTGGTGACTATAAATTGAAGGGTAACTGAGACGGATGAAAAGTAAAGTTTTATACATACCTGGGGCTTCCTCCAGCCCCCTTCAGGCTAATCAGTCCCTCGCTGTCCTCCACCACCCGGATCTTCTGCTATGAGTCCTGGTAATTCAGCCAGTCAGCGCTGTCTGGCCGCATGCCGCTCCCACAGCCAGGAACATTCTGCACCTGCACAATAGTGCTGCACAGGTGTAGTATGCTCCTGGCGGCGGTGTGTGTGCATGCGCACTACGCCCGACTGGCTCAAGTACCTGGACTCATAGCAGAAGATCCAGGTGGTGGAGGAGGACAACAAGGGACTGATTATCCTGAAGGCGGCTGGAGGAAGCCCCAGGTATGTATAAAACTTTAATTTCATCTGTCTCAGGTTTACTTTGTTACACAGTAGTAGTACTATACTCTACATATGCACTCCCCACAGAGCTGCAGGGAATCCACTGAGAATGCTGTGCACATTGAACACAGAGGTGTTGTCTGTTTACAATCTCCTCATTTCCCTGCAGAGTACCTGCACATCATTCTTACATGTACCCACACTTACATTGCCTAGGGCCTGATAGATGTTCTTTGTTCCGGTCTGTACCTTTTACAAGTACTCTTACCAAGGACTAGTTTTAGTCTAAAGGGAATAAATATAGTAGTCTACATATCCTTCTCACTTCAGTTGTCTTGTAAAATTCCTAAGCGTTGGCAGTTAAGAGACGAATTTCATGTTACATACTTTTAATCAACAAAATTGTAATATGCAAATTAGAGGAGTCGGAGTCGAGGAGTCGGTGGAATCCTAAACTGAGGAGTCGGAGTCGGTGGATTTTTGGACCGACTCCACAGCCCTGGTTGCTAGCATCCAGTGAGAATTGCAAATCTGTGTGTGACTAACAGAACTGCAGACCTGCGAATTTAATGTGTAGAACTTTTTAATGTTTTAATTGTGGTGTCACCTTTCAAAGGCAGACACTGCACAATGTATGGTAATAATAACTGTTCAGCCCTGTAGTGTGTTTTTCAGTAATGGGGGATACAAAGGTTGCACCCGCACTGGGGCCCTGTGATCCGAGGGGCTTACCAGGGGCCCTTTTTCAAACACTATATTAGCTCTTTGTTGGTACCATTATGGTAATGATAACCTTTATACATGCTTTGAATAGTAGTAATTATTAGCAAATAGTTTTCCTCCCCTGCAGACACTATTTATACTGTGGATGTCATTGGCAGGTTGTTGTGTGCTATATAAATTCTGTATAAAACTTACACTGGGGACCATAGTTCCTTAGCTACGCCACTGGTGTTCAGGTAAGCATCTTGCAGTGGAAAGTCCTACAAACTTACTTGCAGGTTTCCTAAGATAAAGACTATAAATATCTTTTTATTTTATTTTTTTTTTCATTATATATTAGAATGGGATTTCTGGTCTTCCGAAAATGTTGTCAAGAGTATCTAAAATGTTTTGCCTCTTTTTGTTGCAGAGCAAACTTTATATGGAAGGTTTTAGAAGTTTGAAAGAAGGAGAACCGGTAGAATTCACATTTAAAAGATCTTCCAAAGGCCTTGAGTCATTACGGGTAACAGGCCCAGGAGGGAATCCATGCATAGGAAGTGAAAGAAGACCCAAGGGAAAGATAGTTCAAAAGAGAAAACCAAAAGGAGATAGGTAAGTTGTTAAATTACCTAAGAAGAAAAGTTTTCTCCAATTCTTTTCATTTAGCTCTCAAAATGACTTGAACACTTATAGAATATATTTTTCCAGTATAAAAGCATCCTGTTGAATTAAGTTCAGTTTATGAAATGCAGTAAAAATTCCCTGAAAGTAATTGTTTGTTTTTGCAGCCTTTTTCTCTAATACATTAGGTTGTTTGGGGGCTAATACAAGTAACCTATTAGTTACCCTAAATCCTCTAAAGTGGGATAATACCTCCACTAAAATTTCAGTAACTACTCTTAGGCACATAACATTTAAAAGCATTCCACAGCATTCCCTGTGTAAAAAGTTTTTCACTGCCTAGAGCAGTACAGGCTTGCATTCACACTACAAGCAAAAACAGTGCATTAAATGCTAAATCGGAGGGTAAATGTATCCTATGTTATCAATAGCTCGTGTTTACACTGTCAAATGGATCGCAAATGGTGAACGCGCTCTTTGGACTGCAAATGCAAAATGAAAACCTGCATTTTTCCGCAGCCGCAACGCAAAATGCTGACTGCAAACTTGAATCAGACACAACACCTCATGAAAAAAGCTACTTGTAGAAATTTGTCAGCTTGTCCCTGCTCGTTCCGGTGACCAGGAAGCATAAGGCCTCGTCCACATTACATGCGTTGCCGTCCATATTTCGGCAACACGTGCGGGAGGCAAACGTGCATGACATCAGAAGTGCATAGACTGCACTGTCTGATGTTCACACTGCATGCATTGCTCCGCGAACACATGCTGCACGCATTTTTTCCCAAAACGCGCAGCTGTTCCATTCACTCTGTGAATGGGATCAGCCACGAAACGCATGCAAACGCAGGTGGCGTGCGGTCGTATGTGTTGCGGTCTGATCGCACGGCCATCTGCATTTGGTAATGTAAATGGGGCCTTAGGCATCCTGTTTGAGGAAAAAATGGGAATTGTACTGCAACTGAGAACATTTCTCATTGGTTCACGTGGATCAATGAGAATCCTTCCTGTTGCTAGGGAGGATTCACATGTAAGTTTGTTTTAAGATTTATTTATTTTTTTTTTAAACCGGAAGTCCCGTGCTTCCTGTTTTCTGGGCAAGTGGCGATGGTACTGGCAGACTAGTAGCAATGCGAACACAAGGACCAGTGTGGAAGGTGGAAGTGCATCTGCTTCCTTACTGCAGCATTTGCACATGCCTTGCGTTTGCACCAGGGGTGATCTCCGAACTTAATGACGAGTACGTGATTCAAATGAGGTGTAATTACAGCAGGTGTGCGGCGGGGAATGAAAGGGTTATTTACCCATAATTCTGTCGTCCGCCCTGGGTTCTGAGAGTCCATGCTGTTAGACGGCTCGTTTTCCAAGCCTCGCTGCTGTCCCTTGGCACACGAGCCGTCTAACAGCACAGACTCTCAGGACGCAGGGTGGACTACGGAATTATGGGTAAAAAACCCTTTCATTCCCCGCCGCACACCTGCTGTAATTACACCTCATTTGAATAACGAGTATGCTCCGGATTTAGCTCGGAGATCACCCCTGGTTTGCACTATAGTATCGACCGTTCTCACCTCTGGTTAATCAGCAAATGTAATCATTGCTGGGAGACACGTGTCTTGATTGTTCTTCTTCTTCTGTCTTCCTCCTTCTGCTGAATAGACACGTCGCCCTGGCAGCAGCTGTGTCAATTCAGCAGAAAGAGTGGGCATAGAGAAGACACAGGCAGAGAGACCTTCTTGATTAGGTTTGCCTATTAGCTAGAGATATGCAAACCTGTTCTCTTCTCTGCAGTGAAAGTACACATTTGTACATACATGGAATGCTTTCAAATGTATTTTTTTAATGTATCCAAGATTAGGGCTTAGGGAGGCACGGCCATTTCTGATTTGGCCGCAGCTCCCGTTATGCTGCGATGCCGCAGCTCGTATTATTTCAGCTACGTGCTGCATAAACCTGCAGCATGCCATCCAGATTCGCACTAAGGTGCAATCTGCGTGACAAGCCAGGTTACAGATAGGCATTGTTTCCCTGTGCAGCTCGCATTTGGGGAAACCCTGCAAATCTAAACATAGTGGAAAGGGTTCTTACTGAAAGTTTTTTTTAGTTTTGAGAGTATAATCCAACTTTTAACAAGGTAAACAATTTCTGACCGTCTATCTTTTTACTGCGGTCACTAAAGATGCTGCTCTAGTTGGCCGATTTCTCCCCAAGGCCTGTTCTCATAACGTTTTTTGGATCAAATGCTTTCAAACAAATATTTGTCACTAGGTCAGGAAGTACAAAGAAAAATGTATACATTCCTGATAACCTATAGCTTTGTATGGTGTTTTCTGTTACTATACTAGAAATACCTGCTATTCTGCAATGTCCTCGTGACAGTTGTGTATGCCATGGTAGTCCAAAGCTGATATGCCCTTCCCCCATAAAGGGAAGTTAGTTTTACACATTTTTTATATTTTATTTATTTTTTGGGGTAATAAACTTCCAGATCAAATTCTCCATCGCAGTATACTGTAAAAAAAACAAAAAAAAAACACCCCCCCCCCCCTTCCACCTGCTCTTCCTACGTATGTGTGTGTATAAATATGTATATATATATATATATATATATATATATATATATATATATATATATATATATATATATATATATATATATATATATATATATATATTATTATTAGTATTTATATAGTGCCGACATATTACGCAGCGCTGTACAGTGTATGTATGTGTATGTATGTGTATGTGTGTGTATGTATATATATATATATATATATATATATATATATATATATATATATATATATATATATATATATATATATATATATATATATATATATATATATATATATATATATATATATATATATGTATGTGTATATATATGTATATGTGTGTGTGTATCTATCTTGTCACTAGCTGTCCCTCAAAGGAGCTGACAATCTAATCCCTACCATTGCCATATGTCTATATTATGTAGTGTAAGTACTGTAGTCTAGGGCCAATTTTTAGGGGGAGCCAATTAACTTATCCGTATGTTTTTGGAATGTGGGAGGAAACCGGAGTGCCCGGAGGAAACCCACGCAGACACGGAGAGAACATACAAACTCTTTGCAGATAGTGCCCTGGCTGAGATTCGAACCAGGGACCCAGCGCTGCAAGGCGACAGAGCTAACCACTACGCCACCGTGATGTGTGTGTGTGTGTGTGTGTGTGTGTGTGTGTATACACTGTACAGCGCTGCGTAATATGTCGGCGCTATATAAATACTATATATATATAGAGAGAGAGAGGTGTATGTATGTATGTATGTATGTATGTAGATAGAGATAGATGGATATAGGTGTAGGTGTGAAGATATGTAGATGTAGATATAGATGTGTATGTGTATATATGGATATAGATGTGTGTATGTGTATATATAGATATAGATGTGTGTATATATAGATATAGATATAGATATAGATATAGATGTGTGTGTATATATAGATATGTGTAGAGAGAGAGATATAGGTATATAGAGGACAACTTAAAAGAGAGTAATATGGAGGCTGCCATATTTATTTCCTTTTAAACAATGCTATTTGCCTGACATCCCTGCTGATCTATTTTGCTGCAGTACTGTCATCAGAAACAATCATGCAACTAATCTTTCCAGATCTGACCGTAATGTCAGAAACACCTCATTCGCTGCATGCTTGTTCAGGGTCTCTGGCTAAAAGCCAAGCAACAAGTATCTGTCCTCCCCAGAAATTATTTTTTCTAGCCAGGTGAGGTGCGAGGGAGAAATGCAGGGCCGTTGCAACTCAGCATAGGAGGAGAATGAGGAAGAAATCTGATAACAGCCAGATGCTCACCAAAAGTAGCTGTGTACTCCAACCTGCTAAAAGAGCCTGGGAAGAACACCAAACTATTGCTTAAAAGGCAATAAATATGGCGGCCTCCATCTCCCCCTCTTTTCAGTTGTTCTTTAAAATGAAAACCGGTTTAGAGAATTCTACAGTAAGGCAGGTGGTAAAACTAGTGTGGCATGTGCCCACCAGTAAATAGTTTGAAATGTTGAAAGTGAAGACACTTTGCTGTTAGTGTGACCTTGGAAATTAGCAAAGAGGATGTGCTTCATAATGAGTGGTTTATAAGATAATCACCTAGCAGGAGTCTGTTCAGTTTATTAAAGTAGACTGGTGAGCTCACCACGAGTGTTTTGCACAAGTTCATCCACTATAGTTATACACTTACAGTTTTGGGGCACTTGGTTGTTTTATTTCATCACTAAGGCTCCAAGTTTTTTTACTGACTGGTGAGCTACTGCAGAACACCATTCTTCTAAGCAGTTAAGGTGTGTGTACAGGTTTTGGGGTTTCTTAGTTATCATGAAGTGTCCACCATGTGAACATTTGTGGTGATCATTTGGTATAGCCTGATACTGGTCCGCACAGGCATGGGCAAACTTGGCCCTCCAGCTGTTACGGAACTACAAGTCCCACAATGCATTTGCCTTTATGAGTCATGAATGACTCTGGCTGTCAGACTCCTGCAATGCATTGTGGGACTTGTAGTTACGGAACAGCTGGAGGGCCAAGTTTGCCCATGCCTGGGTCAGCAGTAACTGACAGTGTGGTGCATTTTGTTTTTTCCTCTGTGATGGCGGAGAGAGTGATGCCTGCAACAATAAATCAGAACTCCATCCTAGGATATGTATTGCTGGTATGGTCATTCTTGCTTGTGATTGTTGTTGGAGGAAGGGGTTCCCCCACTATTGGGTGTAGAAGAGAGAAAAATGAGTGTTAGGAATAATATTAGGGTTTGGGGTTTGGCTAGATATGGGTCCAGGGCAGCATAGTTAATAAGGGGCAGCAGGAATGAAGATGCAAATGTCGGGCATTAATTCAGGTAAACAGAGGAAACCTTGTGAACTTTAACCTGGCCTCCTCAAACCAGGTTAACTCAATGCTGGGAATACACGGCTCGATTCTGAGCTGATAAGATGGCTGTAGATAATTTCCAACATTTCCAATCACCTTTCGATTGTTTTGGCGCTCGATTTCTCATTGAAGTGAATTGAAAAAAGAGAAGAAAAACAAGCGGAAGATAAGCGAATCGAGCGGGCAAAACAATTGGGGGCAGAATCGAGCGCAAGAATCGACCCGTGCATTCCCAGCATAAGACAGAATGCACTTCAATCCAGCACAACTCTTATCATCAACTCCACTTTATTGTATGAAAAAAATGTACAAAGTTACATAAAATGCTGCACAAGTGGCTGCAGCCCGCTGTTTCAAGCCACTAGAGCTCTTGTTCACCTCACACAGCACTAGATTCTGTTTGGAGGCCTGTTGATACACTGGTGAATCCTTGCACATTCCAACACCCTGGCCATTTGATTGATACTCCAATCTTAAAGCGGAATATAACCCAGCATTTCAACTTTGCTCTAAAACATTATTTACAGCATTTTATATGCAACCAGCCTTTTTTTTTTTTTTTTTTTTTTTTTTTTTTACTAGACCAGCATTGGAAGGGTTACACACAGATCTTTAAGGTTCCGTGGAGAGAAATGCTGCCGCAGCCGAAATTTAGATGGATACATTTAAGTAAACACAATGTAACAAGTGAGGAATGTGACTCTCTCTCTGTGTCCGGGAGCTCCTGCACAGTGTCACATTCCACACTTGTTACATTGTGTTTACCTAAATGTATCTATCTAAAGTTCAGCTGCAGCAGCATTTCTCTCCACTGAACTTTAAAGCTCTGTGTGTAACCCTTCCAATGCTGGTCTAGTTAAAAAATGCTGGTTGCATATAATATGCTGTAAATAATGTTTTAGAGCAAAGTTGAAATGCTGGGTTATATTACGCTTTAAAGAGACACTGACGCGAAAAAAATATGATATAATGAATTGGTTGTGTACTATGAATAATTACTAGAAGATTAGCAGCAAAGAAAATATTCTCATATTTTTATTTTCAGGTATATAGTGTTTTTTCTAACATTGCATCATTCTCTAATACGTGCAGATTACACAACACTCAGCATTCAAAATGATTCTTTCAGAGCAGTCTGTGAACTAATGACCTCTCCTCTGGCAGAGAAAAAGTGAACAGTTGAGATAATAAAAGTCAGATAACCGCCCTCTCCAAATGAATGGCTTTTTTGCATAGAGATAACAACTGGAGTTTCTTAACTCTTCCTGTACTGGAAACAATTAGACTGATGTATCTGATCTTAATGTTTTATTTCTTAGCTGTACTACACATACAAATCATAATATCATCATTTTTTTTTTCGCTTCAGTGTTTCTTTAAGTTTGAGAGTGTTGTAACTTATACGACATACTTTTTCTCCTAGAATCAAATGCACTATAAATTACTTTTCTCATATTTTACTGTTGCTTACAGTAGGCAGTAAAATCATGACAGATTTTACACTGGCCCATCTCCTCTTGAAGGATTATTCAAAAATTTAATAAATTCCGGTATGGTGGCCACTAATGATCCAATCTTTTACAGCCAATCTTACCAATTCTATGTAATATAAGGGACTGCCTAAATTATTCAATGTATGCTCTCAATTTACCCTTATACTGCGTAGATTTGGTGAAATCGGTTGAAAAAGATTGGATCATTAGTGGCCACTGTATAGATCAAAGATGTCGGCAAGTATAATGAACATAACAGAATAAATCCACTAGTGGGATTTAGCAATTTTACATGCATTGTCTGATATGAAGACACATTTATATTTAGTTGTGCATATTTATGTATGGGGCAGTGTATGGGTTAGTTCTGATAATTTGTGAACATATATTTAATATTGTTACTTTTATCAATCAGTTTGGACCATTGCCAAAATGTGAGAGTGATGTGACCAGTAGATGGTTGGGGTGTGATTTTTGGAGTGCTTCTTTGCTATGGTAGTATTATCTTCTCATGATTAGGGTTAACCAGCTGTGGATGTCGTCCAAATCGAACATACAAAACATATTCACTATTGCAGCTAGCCTAGCTTTACAGATTTCACATCTTGCTATTATCCATTTGTATTTAATTGCACTGACAACTATGCTTGTGGAAATGCTCAGCTTTAATTGTATTTTTTCTAAAAATCCAATCTATGGCTGGTTACAAAGTTGTTGCACTATTAAGAATAAAATGTTATAGGTATGAAAAACAGACAGCTAGACTGAATTCATGAACATGCTTGAGGTCTAGCCAGTCATTGTTTTTATTTGGAGTCTTTAGAAAAAAATGAATCCATGGCCAAAGAGAGACAAAATAATCAATAACATTACATTCAGATCTTTTATGTTAGACATTTTCTCTGCTGGTGAATTGTTGGTTCAGTTTCTTCCTGTGATTGTATAATATAATGGTTGCTTGGCAACATGAAGATGTGGGTCTTCCATGGTCTGCAGTGTCAGGTAGAGCTTTTCAGGCTTTGGTGCTTGTGTTGCTAGGCAACTTGAAGTAATCATAAGTCCCTCAAATAAAAAATGGATGCTATTGAAAATAAACAGGGTATACAGCATCTGAGCTGCAGCTGTTTGCTGGTAGGAAGGACAACTATTATTTTGCAATTAGCTTTGTTTACTGGAGTATCTATCTATCTATCTATATATATCTATATCTCTATATCTATATCTATATCTCTATATATCTATATCTATATATCTATATCTCTATATCTATATCTCTAGATCTATCTCTAGATCTATCTCTAGATCTATCTCTAGATCTATCTCTAGATCTCTGGAACGCTGTGTTACTCTACTTGAAATTGGAAGCCTGAACACAATCACCATGTACTTTAGAGGCTGGTGCCTTTTTCCATTTCATGTCAGACTTGCATTTCTATATGGATCTGGAGGTCATGGTAAAGGAAAAGAAAAAAGCTTTAGATTTTTCTTTCCAAACGTTCAGTTGTATTGAATTGACGCAGATTTTTTTTAGTGTGTGTGTGTGTGTATCTTTAAAGAGAACCTGTACTGAGTAAAAATATTTAAAATAAACACATAAGGTAACTTCAAATAACCATTACATAGTTACCTCGCCATCAGTTCCTCTCAGAAGCTCACCATTTTCTTGTGACAATAATCCCTCCCAGTTCTGACAATATTTTGTCAGATCTGAAATATATCAGTTGCTGTCAGTAAAATATCAGTTGCTGTCAGTTATAGCTGAGAGGAAAACTGATGTACCAGGTAATGTCCATGTTTCCCTATGGCTCAAGTGGGCGATGTCACAGTTTAACAGTGTGCTGACCAGAAAGCTGTTATGGGGTAATGGCCATTTTTAAAACGGAGGACGGAAAATTCCATTGATCACAGTGAACAAACAGGACGCGGGACAGGAGAAAGACACTGAGGAGTAGACTACATGGAAGGTAAGTATGACTTGTGTATGCTTATTTTGACTTTTAATTTTCAATTCAGGTTTTCTTTAAGGCCCGGTTCACATTAGCATTTGCCTACGGAACCAGCTGTACGGATCCGTGGTCCGTTCTGCTGAACGGACAAAAAAATGCTGCAGGATCCAATTTTCCGGACCATTTCGCTCAGCGGAACGGAACCGGAAGGTTTTGCAGTATATAGGAATAATGAAAACGGACGTTTTACAGCACACTGGCTGTGAAACAGACCGTTTTCACCCGATCCAGCTGGCCTGATCCGTATGTCCGGTTCCGTAAAACAACGCTAATGTGATCCGGGCCTGAAGCTGCTTGGGTGCTGTGCTGAAACAGCTTAGAAGCATAAGTTGGGGCGGTGCAAGTCCATGATTATTATGGGCAGAATTCTAATATTTAGGACAATGATATGGGCAAAGTAAAGGGCTTTTTTCCTAGAAACCTCAAAATAGGAAAATGAGCTCTTTAAATCTCCTTGTTATTCCTGCAGGACAAACAGTTCATACACCCTTCTTGGCATGTATGAGCTGATGCTGAAAAGCTGGCATGATTAGAGTAAGGTGGTGGGGCTTAGCAGGAGCATGGCTAAAAATGTTCATACGTGAGACCTAGAGACCTACTTATTACAGAGCATTAAATTGTGAACTGTCGCTTCCCAATTTAACCTTTAAAAATACTGCAATGCTATTTATAAAGATGTAATGTGGCACATTGCCAGTGTCTTGTGGCATCCTTACACAAGAATAGCTTTTACCTTTTAGGTCTGGGACACACTTGCGTTTTGGCCAGCTTTATGCACAGCATTTGAGTTTTACAAAACTCTCTCAATTACTTGAATGAGAATCGTGGCAAAATAGTTTACAGCAATATTGCTGCGATTCTCGTTCAAATTAATGGGAGAGCGTTTTTCAAAACTTAAACGCTGTACAGAATGCTGCAAGTGGGTCCCAGGCCTTAAAGAGAACCTGTACTGAGTAAAAATATTTAAAATAAACACATGAGGTAACTTCAAATGAACATTACATAGTTACCTTGCCATCAGTTCCTCTCAGAAGCTTACCATTTTCTTCATACAGTGATCCCTTCCAGTTCTGACAACATTTTGTCAGATCTGAAATATATCAGTTGCTGTCAGTAAAATATCAGTTGCTTTCAGTTATAGCTGAGAGGAAAACTGATGTACCAGGTAATATCCCTATGGCTTAAGTGGGCGATGTTAGTTTGCTGACCAGCGAACTGTTATGGGTAATGGCCATTTTCAAAATGGAGGACGGAAAATTCCCTTGATCACAGTGAACAAACAGGACGTGGGACAGGAGAAAGACACTGAGGAGTAGACTACATGGAAGGTAAGTATGACTTTTGTATGCTTATTTTGACTTTTCAGTTCAGGTTTTCTTTAAGCTTCATTCTTGTCTCTGTGGCTGCAAGGGAGGAGCTTGCGATTGCCAGTGAACGCAATCATCTCCTGCTTGGGGGATGGCTTTTATCCAGCTCCTGCTCACCTGATATTTTTCTTTTTCTTTTTTTTTTAATACGCGGAATGTAAAAATCCCTCAGTGGCAGGAAAATTCAAGCATGATCTATAGCATATGAGTTTCTTTTTTATTTTATTAAAGTATTTGTTGAAGCTGAAAAGGACAGTACGTGGAGTATATTACTCTAAAATTAATAGTAAATTTAGTTTTAACTATACAGGTATAATAAAATGGGGAGACTGATCTTCTAACATGAAGGCAGTAGGCCTGCTGACTGTGAATGTTGCATAACATGCAAACATTGTTCAATGGTGAGGACTGGTGAGATACTGGTCTATGACAGCAGACCATGACAAACTCTGTTTCCCCACTCTGAAGAAAAAGCAGTTTTTTGATAAAGGTACCAGTGTGCTTGTGAGATGTGTTGCTGGGTCATGTGTGAGGAGCGCTCCACAGAATTTTTAAGTGTTTTTAACCACTTCACCACTGAGGGGTTTTACCCCTTGAGCACCAGAGCAATTTCCACCTTTCAGCGCTCCTTCCATTCATTCGTCTATAACTTTATCATTACTTATCACAATTAAATGAACTATATCTTGTTTTTTCTGCCACCAATTAGTCTTTCTTTAGGTGGGACATAATGCCTAGAATTATTTTGTTCTAAATATGTTTTAATGGGAAAATAGGAAAAATGTGGGAAAAAAGTCATTATTTTTCAGTTTTCGGCCATTATAGTTTTTAAATAATGCATGCTACTGTAATTAAAACCCATGAAATGTATTTGCCCATTTGTCCCGGTTATAAACTTGTTTAAATTATGTCCCTATCACAATGTTTGGCGCCAATATTTTATTTGAAAATAAAGGTGCATTTTTTCAGTTTTGCGTCCATCCCATAGTTTATAAAGTAACAGTGTTGTACCCTCCTGACATAAATATTTAAAAAGTTCAGTCCCTAAGGTAACTATTTATGTATTTTTATTTTTTTTTTTACATTTTTAATTTTTTTTTTTTTAATTACAAAAAAAAAATGGTGTCGGAGGTAATGAGTTAATTTTTTGTGTATAAGTAATGTATTTGTATGTGAGAAATGCTTTAGGGTGTAGTTTTACTATTTGACCACAAGATGGCAACAGTAACTTTTTGTTTAATGCGATCTCCAAGCGTCCTTCCGGACGCTTGGAGGAAGTACTAGGAGGCTGGGAACGGGGTTTTTTTCACAATGATCGCGCTGCGTAGCGGAGAAGCAGCGGATCATTGCGGGGCTTAGATCAACGAACGGGAATGGATTTTCCGGTTCATTGATCTCCGGGCGAGCGGCGGGCGGTGTGTTTACACGCGGGAGTGCACGCTAGAGCGAGCGGGAGCGCGGGCAGCGGCGGGAGCGCGGAAAGTACGGATTTCTCCGTCCCTGGGGGTTAAAGGATGGAAAAAGGGACGGAGAGATTCATACGGGCGGGGGGAAAGTGGTTAAGGAAAGGTATGTTTTGTTTGTGCACATGTCCTGACATTGATTAAAGATATTGTTAACTTGGTGTCCCCTGGGTTGTTACGCATCAATTTTGTATTGTCTATGCTTATTAAAATAATCACACGTCAGTATTGGTGAAGCATCAAGTGTTGCAAGACATTTCGGAGGTAGGTTATTCATTTGACCACCTGTGCCATCCTTGGCTGTACATAGTTCGGGCTCCTTTATTAGCAAAAATGTACTTTTTGTAAGGGAAAAAAGTGGTGTATGGTGAATTATATTAAATTATACATTATTGCTGTGTGAGGATTAAGGTTGTGAATCAAATTCTGGAAATGAGCCCGATTCCAAAAAATAAAAAAGGAACAAAAACAAGTTACTCACCTAAGGAGAGCGAAGTGTCTGAGTCCTGTAGAACTTTTCCAGTCCTCTCCTGGTCCCCTCACTCCAGCGCTGGTTCCCCTGTTAGCATTCTGGGTAGATGCTGGCTTCAGGAGTCTTCGGGAGCCCAAGTGCTCCTGAAGACAGGCGGCTCCATATTACCCATGTGCGAGTACGCCCCTTAAGGACCAAAGTCTGCTAGTACCAAAAAAAGGGGCCACCGAAGTATCGCCGCATGGACCAGCCACTCTCGCTATTTACCCTGCCCACCTATCACCGCAGGCCCCCTTGCTCTGCTGACGCTATGATGACAGAGCTCTGTGAGGTGGTGATTTTCATATTGAAATTGCAACTATTATAAAGGAATTCATAACATGATCCAAAGTACTTTGCACTAAGTATTGAGCTGCCAGAAGAGCAGGAAATTCGTTCTCTGCACAGCTATCACCTATCACTTTAAGCCTTTGGGCAGGGTCCTCCTCCTTTTGTGTCCTACCTGATCATGCACCTCCATTACTGTGCACCCATGCTATGCATTTGACTGAACCTAACTTGCCTAATCTCCATGCTCCCATCCAGTGACTGACTAAGCATTACCTTGTACTCATACTGTGCTGTGATCTGGTTTTCTTGTATTCCTGTATTGTCGCATTGCAGTATGTCACCCCTAAATATTGTCTGTAACCTAAATTAATGTCCAGCGCTGCGTAATATGTTGGCGCTTTATAATTACAATAATAATAATAATAATGCCTTTGCTCCCTTCTGTGGCGCATAGAGAGGAGGTGGACCATGCCTCTGCATTCACAGGAAATAGCTAGTTAGTACCCCCACCCTATTTCCTGTGGGTGGTGATGAAACAGAGGGAGGAGTTTGAACAGAACAAGACTGCTGTTCCATCCCAGCAAGCCAAATAATGGGGGGGGGGGGGGGGGGCAAAAACAATGCAAATGCAATGCATAAAACTGCACTCCAGTCATTGTAAAAATATTAGCCCGAACTAGTTCTCTAATTTTCATAATGCTGGTATGAAGTAATTCTATGACCATCATGGGACACTGGAGTCCTCATAAAAGCTTTAGCTCAAGTTATAGTTTTGCTTAAAGTGAACTAAGCAGCTCCTGGTTTCAAATAGCTGCAAGGGCTGCCATTGTTCAGAAGCTCAATCCCTGCTGTTTTACAACTAGCATTGTCCAGGCTAGGTGTGAAATTCTTCAACTGTAACTGATGTTTTCGGTTTGAAGTACAATGGGGGTTTGTTTGTGGTTAGTTAAGTCTAATGAGGTGATTTCTTATGTGTTCCACAATCTCCTGCTCAGCGACCGCAGGTCCTTTGCGGACGGACAAAGTGGCTATTTTAACCCTTAGATGTAAAAAAAAATGAGGTAAATTGAACGTTTTTTTTAATAATAAACCACATTTTTAGAATGCATTTTTAATTTGCTATAGAGCTGCCCTGGGTGTTAAAAATGATGCTCGGTTCACTTTAAAGTGGACCTGACCTCTTGCATAGGACTGAAGAAATACATAGATGAATGCATCCTGTACAGTGGCTTGCAAAAGTATTCGGCCCCCTTGAAGTTTTCCACATTTTGTCACATTACTGCAACAAACATGAATCAATTTTATTGGAATTTCACGTGAAAGACCAATACAAAGTGGTGTACACGTGAGAAGTGGAATGAAAATCATACATCATTCCAAACATTTTTTACAAATAAATAACTGCAAAGTGGGGTGTGCGTAATTATTCGGTCCCCTGAGTCAATACTTTGTAGAACCACCTTTTGATGCAATTACAGCTGCCAGTCTTTTAGGGTATGTCTCTACCAGCTTTGCACATCTAGAGACTGAAATCCTTGCCCATTCTTCTTTGCAAAACCGCTCCAGCTCAGTCAGATTAGATGGACAGCGTTTGTGAACAGCAGTTTTCAGATCTTGCCACAGATTCTCGATTGGATTTAGATCTGGACTTTGACTGGGACATTCTAACACATGAATATGTTTTGTTTTAAACCATTCCATTGTTGCCCTGGCTTTATGTTAAGTATCGTTGTCCTGCTGCAAGGTGAACCTCTGCCCCAGTCTCAAGTTTTTTGCAGACTCCAAGAGGTTTTCTTCCAAGATTGCCCTGTATTTGGCTCCATCCATCTTCCCATCAACTCTGACCAGCTTCCCTGCCCCTGCTGAAGAGAAGCACTCCCAGAGCATGATGCTGCCACCACCATATTTTGACAGTGGGGATGGTGTGTTCTGAGTGATGTGCAGTGTTCGTTTACCACCACACATAGCGTTTAGCATTTTGGTCTCATCTGACCAGAGCACCTTCTTCCACATGTTTGCTGTGTCCCCCACATGGCTTGTGGCAAACTGCAAACGGGATTTCCTATGCTTTTCTGTTCACAATTGCTTTCTTCTTGCCACTCTTCCATAAAGGCCAACTTTGTGCAGTGCACGACTAATAGTTGTCCTATGGACAGATTCCCTCACCTGAGCTGTAGATCATCCAGAGTCACCATGGGCCTCTTGACTGCATTTCTTATCAGCGCTCTTCTTGTTCAGCCTGTGAGTTTAGGTGGACGGCCTTGTCTTGGTAGGTTTACAGTTGTGCCATATGCCTTCCATTTCTGAATGATCACTTGAACAGTGCTCCGTAGGATGTTCAAGGCTTTGGAAATCTTTTTGTAGCCTAAGCCTGCTTTAAATTTCTCAATAACTTTATCCCTGACCTGTTCTTTAGATTTCATGGTGTTGTTGCTCCCAAGATTCTCTTAGACAACCTCTGAGGCCGTCACAGAGCAACTGTATTTGTACTGACATTAGATTACACACAGAAGCGCTCTATTTAGTCATTAGCACTCATCAGGCAATGTCTATGGGCAACTGACTGCACTCAGACCAAAAGGGGCTGAATAAATACGCACACACCACTTTGATTTGTAAAAAAAAAATTGGAATCCTGTATGATTTTTGTTCCACTTCTCATGTGTACACCACTTTGTATTGGTCTTTCACGTGGAATTCCAATAAAATTGGTTCATGTTTGTGGCAGTAATTGTGAGAAAACGCGGAAGCACCGCCGCATGCACCTCTAGCAGGGCTCCGCGTCCAGCGCGGCAGCTGATGCAGCTGCTCACTCGTCTTTGTGTCTGCCTGAAGGCGGAGGAACCGCCGCATGCGCTGGTGGCATGGCGGCGGATTCCGCGTGCAGCGCAGCGGGCATTTCACAACAAAGTTCTGGTATGGCTGGGAGCTGTAGTCCACATAGGTTTAGGTGGACGCGCGCGCTGGGAGGAAGAGCTTTATGTCAGTCAGTGGGGGATCAGCTGACCAAGCTGGTCAGCTGACGCCAGAAATGGTTGCCATTGGTCCAGCACTTGGGGGAGGCGCTGGAGAGCGCTAAACTATATATATACTGGTGGCTGGGCATTTGCTGGTTGTCTGCTGTTGCGATCACTACGTGGTAGCACTCAGACCTTTTGTCAGTATCTGTGTTATTTGCTAGACCAGTTTCCAAGGTGTTGATGACCAAGGAGCTCACACCTTAGTCTAGGAATCCTGTTAACATCTGTGTTATAGTCTAGACCAGTTCTGGGGTGTTGATGATCTAGGAGCTCACACCTTAGTCTAGGCATTGTTGATTATTTGTTATGACCTTCTGCTTTCCTGACCACTCTTCAGTTTCCTGATTCGGTACTTCGCTATATCTGATACTCTGTTGCCAAACCCTGCTCGTTTTAGGACTACCGAATCAGTCTCCTGTCTATGTACCTTATCTGTCTGTGTGTTATCGACCTGGCTTGCCCGACCTCGAGAACTAACTTCCCTGTTGGAAGATAGTTCACAGACCTGTCAGTGACACTTCACCTTTGGTGTCACTCACTCTCTGGTCCTTCCCACTCTCAGCCTGGCTCCGCCCCTTGGGGAAGCATCAGACCTTTGGAAGGAACCAGATCTCTAAGCAGTATCTCGTACTGCCTAGCACCTTCTATACGGGTGCTCTCCTCAAAGTATTACTGTTGCACCAAACACTCATACTACTCAGGTGTCCAGAGGTTAGAGATATATCTGATTATCGGTGATACTGCAGATCATTAATAATCGGGTATATATCTGTATTCTCAGTGATACTGCAGATCACCGGTAATCAGATCCTCTCTGTGTTACACCGATCGTTACAGTAATGTGACAAAATGTGGAAAACTTCAAGGGGGCCGAATACTTTTGCAAGCCACTGTATGTATTTAGAGAGTTTAGCCTGGTTTATTCCCCCTCATTTGTGTCTAATCACAAATTGTAATCTGAGCTCTTCCCTTTGTCACATGACTGCCATGGCAGAGATGGCAGATAAGGCAATTTGAAAGCACAGGAGGTTAACAGTATGTTTACTTCCATGAATCAGGATGTAGAAACAGTGCAAATTTATTTTAGGATATGTATCGGGTGTAACAAAGAAATGTTTTTTTTTTTGTTTAAAGGTTATTATGCTGTTTGTGTATCTTTTAGAGCAGAGAGGCCATTCTGAGTTCAGGTGTGCTTTAATAACAACAATGTTTATTTGATAAACATTGTCACAATAATCATTGGACATACTAAATTCACTAAGCTATCTTTTAATGCTTTCGGCCTTCTAGTTTTAGGGGCTCTTTGTGAGCTTTGTCTGTAATGTGGGTTTTCTTTGCACAATCAAAAATGAGAGGAGAACGCCGGCGCATACCACTAAGGCTGCATCTGAAATGACCACCAGCTCAGTGTGCAGCACCTAAATAGATTTTATGCACCCTTTGCATTCAATTCAGATGCAAATCATATGCAAATCTGCTACTACTTATTATGCAAACAGGAAACTCAGGAGGATGGGCTGGGAGCAGCTAACCTGACAGTTACATAGTTACAAAGTTAAGAAAAGGTGGGGGGAAAGGCTGCGCATCCCTAAACACATGTTGCAATTGAATGGTTAATCGCACAGGCATACACCGCCTCTGTCAGACTGAAAAATGCATGCCCTGCATCCAAGACAAATGCTAACATTTATTAAACTAGGAGGAACTTTAGCTTCCAATATGGTTTTCATGCAAAGTATATTATACTAGACACTTGCGCCACGGTGAGGCAAACCTCTGGGCAAGTGACCTAACATAAATTTAAAACCTTGGGAGCAGCTAAGGTGCTGCACACTGAGCTGGTGGTCATTTCAGATGCAGCCTTAGTGGTATGCGCTGGCGTTCTCCTCGCTTTTCAACAAAATGTAAGTTACACACTTTTTTTGCTTAGCTGCTCCCAAGGTTTTAAATTTAGGTTAGGTCACTTGCCCGGAGGTTTGCCTCACCGTGGCGCAAGTGTCTAGTATAATATACTTTGCATGAAAACCATATTGGAAGCTCAAGTTCCTCCTAGTTTAATAAATGTTAGCATTTGTCTTGGATGCAGGGCATGCATTTTTCAGTCTGACAGAGGCAGTGTATGCCTGTGCGATTAACCATTCAATTGCAACATGTGTTTAGGGATGCGCAGCCTTTCCCCCCACCTTTTCTTAATCAAAAATGAGAAACTGGCGCAATTTGGGAGCAAGAATTTGGCACAAAAAATGTTAGCATATTCCTGAATTTTATGCTTCACTCGACTTAAAGAGACTCTGAAGCGTCATTAAAAATCGCTTTTTACCTTATAATCAACATGAGCATGACTGCCCCTGCTAAAACGCCGCTATCCCGCGGCTGAACGAGGGGCCGTTACCCCCCCCCCCAAATCCCCTCCATTGTTTCCGGGCAGCGCTTCCTGTTGAGGCAGGGCTAATGGCTGCAGCCCTGCCTCTCAGCGCGTCTATCAGCGCTGATCGACGCCTCTCCCCTGCCCCTCTGTCTTCCTTCACTGAGAGGGGCAGGGGAGAGGCGGAGATCTTCCGGGTGATAGACGCGCATGGAGGCAGAGCTACAGCCATTAGCTCTGCCTCCATGAGCATCAAAATCTACAACCAAGTTGGTCATGGATTTTGCAGGGGGGGGGGGGATTTGGGGGGTAAAGTCCCCTCGTTCAGCCGTGGGATAGTGACGTTTTAGCAGGGGCAAACATGCCCATGTTGATTATAAGTTAAAAAGCTATTTTTAATGTTGCTTCAGAGTCTTTTTAATGGGGCTAATATCTGAATTACCGGATATTGTTTTATAGATATAAACTTTTCTTGCCCTCACTGAAACATAATGTGCATAAGCTTAAACCTCCCTTGTGTGCCTTGAGAAAAATGTGCATTAGGAAACTGCGAAGGGGACATTGAGATATTCACATAATTATAAAATGTAGGCTGATTAGACAATCTGTTATTTTTCACTCATTTAAACCTTGCTCAGTTGTGTTAAATGTTGTGCCGTATACAGGCTCATTAATGCACATAACTGAATCTCCCCCCCCCCCCACCCTCTGCGTACTAATGCTGGCAAAGTCCCTGCTCATTATTTTAGTGACTCAGAAATCACAACAGACTTTGGGGGAGGGACTTCACTACAATGATAGTGTGTACTACAGGGCTGGGTCCATGACACTATGTGGCTGGGTCCATGACATCTCTCGGCAACCAATAACTTTGTATTGCTGACTACAGTCATTGGGCTTGGCCAACTACCCTGAAGAACCATATACTACAAATACTTTTGTTCGTTTGTAAATGAAACCCTTTTTATGGAAAGCTAAACACATTTATTACTCATAACTTGATTTTTTTTAATTTATTTTTAAATCTCATCAGCTTCAATGGACTAGCCTAATTTAACTAAAGGGGATTTGCATAGTCATCATATTAGTAATAGGTTATTTTTGTTGCCTTCTGTTGACTAATAAAGTTTGCAGATGATTTTGTGCCGTACTCAGGAGATGTAGTATAATGTGTTTTGGGGTGTATTTTTACTCATACCCATGCTGGGTGGGAGAAATATCTCTGTAAATGGACAATTGTGTGTAAAAATAAATAAAAAATCTCATTTACAGAGATATTTCTCCCACCCAGCACGGGTATGTGTAAAAATACACCCCAATGCACATTCTATTTCTCCTGAGCACGGCGATACCGTGTGTGACACTTTTTTGTAGCCTAAGTGCGCTAAGGGGCCCAAAATCCTATCAGCACCTTTAGGCTTTATAGGGGTGCTTACAATTTAGCACCCCCCAAAATGCCAGGACAATAAACACACCCCACAAATGACCCCATTTTGGAAAGTAGACGCCCCAAAGTTTTCAGAGAGGGGCATGGTGAGTCCGTGGCAGATTTCCCTTTTTTTTGTCACAAGTTAGCAGAAATGGAAACTTTTTTTTTTTTTTTACTTTTTTTTTATTTTTTATTTGTCAGTGTCATTTTCCGCTAACTTGTGACAAAAAATAAAATCTTCTATGAACTCACCATGCCTCTTAGTGAATACTTTGGGATGTCTTCTTTCTAAAATGGGGTCATTTGGGGGGTATTTATACTATCCTGGAATTCTAGCACCTCATGAAACATGACAGTTGCTCAGAAAAGTCAGAGATGCTTCAAACTGGAGAAATTCACTTTTTGCACCATAGTTTGTAAACACTATAACTTTTAACCAAACAAAAAAAAATCCAATAAGTGTCTATTTATTGATCAAAGAAATGTATCACAATAAATTTAGACAAAAATGTATACATAAAATTTACTTTATTTGAAAAATGTCAGCACAGAAAGTAAAAAAAAATAAATCATTTTTTTGACAAAATTCGTCTTTTTTGATTAATATAATAAAAACTAAAAATCACAGCAGCAATCAAATAGCACCAAAAGAAAGCTGTATTAGTGACAAGAAAAGGAGGTAAAATTCATTTAGATGGTAGGTTGTATGACCGAGCAATAAACCGTTAAAGTTGCAGTGGTCTGAATGGAATAAAAAGTGTCTGGTCCTTTAGGGGTTTTAAGACTGCAGTCCTTAAAGGGACTCTAACAAAAATGTCATTATTGTGTTTTCTACCATCCTACAAGTTCCTAAACCTATTATAATGTGCTCTGGCTTACTGCAGCACATCAAATCAAATCAAAGATAGCTTTACTGGCATGACCAAGATTCATTACAGGTATTGCCAAAGCAAGGGGAAATAGGGGAGATTGGAGGGGGTGGGGTAGGGGGACAATGGCTAAGCAGTCTGTGGACATTTTTTATTTTTTTATTATTACCATCTCTGTAATAAATCATCTTATCTTTCCCCTGTCGGACTTGTCATCCTGTGTCTGGAAGCATCCTGTGTCTGGAAGGCTGCCAACTCTTCAGTGTGATCTGCTATGCATGCCCCCTCTATGCACACTCCCGTGTGTGTGTGTGTGTGTGTGTGTGTGTGTGTGTGTGTGTGTGTGTGTGTGTGTGTGTGTGTGTGTTATTTACATTAGCCAGCTTTTCTCTGCTCTCATCTTTTAAAAGCAAGAAGTTTTAAATCAGGATGATACCATTTATTGGCTAACTACAAATGAATAAGAATAAACAAGCTTTCCGCCTTGCAGCCTTCGTCAGGTTTACATCCTGTTAGTTTGCAAGCTGGTGGTACAGACAGCTTATATACATGCAACATCAAAAGGGAAAACAGATATTTTTTTCAAGCATAAATACGTCATTAAGATGCCTTAATTCAAACAGAACATCTAAATGGGTTAAGATAAGGATCCTTGTTTACTCCATTGCTCACAGACCTGGTATTAGGATTGACCCAGAGGTATCGTAAATTCTTAGTTCACAAGTTCAGCTAGAGTGGCTGAGGCAGTTTAGATATCATCAATCTCATACCAATATAGAAAGTTGTTGTCCTTATTCAAACCCTTCTCCACAGCTTTGAACCAATTTATAAATTTTGTTTCTGCTATTAATCGGTCATTTGACGTTTTGAAGCCGCCCTTCAGGGCAGGGACACGAAGATCATCCATGCTATGTCCGTTGGACCGAAAGTGTGTAGCAACTGGGAGTCCAGATTTGGTATCATTAATAGTGTGCCTGTGTCCATTCATACGTTTGCGCAGAGTTTGTCCAGTTTCTCCCACGTACATAACATTGGGGCATTTAGCACACATGATCAGATATACCAGATTGGTGGACCCACAGGAAAATTTACCTTGTACTCTGTACTCCTGTTGTGAACCTGGTATCGTTACCCTGTCAGTGGAGTAAATGTGTTTGCAGGTCCCACATATTTTTTGTCGGCAGGGTGATGTTCCGTTTTGTTGAGGCCTATTAAAAGAGCTCCTGACAATCATCTGTTTTAGATTGTGTGGTTGCCGATATGACAAGAGTGGAGGTTTAGGGAATATCGTTCTCAGTCTGTGATCCTTGTGTAAAATGGGATGAAGTTCCTTAGCAATCCTCCTTAAGATTTCCAGGTGTGGGTAGTAGGTGACAACCAAAGGGTTATATATAAGCAAAAACATTCTGGTTTTGCTTATATTTCAGGAGTTCAGTCCTGGGGATGTTGCTGGCTTTCCTGCTTTGGGCCTCAGCCATGAGAGGACTGTAACCTTGTTTAATGAAAGTGTTCTTAAGGTGATCCAGGTGCTTGTCTCTGTCCATCCTGTCAGAACAAATCCGGTTGTGCCTTATAGCTTGGCTGTAAATTATAGAGTTCTTAATGTGCTTGGGATGAAAACTGTCATATCTTAGGTATGTGGGACGGTCTGTACGTTTGCGATACACAGAGGTTTGTATGTTGTTACCCCTGATGTATATGGTGGTGTCCAGAAAGTTTATCTCTGTGTGAGAGTAGGTAAGTTTCAATTTGATTGTAGGATGGAAGGCATTGAAGTTCCTGTGGAACTGGAGAAGATCATCCTCACTTGCGGACCAGAGGATTAAAATATCATCAATGAAGCGGAAGTAGACCAAGGGTTTTATGCCACATGCATTGAGGTATTCTTCTTCGATTTTGGCCATGAATAGATTTGCATACTGTGGAGCAAATCGCGAACCCATTGCCACGCCCATCTGCTGTAAATGGAGGTCCTGTCCAAAGGTGAAATAATTATGAGTGAGAATTAATTTGATCTTATCTTTTACAAGCTGGATAAATCCTCTGTTCACATACTGATGAGTCACATACTGCAGAATTACAGACAACCGGGCAGAGCTGTCTGCAAGAGTAAACGAACAATCAGCTTCAGTGAGCTGCAGGGGGAAAGAAACACACAAATGATCTCTTGAGATTCAAAAGGAAGGCTGTATACAGCCTGATTGTGTATGGATGTATTTTCTATGTGTGGACATACTGTACATCAACCTACTTCCTGTTTTGGTGGCCATTTTGTTTGTTTACAAACAAACTTTTTAAAACTGTTTTTGTCTACTTTTAATGCGGCGGGGAGCCGCAAAATTGTGACAGAGGGTAATAGATGTCCCCTAACACACTGGTATGTTTACTTTTGTGTGATTTTAACAATACAGATTCTCTTTAAGTGGTTAAAAAAGCTTTTTCATTTTCATATAGGTTCCGTTGAAGCGCAAACACTCAGAAAATGGTGCAGGACCCGCGTTTGTGATTGGATAAAAAGCTCAATGCTCATGTGAAAACACTCGCATTAGAATTCATTAGACGAGTGCTTTTAAAGCACTTTTTAAGAAAATGCGCTTAAAAAAAAGCTCAAAGTGCTGATAGTGTGAACAAGCCCTCATTGCTGCTCAGCAGAAAGCTTAAAGGGAGCATGTACTGAGTAAAATTATTTAAAATAAACACATGAGGTAACCTTAAATGAACATTAAATAGTTAGCTCGCCATCAGTTCCTCTCAGAAGCTCACCATTTTCTTATGACAATGATCCCTTCCAGTTCTGACAACATTTTGTCAGAACTGAAATATATCAGTTGCTGTCAGTTATAGCTGAGTGGACAACTGATGTGCCCGGTAATGTCCATATTTCCCTATGGCTCAAGTGGGCCACAGGAGAGGAGAAAGAGATTGATGAGTAGACTACATGGGAGGTAAGTATAACTTGTGTATGTTTTACTTTTAATTTTCAGTTCAGGTTTTCTTTAAGCTAACATGTATGTACATGGACATATGAAGCAATCTCAAAACATTGGTTAAGGTAAGCATGTGACTGTAAAATACATAGATGGCTTTAGGAGCATCATTTTTTTTCTAACGGATTTCATGTAGTTTTAGTTTTAACGTTTATTGTGGATATCCTCTAGTTAAAGGCACCTGTTGCCATAATCGTCTGAATTGTTCACACAGAAAAGTGTTTGGCAGAAGCACCCTGGAAGTAATCTGTTTTACATATCAGATGTGCTATTTATCCTGTACTTTGTACGAGTTTCATTTTATTCCTTCTCAATCGCAGAAAATAAAAGCACTGGCATTAGTGGAATGTTTAGTCATTTACTGGTAAATCTGCTGCATTTTGATGATCTATAGGGAAAATATTTGCGTGGATTTTACAGAACAGTATTGTATGTTAAAAAGAAAAACCTTGTTGTGAATACACATTTGAGCCTTTTTTTTTAAGGCAGTTTCCATAAGGTGACTGATCTGTTAAGGCCCGTTTCCACTTGTGCGGTTGGAATTGCCACGGTAAAAATTTGCATGCGGATGCGAATTTCGCATGCGGGTATATGTGAATTTTCATGCGAATTTGCATATGATTTCCCATGGATGACGATGTATGCGAATTTAACCATTGCAGTGCCTGTGTGCTTTTCCATTTATTCCATGCGGAATCGTATGCGAATTCACATGAAAATTCACATAGCAATACCGCATGCGAATTCCCTATTAAATACATTGTATGCGATTCATATAGCGGTATGCGAATTCTGATGGCTCTGCCATGCAGATTTTTTTCTGCACAGAAAAACGCAAAGGAATCTTGACAAGTGGAAACAGTCCTTTCCACTTGTATTGGCTATGCGAATTTGCATGGGGCAAACGCATGCGAATTTGCGATTGTGAAAACGGGCCCTTAAGCTTTTCAGTAGCATTTACCAGCACAGTCTGTGTGTTCCTGACACACCCAAGTGAATGGGGCTTTTCCTGCTTGTGTGACAAGACTATAAAGGGGCCCATACACTCAGCCAATTTTTGGCCAATTGATTGGTCGATTGCAAATCGATTGACCAAACGACCGATTTGCAGCCAATTTCAATCGATCTGACATGATGGAAAATCTAGGTCGATCTGAAGACATTGCTTATCAATTCGCATTGGACCTAATGGAAATCTGATGGCAAAAAAATGCCGGCAGAACGATTTTCAATAGATTTCAAACTGAAATCTATTGGAAATCTGTTTCCAGTAAAAAAAGTTCCTAAACACATCAGATAGATCAGAAATCGAACGAGTGTATGGCCACCTTAAGGTTAGCTGTTAAAACATTTCACTGCATTTATCTTAAAAATGGGAAATGCTTATTAACCCTGTTATGAACAGATTCTAGATAGCCATACACGTCTCTACAGAAGGTAATACACTTGTAAGATAGGCAGGTCCATAAATATTGGGACATCAACACAATTTTAACATTTTGGCTCTATACACAACCACAATGTTTTTGAAATGAACATGATGTGCTTTAACTGCAGACTGTCAGCTTTGATTTGAGGGTATTAACATCCAAATCAGGTGAACGGTGTAGGAATTACAACTGTTTGCACATGTCCCCCACTTGTTAAGGGGTAAAAAGTAATGGGACAGAATAATAATCATAAATCAAACTTTCACTTTTTAATACTTGGTTGCAAATCCTTTGCAGTCAATTACAGCCTGGAGTCTGGAACGCATTGACATCACCAGATGCTGGGTTTCATCCCTGGTGATGCTCTGCCAGGCCTCTACTACCACTGTCTTCAGTTACTGCTTGTTCTTGGTGCATTTTCCCTTTCAGTTTTGTCTTTAGCAAGTGAAATGCGTGCTCAATGGGATTCAGGTCAGGTGATGGACTTCGCTATTGTATACTATTCCACAACCAAAGAGTTTTTGAAGGGAAAAAAGTGGAATGTTATGCAATGGCCAAGTCAATCACCTGACCTGAATCCGATTGAGCATGCATTTCACTTGCTGAGGACAAAACTGAAAGGAAAATGCCCCAAGAACAAGCAGTAAGGCCCAGTGCACGCTGGGCGGATCCGCCGGCCGCATCCGCTTGAAAATCCACGTGGCTAATGTATCTCTATGGGCTGGTGCACACCAGCGGTTTTTAGCAAGCCGCACACGTGCCTCTTGCTGCACGTTTGCGGTTTGCTTAAAACCTCAAACCGCCGGTGTGCACCAGCCCATAGAGATACATTAGCCACGTGGATGCTGATGCGGATGCGGCCGGTGGATCTCATACAAAATCCGCTCGGTGTGCACCCGGCAAATATCGGCTCTCTGCTCCCAAAACCACTAGCGTTTTGACGATCTACTAGCGCTTTTGGTGTGCACTGGGCCTAACTGAAGACAGTGGTAGTAGAGGCCTGGCAGAGCATCACCAGGAATGAAACCCAGCGTCTGGTGATGTCTGTGCGTTCCAGACTTCAGGCTGTAATTGACTGCAAAGGATTTGCACCCAAGTATTAAAAAGTGAAAGCTTGATTTGATTATTATTATTATCCTGTCCCATTACTTTTGATCCCTTAACAAGTCTGTAGCTTATATGCAAAAAGTTGTCAAAATGCTAGTGGTCAAACCACAGGTGTGCACCAGCCCATGGAGATACATTAGCCACGCGGATTTTCAAGCGGATGCGGCCGGCGGATCCGCCCAGTGTGCACTGGGCCTTACTGCTTGTTCTTGGGGCATTTTCCTTTCAGCTTTGTCCTCAGCAAGTGAAATGCATGCTCAATCGGATTCAGGTCAGGTGATTGACTTGGCCATTGCATGACATTCCACTTTTTTCCCTTCAAAAACTCTTTGGTTGTGGAATAGTATACAATGGCGAAGTCCATCACCTGACCTGAATCCCATTGAGCACGCATTTCACTTGCTAAAGACAAAACTGAAGGGAAAATGCACCAAGAACAAGCAGTAACTGAAGACAGTGGTAGTAGAGGCCTGGCAGAGCATCACCAGGGATGAAACCCAGCATCTGGTGATGTCAATGCGTTCCAGACTCCAGGCTGTTATTGACTGCAAAGGATTTGCAACCAAGTATTAAAAAGTGAAAGTTTGATTTATGATTATTATTCTGTCCCATTACTTTTTACCCCTTAACAAGTGGGGGACATGTTCAAACAGTTGTAATTCCTACACCGTTCACCTGATTTGGATGTTAATACCCTCAAATTAAAGCTGACAGTCTGCAGTTAAAGCACATCATTTCAAATCCATTCTGGTTGTGTATAGAGCCAAAAATGTTAGAATTGTGTCGATGTCCTCCCAATATTTATGGACCTGACTGTATATTCATTCTAAAGGTGGCCATGCAATAAAATTGAGTAAAAACAGTTTTACAGTCGTATGGAATTTTATTTATGTATTTTATGCTTTGCCTCGAGCGAGAGATGTGATCACATTTCCCATTTTTATGGATTTAAGCCAACTGGGAGTGGCTGATTTATCTGGTCAATAGTTATGAAAATTGAAAAGGCTAGAGTGCCAAGATTTTAATCGTGTGTATGATGCATTGGTCAGACTTTTCAACTGTTACAATCAGTCAGAAATATTTATTATAATGCTTGAATTGAAAAGACATAAACAATTGTATGTTGTGTGCCACCTTAAAGAGAAACTCCAACCTAGAATTGAACTTTATCCCAATCAGTAGCTGATACTCCCTTTTACATGAGAAATATAATGCTTTTCACAAACAGACCATCAGGGGGCGCTGTATGACTGATTTTGTGCTGAAACCCCTCCCACAAGAAGCTCTGGGACCGCGGTACTCTGGGCAAACTGCCACAATGTAACAAGGTTCACAGACAGGAAATGGCTGTTTACAGCTGTCTCTAACAGCCAAAACAGCTAGGAGCAGTTACATAACCTGCCCACAGTAAAAATGTCACCATGTAATAAATGTCAGAATGTAAATCGGGGAGAGGAAAGATTTTACAATGGGCAAACACTGACTAAATCATTTATACATAATTATGGTTAAAAAATTGAAGCACTTTTTTTACTACATTATTTTCACTGGAGTTCCTCTTTAAGCCAATTGTGAGAGATAACATTGTAGTATATGTATTGGCATATTTTCTAAAATGATTTACACTTATACTTCCATGATCAGTTTATCAGTTCCAGTATATACTTTGCATAAGACGTACCCATTCAATGTCGGCCAACATATTTGCACTGCATTAGTTTAGGTGCTGGAGAGCCCAGCTCACATTTTGTCACCTTCATTTTCAGTCTAATAAATGCCTGTCTGTGTATTTTGTAAATGAGGAGAACTTACTATATGGAAAAAGTGACCATAGGTAGTCCCCGACTTGCAACCCACCAGTACAAATGACATGAAAATGGATTCTGTGGGAACAAGTTAAAAATAATAATTATAATAATCCAAACATTTGTATAGCGCTTTTCTCCTGTCTGACTCAAAGCACTCAAGCTGGGATGCACTTAAGAGGCCACCTTGCAGTGTTAGGGAGTCTTGCCTTGAACTCTTTACTGAACAGGTACTGATCCTAGCCAGGATTCAAACCCTAGTCTCCCATGTCAAAGGCAGTGCCCTTAACCAGTACTCTATCCAGCAACTAAAGACCTTGTAGCTTTTGACACTGAGCGGACCGAGATGGTACAGTGTTCCAACTTGAGAACAGATTCAGGTTAAAAACAAACCTTCTATCTCGTTGAACCTGGGACTACCTGTATATAATTGACACAATACATACAATAAATCATGCTGTTGTGTTAATAAGTTTCCCAAAAAACATTGACAAAATCGAATGTCCCTACCACATTCTAGGTAAGGATATTAGATTGTGAGCCCCACTGAAGAGCAGCTAGTGATGTTATTCATGTGATGCATCCTGTAATGCACTGTAAAATACTGTCAGCATTACATAAATGCATAATAGTAATTTTATTCCATAAGAAATGCATCTAGGTACTCTTAAAGGATTCAAGGATGCCTACTTTTGAAATTATAATTAAGCATTAGCTCTTCACTTATGCGTTTTATATGTCAATAATGATTTTGTTTGTGTGCCACATGTAGTAACATGAATACAAGTTCTCATTGAATGTGATCACAATGTACAAAATAAATGGCCTGTGCCTCATGAACATTTGTAGGTGCAAGTTTCTTTTTATTTGGGACTGCTCAACTGCTGACCTGAAACACAAATGGGACCCCAAATGTGGACATGTTGGAAAAGACTCATGGTTGTATAATGAAAAACATTCTTTGAAGCCTCCTGAGTCTCACTCAGCGAAACGACATCTGCTTCACTCCTTGAAACTTCTGCTCCAGCATTGTTTACAGATGCAAATGATTCATTGGTCAAAACAGCTGCAGCTTCATACTTGACCAAATGGTCTATCCTTGCAATAGAATCATGGCTGCAGGGACAGATGCCCTGCCATTCAAAGGAATAATTAAAATAAATACAATGGAGGAATAGAATGAAATCTGAATGGCTTTGTGGAACTTATAATTCTTGAGTCTCTAGGCCTCCATAAATATACATTGCCACAGGTGTATTGGTCATAATATGAAATGGTCAGGAAAATGTGGCATCCACGTTTAAGATGTTTTGTCTTTTGTTTTGTTTTTTCATCTCATTAACTTAAGATTTTTTTAGTTACACATCTGCACTCCACAAGATCTGATTTATAGCGGTGTCACAGTGCATTGTAAGAAAATTAATGGTCAGATTGGAGATCAGCTGCAGAAGCAGAAAAACATGCTTATAAACGATCAGTTTCATCCAGCTTTTATTTACAGTTGCAGTGCATATTTTGTACAGTTGTTGATAGCTTGTTCTTTGTCACCAGATTGCTTAGCCTTTTTACTTCCTTTTTATGAAATGTAGCATTGTTAGTATAAATAGCCCAGGTGATCGTATGTGCTGTGTAATCTGTGCATCCTTCTCCAGATATAGCTTCTACCGAGAAAATAAAAGCTTCCGCCAGCATGCCTGTCATCTGACACTCCTCCTTTAGTAATACTTGCATGTCTGTCTTACAGTAGTTGCTCTGACAACCACATGCAAGTTAATAGGCGATCTGCCAGGATGGATAGACTATTATAGCACAGCACAACAAAGCTGAAAAATCTTCACTAGTAGCTGTTTGATGGTAACCTTTTCTATTAGGGAGGGGGAGATGCTGTGCATGGTTGACATGCAGGTATTGTTCTTCAGTGACCACAAACAGAATGGCAGTGCTTTTATGTAGGGCTAGCTCTGAATATAATATACAGAGAAATTAAATGTTAGATTAGCTCCTTCTATTAACATTAAGCCAAAAAGTCTCTTTTGTTTTTCAAAGGCTTTCATTTTTTTTTTTTTTTTTTTTTTTGCGGTTTTGATTACTTACATAGATAAAGATTCTTGTTTTACCACATATAAAAAACTGTAAATTAATATAAACTGGTGGGTGGATCCTACATTTTAATTATAGCAGGAGAAATATTTGTGGCTAAACCTATTTTGTGACTCGTATTTCATTAGCTTTATTGTTTACAGACTTCATTTCTAATGCAGAATATCTAATAAAAAAAAGTGTGATCATTTTGTGTGATTAATCCTTTCAGGCATGAGTTGATGGTCTCAATCTTTTGAGAACTGTCTCTTTATAACCCCTGACCTTTGTTCTTATAAAGTCAACATCCAAGGGCAGGAGATTAAGGCAGTTTAAAGACTAGAGTGGGAAGTGAAACGGAAAAATTAGCTTGCATGTTTAGGGTGCAAACATCAAAGTCCAAAAAATGTGCCTGTTGTGAACCTTATGTAAGACCTTATAATCTATTGTAGGTTTAGGGTGGCTACTACCTCTGTTGCCGTGAGCCCTAATATTAAGGTTTTAATTTTTTTTATTTAATTTTTTAATATGATCTATAACCTTTGACACTATAAAAACATTATAAAATTTTGCTGCAAAAAAGAATACATGTGTTATCCTAGTTAATCACAATCTCATATAATTTTGGTAAGATTTTTCATCTTTCCCTGTTTTAATTTCAGATCTAATTTATTTTTAGAATTGTAAATGAAGTTAATCTTAGATCAGCATTCATGTATAAAATAAGTATTTTTTTTAACTATAATTTCTATTGAGTAATCTAAGGTGTGCCATGACAAAGGTAAAAACTCTGTATTTGTAGGTATCCAGCATGTTTTTGTAAAAAAATTTATGTATTTTTTTTTTTTATGGCTTTTGTTGCATTATTGGATATTTTTTAGCGTTCTGAACCCTACAGCCTGCTGCACCACGATAATCATCTGAAAATGTAATTTTGTGATGGGATGGCTAGTTTGCCAACTTTTTATTCCCATTTTTAAGTTTAGGCATGATTGTAAAATTTACATCTTCTTAATTACATTTAGATTTTGTTCTACAAATGCAACTGAGCTGTTGCTAATTCCTAGTGGGCCAGATAGAACACAGCAGCATCACACGTTTCAATAGAAACGTGTGTTGAGTAGCATTAATCTATTATGCAAATTTGGTTTTCTGCACTTTTTTTTTTTTATCCTTGGACTAAGGCGTTTCTGTTGAAGCTGTAATTGTATTATTTGAAAATCCACTAAAAGGGCAGATGTCTGCATAGCCTTGTTTTGAAAGCTTACGGTTCGTAATAGAACTATTGTCATAGAAATGTTATGCACTCTTCTGATTTAAAATTGGTCAGTGGTTCACATATTTATAGGTCACCGTTAGCAAATTCTGCTTTGTATTATCTCTGATATTTTTTTTTTTTTTTATTGGTTTGCACCCGAGTATAATTCTGGAGAGCATTTATAAACTTTCTGTGTGATTGGATGTTATTTATTTAGGTACTTGCAAAGGGTACCCGAACTGAGCTAACTTCATGAACCTGGAAATGTGCCTACATCATGCACCGCTTAATAACACTGTGTTAACACTCGACCTACTGCTTACACATCGAAATTGCTCAGCGCTGGCCTAACCATCCCCTCCTCCTCCATTGGAGGCTGCACAACCAATTGCTGCTACACAGACTCTGAGCTTGAACTTCTGGGACATTTGGGGGCAGGAGTGAACATGGCAGCCATGTGCACTGGACATCTCTTGTTCAACATTGCCTAACTCTGAGTCGGTGCATTGGAGTGACTCGGGACCCCATGCAAACAAACGGCAAGACCTTTGGCTTTACCCCACTGGGTCACACCCTGCACCCCCCCCCCCAATTTTTTTATATATACACTCTGCCCTCTTGAATCAACAAACCTAAATGGACCCCCCCCCCCCCTGCCCTTAGCAAAAGACATGGCATTCTGCTAATCCCTAAAAATAAGTAGACAGAGTACCCCCCCCCCCCCCCCCATGATATTTGCCTCCCAAATCGCCGTGTCGGATAGATTTGCCTCACAAAGCCCAAATGTCAGTGGTGGGCACATGTAAGTAAAAACAAACACTGGCTCTTTGTGACAGCATTGAGCATTGCAGCCAGTGAATCTCCTGCATGCCAGCCATTAGACTGTAATATAATGAAGTATTCGGTGATGTGGCTGCAACACATGCATCCACAACATCAGAAACTCCCATTCTAGACGGCAGGGCAGTTTCTAGGCTAAAATGCACCCAGGGCGAGGGTGTAAAAATTGCCCCCCCCCCTCCCCATGGAGCCAGGTATACGTGCCTGCAGTATAGGTTAGCCAGGTCTAGTTGCACTCAGTATAGGTAGCCAGGCATAGGTGCCCCAATATAGTTGCCCCCAGTATAGGTTAGCCAGGTAGGTGCCTCCAGTATAGGTAGCTGGTATAGTTGCCCCAGTATAAGTTAGGCAGGTGCCCCCAGTACAGGTTAGCTAGGTGGGTGCCTCTAATATAGGGAGTCACAATTGTTGCCCACAGCATAGGTTAGATAGGTAGGTGCCCCAGTATAGATTAGTTGGGTAGGTGCCCCCAGTATAGCTTAGTTTAAGTAGGTGCCTCCAATATAGGTAGCCAGTATAATTGCCACCAATATAGGCTAGCTAGATAGGTAGGTGCCCCCAATACAGGTTAGATAGGTAGCTGTCCCCCAGTATAGGTTAGATGGGTAGGTCCCCCCAGTATAGGTTAGATTAGGTAGCTGGCCCCCAGTATAGGTTAGACAGGTAGCTGCCCTCCAGTATAGGTTAATTAGGTAGCTGCCACCCATTATAGGTTAGAGTAGGTAGCTGCCCCCCAGTAAAGGTTAGATAGGTAGCTGCCCCCCAGTATAGGTTAGATCAGGTAGGTGCCCCCCAGTGTGGTTAGATTAGGTAGCTGCCCCCCAGTATAGTTAGGTACCCCCCCCACACACACACACACACACACAATGGAGTAGAGAGTCAGCCGCGGGGAGGGCAGCCCGACCTCTCCCTCCCTTCCTCTCCTTGGGCCGGCCTGTTTAGCCGGGAGCAGCGTGTGTATCCGCGGCTAGGCAGTGAGTGGCGATTGGAACGCAGGCAGGTGAGTTGCTGTCTGTATACAGCGCTTCCCTGCGCTCGCTCTGCAATCACACTCGGAGGGAAGAGCACGGAGGGCGGCCCGCGGAGAGGGAGGGAGAGGTCTGGCTGCCCTCCCCGCAGCTGACTCTCCCCTCCATTACAGCGCCCCCACTCCTTCAGCGCTCAGGGCACCCGCACGGCCCTAGAAACGGGCCTGCTAGACTGCCTCAGCATGCGGCTGATCAGCTAATCATTCTGATTCTGCTTTACATGTAATCTGCGTATAAAAAAACCTGAGTGGCAAGCCGAGTAGAGCAATTAAGGCACCACTACTGAGATTCAGGGCACATGCTCTGAATCTCTGACCCCAACAAGATGCCAGCTCTGGATTAGCAAAGCAAAGATACATATAGAAATATTTCTCAGTAGAGGACACTGAGAGGTACATTTGGCTCATTCCATTAGAGGTTATCAAAAGGTAGTGACTGGATAGTGTACTGGTTAAGGGCTCTGCCTTTGGCATGGGAGACATTGGTTCGAATTCTGTCTAGGGTTGGTACCTATTCAGTAATAAGTCTTTGGGCAAGACTTCCTAACATTGCTGGGTGGCCTCTTGAGCGTGCCCTTAGTGACTGCAACTCTTGACCGCTTTGAGTCTGGCAGGAGAAAAGCGCTATACAAATACAAATATTAGGATTATTATTAGATAGGAATTTTGGTGAAATGGAAGGAAATACATCAGTACTGCAATATTTGGACCAGATTTCAAGATCTAATGTCAAATGTTTCTATTATTAAGCACCAACATATTTTGTGGCGCTGTACAAAGTAAGAAACACACATGGAGTACAAAACAATGGTGTACACTAATAATCGGTACAAAATCCAGAACTGGTAATTACAGTGATGTGACATGATGAATAAAATATATAACAAATGTATTATTCATCAATCATGTTTTTCATTATTGGGGAAAAATTAAACGTGTGGTACATTGGTCAGGTTTTTAAATGTTACAATCAATCAGAACAAAATGAATTGCAATTCTTGAATTGAAAAGATATTTAAAAAATTGTATGATGTGTGGCCACCTTAAGGGTCTCTAGTGAAAGGATCTCTTGACTTCAGTTCCATGGCAGTCAGTTCACTCACAATGTGCCTTACTACATAGGAGGTAGCTTGCTTGTGAGTTGTCTATCAAACCATTTCTGCCTCCATTAGACAGGCTTTTAGCTTATTGACAGATTTCAGTCATGGTACTGCCGAAATTAATTCTCTTGTATGTTGATTGATCTCATGCTAGCATTAGCCAGCTGTGTTGCATAAGTGGAGGGAAAAAATCTTTTGAAGTTCAAACTGTTTCTTAACAAATCTAGATTACAGAAATTCAGGTTGGTCAGATTTCCATGTTAGGCATTTTAAAAAGTGGATTTAGAGCTGCTTCATAGTTGTTCTTTTGCATTAGTAGTTTGTTTAGTGGAAGGTAGCAAAATCTTGTTAAGGGTAGAAGCGGGAGTAGTCAGTGGCTAAAATTAACTTGAATTCCTCCTGCCCTTCCCCCCCACTTTGCTTCAATTTGAGATGCCATCATGCGTGACCTTACACAGCCTTTATAGATTCTTCCCTTCAAACTACTTCCAGGATAGTAGTAGTTATAAGACATTCTACTTTAAAACAAAGATTCAGTTATCATTTGGACCTGTCATGTCTTTTTTAAATTTTGAGAGAGGGAAAACAAAATCTTAAGTATGTGTTTTAGTGTGTGTCTGTGTGAGATTTATATATATATATATATATATATATATATATATATATATATATATATATATATATATATATATATATATATATATATATATATATATAGTAATTTGTGGCGACATCTATTTATTTATTTTTATATTTTTTTTGAGGCCCTTAGATACAAAAGCAGATAATTTTTGGCAATAGGACATTCTGATAAAATTTCCAATTGAAGATCCCATGTGCATGATAGCACGTTTGATCAGTGGTTCATCCAGCTTCCTACATGTCTCTGTAAAGACTACACACTCAGGCCTCTTGCACACTATATGCAATTCCGAATATTTATTTATTTTTTTTATTCGGATTTAAAAAAAAAAAGTACTGCATGCTGCTATGATTTTTTAATCGGAATCATAAAATTGGACGTATAAAAAATCGGAATCGCATGTAGTGTGCAAGAGGCCTAAGGATTAGATGCTCTGGAGTCTGGACAGACCAAGATTCACCAGTGCAGTTAGTCTTGCAATGACCAATAAAATGATCTTTGGTGTCATTTCCATCTGATCTGCTGAAGAATTCACTTTCTATCAGTCAATCACTCAATCATTTCCATCATTATTTATTTAAGTATTTATATAGCTCCGACATATTATGCAGCGCTGTACCAGAGTATTTGTCTTTATTATTATTATTATTATTTATTTATTTTTATTTATATAGCACCAACATATTCCACAGCGCTTTACAAAGCACAATAAGACGAAAAGGGGAACATAGATACAACTAACAAATGTACAGCAGAGTTCCAAGCAGCACAAATATTGTTACAAAGCAGTAAACATTAGGAGGATGACCCTGCTCTTGCGAGCTTACACTCTAATGGGTAGGGGGGAGGACACACTAGGTTAGGTCTTGTCACTAACTGTCCCTCAGAGGGGCTCACAATCTAATCCGTAACAGTCATATGTCTACATATGTATCATGTAGTGCATGCATCATAGTCTAGGGCCAATTTTTTTAGGGGGAAGCCAATTAACGTATCTGTATGTTTTTGGGGTGTGGGAGGAAGCCGGAGTGCCCGGAGGAAACCCACACAGATGGGGAGAACATACAAACTCCATGCAAATGTTGACTTGGCTGGGATTCGAACCAGGGACCCAGCACTGCAAGGCGAGAGCGCTAACCACTATGCCACCGTGCTGCCCATAATTGCTATTGAATATTAGTAACTGCCAGGCTACTTCTTTCATCACTCTGAGGGACAATCTGTGACAAAACTATATATGCTGTAAAGCACTGCAGATGCCCACACTATATAAATGATGATCTGTGACATCCTATTTACTGTACAGAATCTTACAAGATACCTTACAACTGAGTAATGTGCTGCACAGAGAAGAAATTAAATTCTTAGCATCTATCTAAAAGGAAAAATTGAGATGTCTTTATTTTTCTATTTG